>NC_137585.1:8703767-9370101 GCF_963210335.1 Falco punctatus | reverse complement strand
GCGGAGGACCTCACTACTACACCCATGTTGCAGGGGGCAGCCCACAGATATATTTAATGCAGAGATTCAAGAGCTCCCTTGCAGACGAGGCTGTGGAGGCTGCATTGAGATACTCATGCACGCCGTGACTTGGATACCTCAGGTAATACCGCAGGCAGCACAGCCTTTGCTCCTACAGAAGGGTTCTGCACAGGACAGCAAGTGCACATCTGGCCTCTACTGTGCCAGCGGGAGGTAGGGCTGACTTCTTAAAACTACAGCACATAACACAAATGAATTTTTTAAAAACAAAGAGGCAGAACAATCCCCAAAGACTATTTGTGAAGAAGATGAGGCAACTGTTATTACCTAGTCGTCTGCCAAGTGTGACAATAAAGGAGCCCTCAAGCCCATATATATGAGCAGCCCACACAATAAGCTTGGAATCTATGTCTGAAGATGTGATGTCAGCTTTAGTGCATGCACTAGCTGGTATAATCAGCTAAGTTACTGGTGACAAGCACAGGCAAGACATGCGTACACCACGGCCAGGCAAGAAACTACACTCTTATGACCAGTAACAATGCAGGAAAAAGAAAGAGTTTACCGCTGTATCATCTGGATTTTATCTGTAGGGAGAATCCTCTCTCCTTTTGTATTCTGCCTGGAGGCGTGGAGGTTACTCCATCTTATACCAACATCAAAACAACTGAAAGAGTGATGGAAGTCCCAGGTTTTGTCACACTGCAGGCACTGCAGAGTACTAATGTCATTGTGTTTGACCGCTGTGATCCTGGACCAGTCAGCAGTCAGAGGAAATCTCTCTCATATGGAAGATGTTCCAAAAGCTTACCAGATGGAAGTCTGCATTTAGTGATGAAGGAAAGCACCAGCACCAGCACAACTAGCAGAAAAACTGGCAATAGAGAGAAAAAAAATCATTAAAGGTTTTGTATATATGAGCACTTAGGCTCAGTCTGTATTTCAGTATTAAATGAGACAGCAGCAGGATAACCGTTCATTTAAGCTCCAAGTATGTAAATCAAAGCACTGTTAAAGTCAACCAAGGCACCCTGAATTGACATTTATGTACCGGACAGTTTGATAAAATGATCAGCTATCAACTAAGTCACTTTTTTTTTTATTTGTATACAACCTAAAGTTTTCCACAGATGTGCAGATCCCTGTACAGCAAATTTAAGTCTTCCAGTCCCAAGTTTATCACCTCCTCTATGTTCTGCAAACCATTTAGCAATAACCTCTCAGGAGGCTGAGAACTCACAGGTCACGCTAACTCCAATCAAGCTACACCCACATTTGGAAAACAGGATTCTCACACAATTCAAACATTAAAAGTTAATGTTTGTAGCATGGCTATAGTCTTGAATCAAATGTCTTTTCCCTTTGTCACAAGCAGTCCTTCATGCACAAATTTCAGTGCAGATGTGCAAGCTCATCTGTTGCAAACTACTTTCTCTAATGAGGCTTGGCTTCACTTTCTACATCTTGTCCAGGAGTATTTCATAGAGACATTACTACATGGGAAAATGTCCTTTTTTACACAAAAGGATCAAACATGAACAGTTGACACTTGGATCAAACATAACAGTAATCTTAATTTTTGTGACTACAGCTTTGACCAGAAGTAAACTCCCAGGGACCTGAAACTAGACTTGGAACTAGACTTCAGACTACCTGCAGGAAGCTGTCTTACCACACACGCAACATTTGTGCTTCTTGAACCTCTCTTCAAAGCATCTCCTTGTCTTCCACACACATGAACTAGCTTCCACGTCTTGACTGGCACCTTGTTTGGCATTACTGGATTTTGCATCCTCCAGAAATGCTTGTGTCATCTGGGCGATCTCAGTGTCCATCTACAGCTGGGAAACAAAAAAAGAAGCTATGTTTAATGAGTTCTTCCCCTGCTGTCTATAGATGAGCGGAAACAGTAGAAATCCCAAAGCTGCCTTAGTCATTGCCTGTACCTGAGGGGATGAGGGCAGGGTAGACGGAGAAATGAGAAAACAAATCGAAAACGAGGAGCTTGTGCATCACATCTGAGGCCCACCAAAAGGAGAAGGTGGGCCTCAGATACACTGTACATACCCTCCTTCCCAGGGAGGGGAGTAATAGGGAGTGAGGACTGTAACGGAACAAAGGGAAGGACAGAGCAGAGGGGAACAGTGTGACAGGGAAGGGATGGGGCATATCAAGGCAGGAGGGAAAGGTCACAAAGCACAGAGCTTTCAACTTCACCACTACCCAGCTTAAAGTAGTTTCATCTGCATGTGAAAAGCTAGGGCAACCTCCCAGGCAAGACCGAACCTGGTCTGCAGAGGGAAGGTCACTGTACCCTTTTGTGCTCCCTCCAGGGAGTGATGTTTTCCTCAGTTTTTCTTAAATCCCACTTTCAATCACATAAATTTAACAGGAAGAAGTCACCCAGAGAAGAACACACAGCTATAAACATTACTGCATCAGTGCAGAAACATCAATTCATCTTCATGAATTAGGTTATAAAGATTATAATGATGGGGGGGGGCGGGGGGAACCAAAAACCTCTTTAAAGGTTTTAAACCTCAAAAGCCTCTTTGGAGGCTTCGACATCTTTACTTTCACTACTGTTATTATTATTTATCTTAATTAGCGTATGCCTAAGAGGTCGCTTCAACTCCACAAATTCGTAACTGTAATCTGATGCCTAATTCCTAAGAATCGGCTTCCACTTGCGCTCGGTCCGTCCTACAGGCAGAGAAAGAAACTAAGGCTTGGAATTACCTGCCCAGCCAGGTGCTCTTCCCCCAGCGCCTCCGCCGACTGCCCCGAACACAGCCCCGGGGCGCCTCGTCCGTCCCGCTGCCCGGACAGTCCCGTCTGGCCGCGCAGGCGCCTTCGCCCCGACGCTGCCGCGGGCCGGCGCCGGGGGGGGGGGGGGCACAGGCGGGACAGTGCCCACCGAGCCGCCACGGCTTTCCGCGGGGAGCAGCGAGGCGGCCAGCGGGGGGTCGGGCGAGCCACCCCCACCCCCCCCAACCCCAAAACGCTTCTTGAAGGCAGAGGCTCGCTGAAGAAAAACGCGCGGCCTGACGTCTGAGGATGCCGCTAAACTTCAAAACTAACGGCTGCAACTTCTCAGTGAGCCACAAAGCACCACACTGACTGTCCGTGACTAAGTTTCGCCCCCAGGCCGCGGGCACCCCGGCCCCACCCGCCCCGCACGGGTACATCGCCCCCCCCCAGCCCCACCGGCCCGAGCCGCCGCGGGAGCCGGCCCGCCCCTGCCCCGGCGCTGCGAACGGGGTCTCCGCCTGCCGGCCGCCGCCCCGTGGGCACGGAGGTGCCGCCGCAGCCCGACCCGTTGCGGGAAGCCCGCCGACCCCTTCCCTGCCCCGCGGCCCCGCCCGCCCCCTACTCACGCCGTGCCGGGACCTCCGCGTGCGCCCCGCTCAGTGCGAAGGCGCCACTGACACACCGCGCCTGCGCAATGGCCCTGGGGCGTGGCCCCTGCGCAGACTCTATCCCTCAGCGTCATGTTTAAAGCCTCCATCTCCGCTACGTTGCATGTGCAACGGGAATCTGAGACGAAATGTCCCATCCAACGACAACCACCCCAAGGACTTAGCCGTGTGTGCATCCGTCATGCGGCAATAAGGGTCCTTGGACATTCGCCGACTTTTAGCTAAGCACAGGCGCGTCACCCTTTAGATAAGTGGCACAGCATTCGCTATTCATTCCCCCCTTTTCTAACAGCTATTGTAAATTCTTTTACAACTACAGAAAATCATCATATCTTATGATCATTCTTCAACAGCACCAAACAAAACACTGAAGTAATAAACATATTAATATTCCTAAAACTACTACAATAAGTATTATAACAAAAGCATGCTTTAACCATTCTAAATTAGGTAACCACGAAGTCAGTTTGTTCCATATAGCTTCAAAACTCTATGATAAATCATCTTTAGTAATTTCATGCAGGATCTGCACCTTGTTCCATATCTTATGGATGTCTGTTTAATCATTCCATCCGTCAGATTGGGAACAAGTATTTTGCCCTGGGTTTCCAGGACATGTTCCTCCTGTCTTGTTTGAGCTTTCCGATGACAGTTATTATCACTTTTCATAACTACTGTGGTGGTTAGGTTTAATATTTGTAAATCAAATCTGGGACCCAACTTATATGTTTTATTATCAAATAGGCAATATCCTCCACCATCATTTGGCTTTTTCAAAAAGTCCGGCCAGGTAGGCCATTTGTCATCGAGATAATTCCAGTTTTGAGAGGCCACCCCATACAGGGGTGTTATCAAGCCTCCTTTAGGAAGAGAGGTACATATCCAGCATTCCTTAGCTTTCGTAGCATTAACAATTCTTTGCAATGTTTGAAGACGGGTATTGTTTACCCATGTTTCGGTTGCTAAAATCTCTACAAGTTACAATTAAGATCAGAGTAACTCTACACAAATATCCCTGACCCTTTTGACAGTATATTGCATTTCTAGAAGTTATTAAAATTAAAGAAATTACTAATGCAATTATGATCTAATAAATCGTAGTTTCATGGGTCCTGCTGAGGTGACCACAGCCCATGATTTCTCAGGAGCTTTCTTTATCAGAGATAGTGAATCCAGGCTGGTTGTTCTCTTATCCTGACAGTGGTGAAGGTTGTCAGCAGCACCTGATAGGGTCCTTCCCACTTTTCTTCTAAAGGTTCCCTGAAAAAGTCTTTATATACACATAGTCACCAGGTTTAAAGGAGTGGATTGGCTGATTTAACCCCCTGGCCTTCGTTCCCAGTATTTGTTTATTTATAACCTTCAATTGTCCCTGGAGGGCCTTCACATATTCACACAAATATCCCCCTCCCAACTGTCTTAGATGCTCTCCAGCGAATTGTAACTGGTACGGTCTCCCATATAATATTTCGAAAGGGTTTAAATTTTCCTTTGTCTTGGCTTAGTTCGGATTCTTAATAATGCTAAAGGGAGAGACTGTAGCCAAGTTAGATTTGTTTCTTGCCCTATTTTTGCTATTTGTTGTTTAATTAAATGGTTCATTTTGTCCACTTGCCCACTTGCTTGAGGTCTGTAAGGAGTATGTAATTGCCAATCTATTCCTAATACTGTACTCACTTGTATTATTTTGTCACAAAAGTGTGAGCTTCTATCAGAAGAGATTGTTGCCGGTACCCCAAAATGGGAAACAATCTCATTCAACAATCCCTTCGTTACCTCTCTTGCTTTATTTGTTCAACAAGGAAAATTTTCTGGCCAACCTGAAAATGTATCCGTCATAACTGAAAGTATCAGCACCCCCCTTTTCTTGGGAGTTCAGAAAAACCAACTTGCCATTGTTGTCCTGGATAATTTCCTCTACTAATGTTCACTAGTTTTGTTCTATTTGCTACATTGGGATTATTACATAAACAGACTTCGCATTGCGGAGTCACCTGCTTTATTGTAGTGTATGTTTGCCCTAACAATTTCTGATTTAGATTTTTATATAACGTATCAGCTCCCCAATGAGTCTTATTATGTTCTGCTAGGGCTGTGGTCCATATTACATTGGATGGTACTGCCATACGGCCATCTGCCAAATAAGCCCACTTATTTCATTTTATTTTACCATTCATGTCCTGAATTAGCGCTAGGTCTTCTTTAGAACAGTGTGGCTCCTGATCTGTACCTATAGTTTGGATTTTACCGTCTGGTATTAAGGATAAATTCCTCCTTTCCCGCCTCCTCTGCTACTCACCTGGCCTCATGGTCGGCCAGGCGGTTTCCAATTTCCAAATCAGTGCCTCAATGGGCCATCTTATGTTCTTCCTTCCTGGATGAACCTCTTATAACAGAGGGGGCCATTCCTCACATCAAGGTCTGGCACGGCGTATGTCCCCACCGCTCAACGCCTACTGGGTTGCAGCGAACAGCGGAGCTCAAGATTCTGCTTGGTGGCAAACACAGAGGCCAACCCAGTCTTGCCCTTGACTATGGCAGGAGGCACCTGACCAACCTTATTCCTTGTACTTCGTTGTCAATGCAGAGTTTCATCTGCGCATCCCATAACAAGTCACTGTCATGGTAAAACACACAGATTTACATTAGTAGAACTACTACAGAGTGTATTTCATTTTACTTTTCCTGCCAATATCCCCCACAGCCCTGCTGACCAAGGGATATTGTTTTACCTGAACTAGGCAGGCCTTCCTCTTAGCATTCTTACTGTAACAGGTAAAGCATTTTTCACCCTACCTGGAATTTATTTCCAGATATACCTCCTTAAAGATTTCTTTTACTTCAAGGAGGTCCTCTTTTTCCACTTTTCTGTTGAATTAAAGATAAGCTCACGTATTCAATTTATTTATTATTTTAAACTTTTGGGTTCATGTCTCCTTCTTTAAACGTCTAGATGTTCTAAAAAATCTCATCTCAACAAAGATTTTGGTGAATTTGGCATTCTTATTTGTTTTCTTAGTTTGTACTTTAAAGGTTTCAGGATGTTTTCCTGGTGGCCAGCAGCTCCCACAACTGTAACAAATTCTTGTCACTGAAGTTTAACACCAAATAAGTTGGGTTTGTATTCACTAAAAATTCCACCTCATTTTTCCTAGTCCCTAGTTCACCCAAACTCCTTGATGGTTCTTTAGCTTAGGGCAATCTCGCTTCCAGTGTCCGCTTTCCCTACAGTATGTACGCACAGTGATCCGATCCCACAGGAGAGGGGTTCACTCTTTCACTTCTACCTGACATTCCTCCTGTCTCTGCCTCTGCCTCGTTTCCTCTACCAGTTTAGCACGACCCAGCTCTTCTTCTCTTACCTTCTGTACACGTTCCCTGTTCCTTCCATCAACTTTTCTACCTCACAATTATCTAGTAACAATCAACTCGAACCTTTATCTAGTCCTATTAGATCATCCTGTTAAGTCTTTCACTACCAACTTTCAAACATCTAAATTTCCCCATCAAAGATTCACCTTTATTCTCCTCAGACCCATAGCCTGCCCTAAAGGGGCTGCAGCAATTGGGGTGACATTTTCAGGTCCTTCTGCTCAATTGTCAGCAACAGCAACCCCCTCCTGCTCACCATCAGGAGGATTCGGGGCAGGAGATGCTGTTCCTGCTCTGCAGGTTACACAAGCCTGCCTCTGCAACAGCACTTCTGCTTTAACTCTTTCTTACCCTGAATGCAAATCTGCTCCTTGTTGCTTTAAGTCTGTGTTCGTACGTATCAGCCTTTGCAGGCAAACAGCAAACACCCTGCCGTGCATCCAGCGTGACTCAGCCGCACCTCGACCGGGTACGGGGGTTTGTACAAACTCACCCAAATACCTTAACACTTTCACAGGGTTTTTGATTCTCCATCCCCCCACCCCACCCCGCCTCAGGTCTTACATACATTAGTACAAGTTTTTATCTTACAACGTGTTTAATTCTGGTTGCTCCACAGAAGGAATTACAACCCCGAGCTCCTTTCCCCCCAATACTACATGCCGAACAACATCTCTTTATTCTCCCGACACCACCTCCCCTCTGATCCTCTTCCATTGTTAATACTAAAGGAACTTGTGGAGCTAGGTTAATACCGCACTCCTTTTGCCACTCGGGCAATTCCTCAGAGTGAAAAACATACCAGCATACGTTACTTCATCCCATTTTTCTCTTGCCTTAAAAATACCATTAATTGTAGCAAAACATTATAATTCAGTGTCCCGTTTAAGGGCCATTTTTCTCTGTCCCCTAACTTGTACAGGGGCCACCAGTGATTACAGTACTTAACCAAAGTTCTCTTATGCACGCTTCCCCCAGGCTGCCCCCCCATGTCCTTCCAGTGACTTAAAACACATTCCAGCGGACTCTTTCTTACTATTCCAGCACTCTGTTTACCCCGTACAATGTTATCCCAACCACAAATCACTCTAATTTCACTTACAGCTCTCTCTCTCTTACCCCAGGACATCCAAACCTTACAGTTAGTGGGGGCATTCAATTTCTTGCCCCCACTGTATATACAATATTTCTTTACACCACATGCACCTTAAAACGTACAGAGGTTTACACTCACCCCTTGGATGTTCAATACAATATTCACACACCCACATTCATATCACACCTAATACAGAAATGTTTTTACATTTACAACGTAAAATAAGTACAACAACTAATATTTTCTTTTGGTCACGCCTGTAACCTTCTTCTCGATTACTGAATATTCTCCATGCTTCTTCTAGTAATTTTTCTAAGGCTCTATTTTCAGGACGTCTCAATTTTTGCAACTTGCGCGTAACATCCCCCTGTGATTGTCCCCAAAAGAGGGATATTAGTTGCTGTGCACCTACCTCCAAATTTGGGTCCAGAGGTGTGTGTCGGCGCATCGTATCCCTTACCTGTCTCAGAATTCAGAAGGTGTTTCAGAGCGACTCTGTCTAACCACGTATAACATTGCCCAATTTATTGTTCTAGGAGGAATCGCTTTCTCCATTCCTCCGGCCGCCTTAGTCACCCAAGGTCAGAAAGGCGGATAGAGCTACTCACTCGTTTCGCGCTCAAATGCTCCTCCACTACGCCCTTGCGCTTGCACTCCGTCAGGATAATTCAGCTATACGCGGGAAATCAAAATGCACGTCTCCACCACGCCCTTGCACTCACACTCCGTCAGGATAATTAAGCTATACACGGAAAATCAAACGCTCCAAAGTTTCTGCAGAATATGTAAGAGATAACAAAAGCGATTATTGGTTATGAATTATTTAAGATTTTGTTACTCCCCTGTTTTCCTTTTTCCCGACGCAAAGTTTCCCTTACTTTCTACTATTAGGTCCCTCTTTTTTTTAACTTATCACTGTGAAATTCTGCCTTATTCCGTTCCACCCCCTGCTTTCCGTCGTGAGGCCTCCGGGCTTTTAATAGGATCTGGCAGTAACCTCGGGTTTGCTCGATCTGCCCTCAAGATCGCTAGCGGCCACCCCTTGGTCAGCAAACCCCCTCCCAAGGTACTTTTTCTTCCTGGGGACTACACTGCGCTCCGGACGTCTCCGTGCGTCTCACCAGCCGCCCCGTTACTAAACATACCGTTTTATCCGTGGATCCAGCTGAGAAGAGGAGGCTCCTCCAAGGAAATCTCCCGGGGCGCGCCTAGGAGCATGAGCTCTGCAGCCGAAATACTCCTGCCTGGCTCACCAAAATGACATACGGCACTTCACACGGAAGTTATAAAGTAGTGTGTTTATTGCGTGCAGATGCACGGGGGATCACTCCACCGCAAGCATACATGCCAGAAGTGACGAACCATCAAATATTTATACAATAAAACAATTAATATTCAATTAACGCCTATACATATTCATTACCTAAACCCGCCTACTCTCGCTTCCCATGTTATTAGTTTATCAGTCCTTTGCCGAGCATCTGGTTTTCTTTAGCAAGGAGATTTAGTGCTCCCTCTAGGTAACATTGGAATGTTTCCGATCCTTTTTATAAATAGCCCCTTTGTTAGAGGAAGAACAGACTCTTTCTTTCATTATTTATTAAGACTACATGGTCCCTGAGCAAACATACACATTCACACCTACACTCCTTGAGCAAACATATACAATCACAATCGATGTCTATCGTTCCTATTTCCCACTATTCCTTCATATCAGCCGCAACTCCACAAATTCGTAACTGTAATTTGATGCCTAATTCCTAAGAATCAGCTTCCACTTGCGCTCGGTCCGTCCTACAGGCAGAGAAAGAAACTAAGGCTTGGAATTACCTGCCCAGCCAGGTGCTCTTCCCCCAGCGCCTCCGCCGACTGCCCCGAACACAGCCCCGGGGCGCCTCGTCCGTCCCGCTGCCCGGACAGTCCCGTCTGGCCGCGCAGGCGCCTTCGCCCCGACGCTGCCGCGGGCCGGCGCCGGGGGGGGGGGGGGGGCACAGGCGGGACAGTGCCCACCGAGCCGCCACGGCTTTCCGCGGGGAGCAGCGAGGCGGCCAGCGGGGGGTCGGGCGAGCCACCCCCACCCCCCCCAACCCCAAAACGCTTCTTGAAGGCAGAGGCTCGCTGAAGAAAAACGCGCGGCCTGACGTCTGAGGATGCCGTTAAACTTCAAAACTAACGGCTGCAACTTCTCAGTGAGCCACAAAGCACCACACTGACTGTCCGTGACTAAGTTTCGCCCCCAGGCCGCGGGCACCCCGGCCCCACCCGCCCCGCACGGGTACATCGCCCCCCCCCAGCCCCACCGGCCCGAGCCGCCGCGGGAGCCGGCCCGCCCCTGCCCCGGCGCTGCGAACGGGGTCTCCGCCTGCCGGCCGCCGCCCCGTGGGCACGGAGGTGCCGCCGCAGCCCGACCCGTTGCGGGAAGCCCGCCGACCCCTTCCCTGCCCCGCGGCCCCGCCCGCCCCCTACTCACGCGGTGCCGGGACCGCCGCGTCCGCCCCGACCCTTCCTCCAGCCGGCGGGAAGCGAGGAGCCCGTTGACCCCTGCGATGACCGTGGCCGGTGAATAGCGAATGCTGTGCCACTTGTCTAAAGGGTGACGCACCTGTGTTTAGCTAAAAGTCGGGAAATGTCCAAGGACCCTTATTGCCGCATGACGGATGCACACACGGCTAAGTCCTTGGGGTGGTTGTCGTTGGATGGGACATTTCGTCTCAGATTCCCGTTGCACATGCAACGTAGCGGAGATGGAGGCTTTAAACATGACGCTGAGGGATAAGAGTCTGTGCAGATCAGCGCCCCAGGGACATTGCGCAGGCGCGCGATGTGTCAATGATTTCTCGGAATTGTAACGAATATGTAAACGATTTCCCGGACAAATAACGGATAGCTATGAGTAAAGCAGGGACTGAAAAGACCCCTCGGTTTGCAAGACTTTGGTGAAGCGATCCCCCATGCACCCAGCGCTGCCGAATAACGATACCCTCCGCTCGCTCGGATGTTGGTGACGGATTCTTTCATCCCCCGGCGAGAGGCGCCGCTCGGCCCTACTGGCGCAGCGATGCGCTGCGGCGGCTGCGGCGCCTCCGACCCGCTGCTGCCCCGGTTGCCGCCTGGCGACGGCTCCCCCGCGGCCTGCAGCTCGGCGGGGCTGGCGGCGGCGATACGGAAGGAACAGCCGCTCGGGACAGCGGCAGCTCCCCGGCGGCAGGACCGGCCGGGTGAGCCGGGCGCGACGGGACGGCGGCTGCGAGCGTGGCCGGGAGGAGCGGGGCGGGATGGGTGGGCTGGGCACGGAGCCCCCCGCCTGCCTTGCTCCGGGCGGGTGGCCTCGGGGGCTGCTTCTGGGGGATCCGGTAGCTTCATCCCTGTGCTGATCTGGGGGGTTTTAAGTGCTGGAGCCCAGCTGTACGCGGGGGTCTCGGGGTAACCTTAACGGACATCGTGCATCTATCTCTGCATGGGTGTTTTTTTTGACCGGACTCTTCGGTTTCTTACATGTGCTTTACTCCCTAACGTGCACTTCTTTCGCTTTTTAGATACAGGCGTACCGCTCTCTTTTTGGAGAACAGTTGCAGGAACTGTCATCGTTGTTTCTGTGATTCTGCTGTGCATGAGGGTTACCTTAAGTGAGTGCGTCTATTTGTATAAAAAACAAGCCCTGGAATTAGAAACTCAGTGCTGCTCGCCGTCACTGTGCACTCATTGTTGCCGCCACTCCCGTCCGTTATGGCCCCCTAGAAAAGGAAATTGAAACTAATTGCACGACAGCTTGTTCTTGGGCAGTTGTTCCCGATAGCATTAAACTGACTTTAATTTTTCAGTTTTGCAGCAGGATTTCATTGTACTGCAGCACAGCAAAATGCTGATGCGTGACAGAGTTCAGCAGGCAGTACTGGCTTCTTGACCTGGCTCTGGCCTGTTCTTTTTAGAGCTGAGTATATTGAGCTGCCCCCTGTTTAGGGTTACATTTTAGCTGCTTCAGGGTAGATAACTAGTGTCTAGGTTTGTACTCTGTCAAAGACAGCCTTCTGCCCTGCTGTGCCCACCCCTGACGTCTCCAGTGTAGCTGGAGCTTTGCACTTGCTCCTGTTGGAGGCTGTTTGCTGGCACGTGCCCAGCATGGGATCAGGGATTACTGCACCCACATAAGCTGGGTATCACTGGAGAAAACTGAAGACTGAGCACAATCCTTCAGTTGCATTATGTTCACGCACCTCCTGCTTAATTCAGTGCAAGTCACAGATATTTTTAAGCTAGAGGAAGCAGGTCTAGAATGTGTAAACTTGTATACAATTATATTTTAAATAGGTAACGATGAGTAAATAACATTCTTTTCGTTTCTTCGTTTGAACAGAAGGTCCACAGCTGGAGACGTGCCCTGATGACTGGCTGTACTACCAGAAGAAGTGTTACTATCATTCAGAAGCTGTAGCAAGTTGGAATTCCAGTCAGGAGTCCTGCTCTCGCTATGGCGCTTTCCTTGCAGTGATTGACAGCCACCAAGAGTTGGTAAGGTGTCCAGCGTTCAGTGTTATGTCTGTTGCCCTAACAGCTTCTGTAACTCCGTCACTTGTTACCTTGCATAGCTTGAAACCCAGCATATATATGTGTGCCAGACTTCTTTGCCACCAGTCGGTACAACCTACGGACTTTTTTCAGTGCGATGTGGTCTGTTCACTAAAATCCACTGAGAAATTCTGCTGCTACCTTAGAATGTATTGCAGAAATTTAAAAGGCAAACTATGTATAAATGTAAAGTCAAGTCTGAAAGAATATAAAAATGGAGTTGTGACTCCACATTACTAATAAAGGAGGATTTAAATTTAACTGGCAGTTTACGTGTCCATTTGAAGTCAGGCAATTTCACCTGTTCTCTCCTCTCATATCCTCTTGATGTTCATTCCTTCTCCAGGTACCCAAAAGTACAGTCAACAGCAATTTTCACACTAAATACAGCTCTAAACTAATTTTGAGCTTACAGACCACTAGTGGACATTAATGTGTTTTATCTTCTGGATAACTCTTTAAGTACACACTTCTTTAAAAAGGTGCTTTCATTAGCATAACAAATGGTTTAGTGGCCCACTAGGGAACAGAAATGTGCTGTTGGTTCAGTGCAAAGTAGCCAATCCCTCTGTTTCCACAAAAGGCGGAGACTGGCTGTAGTTATACGATGCAGGGACCCACGGTATTGAAAATACCTGCTTTGTGCAGTAGGTTCTACCTGTGGGTTTTTGTTGTTTTCAAACCATTTTTTTTACTATGTTCTTTAAGTCTTCTCTGATGTCCTACCAATTCAGGGTGTTCTTTATGGCTGAGAAAAACAAAAGAAAATAGCACTATAGCAAATGTGTTTTCAGAGACGAATATAGGATCGTAAGGAAAGAATAGAGAAAGACTTCCTTTTATTCGTACTGCAGACAGTAAATTGTGTATGTGCCCTTGAATGCCCTGGAGTTTGGGTTTAGGTAGTCCCAACTGACATGGTCACAAATATAGGGAACAGGAAAACAGAATGAACTCACACACTTTAGAATACAACTAGTGTCAAGAGTGAAAGTGCGAAAATTGGGAAGTTGAGGGATTTTAAATGTGTGACTTGATTTTGATGGAGACATGACATCCAAGGAATTATGGTGACATAAGAGTCAAGGCAACCTGTGCTACATCAGGCATTGTGTCCCTGCTAAATATACGTCCTTGTACTGAAATGCCATTCTCATGGTGATACAGTGAAACCATTGTACTGGCTGGCTATTGTGTAAGTATGGTATTTCTGGTGACATATGTGGATGTTTTTAATTACAGGGTGGGGCAGGGTATAGGTGGATGGTCAGTAACACTCCGCATGACTACCAGCTAAATAGCTGGGACCTCATTGACTATTAGTAATGGATCTAGGGATTCCTTTAGTATTTCATCTCATTAAATTTAGCAGTAAAACCTCAGTGACCTGTGAAAAAAAATAGTCCACCACTGTGTATTCTGTGATGCAGTTTTTATATAAGAAGCTATATAATCATAAAAAAATCTAATAGCCATGTCATTTTATTCTGTATTTTGTCTAGAACTTTATAATGTACCGACTACGTGTAACAGACTTCTGGATTGGGCTGCACAGGAAAGGAGGCAAATTCTTCTGGGCAAATGGAGAGTCATTTGATACAAAGTTGTGAGTTTTCTTTCAAATTTACTATGTGGGAGGAGAGTTAGTAGCTTTTTTGTCCAAGTAAAAAAGTTATTCTGTGTTACTATTCTACTGTCGATAAGCCGGCATATCTTACGAAATGAGGGCTGTCCTATGGCTGTAAAAATGCTAATAGTATGCTATAAAACTAAGTTATGTCCCCATAGAAGTGGAGAAGGGGCATCATTGCCTGCTTTTTCTTGTGTTTGCGTAGCAGCTGTTAGGTTGTGCCTAGAGTAACTTGTTTTCGTGCAGTGGAATGGATAACATTTGCCTTATTAGGAAGAATTACCAACATTAGATACTGTAAATTGTTTGAATTACCTTGCCCTGTTGGTCTTGCAGGATTGATTCAACACTCAGCCAGCACAGACAGGGCTTCTTAAGACCAACTGAGGTGCTCGGGACCACGTTGCAAGGTCACTGGGCTGGGGGGTTGTGTCTCAGAAGGCATTGCTTTTGCCCACTTTGTATCCCGGAGACTGGCTCTCTTTGCAGAGACTCAGCAAAATCGGTGGGAAGTGGTGGCAGGGCCCCAGTCTGGCCTGGAGTACTGCTGCCATGGGTCCAACAGGGATCCTCACTCTCTCCTGCTCAGGAGAATCGTGCCTTTTGTACTTACAACACATTGCAGACTGTGAAGTACAAATACCTGTGGTGCATCTCTGTGGGGATCAATGCAGCTCACTTTAATAGAAGCTGAATCAGAGCATCACCATGTCTTCCATGTGCACCTGAATTCTCATCCTTCCAATGAGAAGTGAGGCTCATTTTAAATAGTTCTGTGCTTCGTTCTCCACCGTCTTAAAGACACCGTTTTACAAAGAATAAGAAATAAGTCTTCTCATTTTTAGACCAGAGTTCTGCTCTAATTTTTATTTTTCTCTTGGCTTTTTAGATTTCATGTCAATACAACAAATGACGGAAACTGTGTCTGTGTAGATTCACCCTTCATCTCTACGAGAAGGTGCTCCTCGCTCAGGGACTCGCTTTGCACCATTGATCTGTTTAATGCCTAGACAAACTCTTAACAGGGAACAGCTGGCTGTGCAAATACAGAGCCTTTCTCTACAAGAAGTCGGAATTCAGAATATTGAAAGTCCATCATTTCAGAAAACAGACGTCTGGTTGCTGTAGGAGGTCCATGAGGGCAAGAGGTGCTGTGGCAAGGATCATACCTAAACTTCTCCAGGAGAAGCATACAGGGAGTAATAGTGACTCCATGTGAAAGACGCAATTAGTTAAGAAGTGGCAGTACCGAGAGGAAACAAAGATACAATGGCTGTGGCAAAGAACAAAAGTTGCATCTTGGTAGTAGTTTCATTGTTGAAACTACGGAAGAACACAGCAATGTATACTTTCATTGAGAACTCTCCACTTAATTAATGATAATAATCATTATATCTAATTATCACTTAAATGACGCAAAGCCTTATTTTTTAAAGCAGCTAAAAGCATTGTTGGATGGACACGAAGGTCTTACTGAAAACACAGTTCATAGTGAACCCAGTGATGTTTTATCTGGTCCTCTGCAGCTCTGTAAATCTTTGAGAACTTTCAGTTTGTCTTTGTGGTAACTGTGTGAAATTTCATAAGGTGTTTTGACTTCCCTCCCCTTCTTTTCCCATGGGTGCAGGAGGGGGCCTGGAAATCAGGACCGTAGGTGGCAATCAGTTAGCTGAGGGGAATGTGCTCGAGCTTGTAGGTCACGAACCCTGGGAGGACAAGGAGTGTGAACCGATAACAATTAACAGGATGAGTGGGAACAGGTAACAATTAACAGGATGAGTCCCGCCGAGGGAGGATAGGGGAGTGAGAGTGAGGAAGGGATGGGCCAAGGAGAGGTAACACCTTGCTGTTAATTGATGACTGTAAACACTTACTTAAAGTGTCCTTTGTTTGTAGTTAACCACCAATCAGGGGTTGCCTAGTATGTAATGCTTAGCTTAAGGAATCACTCTGTTTAAAGCGCGCAGCTTCTGAAAACGTATATAAACTCGTGGTTGTGTACGATAAATCGACATTTGCTTGCATCAAGCAGCGTCCCGGCTCTCCATCGCAACACATGGGGTTTTCAAATGTGATTGGTCTCATAGAATCATTGAGGTTGGAAAGAACTTTGAGATCATCAGGTCCAGCCATTAACCAAGGACTGTATGTGATATCCAAGGATATAAGCCTGAGCTTTGTAAGCCAGGAAGGCAGATAATAACTACATCTTCTAGCAAATGGCACTGGTCTTGCAAGTCATATAGAGTGGAGCAGATTACACGTACTATTCTCTATTACTCTGGCCTGATCTGGAAACATGACTGCCACTACCCAAAACTTCCCTGAATATGTGACTGTCATTTTGGGAGAGCTGAGGAAGTCAACTGCATTTAGAAGGGGAGAGACATGATATGTCACATGGAAAGTGTTCTAGGGCACCTTAAAGTGAGGTGCTGTGGTGTTTGTCTGTTTGCTTGCGCGGGGGGAAAAAAAAGGCTTTTATTGACTCCAGCACCGCTGTTTTATCGAGTGACTTGTGTGGGCAAGGATAGTTTTAACAGTCCATGGGAGGACCCTGGATTAATCTGTTTAAATTCTTGGTATGGTGTCCTGAAAATGGGTAGTGAGGGCATGAGAGGCTCACCTGGAAGATAGGTGGTTGGCTCCTGCCTGGTCACTCTCAGATTCAGCAGATACCTGCTTCCCAAAGTACGTGAATTAGAAAGGGTGGTTACTGGGTTTAAAAGTGTGAACAAGAATAAAGGCATTTTAAGCTAGGAAAACATTCTAGTCAGAAACAGGACACCATGTTAAGCTCACAGGGAAGATGAAGAGTCTGGCATACTGATCTTCAAAGAAATGGGAAGAAGAAAGCGTATTACTATAAATGCACTTGGTATTTATCCAGAAGACGTACTCCTTTGGAGGGAAAGAAATAGGCGAGTGGAGAAACTGGAACAGAGTAATCAATATATCTTTGCTTCCCATGGTCATTCTCCAAGAAAGCAAGTAAGGAATTGTGGACAGGATTCAAACTCCAGGGCAGGGGCCTACTTCCCACCACAGCTCGAAAGTTCAGTTGAAAGAGTCACATGAAGTGCCAGCCATGGTGAGAAGTCCATTTTGTGGTCTCTGTAAATTGCCTTGTAAATATGCCAGTAAATACTTCGGATAGTTACTCGGTATGATGCTTTGGGTCTCTGCTTTTTGTTGAGCTTCTTCCTCAGCTTTGGGTTTGTGGTGGTCCAAGACTGCTTTGTTTAGCTTATTATACCTGCTTCCTTACGGATGTTTAATTACTGTCTGTAGGTGGGCACAGAACATTTTTTAACAGTGAAATTCACAAACTCCCTGTAGGACCATGACAGAGTCTGTGAATTCATTATAAGCCTGACTGACTCTGAAGCGTCACCCTTCAGGTGACCCCTTCTCCCATGGTCCAGCCCAGGGGCTCAAGACCCAATTTCATCTCAACTGATACATTGCTTTCCCAGCTTGACCTTAGACCTGCCCTTGATGATTGGACACTTGGCTGAGCAAGGTTACTGACTGCACCTTCCCTGCTCCCATTAAAAAGTCTCACATGGCAGCTAAATTACAGCTAATTTCTAATAGCTAGTTGAAATAGCTTTAAGAAAATTAAAACCCATATAAACTTCCCTTCATTTTAAGCTTTTTTTGTCAAGGAAAACTTGCACAGTATGCATCGGTGGTGTGAGCTTCCCACACAAAGTTAGGTGAGGAGCAGAGTCACTTCTCAGTGATTTTGTAATGCAATTCCAACAGGTGGATTGCTGAACAGAGTCTCCTTTTAAGCTTTCAGTCAGAGTAGCAGCCCACAAAAACAGAAGTTGAAAATAATACTTGGGTAAATATAATTGCTATGTATATTTCCTGGTAAAATTTAAATGGGGTCAATGGGTACATTATTTCTTGGTCTTCTAGGTTATAAAGTTTTTGTGTAGTAACCTCTTTGGCAGGCAGATCAGTTTTCCCTGCAGGATCTGCAGAGAATCAAACATATTGTCTGTGATCACTTAATACAATCATAATTAGATTTGTTATAACAATTAAATTACATGTCTTTTCAGAAGTAGTTTCCTCATTCACCAAATAACATTTTCCATCTCCCAAAGTATGAAATTCCCCTGTGATTCCCCTGCGCTTCCTTACCACACTTGGACATGCTGTGAAGGTTGTCAATTCCCAATGGATTCATGCTGTCCTAATTCTGTAACTGATGGAAAAGTGATGATTTTCATTCAAAAGAACTGACTGGTACAGGCAAACAAACCCAACTGGTAAGAAATAATCAGCAGCTGGAAGTTTTGCACAATGCTGAACTCCAGGGGAAGAGCAGGAGTCTGTGGGAACTTTTGCTCATGTTTTTCTAAATATCACAGGAAATATATCTGTCTAGGCCAGCATTAGCAAAGGAAGGAAATTAAAGGGAGTGAACGGTAGGAGCACTTGTCTTTCTCAGCGGTTTCACTTTTGCTTGCTGGTATTTATGGAATACCTATCATTCTTAAGTGCTTTCTTCTAAGCTATTGAAGCCATTCAGGCTTTGATTGAAATAAATGGACAGCAATCCCTGAAACAATAGGGGGGTTTATTCATTTTAGAATTACAAATTTTATCTTTTTTAATTCCTTAACATGCAAATAATACTTGTCCAAAACTATACAGTCAAAAATAAGTTATCCAAGCTTGCAAATGATAGTTTAAGTGAGCAGAGCACGGGACAGATCAGAATTCAACAATATTCCTTTTTAAGCCCATATCCAAACTAAGACAGCATGTAATAAGAATAAGAGTAAGAATAAGAGTAAGAATAAGAATAAACTGCTATGATGTTTCCTGCAAGAATAACACAGCAGTATTAGAGCTTTCAGTTTGTCTATTCAAAATTTCATCAACATATTTTCCTAGGAATTTTATCTGAAATACCACTGCTTCTAGTGGGATTTCACAACAGTTCTGAGTTTTTTTAATGCATCATAAAACCTTTAAAATCAAGGCTTTTTTAAACACTGTGCATAAAATACTGTGTCACATTTTGGCAGAAGGCAGCTGATTATTAATTCAACCCAGTGTCACGTCCTTGTTATTAGTGCTGTTCATGATATGCACTGTGCAATACATGCAAAGTACTCTACTCAGACTTAGGAAGATTTTTAGATGTTTGAAAAGGTTGTCACAGGAAATCTTGCCTGAAGCTTTCTCCCGATAACTACAGAAGGAAACAGTACCGTGTCTCTAGTCTCCCAAGCAGAGTGGGCATCCTGGGCTGTTGTTATCCTTACTAAAAATCGACAGGAGCTGATGAGGCAGTAAAGAGTGAAAGGTCCATGCATGAACACTTCTCTTGCCTCTGATTATTGAAATCAAAACTGAACTGAAAACAATAACTTTTACCTGAATGTGTTGCAGTACAGCATCATACTTGGTCTTAGTCTTTTCACTGAGTATGCGTGTGAGGCAAAAATCAAGTTGCAGACAGCCTAAAAAACTTTCCAGTACTTTTCAATGCATTCTTAAGAGATATATTGGTCAGAATCAGTAACAGAAGTATTTTCCTGTTCTCCTTCTAGGAAAACATGTAATTTTTAAGGGAAATTATGGCTAATTATCAGATTTCAGGGCCTGCAACTTCCTGAAAATATAGGATTTATTTCCCAGGCATACTAAGTTTGCATCTGCCACCTCACACACACTGCTTAAAAGAAAAAAAGGGGGGGAAACATTACTATTTTAAATCTTTCTCAGTGGCTGTTG
Organism: Falco punctatus; assembly: GCF_963210335.1. Classification (NCBI taxonomy): domain Eukaryota; kingdom Metazoa; phylum Chordata; class Aves; order Falconiformes; family Falconidae; genus Falco; species Falco punctatus. The sequence goes on along the minus strand of NC_137585.1, from coordinate 9,350,237 downwards.
TTTTGCTTGTTCAGCTCTAGTCAGCTCTCCAGCTTATGCTCAAAAGTTGAAAATTTAAAGTCATACTGTGGCTTATACCCATAGAGATTTATATACATAAGCTATGTACTTGTTTTGGATGTAAATGATAGGAATTTATTCTCCATGGCAAAGATTCAAAACCATAGGAAAAAAAAATCTTAAAAACTATGTAAAGGTTAAGAAAGTTTTTCCATAGATTATCCAGTTCCTACTCTGCCCCACAGCAGGAACATCCTGATGTTACCTGTTTGGGGGGGGGGGGGGGGGGGGGGAGGGGCGGGGATAGGGGAAAGCTGTTTCTTTTAGCCTAAGCCAGGGGATTTACTTTAATTATGAGTTATAGCAGAGCTTTAGGTCCTAGGACAGAGCAGGCTTATACTCAGAAACCCAAGAAATTAAACAGCTCAGTCTGATCTGGATGGATTGTTGCTGCCCCTGGGAGAGCTGCCTGGCTCTACATGTCTCTTCCCTCTGAATTTTCCCAGCACGCTGCTTGCTGTGCCCCACTGAAGTCATATCACGCGACACCACCTCATGGTTAGTTTAGCCAGAGATCTTGAGATAGCTACTTTGGACTTTAACACCCTCCTACAACTTTGCCACCATCATCACTAATCATAGGCAGTGGCTCTTGCACATCTGCCCACAATACTGACTCCCCATTTCCCCCCGCCACTCCTGTCCACCCCATCAGGGTTGGTTTAAACTGCTTGAGCTTATAGCTCAGTTAGAGGGGTGCAGTTATATGCCAGGATCTCCACAAGACTTTACTGTGTTGGTCTCGGTTAGGAAAAACTTACTGCTAAGTCCTCTGGGCTTTGTGCATTTGTAGCCAATACCCGGCTTATTCACTCCTTTTTTATCTCCCAGGCTTCTTCTTCACGCTCTAGCTATCTCTGACAAGTTATTGTATGCAACTCATACTTTTTCTTTAAAAAAAAAAAAGGCTATATAAGCATATAAAATTTTCTTCAGTTTCCATGGAATATACGGTCTGACATATTTTATGGTGCAGTAGAGACATCTAGTGACTATTTTGTGCTATTAAAATGCAAAGGGTTAATGTAGGAGGGCAAACGACCTCTTCCAAACCTTGAAATACCCTTCTAGTGACAGGTACATCCTTAAATGCTCTCCCCAAATCCACTGACAAAATAATTTTATCAGTTCTGTGCAACTAGTAGTACACAGGATGGAACGCAGTGATCAAACATCACTGGCCTCTCTGCCTCCAGAGCCTCCTCTCCTTTCCCCACGTGTCTTCAAAAGCCTTGGATGCTACAATAAATAAATTTAGTCTAGCTTTACATCGCTGTCACCGAGGGCACAGTTTAGTGCCTAAGTGCCAGTATAAATCCCTTCCTCATGTTATTTTGATGAAGCTAACATGCCTCAGAATATCTTGCCTACAAAGTCACAGAGCAAATGTCTTTTTCAACTGAATAGTCACCTGGCTGCTAAGAGAAGAGGAGGGTGTTGGAACTAGGAGGGGAAGGCTGGTGGGGCTCGACAGGGCTTGGAAATAGATGATCATTAAGGTCCCTTCCTACCCAAACCATTCTATTATTCTATGTTCCTTAGGACAGAAATGCTTTCATCCTGAGATCTGCTCACTTGTTTAGGTGCCTAAGGGTATGTGTCTAAATCTAAGCTGTTCACTTACTTTTACTTCCCAATTAGTAGAGAGAAATCAGTACCTACACAGTATTATCTTCTCATGAAAGGTCAGAGGAGTTGGCCCTGGATGTCTCCCAACAGGACAGACTAGGTGAAGGAGGCACCAGAGGGAGGTATGTCCTGTCCTGAGCTGCTGCTGAAGGACCTGGCTCCAGGCTAGGTGCTTTGAGTGTGACCGCTCCACCACTTGTTTTCCCAGGTATGTAAAATAATGCAGGTCAATGAAACTGAAAAATAATGCTGCTGGTGCTTGTCTCCCTTTCCAGAAACCTCCTCTCTACGGGGGAAGATTGTCCTGAATCATTAATATGAACTAGGCTGCTCATGATGGGTCAGAGCTGCTAAAAATGCCCTTAGCAAGCAAATTCTTCCATTCCCTACAGACTGCTCAAGGATGGCACAATGTCAAACGCAAACTCACCTGCGATCATCCTATTGCGTGAATCCCATGTTGCAACAGTGCTAGGCTATTACATAGCAGAGGTCACGTATTTGCTGTGAGCGCTGAGCAGAGCTTGGGGTCTCGTAGCACCCCGATAAGGAGCATGGTGGCACAGCGGTGTTTGTGCATGGCACGGGTGAGTTGGTAGTGCCGGAGTTGCTTGTGGGCTGCAGTTACACCAAGATACAGCGTGCATACACACTGCTGTCTCCGGAGTGGTTGTGCTTGGATGGTGAAGGCATGCCTACAGTGCCAGCAGGCAGCTGGAGGCTTGGCCTGGGGGTGAGGGCTCCTTCTCCACCACTATTAATAAAGATGTCAAAAAGGTACTCTGTGTTACCATGGCATTAAACAGGAATATTTACACATATATTAAATGCATATATATCTACTAAGGCACATGTACAACAGTTTCCTAAAGATCCTTCAAACAAAAAGTAGTTTCATTATGTCCCAGTGCTGTTGTTATGCTGGCCCCATAACATACGTACATCTCATGTAGGGATGTTCAGTTCCTTCTTTTTTTTTTCTGAAATGGCTGCTTTTCTGTCTTTTTTTCTTTCTTGCTTTCTCTCTTTCTGGGAAATCATCTCTATAGTTATCGTTGTTTTTCTGGTTTGAGTTTGACAGTTTTCAGCAAGTATTTCGGTATGGGTGAGTAGTTTATACATACTCCAAGTCACTGCAGTAGAAGAAAAAGATCAGTATGCTTTGCCTTAACTTTTCCTCTTTTCTGTTCAAATTATATGGTTTGCCAGGCTGCATAAAGAGCTTGGCCTTAGCAGCTAAGACACCAAAAGAACACCAAGCCTCAACTCAAACCTTTCCCTGGAAGAAGAGGGCATTATACAGAGCCTTTCAGTTAGGATTGTGGCAGCCCATTCTTGAAAGTTTAATGATTTAAGCTGAAAAAGCCAAAGTGGTGTTCATCCCTTCTCCATGGCTGGTCCCAAGAGGGCAAAATATTGTACTTCTTGAATCACCACCATAATGACTTCATTGACTTCATCTTGAAGTAACACCCCTACTATATGGAAAAAAATGAACCATGTTGTCTACCTTTAATAAGAATATTTGATGACCAACACGCAGAGCAGTAACAGGTCAGACTGTTTAATTCTGAGTTTAATAAAGCCTCTGGGATATAAGGATTAGGGTGTGGTCTAGAGCTGGTTGAAGAGCAGAAATTCCTTTGGGATAAGAATTCAAAGTTTTGGCATCATTTTGAGGTACCATTAAACAACAACAACAAAAAATTAAAAATTTCTGTCTAGGAAAATCTGAAGAAGAAAGAGTTAGCCTAATAGCAACATTTTGTTTCAAATCTAACTTTAAAAATTAATTTTATTCAGTGTGAAATAAATTAAAAATAATAAATAATACAGAAAAAATCTCTCAAAAGTCTTGAAGTCAGGTGTTTCAGCACTGCCAGATGTTTCGTCTGTTCCTCCCCTCACCATTGCTTTCTGGTTTCAACTATGAATTAATGAAGTTTAAGAGGAAGTGATCTGATAATCACAAACCAAAGCAATCTAGTTTTCTGTTGAAATACTTTTTAATGTCCAGTTGGTTTGAGGTGGATATGTACATACGCAGCATGTTACCAGCTTGGGTTCCAAATGAAAATTATGTGTGGGCTGAAGGTCACAGTTCATGAGAAAGTTGATAAAAATCGCAGCTATACAATTTCTAAAAGAACATACACCTCCAGAAGGGGCTAAGAATTCAGAAGTGTTTATGGAAAGCTACAAGGTGAGAATTTACATTTCAAAACTCAAAAAAAAGTATCTAGTTTCCTTCCGTTTTACAGACATCTAAACAACCCTTTTGATTTAATGTGGTACGACGGGAGGCGGGAGGCCAGAGAGGATGTAGTATGGGGTACTCCTTCTTCAATGAGTCCATTTTGATTGCAGATCTGAGAGCATCTTTTCAAAATGGCAAGTGAGGTTGTTTATGCAGAGGTATCAGCCAAGGAAAGAGTGCATTTCACTTCTCAAACTTCAGATACAGGTAAAAAATGGTCATTTTAATATTACTTACCTTTCCTTTGCTCAGTAACACGTTCTGAAAACTTCCATTCTTTCTTAAATTGAAGTAATCATAAGAAGGTGAAGTCATGTTCAAAGCATTTTTATAACTATTAATATCCACCTCTGTTCATTATATATCTATTTGCTTGGCAAATTTATGTTTATTAATAGAAGGAATATTGAATTCTAGCAAAAGTAAAGAACTGCCTGTAAAATCTCATTCTGGATTTCAGTAATACGGCTGAGATGTGCTGTTTCTGAAACACATTAATGATCAGACATCGAGAGTATTAATAAATATTACTGGAAACTCATTGGCAGGTACAGCACTGATGACACTGAATGGACTTCTCTCTCCCACAGTACATTTAAATTTTATATTTTATTTTCATTCATTTTCTTAGACACCAGAAGTTTTTTTAAATTGTAAAATCACAGGTCTGTTTATCTTTTCTTTCTCTCTTGCTCTCTTTCTCTTTTCTTGCTTTCTTTTTCTTTCTCTCTCATTCTTTCTCTTCTAAAACTTCTATGTTGAGAAAAATACAAGTAAAGCACCATTACAGGTTTTTATAATTTTGAGAAGTGTTAGTCCTACAATTTGTGTACGATGCACTGGTGTCTTCAACTATAAAACTGCATCACTTTAAAAATTTGTTTTCAAGAAATAAAGCACAAAAAATAGCCATTAATGGCTGTAAGTAGGAAGTAATGCATGTTTTTAAAACAAAAGTATCAAGTTTTATTTTTTAGGTTCTGATCGAAAGACAGATCTGTGTTATTCATTAGACAATTAAGCATGGAAAATTTATTTTAAATCATAATGTTGAGAGGTCAGAGTATGAAAGAAAAATGTGTCCTGAATATGCTAGCAAAGCAACTTTATTCTATAAAAGTAAGTTTTGTAGATTCGCTCCTTGGGACACTGCTAAAAACATCTGTATAGATATGATGTCTTTGTCTTTCATGTATTAACTCAGTTCACCCCTTAGATTGTGTGATCAGGTCACAGTAGAAGAGCTGTATTGCCAGGACAATCTTTGGTACCCCAGCGTAGAACTACCCCATAAGTATTTATTGGAGATGCACACATGTGGCCAGTACAACCATCTGTACAAAATGTTTCAAACTTTGAGAGCATAGAAGTCTGTTCCATCTGATTTTTTTTCTTTCCTCACCTGAGACTATCCTTTAAATTTCCAGTTGTATTTTAGAATTTTAAATGCTTTCACACAGCTTTTAATACACTTCAGTGAGTTATGCTTAGAAATTGCTGTTGTAAGTTATCCCGAGAGCCCTCTAACCCAGTAACATACTGCTGAAATTGCCAGTATGAGGTGCTTGGAAAGAGAGTATCTAAAAAATGTTCATGGCCAATTATGAGGCTAATTAAGTAATCAAATTTCAGGGAAAATATTTTTCACATGCTTTGGAGTATGACAGCATAGTGTTCACCCTTTCAATAATCTTTTTGAAAAGTCTCTTCAGTTGCAGTTCTCATATTCTTGTCACTTCTGTAAATCCTGCATCTCTTTTGGTGTCCTAATAAATGCTTTATTAACAACATCCTAAAACAATGAGTTCTACAGACCAATTGCAATATTTATCATGAAGAAATACTTTAAATCAGTCTTGAATTTGCCACCTGTTAATAGTGTCAGTGTGTCCTAATGAGATTTAGTGAAAAAGCCACCTATCTATATAATTTTTTTCGTGTTCTTATATATATAAATTTGTGCTATATATTCTTATAATCTCTATCTTTGATTGCTGTATGTGCTCCATTGCTTTCATAGTTAAGAGCTGGAGTGCAGGAAACGGTAGTCCTCATCTGCCAAATGCTGTTAACTGCCCTGACTCTGGCTGCTGCATGAGAAAGATGCTGCATTCAACACGACAGGCATTTAATAATGCTTGGTTCTAAAAATGGTTTAGATTTGACGTTTTTTGTAAGTCTAAGGCAGATCTCAGCAGCTCTGGCACCCTTAGAAGATTGCTTTTCTTCAGGCAAAAGCTTGGTATTTGCCACGCTACAGTGAGTTCAGAGCAGTTGACTATCACCCACCTGCCTGAAAAAGCTCAGAGCAAGCAGTTGCTGTTGCTCCATGCATGTTTTCCATTAGATCATTGATACAGCAAGATTTGGAAAGGCTAAAGTTGTTCCTGTGAGACAGGAATAGCCTAGGCTAGCAAAGGAAAGCTGTTTCATACTGCCCTGCCTCTAAGCATTTATTTGAGCTACAGACACAACGTTTGTGCTGTCTAATCTGATTGCACAGCTCTAAGTTTGGTCTGCTTCCCCATGGCCACTATGCCTGTCCCCTGGCTCGTCTGTACCCCACTTCTCCTCTCCCTTCGGCCCCTTCTGCTTCCTTGAGTTTTTGCATGTGGTGGATAGAGCTTTTAATCTCCACATTGCTGGACTTGTCCTACATTTTGCACTGCTGAAGTTTGCATTTACTTGTCTTCCCCATGGCACTTCAGAGAAAAAACTGGTTTCTCTCCTAAGAAAAAACCCACCCTATTTCATACACTATCAGTGAGCAAGTTTACTGTAAGTAGCTCCTGGGAAATGAGGCAAAACATGCAAAGCAGGCAACCTACAAGGCGGTGTGTTACAGATGATCTAAAAATACTTCTTCTTTTCTTCCTTCTGCTGCCACACCTACTGAAAACTGTTGGGGTCAGTCAGGTATGTCCCATCACTCACTTTCCCTCTCCCTCCTTCTCTGACAGTTCATTTATGAATTTAATATTACAAGATGGAGGATTAACTGCGTCATAGAGTAGTTCACCATCTCACTAAACCTGCAGTTATCTTCCTACTAATACTTCTTCCCCTGAGCTTTTCTGATTGTACAATACTGATGATTTGGCCCGCAGTCCTGTAGACACCCTTTGGGTAGTGAGATGTTTTCTGAGTGTACCTTTCTTTAAGTGTATGAATTCGAAAGCATTGCCTAAGTCATGCAGCTCAACTGCATAATAGAGGTCAGGTACCTGAACATCATCTTTGCCTTCCTTGAGCTTTACCTCTAGCCACTGAACTAAACAGCCAAAATACATGCTGCTTTTACAGTGATAGCAAAACAGATCTCTTCTGTCATGCAGATGGCCAGTGTAAGCATCCATGCATAATAACAGACAAGTGCAGACAAGGCCTCCAAAGATAAGGGGAGCAGTACTTAGCTCTTGGTGTTAAAGCAAGGCAATCTTAGCAAACCACCCACTTTCTTGGGAAAATGAATGGTTGCTATTAAATACCCTGTTGCCAATTCCTTTCCCAGCCCAGGCTGCATTATGGTGATCAAGGACTCCTGATAGTCCAGCAGACTGGGATTTCTTCTCCATTGAGGCGGGGAAGGCAGGGAGCATGCAGTTTGCCAGGCAATCCCACACCTTTGGGGATTCCCACCTTGGCAACATTTTTTACGCTCTCCATTAGTTGTAAAAACCTTGTAACAAGCAATGAAAACTATTTTATTAATGGTTGCAACTATGACTGTCATAACCATGCTGGTGGCTACCAGGGCATGTGAGAGTTTTCTGCTCACTGACCACCAGAGATGGAACGGAGAGACCTCCAGCAGCCCACGGTCTCTTCCATGTCACATTTGAAAGCCTAATGTGAGACAGTGCTATAGAAGGTACTGGTGTGCTTGCCACGGGCTCCATGCATAGCAAGAGGCAATCCTTTTGCACTTGGAAGGCAAGTAGTTTTCAGAGGGAACAGGTGCATGTTCTGAGGCAGAAGCATCTGATGAAGATTTCTTCCTGATGTGTGTAAAGGCAGTCAGATCAAGTGTAAGGATAGTGGAGCCTTTTTTGCAAAATAAAACCTAAAAACAGGTATCTGAGAACAAGGATGGCCTAGGAAGATCTTTATCCTGATGAACAGCTGATAAATGGGGAAAAAAGTCAGGAAGGAGCACAATCAGTAACACTTGGAAGAAACAGACAAGAAAGCAATGACTGGAGTAAGATCAGTTGTTCCCTGTGGTTTCTAGACCTCATTACAACAAACAGTGTAAATGTTCACAGTGAGAGAAAGACCTGCTCCATTGCCTTGGTTTGTGATATGGGGTTTTCTGAGCCCAGAGGAGTGGGTGCCTGGACTCAGTGGAGATGAACGCTGCTGCAGTTTGAGTGGTTGTGCCAGCTCTGCATTGAATATGGAAAGCTTCAGTTGCAAATGATTCTTAGTCATGGAAAGCATGTGTCCAGGGCACTGATGTAAGAGAGGAAAGCACCTAATCTGCTGGCAACTGAAAATGGCCATAAATTAGCAAGGCGATAATATAGATTCAAATAAATCTTGTCTTCAGTTCAGTGTTCTCTCCCCAGGTCTCTGTCTCCTGTGACTAACGGCGGGGTGAACACCCAAAAACCTGCTTTCCAATTATTCTGGTTGAGAATTAACTACAGACATGCTTCCCTTTCCCCTTTCTGTAGAGAAAGTTAATTTCATCATTTGTACTGAAAATCTGTGCTGTGTGTAGTGGTGCTTACCAACCATTAATTAAAACTTCATTTAAATACTTGGAAGAATGAACTTGAGGAAGAAAAATCTGTGGATGAAATTAAAATAGTATGTTTGCATTTTGTGTAATGTTTTACTTTTGGTGATTTACTCTGAGTTGTTAAAAATTATGTTTAATTCATAAGTGACTGAAAAATAGCTTGTCTCTGCTTTATGCTCATGCATAGCTTTGTTCCGATAGGGACTGTGCTCCTCTTTGTGAAAGAAGAAACAGCAGAAAACGGGCATGCTTTGTACCCATGTACAAGATCTGAATTCACTAGGAGGAAAAAATTATTGAGAAGTAAATAGAAATAAATTAATTTAGCCAAAAAAAGTTGCCATTGATCAACTTCTGCTTAAAGATTGACAGACTGTATACATGTGTGTAGAAGATATGGAATAATAAGAAGAAAATAGAATTAATAATAAAATAGTTCACTGTGTGATAACCTACCAAAAAAATCCTAGAGAGTTTTTTTCCAAATTTTCTAAAATTGAATAACTGCCTAACATTTTTTATATTTATTTGGAACACTGCACAGCAGGACAATTATTTACATGAACTCTTATAGTAATTTCTTTTTGGCACATGCATTCAGCGACATGCAGGTCTTATCAGAAAACCAAAAATGAAAACAACCTCTCTTGCATGTTGTTGCTCTTCCCATTTTCTGAGACAGTCTGATGCTGCAGGGTACTGGACCCGATAAGAATGGCAAGGGCCGGCCTTGGGCAGGTTCTCTAATTATAGCACTTTTTGTATTTACAGGTGATCCAACCATATACACAGAGCTGAAGGTGAAACGGCAATCTGACAGACCTGACAGCACACCCAAGACTACACATACAGGTAGTATCTTACCTACTGTAAGTACTACTTACCTACTTAAAAGTATGCAATAGTGCAGGATACTTTGCATTTTCCTATTATATTTTATCTTCTATTGTGGAAGAGTTGCTTAGAACTAGGTGCCCAAAGAGATGTTGATATGATCTAAGCAAATTAAAAGACCTTCAAAATCTTTCCCTGGTGCTGGTTTTCCCTGGGGGTGCCTGAAGGCTGCTGGTGATGGTGTTTTTAAGGTCAGCAGGTAAAGTCACAGGCCCCCAGCTCTGCATTAGGCTGAACTCCTTGTGTCTCAGCCTCAGTTAAGCCTCTGAGGATTCAGTGTCGGTGTCCCTGCCTCTGGGGCTCAGTCTAGTGAGCCTTTGGCATGTGTTTGTGCTACCAGTACAGCTTGCACCTGGGATAAAGGGTGGCCCCAGGGCCCACTGGTGTGGACACAGCATTTGTGTCCACCCTCCCCAGAGCAAGCTACGCTGGAGCAAACCAGCTGCTTCTGTACAGAGTAACCCTGGCCGCTTACCTCCTTTGGGACCCATGAGACTCGTTTGGTTGTGGAGTTCTGGTTCAGAAATGCTTGAATTTAAAGGCTGTGTTGCATGTTTCCAGAGCGCCTTTTGTTTTTTAAAGTATGGCACAGGAAACATTGCAATATGCTTCTGGGAACACAGCAGGGGGTCTCACATAGATCATGGGAATGTCCACTGGGGCTGCACCTGGAGATCAGTTCTAGGCCGAGGAAGTAAAATTTGGCACTGTCCATATCTGCACCATGGGAAAGGAATGATTCTCTGAAATACAACCAGCTTGCTTCTGAGAAGGGACCAGATAGTTCATCCCAGAAGGATCACAGAAGAAAATGAACCATGCAGGCAGTGTGGTCCATTGGAGGACCAGGACAAGCTGGTAGCAGGACAAACTGCCATTCCGTGCCTCTAGTGAGTTAGACCTACACAAAACACAGCAACTTCCCACTGTTCAGCAGCCAAATAGCACACTTTTCCAGGGTATGAGAAAGTATCACGTTCTGTCTTTGCTGCGGGTGATTTCAGTACATTTCTCCCTGCTGCCCACTCCAGAGGGATGCTCAGAACGTGGTTAAAATTCATTTTGCAGTGGAGGCACTTGCAAACTCTTCCATTCTTTTTAGCAACAATTTCCATGTATTGTTTTTCATTTCTAAATGCATTTAGGGTGAATGAATGACAATAGTCAGCAATAGCATTTCAGGCACAGAAACTAAGTTACTTTTAGAAAGCGATAGCTAGAAAGTAAAGATTACATTTTGAATAGCTTTTTGACAAGTTCAGATAAATGGTGTCTATCTTTTCTTAAGTGAAAATTTCAAGAAACATTAAACTGTTTTCTCAAACTGTGTAACCAACCCTGAAAGTAAATTTTGTTCTGCAAAGTGAAATAATATATTGGATATGAGTTTTAACTTTCCTGTGTGAGAAGAGAAGGAAAGCAAATGTTGCATTCATGTGATACATAAGAACTAAGATATTTTTATATATACATATATTTAACATAAGAATTAAGATATTTATAGAAAGAATGCTAGTTGCAGAAAATGCTAGTGAGAACAAATGTTTCCACTGGTGGGTTACTTTGGCTTTACCACCACAAGGAAAAAGAAACTGAAAGCTTCAGACAGTCCTTCTGATTAAAAGTGGCAGTCAGACAGACAAAAGGCTAAGTGGAGATCTTGGTCCTGCTATTGAAAAGGTAAAACCAATTTACTGGCTTCATTTAAATACCCTCTGACTTTATGCCAGTGAAACTGGGATTGGACCAGATCATGAAAAGTATTGTCAGTAATGCAGTTTTGATATATCACCATTTGTCTACCTGTTTGTTGGCTGCCTTTTTATACCCCAGTCCTCACTTGCTCCATTCCTTTCTCTGATTCTCCTACACTGTCCATATGTCCAGATTTTCAGAATTTTGTTCAAGGAATATCAAAATCTATATACGCTATACATACGGATAAATGCTCTAGGTGAGTTCTTTCCCTTCACATTTTTCACTGAAACCTCTTTAAAAACACAGAAGTTGGCACTTTTTCTAATTCTGGTTTAGCTGGGGTATGTGTGGTGGTGTTTACCATACAGATCAGCCTGGAAAGTATTAAGAAATAGGGGATCAAAAGAACACAATGATCCTAGACAGGATTACAGTTGTAGCAGAAAATGATGGAGGCAGGGATTTAACAACTAATTAACCATGTTTCTTTGTTATGCTTAAAAAGGATGATAATCTGGAAAAAAGAGTGTCTACTCTAGCATATAAACATACAAAACCTTTTTTTAAAGCCTGAATGTGAACTTCAAGATTACCTTAGGGGTCTTCAGTTGTGTAACCTCAGAAAAATAACCCATGATAGCATGACGATTGCAAGCCATTTCTCCAAGGGAAAAGTAGGGTATATTCCAGAGCAAGAAGCACTGGCAGCACTGTGCGGGCACCGCAGGCAAACTGCATGGCAGAGTGTTGACACAGCAGTGTTGGTAAAAGTTGTGCACTGCCATAGGAGCTGAGAGGTCACATTTTCAGGCATCTTCTCAACAGCTATGATGATAAAAACTAGGACTGGTCAGGGAAAGGGCTCTTCTGACCCTGAAAATGTGATTTTATATGAAAACATACATAGATACAGGTTTATACACATATAAACCTATATACAAATATAAATCTATACATTTTTTTTCCACTTAATAACTAAAATTCTAGGACCCACAGCTTTCCAGTTTTCAGGCATTTGGGTTTTAGTTAAGAAAAGAATTTCCAAAACAAGATGTAGCTTCTACAGGTACATTTAGCTGAAAAAACTTCAAAAAGCTTTTGGTTCCAAATGCAGCACACAGTGTTAACAGATTCCTGCTGAAGGCCTAGCTACAATGATTTTGCATATTCTTGTTACTTGGAACAAAAGTTGACTTGTTTCTGCCTGTGGTGAGACCCCTATCCCTTGTCCCTTTGGCAGTGACCTGCTTGCAGAACCCGCACTGGTGTTACATTGCTGCCACCCTGTACTTCACTGCACTGATTCTGCTTATCACTGTCATCATCTTGGCGACGAAATGTCAATACGTCTGAGGGAGACCCTGCTGTCGTGCTGATTTACAGGGTAAGCCATTTTTAGCTGTGTTTGTGTTTTTGTACAATACATTTGCATTTATCAGAGGACCTGCAAGGAGGCATCCCAAAGCAAATGCTAAAGTCGCCATCACAAATTCAACCAGTCAGCAGTTCACAGTCACAAGAGATAATATCCAGCTCCCTGCCGCCAATGCATGCTGCACTTAATGGAGCATGTTTGGCTTAATGGAGCATACAGCAGCTTTGGCAGAACCATCTGCCAGAGCAGATATTGGTTCTGCTGCTTTTATTCCAAGAAAATGTCTCCCATCTGTGGAGTGAAATAACACCACAAGCCTGCCATGACATGGAACAAGGACATGGCTGGGTACAGCTAGAGGTGATTCCCATAACCACTATCCAGGCCAGGATTGACAGTGACCTGGTGAAGTGACAGGAGACAGGCCACCTGTGGTGTTCAGTCTAGGATTTAAAGGAAACCAAAAGAGTTGTCCGATTTGGACTAGGAACCTCCAGAGAAAATCTTCCCATCCACACCCAATGCTTCTTGTAGAGCTACAGATTGTGTTTAATCACTCTTCCAGGTTGCTCTCCCTGGAAGCTGTCACTGACCCTGCTAAAGACACCATGTCCCATCCTGTGCCAGAAACAGTGCCCCTATCACTAAGTGGTTCCCTAATCATATCTGCATGACCATGCCTCCATCCTGCAGCACATCACATCTTGCCATGGTCCTCATGGCATATGGGAGCCTTCTCTTTACTCATAGGACACTCACAGCAGGTTGAACTTCAGTGAGATACTCCTGTTAGCTTTTATCTCTTCTATTTCCAGATAACTCAGCACAGGAAGGCTCTGCTTCTTCAACAAAACAAGACATAATGCTTATTCACTTTTGCATTATTTTTTTCTGAAGAAACTTTTATGAAAGAAAAGATACCATCAGTCTGACCACCCTTCAGTTCTGTCTTTCAGGATCTCCATTAAACCTTTAACCTCTCCATATGTGGACAAAACATATTTTATTACTTTTATTTGGAATTTGCTTAATCCTATAATACCAGCAACCATGCAATTATATCAGTGTATGCACCAAGGCATGGGCTTAAGCTGCTGCATCAAAAGTTGGAACTGGATCTTGTCCAGACAACACATCACCAGGTGGCTCAGTTTGAGACATTACTTTTAATTCACACCTGACTTGATTTTGCAATAATTTGCAGCATAGGTAAGCTTTTAGATTCCATATGTGCAAGTGCAAAAAATTGTGGGTAAAACAGAGAATGTGAAAGGTTGCACTGAACTTTTTTTGAAGCCCATGGTTGGATGTGATTTTTCTTCTGACAGCCTTCAGTGGGATTTGTATGAAACGAGTATTGAAGGTGAAAGAAACTACTTGTTTAGTAGAAAAGTCTCAGCCCCATCACCTGCATTGGCTTGAATAAAATTATTCTGTTCTACTTGTCCAGAAGAGCATCTCACAGAGATACAATATGTTTCTTCTGTCTCAGGTCATATTTGTATTTGTTTTGTTTTTTCCCAAAATGCTGTAGCTTCATTTAAATCAGAGTCCTCCACCAGAACTGAGCCACCTCAGGTTCAAATGCATTTGTCCGTAATTACTATTTTGCTGTCTGTTTTTATATTATTTTCAGTTCCCATCAGTTATAATTTCTTTGGAGCAGGCTGATATCAATGATTTATAGACCCTGAGTAACAAGGGTCTGTATAGCAAATATTTCTAGAATTGTTCCCTGTACCTAAGCATATCTGTACTTAAGCCATGTTGCTGCTGTTGATAATATACCACATTTTTATAGTGTATGCACCAGAAATCAATAAAGAGATTTAGTAAAGCACTTGACATGCTGGTGTTTGTTCTTATGTCAGTCAGACTAGAAGGAAAAATAACATGTATTGTATCAGCTGTTGTCACAAAGCATGATGCTGCTCTGGTAAGTACTGTCTGAAGACAATCCCTGCCCCACAGAGTCCGGTACCAAATGAATAGTAGACAAAAATGGTTATGTTTTTCTTGAGATCATCCTTTTGTTTGCCAGGTGCTCTGGTATAAATCCAGGTATTCAAATGCCATGGAGAAAGAAATGTTTCAAAACCAGAGATAATAAAAAAAGAGGTGGCAGGTGACATTTTGACCTGAAATGGACCTGCATGTTGTTGTCATTCACTAACCTGACCTGATTTTAGCTACAAGATTCTTAAGACAGCTGTCTCTCACATCAGACTCTCAGATAACCCCTACAACCAAATGAAGATGCCAGTCCAAATTAATTAGCTCCAGCTTTCTTTAGAAGCAAGAAAAAGCCCAGTCTTCGAGAGCTAATGTGATGTGGGTTTGCATATATAACCCGTTCAATAATAGCAGATTGCTGAAAAGGGATGTGTAGCACCAGCACTCATTAGTTCCTGGCTTACAGGCTTTACCAAGTAGAAAGTCTTCATTTCAAAACAAGGAGCTGAAAGGAACACACAGATGCAAGCACGGCAAAGAGAAAGGCATTTCAGGACCAATTAGAAACCATCACTGATTATAAGCCCAACAGGACTCACTCAGATAACCAGGTCTCCAGTTGCTGCAGGCAGATCTCCAGGAATTTCAGTGGCAGGTCCTAGCATCTGAAAGGCAACCATCTGCATTGTGTAGACAACTGGGTAAGAAGCATGCATACTGCCTGGTAACTCGGGGGGAGGAAGGAAAGTACTCTGAAATGAGAAGCTGTTAACTAAAAATGAAGTGACTGTCCTTTCTGTGGTTACTGAGAATTTGGGGCACAGGCCTGTGGTTTTGGCAGTGCACTATAGCATTTAAACCAAGTTTAACAAACTTCAATTTGAGCTTCATATTCCACAGGCAGAGAATGTAATTGTGTTCACCGAATTTGGGGAGTTTGTCAATGTTTATAATAATCTATTTAGCATCTCTGAAGTGGGAAATATTTCCCAGCTGATGGCTCTTGGCAGGTAGAAAGCTATGAATGGGAAGGTGTGCAGCAGCTTCGTGCAGATACCTGCTGAGCTCTAGTTACTTGGTTACTTGTTGGCTGGCAGAGTGCTGCCAGCCGGTCAGCTCTGTGCTGAGTCAGCCTGGTTGCTCTCAGGGACAGCTTGTGACAGTTTCTCATCCTAACAATACTAAGGATATGGGCAAACGAAATCACTCTCTCCTTGCACCTGTTTCATTCTCACACCCTCCTGCTCTCAAACATAAAGGCAAACTCCTTCTTAGACACAGCTTGAGAGCAAAATGCCCTACTTGATACTGAATTCTTAAAAC
Source organism: Falco punctatus (assembly GCF_963210335.1). NCBI lineage: Eukaryota > Metazoa > Chordata > Aves > Falconiformes > Falconidae > Falco > Falco punctatus. The sequence continues at coordinate 9,334,304 of NC_137585.1, read as the reverse complement.
CGGGTTGCATGGTCATTGATTATATATGTGACATTATACATATAACACATGATATCTAAAAAATCATATGTGACTGTAAATCCAGCACTAGGGAGTTGTCTCTCTCCTTCGTTTCTTGCCCCTTTGCTTTTCCCTGGAGCTTAGCCAATTCCTCTCCCTCTGGCTTCAGGCACATAGCTATGAGTGATACTGATTCCTGCTGTTCTGGCTTGGCCTTTCAGACATTCTTTCAGCCCTAGCTGATAAGCACCATCCCTTTTATTCACGGCTATAGTAATGCATATGTAAAGACTGAAGGAGATAATTAAAAGAACACAAACAAACCATTAAAAGGATGGCCTTGATTAAATTGCATAGGCTAGAGAGAAAATCTCAGAACCTTGATGAAGGCAAATATAAAAATGTAAAAAGAACAACTAAGATCCTAAACTAGGTGTAGCCTCAAACCATTTTCTTTGGAAATTCAGCACACTGTTTTTGAAGGCTGCAGTGTAGTAATAGGAGGGACAGGAGCTCATCAGGACAGGAGATACAATCATTCATCTTTTCAACTCTGTACATCTTCTTTCCTAATAGCCAAATTCTGAGCTAGCAGAACACTCAATATCCAGTCTCTGCCTAGCAATTCTCACCATTGCATCAATTTCTGTGAGAAATTGTAACAAAGTTGATTTACAAGGAAAGCAACAGAAATGCTGTTGTGGCTACTGCCTGGCATCAAGTCACCAAGTGAGAAGTTCATTAGAAAAAGCTCCCTACCTACCTATGTAGAAAATCATCCCAGAGTAATGTCATCTTTACAGGCAGAAGGATTTCAAGGTGGGAGGTGTTATCTCATTTGTGTCCTGCCTCCATACGGGTAGAAGATAAGAGACAACAGTGCTTTGCCAGCAAGGGAGCCATCGTGCATCCCAACAGGTCTTCCAGCAGAAATGCTTGGGAGGCTGATGATCTGGTTAGGACCTGAGCTGTGAACATGGAGGAACTTCTGTGAGCTGTACTGGTTAATTCTGTACCTTTTCATAGGGCTGGCTTGCCTGCAACGGCGTGTTCGGTGTGCATATGCTGGAAATGTGTTGCTGTTCCTCAATAACGCAAAGACTCCATCATTTCCTGGACTTCAAGTGTCTTGCAATGGTAAAACTCCTCCTAAATAGCTCCTCCTAAATGACAGGATATACCGTAGCCCACTGTCTTTGGAACAAACCACTAACCACCTACCTGCACAGCTGGACTCTCCAGTCTAAACAGGCAATCTTCCTGTGAGGTAGGAGACTTGAGCAGTTAATTCTGAAATTATTTTTTGTTTTGTTACTGTAAGGTTCACTACGGAGGAGAATTTTCTTCAAACACATCCAGAGCTCTTCCTTTCTACTCTCTGCCTGCCCATGGGGGCTTCATTCGAGATAGCAGTAACAGTGGAAAAGGCAATGATACTGTTGGGTTTTTTTTACAACTTCTCTGATATAAACACAAGGTAACCTTAGTGGACTTTGAAGTTCATTGATATTTCAGGGGTGAGATTCCACCTGGAACCCTTTTTACTTCAAAGCTGCCAAGAATGTCTTGTCTGCATTCCTGATCAGAGCAGCAAATTCAGTGACTACAATATGGTCATTTGTTGTTAGCATGACCAGGCTGTTGAGATACAAGATGCTCAAGGATGCACAAGAATCAGAAGGCCCTAGATTCCTCACTCATCAAACAGGTTTTCTTTCTGAATGAGTTGGTAGCATTACAATATTGCAGAAGTCTCAAATGCATCTTGCTCTGCATTTCTTCTTGCTGATTCTGGTGAACCTAAGTCACCCTATCTCTGTACTGAACACAAAACTACGTCTGGCTTCTGAGGTCTGAACTGGCCCTGAATGCAAAGGAAATTTTCTGACCTCTGTCATCACAGTGTTACAGTTCTGGTCCATTCAGATAAGCTTCCTTTGTTTTCACAGAGGATGAGCTGGGGACTGGTTCTGTAAGTGTATATGTCCCTCAACAGTCCATCTGATTACTTTTTTCTTTTTTCCTAATTCTAGTAAGTTAGTCCTACACGGGAATTCAAGATGATCCTCATTTGCAAATAAAGCATGTACTGTTACTGTGTGTCACTGTACTCCTCAAGGGTGGGGGGTGGGAAAAGGTCTCCTAGTGGTTTAATTCCAATTCTTCCAAATGCAACTTTGACACAAAGGTGAGGAAAACCAACACATGCCCCTGGATTCCATGGATATGCTACAGGATGATGATGAAGTAAACGATAATGCCATACCATTTTGATACACTTCATTCTGTAATCCCAAATGAATTAGGAGCTGAATGGGGCATCCAAGAGAACAATGTTACAGGGGATAAATATCACCTCATTTTGTATGTTGTAGGCACTTATGCATGAATGTTTACATTCCTCTCTGTTTCTCATGGGGAATCTGGTGTCTCAGAATCTGGAAAACCAAATGGGGACCTTAGCGGAGAAGCAAGCAGGGAATCTGTTTTACAAACAAATGGTCAACTAGGCTGGCAGCCACATGGGCAACCATCTAGTAAGTGAAACCTGCTTCTTCCTATTCCTTTCTTACAGCTTTTCTCTAGTTATCTACCAAAAGGTAGACAGGGAGGACCAAAATATCCTCTGCTCAACTTTTTTTTTTTTCTTTTTTTTTTTTTTCCCCCCAGTAGACCAATTAGGATATTTGGAACTTAGAGAAGGACTGGGTGGTTTCCATAGCCAGCCACTCCTCAGCCATACATACCCTACCCCAGAGATTTCATGACAGTGTAAGATAAGAGCTATTCAGGAGAGAAATTGTGCTTTGGGGGAAATTCCATTATTACAGTCCTTAGTTTTGCTTCAGGGAGAATGAAGCACTGAATGATTAAATTTTATGTTACAGAGCATTTGGGGTAGAAATTCTTTAGTGTTCCTCAAAATATTTACTTTCACTACAAATTAAGATGTGCTTTTATTTTAACTTTCCTCTACTTTTTCAGTACTCCAGTAGAGAAAATAAAAGGCAAGACCACAAGGGACCCTGTAAAAACCACTCAAGAGAGTCCAGCCCTCTTGTGTACTGAAGGGAGCTCTGCCTGAATGTGCACAAGCAGCTTAAGCTCCGTAGTGCTTTGCATTTTTTCTGGTAATAAGAAAATACATTTTGAAACGAAAACCTGAAATCCACTGAAATTAAGACAGCATGATTTTCATTCTTTATGACTCAGTAATTCTTCGATATGAGTATTGGGAGGGTTTTTTTGATCAGTCAATATTTAAATACAGAAAACTGTTTAATTAGAAAATTTCTAACCAGCACAACCTAGAAAAACTCCTTACACTGGCGTTACACCTTATTAAAATAATTACATGTTTAATTTTGTAGTTACTGAGTTCAGCCTCTGCTTTTGTTCTTTGCAAATACATCCAGAATCTCTGAAGAAGATAATGAAAGTAGATCAGAGAACAATATCTGAATTATTTTCTTGGCATCCTACTTTTCTCAAAAAAAAATATAAATCAGTCTTAACCCTTGATGATTGTTCTTTATATTAAATACAGGAGCTTTAGATGGTTAATGTATTCAAGCTGAACTGTCCCTGTATGCAGCTTAGTTATTCAACATTAAATGAGACAAAAGTTAATGATTAGAGGTTTTACTTTCTTTTTTCTTTCAATTGTCTGAGTGGAGATTTCTTTGGTAAAATGAAGACCAGCTTAGATCTAGGTCCCTTTACCTCAAGTCTGGATGGCAGGTGGACCCATCTGACCTCATCCCACTACTCAATGGTATGGCAACACAGTGAACTACATGCCATGTACTGTTATTTTTCATAGCTGGTATTTGTTGTCTGTCCACCCTGGAATTAGGGATACGAGGAGTCACGCTACAGATCACTGCTGGCACCAGCCATTTGCCTCTCTATCCTGCAACTTGATTCAGTGGCATAATTTATCTCCTAAACATGAAGTACTATTTGTATTGCAGTTATACATCCAATCTATTTATCGAGGTTACCTCTAAAATATATACTTAAACTTCACTGCAGAATAACATTTTTCACTCATTGTACCTTTCCTCCTTCCCTCTGTAGTGTATTACCCAAATACACCACAGTAGTAGACAGGCATTTTGCAAAAAAATTGTTTATATGAAAGGAAAATTCAAGCCTCAACATGAAAAATATTTCCCCTGATGAACAGAGGTACATAAAGCATTAGCAAAAGAGTGCTGTGGAGTCTGCTCATAGCTGTGATTATTTTCTTCGCCATTTCTCATGTGAAAATGGTCATGGAGAATGAGCATATATATACTAATACACCTATTTTTCAGCTTTCCTCTGTGTGTCAGAATGACACTTTAGAGTGATTAATCATCAACAGCTTTTCATCTGTGCTCACCCTACAGATTCTGCAAAGCTGCAATAGGGTGAGCTGGAGGCTACTATTTTTTGTGCATAATCTAGAGGATGGTTTACAGAACGACAGTCAACCTTGTGGTCACATCCCAATGATGGTGAAACATGTCACTGAGGGCAGAAATTTGGACAGTGGGACTTCTGTTAGTGGTGAAAACCAATGAAAGTAACAACTACTCAGCCCAGTTCCTTGGTTTTGCAGGGGAAGCAGCTGAAGCTCGTATGTTTTATTTGCAGTTTAATCTGCAGTAACTCAAGAAGCCTGGAGCTTTTCTGTAGTGTGGAAGGACTATCAAGAGTAGGAATCTTCTTCCACCTGAGACAAAGTGGATGGGTCCACTGAGAGATAATGTACAATAATTACAGTATTTTAAGAATGTCCATGCTATTAGGCATTCTCCAAAATAAACTCTACTGCTAGATGATGTAATAAACACAAAGTTGGGAAGAGACTAAAACAGCTGTTGAAGCCTTCTCTTGTCCAGAGATTCCATACCATTTTTGCCCAAACCTCCTTCACTTTCTGGCATAAAAATCACACACACACAAAAAAAGAGAGAATTATTATTAAAATGTAACAATGTAGCTGCAACAATGAAGCAATCCCTTCATTATGAAATCTCAGAGGGGTTCCTGAACATGTTGTGCTTCTGAACATGACTCATAGAGTCTGGGACTGCATCAGTTGCATGACAGAAAAGCTGAGGTCAAGGACACCATGTCAGCTCAGAGTTTCATCTAGAAACACTAGATTGCTCACCTTTTAATGCTCTGCAAGCACACACTGGCTGAAGCCCCCACCCCCTCTTATACAGGCTGTGCTGAGCACCCTGTGGAGTTTGCATAGGGTCTATCAAATTCCATTTTGAAACCATGTTCTTCTGCAGATACCGTTGCTTACTAGTGACTCCTTATTTTGGATTTCCATCAAAACACTTCAGAATTTCTGTGTGGCTAATCCAGCATCTGGGTTTTGGGGGTTTCTTTCTTTTCCTAAGAGTTGAACAAATAGGCCTTGTAGTCTGTTACAGAGCATGAAGAAGAGACATTTTCTGGTAAGCAAAGAAACTGAGACCAGGCTTTGGCATCATGGTAAATCTGCCCTGAGGTTTTCTAGTGTCACAAGAAAACATCTTTACTTTGTGCTGTTTGAAACTCTCACAATATTGAAGGCCCAATGTTGTACCTCTAGACTCGATGCCAGATCAGTCATTATCTGACCTTTCATAGCTGGAAAAACTTACTGGCTTAAATGCTGTCCCAGACTGATTCATCAGAAATATGACCTTGTGCACAACCCTGTACTGCTCCTTAACCCTCCAGGGCCCAGGTCTGGTATTAATGATCACACAGCTATCACCTCACCCTGTCTAGACAAGTAAAAGGTGTCATCTAAAGAATAACTAGCCTTTAATTAAGACATTTTGATCACCCTTAGTGTCTCATGCAGGCAAGGTCTGCCATGTTTAAAAGCATATTATGCTGTTAATTAAGATAAGTCACTTGATTTCTAGCAGTTGCTTTTCCCAAGGTAGAGAGACAACTCATTCTTGATCAGGAGAATTAGAAGGTAGTTCTCTGAAGGTGCTCACCTGTGTGGATTCATAGATATCTAATAGAGGATCTAGTCACACCACAGCTGATTACTGCGCTCACAGTTTGGGAAGGCAGCCATAGAATATCTCTGAGCAATTCCCTCAAATTTGATGGGCCTTCTTGTAAATGTAAAGGCAGAAGGATCAAATTAGGATGATCTAGACAGACTCTTTAAAAGCAATGAGGAGGAAGTCTGGAATCGTGGTGTAATGAAGGCCAACTTCCTTTTCTTCTAGAAAATAATAAATAAGCTAGGTTTATTTCAGGCCAATATAATAATGTGCAAAAGAATTACTAAAAATAAAGAACAATCCAGAAAACGTCACACGTCCTCCCAAGCTGGGGTTATCAGGCGGCATATTATATTCTGTTAGATGAGCTTACAGCATGCAAAAAAAGCCCTATCTGTGCTTTCAGGGATGCCGGTCCTCCTCCGGGCCTGGCACAGAAGCTGGAAGCACCAAGGTCATGGCCATGGCCACGGGGAGAGCTGCTGAATCGAGCTGAGCTGAGCCACCCCCGCAGGGTGGTCCCCTCCCCCTGCTTCAGAAGGGCCAAGCCACCCGCCCTGCCCCAGGCTAGGCTTTTGCAAACCAGCGAACGGCTAAATGGGAATTTCCACTGCCCGTAAAATGCGGGAATAGGTTCCCGGCCGGCCGCGGTGTGCCCAGCCTGTCCCCTCCCCGTCCCACCCCCACGGCTGCTCCTCAAGTAGCGGCGGGGCCGTGCTCCGCCAGTGGTCTCTCGCAGCGGGTGAGCCTCGAACCATGCTGAGAGAAGCCCTGCTGCTCCTGGCCTGGCTGGCCCCGCTACTGGCCTTCCCCACCGCCGCACCAGGTAACCCGGCACCGTCCCCGCGGGGTGGGTTGAGTGGCACGACCGCTCTGTGCGGCCTCGGGCAGCGCGCCTGAGGGGGGCACAGTGGGCCTGAGGCGGGACGGGGCGCCTGAGGCGGGACACCGCGCCTGAGGGGGGCACAGCGCGCCTGAGGCGGGACGGGGCGCCTGAGGCGGGACACCGCGCCTGAGGGGGGCACAGCGCGCCTGAGGCGGGCACGGGGCGCCTGAGGCGGGACACCGCGCCTGAGGGGGGCACAGCGCGCCTGAGGCGGGACGGGGCGCCTGAGGGGGGACAGTGCGCCTGCGGGGGACACCGCGCCTGAGGCTATCGGGGTGCCTTCGGGCGGGACAGCGTGCCTGAGGGGGACAGCGCACCTGACCGGGGCACCAAGCCTGCCGTTTGGGCAGGTGCAGGCTGGCGTGATCCCAGCGGCCCTGCTGGTGTGTGTGCCAGCAAGGGCGTACAGCCCATCCTGCGAGCTGGGGTTTGTTTGGGTAGAGCAGCTTTCCCCAGACAACTTATTGGGGGGGGGTGTGTGTGTGTATGTTTTTTCTAGGGGCCCTTCCCTGGCATGCCCATCGTCACGGGTTTGCTTGCAGGTTGTTGCCTGCTGTGCGTCATCTCCTCCTCAGTTGAGATAAATCTTGCAATAGTTGAATCCTTTTTCCTTTCTAAGACAAAATCTGCACAGGAGCTTTTCTTAGCACATGTACCAGGTGCTGAACACAGCTCTCAGTAAAGTCAGGCTAGACAGTGCTCTGAGCTACCTGATCTGGTGGAAGATGTCCCTGCTAGATGGCCTTTAAAGGTCCCTTCCAGCCCAAACCATTCCATGATAACACAGGTGCTGTGTGGAGACCCAAGATGCTGTTGAGAAGCAACGATTCAGCTAGTCTCATAACTGTTTGTGCCCGCAACTTCTAGAGATCGAAATAGCTCTTAGGGACTCACAGTTGAAGGCCTTTCAAGACAGTGGAGACTGCTGTTTGCTGTGGATGTTAAAGCTTTAGGCAAGTATTTCATGTCCTCTGCGTGTACAGGAGATACTTAATTATTTCTCATAATTATTTTCCTCAGATATTACAGCTTCTCACCTGGAGGGCACAACCACAGAAGTTACTGGTGAGTTTTTTTTCCCCACATAACAAACTACAAAATGAGTGGACACCCAGACCAGGAGCTCCTATTCAGCCATGCAGAGTTTTATAAGTTTATGTACGGCATTGCAGTCTGGCTCACATCTCAAGCTTCCTGCTATGAAAATCAACCCTAAAAATGGGGAAAACTGATTACTATAATGCTTTCCAGCATATGTCAGCCCCTAGGACATATATTTCAATGTGTTTGAATGGATATTGTTGACTGAAACTTCAGAACTGATTCTCACAGAAGAAAACAGACAACACCAGGTTGGGCAGGAGTGTTTATCTGCTTCAGGGTAGGAAGGCTCTTCAGAGGGATCTGGACAGCCTGGATTGATGGGCCAAGGCCAATTGTATGAGGTTCAACAGGGAGAAGTGCCAGGTCCTGCACTTGAGTTGCAACAACTCCATGCAACACTACAGGCTTGGGGAAGGGTGGGTGGAAAGCTGCCTGGGGGAAAAGGACCTGGGAGTGTTCATTGGCAGGTGGCTGAATGTGTGCCAGCAGTGTGACCAGGAAGGCCAAGCACCCTGGCTTGTATCCGAAACAATGTGGCCAGTAGGACAAGGGAACTGTACTTGCCCCTGTATTTGGCACTAGTGAGGCCACACCCTGAACACTGTGTTCAGTTTTGGGACCCTCACTACAAGGAAGACATTGAGTTGCTGGAGCATGTCCAAAGAAAGGCAAGGAAGCTGGTGAAGCATCTAGAGGACAAGACTTGTGAGAAGCAGGTGAGGGAACCGGGTTGTTCAGTGTGCAAAGAAGGAGGCTCAGGGGAGGTTTTATCACTTCTACAACTACCTGAAAGGAGGTTGTAATGAAGTAGGTGTCAGTCTCTTCTCCCAAGTAACAAGTGATAGGACAGGAGGAGACAGCCTCAAGATGCACTGGGGAGGTTTAGATTAGATATTAGGAAAAATTTCTGTCAGGGCTGTCAGGCATTGGAACAGGCTGCCCAGAGAAGTGGTTGAGTCACCATCTCCTGGAGGTATTTGAAAGAAAGACATGTAGATGTGCTTAGGGACATGGTTTAGTGGTGAACTTGGTGGTGGTAGGTTAATAGTTGGACTCTAATCTTAAAGGTCTTTCCCAACCTAATAAATTCTGTGATTCTATGATTCTAAAAATGTTCTTAAAAAAAAAAAAAGGATGCAGCTCTGTCTCTGAGCCCTCCTCGCTTTTAATCCAGGCTACTTGCATGCCTTCCATCACTGGCTAACAATTTTTAATGTATTTATCAACACTCATTTTGCACATCAATACGGACACACACAAAGGCTTCATGTCCTGCCAAAAATCAGACAGGAGTTCAGTAACAAAACAAGCACTGGAACACTTCTCCCTGATTCTGCACCAGGGCTCTAATAAATGGCAGTCTGCTCTGTAAAGCCAATAGAACAGGGGCCCTCAAACTACGGCCTGCAGGCTGGATACGGCCCCCCAGGGTCCTCAGCCCGGCCCCCAGTATTTACAGAACCCTCCTGCCGGGGGTTGGGGGTGGGGGGGTAAACCAAGCAGCCGCAGATTACTTCCTGCCACTTAATCCACGCGCCGGCCCCTGGTTTAAAAGGTTTGAGGACCCCTGCAATAAAAGTTGAAACAAATATTAATTACTGAAGTCAGCAGATAAAACTGTGACTGCAGAGAAGGAGCTGGATTGCTGAGGAAAGTGAAAATAATGCTATATGTCTTGGTTTCAGCTGGGATAGAGTTAATTTTCTTCTTAGTAGTTAGCAGAGCACTGTGTTTTGGCTGTGATGTCAGAATAATGTTGATAAGACACTGATGTCTTTAGTTTTTAGTTGTTGCTGGGTGATCTTTATACTGGATCAAGGACTTATCAGTTCCTTGGGCCCTGCCAGCGAGAGGGCTATGGGGGCACAGGAAATTGGGAGGGGACACAGCCAGGACAGGTGACCCAAGCTAGCCAAAGGGATATTCCATACCATATGATGTCATGCTAAGTATATAAAGTGGGGGAAGAAGAAGGAAGGGAGGGGGGACATCTGGCATTATGGTGTTTGTCTTCCTGAGTAACCGTTACATGTGACGGAGCCCGGCTTTCCTGGGGATGGCTGAACCTGCCTGCCCATGGGAATTGGTGAATGAATTCCCTGCTTTGCTTTGCTTGCGTGCACGGCTTTTGCTTTACCTATTAAATTGCTCTTATCTCAACCCTGGAGTTTTACATTCCTTTCTGATTCTCCTCTCCATCCCTCTGGGTGAGGGGGAGTGAGTGAGTGGCTGCGTGGTGCTTGTTGCCCCGCTGGGGTTAAAGCACGACACTATATCGTCATACATAATGAAATACAGTTTTACTTTTCTAATATATGGAGAAATATTCCAGGTACATTAGAGTCTGTATGTTAATTGTGGCCCCAAACGGAGTACCTGAAGCCAACAACCATTTTTCTTTTAAATGTTGGCCTTAATGTTTTTACAGTACTATGTTAGCATTTGTGAATAACTTCTGACAGAAGCCAGCTGGGCAGGACAGGCACGGATGCACAGAAATCTTGGTTCTGCAGCAACCTTGTTCTTTATGTCTAGATCTACCCAAGGAGTCTCTTGATGCCTTTTCCTTTCTAGACCCTGCTTGGGCTTCACTAGCTTTTATTTCACATTGAAATTGGCTCCATGTCTCAACCGCATCTCAAGAGGGTAGTGGGCAGCTCTCTGAATTTCTTCTTACACAGTGAAAGTAACATACTAGACGTGTTGAGTCTTGTTTTACTTTATGTCTTAAATTAGCTCAGATTAGTATCCAGTGTAGTTAAAAGGCTTTTAAAATGTCCAAGAGAAGCAATACAATATTCCAGAAACTGGATATGTAAGAGGTTTTATTACATATGGTTCGATCCTGCTGTGGTCTTTTCAGGATTGATTCATACAATATATGCTGTCGCTTAGTCTAAATCAAGAGACTCAGGTAATGTAAATCACACCACTTCCCAGAGGAATGCTGTCACAAGAAACTTAACTCTTTAAGAATATGTTCATAGGCAAAAATTCCCTTTGTTAATTTCATTTTGTTTAGTATTTGCTACACATGATAACTATGAAAGATCTGACAGATGCAATTAAGATGAAATCAGTTAGTAATTGTTTTTTCTAAAATGTTTCCAACAGTTTTTGAGTCTTTTTATTTGTCTCACCAGGTTTCACCCAGTCTTTTACTGAAGAAGAAATAACAAAGATACTTGGTGAGTTTGCACCTAAATTACTTATTTACTTTCCTAGAAACAAGGGATCCCATGGAAGCATGCTAATGCCTCCAAAATATTGCAGTTAGTGATACTAAAGGAAAAGAAAAGCACAGCTATGAAATGATGGATCTTGTTCTTTCCCTCTTTGGAAAAAGGACATAAAAATCTTCTATTTAGGAATAACAAATTTCCACTATCAAAAAAATAAGTTTTTGAATAAAAGACTTTTCTTCCAGTTTTCCAACATGTGGTTTTAATGAAAACTAGTTTTGTTTATCCTGCACTTCAGCTCTTCTGTAGAAGAAACAAGTACAGAATAAAAGGAGTAAGTCCATATCTGAGCAGTCCTAATTCTTCTCTGAAAATGCAGTAGTTAAATTTGTAACCAGTAACTTATTCATTAATAGCAATATGCATTTTTCTGGTAGTGCTGCTTCTACTTTTTTCCTAAGAAAATATGCTGTTACCCTCTGGTGGTTTGCTATAGGAAATATTACTTTTTCCTTTGGTTTAAGCTGCCTGTACTCTGCATATTTCATGCTGTCAGGAAATATGTTCTTTTAGAGACGACTTTGTTATGGTTCAGCTGTCCACCTGGACATTGCTCATTTTTCTTGAAATGAGCAATTTTTATAAAGATGTTCTCTAAATCTACACAGGAAAAGAAAAAGACCTTCCTGTAGCTGTGTCTGTTATGTATTATGTTCGTTGTCAATGACTACGTTAGAAATTGTGAGGACAAAATAAAGTATAAGGAAATATACAATAATACTTGCAAGCATTTCAAAATAATCCTTAGAACAATAGGGAGAAGTCTTTTTGTCAAGTCTGGGTCTCTTTCTTTCATACTTTGCTCTTCAACCAACACTGGCAAGTGCACAAGACTAGAAAGAAACTAATTTGTCTGCTTTGATTACCTTTCCTAAAAATCACTTCTCACAACAAAGACTCAGCTCGAAAGGCAGCAGGTGAATTAAGTGTCATCCTTTTTTTCTTCAAAACTCTTCTTAACCTTGATATTTGTTACCTCTACCTGATAATTGCTAGAAGTAAAAAAAAAAGGATTTTTTTTTTCTTTACTAATGGTCTAAGGAATAAATTAAAATTACTTTGAAGCATGTTAGTTCAGTTTTAAACTGTGGTATTAAAGAGTGAAGAATATATGCATCATTGAGTCCAGTGGTCCTAAAATAAGACATCGTTTCTATTTTAATTTTGTTTCCACATCATTCTGCCAGGGCTTTGCACTCCTGCCCTGAAGCCTCCCTTCTAGCTCAGCCCAGGGGAGCCCCCATAGCTTTATTTGTATGTTTCAGTATGTCCCAGGGCAGTTTTAGGGTTTTTTTAAATCCTTTGCATTGCTGTGCTGACACACTTCAGTTCCACCCTGCAGTAGTTGTTCCATTCTGGCTTTTGGTGTGATTGCAGGTTAATCTGAGATGGCATGTTAACACTGAAATGCCTCCTTAACAGATAGTTTAAAACATTTTGTAGGAAAAGGTAGCCTACATAAAAGAATAGCAGTAACTGACAGTTATTCCTGGCCATATGTATTTGCAATGTTGTTCTTTTTTTTGTCTAGCTGAACTCACCTTTCACTGGAATGGAGCTAAGCTCAGTGAATATCCTGCAGCTTAAATGTTTTCTTCGTGTTATGTTTTGGTTTTCACTGTGCTGCACAAGACCCTTTTGTTTTCGGAACACCCTGTTAACCACAGTCTGTGACTGATTCTTTAAAGCTCTTGGTTGATTATTCAAGCATTAGCTGCAACTCCAGCTTTTCTTTTTGCATTTTCCCCTTATTTGGATCAGTTCTCTGGCCGGGGCTCACAGTGTAGTGTCTCAGATAATTCAGTCATCACAACAGAAAGATGAGTATTTTCTGGTACAGAACAAGAAGGAGCAAATGTTTATTGCAGAGGTAACAGCTTGCACAAACTGGCATCTCTACTGCAATACCACTGATACTGGTGCAGTGGAGCATGTCTTAGATATCGTATTTTCCCAGTAGCCCAGATGTTCTTGTTCCTTTGGTACATAGACACAGCAGTTGGCCCCATGTACCTGAGGGTTTGCAGGTGTTGGAGAGCATCTAGTAGAGCATGACTGGTCTAAATATACTCTTATATTCATTGCTGCAGATGAAGTGACCACTGGTGGAAGCAGAGGCAGGAGAAGTGAGTACGGTAAGTTAGTCTTGCTACTTTTGAAGCATCTAACTCTTGTTACTGTGAGGTGTATCTTTGTGATTCCTGCATGAAAGGCTGTAGCTCCCATTGTATACAAGCAACACTTGTACACAGGGCCAAACATGCTGAGAAATCTGAGGGGTTTAGCTCCCACCAGCAATATTAGTTTTCAGTCTGCTCAGTAGCAAGTGAAATATTTATTACTCTTTCCTTGGTCGTATGGCTTTCAAGAGGGGTTGGGGTGATGGGGAGAAGAGGTGGGTGGATCAGGATCCTGTTGCCTTCCTCTTTCTCTTCTGCATTTGGCTTGAGTGCTTCTTCCACAGAATGAAACTAGAACCTTGGTGCTTTTCTCATGTGATGAGTTTTCTTCTAAAGCCTTTAGAAAATTTTGCCTTTTAAAACATGCCAATATTATTTTTTTTTAATAGTTGAACATGACTCTATCGCAGAGGAAGACTACTTGACTGGTATGTCCAGGGAGCTCCTTTGGCCTGCAAACGTCTTCAGCCAAGACCCTCACAGTTACCCTTTCTCACACATACCTTGGATTCCTACAGTGTATGATAGCCTGTAGAGAGAAAAAGGAAAATTTTGTGGTCACTGCCTGGATATTGGTTTCTTAGCCTGTTCCTTTGTGAATTATAGTAAGAGGCAGAAGGACTGGGGTTTTTATTCTTTATGGACTTTTTGCTCATCCTAAAAATATTAAAAATTTCATGTCTGTTCTAGTTTAGTCAGAAAATTTCTTGGAGGTCTCAGAGAGGAGGTAGTTATTTTTAGTATGCTGCATCATGCTGTTAAGTAGGAGAAATAGCTAAGTGTTTATCCATTTCCTTTCTGCATCTGTAAATAAAGTATGGAAATAAAATAAATGTTAGAACCCCAAAGCCCTCTGTAACAGTATCCAAATATCCTTCTCATTTGGCACGTTTTTCATTTTTGTCTGTTGTATTGCCACTATTTTACTAATTTTTATTGTTGTCGTAAACTCTTCAAGCCTGCAGCAGATAGAAGTTTTGTATATAAACCTAAGCAAAGGGAAAAAATATCTGTGAGTACTTATTTTAAGAAGGCAAAAATAGCACCATCCGTTTTATGTACGTAATAAACAGCCAGCTTTGCATGAAAAACTAACCAGTTACTGATATTGCTAGGAGGCGATGCAGGAAATTCAGCTAGCTTGCTACTTCCGCTTCCTCTGCCTAGTGCAGCCAACCCTACACTGCTCCACAGTGGCAATTTACAAAGAGTTTTGCTGAAAAGGATGTGAAATGTACATTTCCATAGAGTACTGATTTTTCTGTTTCTGTAGGTGAACCCAGCATCATCTCCCCTGAGCAGTATGTGCAGAAGAGAACATGTAAGAAGTTTCCACTCCAGTTTTATTTAGCTTATAAATAGTAGTGTTTCTGTCTTTATTACAGTGTGGAAAAAAAAATAATTTCAGGCACATTACAAAGAACTATAAGCATGAAAATGCTGGAGAGAGGGCTGCTGACTGTAGGGGCTTTTTTAAATCCACAGAGACGTCTTCACACTGAGGGAGCATCAAGCAGTAGGTTTTGCCTGAATAACTTGATAAAGAAATGCAGAAAGCATGTAACTCTTGGCTGAGGAAAACAGGGCAAGGATAGGTATTTTTGCTGTGGTATGAAACAATAATGCCTAATGAAGTAGTCCCATGGCTCATAATGAGTGTACCCAGATATTCTGGTAATATAAATAATAAGCAGTTGTCTTAGTATCACATATGGAAGCCTCCTGGCTGTGCTAGGATCCTGATCTAAATTCAGGACAAGGGAAACCATCCATAAACCATGAACAAGTAAGATGTGGGTTATCTCCAGAGAAGAAATGTACATTGCAAGGGATACAACCAATGCATAGCAATTCCAGCATTCCTGGTTTTACCATCATAGGACATTAAAGCTACATTGTCTTCTCTGCAACAGTGCAGTTGGAGAAGCGTCATGCCAGTGCCAGGTGGTCCATGCAGTTATGCCAGTTACTAATGCTGCCTGGCTTCTGGATCACTTTTTTCGGGTACCTCATACCCAGTTTGGAAGCAGAAAGCCTAGTGGACTTGTTATAATAGAGTGATCTGTTGCAAAGAACTGGCCTTACTGGTTTCTGGATTTTGCTTGTCTTTTGTTTTTTAACATCTTTTCCTTATGCCAGCAGTTGAGCACAGCATCAGTTTGAATGAAGGATCTGTGACTGGGGAGCCATGTGAGTATTCCTATCTGTTCCTTTTTTTTTTTTCTTTTTTAATTTTCTTTTCTTTTCTGGTCCTCTAAGTGAAAGTACTGCTCTTTTTCTTTTTTAACAGATGTTATCTGTTTTCTTCATGGTCTCTATCAGTTTGGAGATCCAGATCTTCATGATATAGAGACAATGCTCTGTTGCCTAATTAAAAAAAAACAAAACCACAAACTTTCTCCTACCACTAGAAGTTTATGAATTTGTGCGTGGATGAGGAAGGGCAGAAGTTGTTACCTCTAGTTTGTATTTGCATCCTGGCTCACTAGTGACTGGGCTGTCTGCCACATCTGATCAGACATGTCTAGATCTGGAGCTCTGGATCTAGATCTTAATTTTAAAAGTAGGGTTATGTCTGCTTCTGAAGGTGATTTGTTTGGATGGAAAGAAAAGCATAAGGTGTCTTTGGGTAGATTGAAATTATCTAGGATTGCTTGTTGCATGGCTGTTTTTTAAGGTAATAAACCCTTTTAGTTGAAAAGGCAGCCTGGGCTCTTCCAGAGCATCCTATTTTTATGCTTCCCCTTTGGAGTTTTCTTGTGACTACCCTGATCTGTACCAATCCCCCCTCTGGGATCACTATGTCCTGCCTGGCAGATGAAGGCATGGGGCTGTATTGTTATCTTCACTGTGTGTGTGTAAGGGGGTAACGTTCAGCAGTGTGACCCTTCTGATGTCTTGTTACAGAGGCATCCATCTACGGTGAGGATAACGGCGGAGAAAAGGATCAGCTTTGTAAGTGAATGCCTTTTGTAGGCATCTAAACTCAGATAACCGCATTTTAGCTGTACATCTTTTAAAGAACCGTTGTGAGATAGTAAGGAAAAGGGGATCACGAGCAGATGGATCAGTTCCTTAGTGTTATGTCATGCTGGGACAGTTGAGAGCCACCTCAGGATTTGATACCTCTTTTCTTCTCTTCCTGTATAGAAAGAGATGCACAGAGTGAAGAAACCTGGTCATCAGCTGGTGATTTCAGCTCCATCACAGGAACATTTGATTGCTAAAGTTACTAAATCCGTTTTGTAGGGTAGGAATTGTTTTGTAAAATTTGCTTTGAATCCTCTTTGTGTTTTGATGCTGTTAGAATCTGGATTACAATAAATCAGCATCAACGTTTGCCCTGCCCTGTTGTAGTGCCTTGATTTTATTCTTAGTGAGAGGACCAAGAGGTAGAGAACCCTGGCTGATCGGCTGGACTTTAGAGGTCAGGTTCCCTGCAAGGAGGAAAAGATGCTCTGTTGACATCCTTGCTAGGCGTACTAACAGTGTGCTGTGGTCTGGAAATATTTCTGCTGAGTCTTGGAGTGACACAATGAACCATACAAAGCCTCAAATTTGAAGTAAAGCAGCAAAATAAAAAAATCACTTTTGAAAGCTCTGTGGAAAGCCTTCAGAAAACCGCTTCAGTTTTTCAGTCTGTCTCATTCTTTTTCTGGCCAGCTTCGCATGTCAGAGATGAATGGGCATAGAAAGCTACAGCTTTGATTGATGCAGCACAAGTGGCTTCTTGTATACCACCAAAACCAGCGATTGCTTCAGCTCCCTGGACACAGATTAAATGTGCTGGGCCCCTGAAGAGCATTGCCTGAACCTGTCTTCCTCAGTGCCCTATCTGACTTGGTTTTCTAGTATGGCTTATTTTTCTTTGCTTCCAATTCCAAGCTGCTATTCCAGGATGAAAGCTATGTGAGGAGGAACAGAACTGTGGTTCTAGATAGCAAAAAGGACCAGAAGAGATTACACACAAGAGAAAGCCTTTGGGGCTGTAGGCTGCAAAAGTAGGTGTTTCAAGCTGTAAGAGCAGGAATGGCAACAGAAGAGGAATGGGTAGGCAGGCAGAGTACAGAAGGAGATAGTAAAATCTTTTAAGATGCCGCTACACTGCATGGTGGTCTGGTGGCTGTGAGTAAAGGCTATTGCAGGTTTTGTGACAGACCTGTTTGCTTTGCTTTCAAATGTGCAAATCACGAAAAATGCCCCCTGAATCTGTAATGTAAGCGCTTCTAAAACTCAGACTTTCACATGCTCCGAGTCTCACTGTCCCCTGTAAAATGAATGGCAAACTACTTCACAAATTCAGTCATCAACTTGGATAGGCTTTAATTAGAAAGTCTTTTGCATGGGGCTCTTTGCTGGTCTGAGCTGGTGATGACACTTCTTTAGGGCTGCATCGTCACTCAGCTGGTCCATGTCTATCAGCAGTAATGTACTTTTGCTATACAGGAGGCTGTATACAAGGGCAGATGATACATCTGCCTACCCTGTTGGTAATGCTCTCATTTAGTGGCCAAAGGCAGATCTGGAGGGAAGAAAATAAGGATGGGGCAATTATGCACTGATACTGCCTCTGGTCCTGCCTCCCACCTCGGCAATCTATTCATTAGTGACTTTCCATGTCAAGATTAGTGTCTACTAATCCTGCAAGGAATTTCAGGAATTTATCTAAATCTCTTGTGTAAATTTAAGTTTTGTGGTTGTACAAATCCTGTAACCACGTTTGAAAATTTAATTTAACAACACTGAAAAAGTTCCTGCTGTTGTTTATTTTGGCCCTGCCAACTGAATAATTAACATATGCTAGAATCGCTGACCAGAAATGTCCTATACTGTTGTTACAAGAGAAGCGTGTCCAGCTGACCACTGCTAGTTCAGACTGTGCTCATCAGTCTGTATGTGTATGGTTTTTCCTGATGTGCATCTCTGCATTTTCAATAAAGAATGAATGAATGCTGGTTTATTGGCTAGTGACTTAGTATTTCTTAACTCTTCATAGTCTGCTTTTTTTATTATGGTTCTAAGCAATTCAGTTTTGGTATATTTTACACCCTCCTCTGTACCCATTTTTCAAAATCATTCATGAGTCCTTAAGATGCAACAGGCTACAATAAAGTTCCTTTTAGGACATAGTCACCTTCATTGTTTGTGACAGTGAACTATTTATTTCTCCATTTCTTGTTCTTAACTAGACAATAATACAGAAATTTACCTTTTTTAATTTAATTTTTCTTTTCTTTGGGACACTCCAATGGATTTCCTTGTAAACATTTAAAAAATCCAAGTGTAAATCAGATCACCCTTGCCTATATACAGAGTTCCAGCCCATTGATGAGTGCCCTTGTTAAAAGCCATGTTTGCTCTTTACCTTATATTGTATTAAAATCTGATCAGGTAATAGGGCTTTTGTTGCATCCTTCGTTAGGAAAAGTTCTGATGTAGGAACCTCCTTAACAATACAGACCAAGAGTTTCTTTGGATTTTTTGGGTTGGGTTGTTTTTTTGCCATACTTCTGTCTTTTTTTTGACTGTTTTCTTTAAAAAAGCATAAGCAATTGGCCATACAGATCCTCGGGTAGGATTCCTGACTCTCAAGCTTGAGCAAAAATCATGAGGTGACTTCTATGCCATGGGGAAGGTTTTTCCAAATTTTCCTGCCTCCATATTTTACCTGTGTTTTTGTATCCTGCTTGCCAAAGTGTACTTTTTTTTTTTAAAAACTTTGCTTGGGCAGGTTTTAAGCTTTTTGCAGGATTACTTATTGCTACTACTTTTTAGTACAAAAAATTATTACTACTTTTTGCTTATTTCCACTTCACTGGGGTGCTTGGCCTTTGATAGCTTGGGAAGGAAAAAATTAGAAGAGAGTCTTTTTGAACTACTTTCCTTAAGCCTTGCCTGTTTTTCAACAGTGTCCATACTGCTTTTGAAGTATTTAATCACTTTAGTTGATTGTATTAATTTCATTGTACCTCTGTACTCTTGCTCCTGAAAGTTAACACCAATGTAATGGATTTTGTAGGGATGCTGAAACTGAGTACGCTTATGGTCATTATTCCAGAGCAGCTTTTCAGAGGTGGTATTTTATTTGAACCATGTCCCAAGCATTTCTCAAAATTAGTGAAGTCCTTTCCATCCTGCAGTTTCCATGATCATTGCAAAAAGCAGCCATTAGGATGTCTGAAACATCAGTCCCAGCTTTGTGTTCCACACCTGACATGGTAGTGTTACCCACCTGGCACAGGAGTACTTGAAGAATAACGTTTTACTGCAGCTACGTCAAAGGCTGCTCAGAATGTGTATGTTTTTTTCACCGATGTGACCTTGGGTCTGTTCTCCCAAGGCTGATGGCATTACTGACATTTATCATTGTAATTGCAAATCCCACTTTCTGTCAGGTGCCAGAAATTACTTGCTAGGGTGATCTTTCTCTTCACTTGAAATCCGTTACAATTATTTTTGTTAATAAATTAGAAACTTAAACATACTTTTTTAAAAAAATCATTGGCTGATTGACCGTACTAATCTATTTCCCAGTGTTTTGAGGGCAAACAGCAAATTCTAAAGATTTTTCGGCCAATTTCCAAATAGCTATTGCTGTGTGACGGTGCAGCTGCTGCTGCCCTCCAGTGGTTGAAATCTCTCTGTACTTGGGCTCCTTACTGTGGCTGCAGAGAAACTGAAGGCACCAGCCAGTGCAAAGTGAAGGCGTTTTCCAGAGACAGCCCGTAGATGTTTTCCTTGTCTCTTATTTAGCTAGATGTCTGCAACCAGATCCTGAAAAAGAGTGCTTTTAGGTATAACAAACCCTTTTCCTCATTGCTAACGTGAGCTGAGAATTATAGTTAACGTAAATAAGGATGTATTTGAGCTGTAAGACCACTAAAGGCTTGTTATTACAGGGCAGTAATGTATTTTTTTAAAAAAAGAAATTTTGGAAGTTTTCAGCTCGTGGTGTTCAATTCCTGTCTGGTGTTCCTTTGGCTGTGAAGCAGTAAGCCTCACTTTACTTTTGATTAAATAGGTATCTAAATTACAGAACAGAACCACTATATGCTGTATCTTTGCTGGTAAAAAAAACCCAAAACACCACAACAAAAAACCTGCAGTGAAAAAACAGGTCAGATCCCCCTCAGTCCCTGAGAGAAGTGGCCAAGTAGCAAATGTTTCTATAATCATTTGGGGCATCTTGTTGCCAGCATTGTGCTAGTTCATTCACAACATCGTGTAAACATACAGTTTGGAAAATGTTCATTAAAAATCAGAGCTTTTTAATAGTTTGTGGATTTTTCCATCTACAGCTTTATTTAAATCAGCATCTTATTAGTTCTCCGTGAAGCTCAAGAGGACAAGCTGATCTCTAGATCATTCTCATATAAGTCCTTCTGGACTACACAACTATACATTGGAAGTAAGGTTTCACACACTGCACAGCAAGCACTTACACAGCATTTGTGGTCTCCTCATTCTGTGTCATCTCCACAGGACATGGTTGAACACTTAAGAGAGGAAGGAAGAGGAGGACACTGTGGAAGAACCAGGGATGGGAAGCTGGGTGTTGGACCTCCCCAGTGCTGAGGACAGATTCCCAGGGTGGGAAGCCTTTCAGATGCTACATGTGGTTTCATCACCAGGAGGAATTCATTTGGGAGACCTGTGAGGAAGGCCACGTGGGTGTCCTCTGTGGGGCCATAAAGAAGGGCAAAACACAGGCTTTACTGTTACAGCCAGGAGACCTATTTTTAAAGCGATCACAAGGTGAAGACCGTTACAAAATGCTGGTGGCCTGGACTGAACCTCTGTCATAGCACTCTCAAAACTAGCCAGCTGCAACAAGGCTTTCACCATCACATACCAGGTTAACTTCAATAAGTAGCTAGCACACCTTGCCCTAGCACGTTCACCACCACCCCACCCCTACAAGGTCTCAAGGGTCCATCTACTGCTTGTACCATTTCTTCATACTCATCAGACTAATCCCTCTACTTCTCACCTCTGCTGCCTTCTCCTGGCCTCCTCTCATCCAAGACACTTCTCTCCAGATCCCTCCCCATTAGCTGCTCCCCTTAGAGCTATTTAACCACTTCACAGAACCAGCCACAGCTGCACCTTGTCTACATCAGCCAACCCGCTGCCCCTGAAGCCAGCCCACAGCTGTATGTTACCAATGTTAATTAACCCAGCTTCATTCCTCTACAATTCCCCCCTTTTTTTCTTTCCCTTTTTAACATTTCGTACCTTAGGTATTTAACAATCATCACAACCTTTTTACAAATAAACTTTTCATACAGTCCAGACAATTTGTCCCTGAACTCATACACATATCCTTTCCTCACTTTCATCTTGGGCTTTTCAGTTTCTGGGGGCTGATCACCTTTCTTCTCATCTGCTTTCCTGAAATCTGGGATTTTTTTTTCTTCAGAGGGAAATTCTAATGAGCTTATAGTATGTCATCCTTTCACCTCCTGGGTCACACCGGACAGTAACCTGAACGACCTTTTAACAGCAGTGGATCTAGAATACAGCACTAATACATTACTCTGTGTCCCAACAAGCTTCTCAACATCCTTGTGGTTGCTCTTTCTTCTACGACTGGAGACACCTTCAGCGAGCACATAAACGCTGGCAAGAATACCACCAGGCTGAGCAGCAGCAGCAACAACAGGAGCCACCCGTGGCACTGCACTGCTCCCGCGCCTTCCCCTGGTACAGCCATCACCGCTGTCTGGCCAGACCCGCTCTGGACCCGCCGCTGCTGCGGGCTGCTGCCACTTCAGGCCATGTACTCTGCCACTATCGCCAGTTACCCTCGGTCTCCACGGCAGTCAGGCTTCCTTCTCTTTGATCCCAACGGCTCAACTTTACAGGTGTCTGATCCAGATCCCCAGGCTCTTCCCGCCTATCCCAATGTGATCTGGATCGCAGGCTGTCCCCGCCTGTCTCCACTATGTTGGGCACCGCCGTCACTGTTCAAAACTTCAAATGTCCACTGACACAGCCATTATTGCTGTCACCACTCATTACACTCAGTCTCCTCATCTGAAGGTCCCGAGGTTGAGCCTCACACGGGGCACCGATTGTCGCAGCACTCTCAAAACTAGCCAGCTGCAACAAGGTCCTTTACCATCCCATACCAGGGTAACTCCAATAAGTAGTTAGCATGCCTTGCCCCGGCACAGCCACCAATCCCCCACAAGGTCTCAAAGGTCCATCTACTGTTCGTGCCATTTCTTCATACTCTTCAGACCAGTCCCTCTACTAACGTTGTCTAACACCAGTAATTTGTGTTTCTGCTTCCCAAAAGATGATCATTTCAGAACTTTCAGAATAAGGGTAAACAAAGGGAAACAGATGCTTGCTGGTTGATTTTGCATCCGCTCATTGATGCTGTTACCTCAGGAAAGAAAGCATGTGGTGCAGAACACACGTCTGGTTATTTGGAATTTTAAGCAGACTATTTCTAGCTGGCCTCAACAGTCAAATGTCCAGATGGCTTCTCAGTGATAAGAGGTACAGCTGCAACCACCGAGTCTCTTTATTTCCAGGGAAAAAATGTTACAACTGAAAATGATATGGCGAATCTTTCCCAAGGAGGTGACTTCTAATGTGACCATCTCATAAGATCAACATTTCTCATTTCAATTCATGCCTCTGATTTGGACTACCAGGTGGAATTGATATTTGGCAGTCTTCTGTCTGAGAAGCACCATTTTACAAAGGTAGGTCTGATCTTGCTTAAGCCAGTGGCCCTTGTATATGTCAGGACTGCAGCATGTGAAGTCAAAAGGATGGTAAGCAGTGTGTTTGACCGATCCAGATTGTAGTTTCTACATTTTTCACATGTTCTAAGAAGTGGGAGTCAGTGAAAAGAAAGAGGCTGAGCCATAACAGATTAGGGGGAAAAATAGAAGTGAAAAAGACCTACTAATTACACTTGATTCTTCAGCTGTCACAGTGGTGTAGTCAGCCTGATCTCTAAACACAACAAACATGAGTCATGAGAAAAACTGATTATACACCTGGGAGTAGGGTTTTACTGAGACCATAATTAAATTTATTAGGTTGCTCTCAAGCTCTGCAGGAATCAAGTACTAATCTCATTGCATTGTCTCTGAAGTATTCCCAGCAAAGATTTATGAACAGAGGCTGAAGTATATATGTAAGAGAAAATTTTCTGGAGACTCACAGGACTCATGCAAGTCCAGGAGTTTGGATGGACTAGATTGTAGGGTGTGAGCAGTTGAGAGGGTTTAATCTAGGATGTGGAAGGTTTGGTAGCTAGGAAAGTAGACTGGCAGGATGACAAGGGATAGAAGCCATTCCTTTTCTTCTGGGTGCATCATTTAATACATCCCAGACTCCCAATTTCTTCATTTTACTAGTAACTGTCACCTGCCTGTTGCAGAAGGATCTAACTGATTTTGTTTGTTTCTTCCTTTACCTGAGAGGAAAAAAACATCTTGTGTCATCCAAAATCCTAGCATGTAAGTGCCACCAAACCAGAAAGTTAGTAGAAGTATGACTCAGCATAGAGAGATTGGAGGTGCTAGAGAATGTATGAAATGGGATATAGTGAAAGGCAAAGATGGAAAGTGGGGGGTGTAGAAGATCCCTCTTGGCTGGGGTGTTCACTGAAGAAGATGGTCTATCACACAGAAGATGAGTAGGGAGTAAACTAGTCAATTATTTCTTGTCTATATCTGGAGGCTGTAGTTGCAGGAAGAGAATATTTCTGGTGACCACATAAAACAAGCTATGTAACAGTGATAGGTATTAGCAGCTAACAGTGACAGAAAAAAATCAGAGTCAAAAGGGTTATCAGCAGAAGTAATTCTGTAGCAGTTTCTTTGGTGATAGAAAGAATGCTGTCATACAAAGAAACCAAATATAATTAAGAAGCAAAATTGTATCTCAGAGAATATGATTCCATTGAACCAACTCTGATTGATTCTGACACTCGGGAACATCAGGTTGGGCAATGTACAGTGTATGAACTGTGGTAGGAAGCCCACTACTGCTGGTGGCCTTCCTAAATGTGAGTGAATCAGGCCCAGGAGGAGCAGCTCGGCACTGACAGCTGGCAGAGGGAAGACGGTTCAAGTATGATTTTACTGAATGTGAGATAATTTTGCCAAATCACTTTCAGGCTCTGTGATGTATTTTCTATTTCTTCTCAGCCCAAATGCTGTTCCTAACATTTAAGGTGCAGCCAGAGCAGACCTTCAGTACCCAAATCAGAATTTACTGCTATGATCTGTTGTTGCTGATCTCTGGTTTAAGGACATATTGGTTGTGCTACAAAAGTCCACCTCTTCCAGATAATAACAGTATCATTCACATTGACGGTAATTTTAAGAACATTTGGGCATGTCCTAATCATCGAAGGATCTGGCAGATAATGCCACTGTGCTGTGGTGACAGGGTATATGCAGGTCATTGGGTCTTGTTAAAAAGAAAGCTTGTTATGCTCCTTACATGCTTTAAAGCATTATAGGCAGATCAGTGGGTTTGGAGTTAAAGCATGAGTATGGGTGTGTATTTCGCCTGGTGGTTCATAGGCATGTGTCAGAAGCTGAGTACTGGGATGAGTCAGCACAGAAGTGTCATCAGATAAAAATAGCTCTAGGACACAGCAGGGTGTGGTAGTTACTAAGCAGATCATTACATGGTACATGGAGGAAAGTTCTGCTGTTCCTTCCCTCCCCATCCCCTCCCCTGTTCCCAGCCATTTCATCTTCCCTCTAGCTCCTACCTGCCTGGGTCACCGAGAGCTTACCCGCTTCAGCTCGGGTACAAGGGTCTGGGTCATGGCTGCAGCAAAGGGTCAGACGGCCCAGAGCAGCTAGTGGGGTTCCTGTAGATACCTCAAGTACGGAGCCCAGGCTCACAGCCCAGCTCTCTTCTCAGTCTTCTCAGCCTTCCAGGTGGCCATCAGAACTTCACTGCCCCGCGGTGGCCAGAGAGGCAGTGCGATGGTCAGGTGGCTGGCTGCAACGTACTGCCTGGGCTGAAGCCAACAGAGGCTAGAAGCAGCAACAGAGTGGCACAAAGCCTTCTGGGGACTGAATTACTGCCAGATTGTTCATTTCTGAAATAAGCTAACTGATTCTTGAAGGCTTACTCCTGACAGAATGGAAAAGCCATTCATTCAGCACAGAGAGTTTAATGGTGGGATGCCTAAATGTGAACATCTTATATTGCCTAAGTCTTCCTTCTAGCCTCCAGGTGCCCCCTCAGACAGAAGAAGACCTTCTGCAGATGCTGTGTAGTGTTTGCCAATCCCTTGGAGTTGTATCAGAAGTAGTAGGTCATCCCAGACAAAAGTACATGCCCTTGTGCAAGCAATTGAACCCATCCACACTGCCTTTTCCAGAGATCAACAATATGGTTCTTCACGGGATCCTTGTGTCTTCTTTTCAAAGAGAATATTTAGATAACACTTTTTCTAAGTGAAAGCCTAAATCTTGATGAAAATACAATGACACAATAATTCATATGGAGAGTTGCACCCTCAGGGGAGCAGCAACCTTCCCAGAGGTCCTTGGGATTTGTGCTCTCTGAAGGACAGCCAGGGAGCATCTGGCTAAAGCTGGTCATCAAGGGCTCCCCACATTCACCAGCTCTCACCCTGCCTGCTGGAGCTCACTGGAGGAACACCCTTGCTACCCACGATTTCTGTACTGGGAAGGCTGGATGCTGAGGAGGTGGTTCTGTACCCCTGTGTAGAGATTTCCCCTACCCACAGGTATGCAATGCCTTGCTGCTCACCAGTCGCTCTGAAATCTTCCTTTACAGCAGACAAGCACTAAAGTGAAAATAAGGAAAGAAGCATTTACTATGATGCTAACAACACATTTATTGTGTGCACAGAGCAGCAATAGCCAAGGCCCTTACCCCTGCTGCAGCATGGGAAGACCAGGCTTGCTGCTGTTGTGCTTGAGGGAGGGCTTGGGAGCTGCTTCCCGCAGGAGCGTGTCAGTGGGGAGCAGATGCCATCCTTCCATCCTTCTCAGGGAACAGCAGGATGAGGAAGCACAGCCCTGCCGGGGCTCTCTTCCCCACTCTCTCCATTCCAGGTCTGCTCCTTGCCCTCCCCATTCCACTTCCCAAGTCAGGAACAGTCTGGCTCTTGCACCTTGTTGCGGGACCACAAAACCAGCTTTGCCTGCCGAGCTCAGAAGACTTAAATGGCTCTGCATGTACAGAAATTGAAGAAGTATGTTTACTCAGCTTTGTAGATCGAAACCAGAAGGTTTCATCATCTGTTCCCTGCAGCTGTCCAGCCACTCATACAACCTTAAGGCTAGGATTTCCCGTTCAATCAAAATCCTTGTCCCAGCACTGTCAAGTTATCCCCAGGCAGATCCAATTCAAATGCAAACCTTGTAGACCAGCCCCAGAAAGGTTTCCCATGATTCACACCTTAATCTGGTATTCACTTTTAACACTCCTCCAGAGGACTGCTGATCCCCGAAGTTAACTTCAGAAAGCACCTGGCAAGGTAAAGCGACCTCCCCTCCAAATAGAACCTGGTAACAGCCGTTGTGGCATTAAACAGTAGACAAGTCACTACTGGCATTAGATACCTGCCTGGGTATCTCAGTGCATTACTGCTTTATACGCTGCAACTTATGTTTTATATAAGCATGATGGAAAGTGATAGTCATACCTGATACATATCGCCTGTGCAGTTTATACTGTATGTTCTTTACAGAGTCTGGAACAGGGACCGCAGAACTCTGTGTTAACAACGGTGTGTCAGCGAACGCCTTCAGCCCTCGCTTAAAGATACGCCATGACAAAGAGTTTCCTTGCCATTCAACGAGCTTTTTGGTTGTCCTAGTTACAGGATTTTATTAGATTTTTCAGCTCTACAAGAAAATCTGAGCAACTTTATCAAACTTTGAAGTTATCCCTGCTCTAAGCAGGGAGCGGGACTAGATGACCTTCTTCCCACGTAAATTTTTCTGTGATTCTAAAATGGTGACAGGTGTGAAAAGGAGAGGAAAAGGAACAATGGTACATTTCAAGGATAAATTGAAACAAATTGGGACTTACCAAAGGGTCTTGTTGAAGTGTCTTCAGAGAACACATATCCCTCTGGGGTATCAGGCAGAAGCCATTAAATTAAATTCAGCCTCACACAGTGTGTGTGAGGTTGGTTTAATTTAAACCCTCCTAGGGCTGTGACATGAGGGATCTCTCACTCTCAGCAGGGACAGGCCCGGAATATAAAATCCAGGAGTCTTTGTGGTTGCTGGTGACTCAGCTAAGGATGCTATTTTCTCTAGGTGTTACATATACCTTGTGATTAAGCAGCTTTCCCCTAAGAAAACTTTTCAGTGGAATTAATGCTTCTATTTTCATTGAAAAACTTTCTTTGAATAGTTTTACCTGCTGAAAAAGTTCCAGATTTTTAAGAACTTGGAATTAATTTTTCACTTGGCAGAAGCCTTTTTCTGTGAAAAATGCCAGCCTGCTTCCAATGTGAACTGGAAATTTTATTATTTATATTTAGACTTTTCAATGTATTTTAATTGCACTAATTATATTGATTCTGTATTGTATATGTTATATAATAACAATTTGTTTATGTTCATTGCAGTTTATAGAATTATGGTATATGTCACAGCTGGAACAGAGTGCAGCCTATGGGATACTACAGGTGATAATCAGAGGGCATTTATTGGGGGGGAGGAGGAGGAGAACAAACTAGTTTTGGGATGGAGCTTAATACATTTCCTACGGATATAATGTGATGACAAGACATGCAAAGCTAGGGTCTGATGGCTCTGCAGTCTTGCGCTCCCGTGCCGTGTTTCATCCCTCTCAGCATGACAGGTGAGAGCCATGTCCCTTAGAGCCCAGGTGGGAAGCACTCAGTTGTTGCAGGATGGAATCACAACTAACGCAGACCACAATGCCGAGCATTTCATTCAGCTCACACAATGCAGGACTACACGGTATTCTGCTGTACAAGGTTTTGCTTTGTATTAAAGTGCACAGTCCGGGCTTTGACCGCTACGCTCGCTCAAGGTTCTGGGATGGTTTTTCTTTGCCATATTCAATTTGCTAATCCAAACGCTGACCAGACATTACTGTGGACAAATGGGCTCTCGGTTACTTCAGCTGGCTATCTGCATGTCAGCTGGCTGTATTCTTCCCTTTCTCCATGAGCTGTTGTGCAGTTGGTGGATCATACCCACCAGTTACCGGGCGGTGGGTGAAGGGGAGCTGCCTTTCAGCAGCTTGTGCGTGATCCTACCTATCAATCAGGCTTGCAACTCTTGAGGGAATCTTATTTGTGGGGTTAAATCGTGAAAACAAATTTAATGTACAGATAACACTGGCAATTCTTGCGTGTCCAAAGGACCTAAGGAGAAAGGCAGGAGGCGTAAGAAAAAAAATGACTCTCCAAGAAACCATGCCTTCCTACCCCGCGGCACTGAAACGGGAACCCGCCTGCCGTTTCCCCACTGCAGGTTTAATCTTCCTTATTCCGCATCTTTTACTGCCATCTACCGGCTCTGGCTGAACGGACTCATCGTGGGGCCTGGAATAAATCTCTCGGTTTTACTCTTATTTACCTAAGAGCTAAAAGTTGTGATAAAACCATTATTTCTGCCGGCCTTGGGAGGTTTGTCTTCCTTTCTGTTTTAAATGTGTTTGATTCCCTGTTAGCTTTTCAGCACGGATATATAGAAAAAAGGCTTTTTGGCTCAATTGGCAAGAGGAGGTGCAGCAGTGTAGCAGCCTTTCCTGCATGACCTGACAATGCTCCTTGCAGGATTCCTGCGTGAGCTTGGAAATTCCTGGGAAGAAGTAAGGAAACGGGCTAGCTGTGTATAGCAGGGGAATGGGACTTCTCGCTTTAATAGGAACTGGCTTGCTCTGCATTACCTAAGACAACGCTGAATACGTCATGTGTTCTGAGGAAGGCAAATTCCATCACCACCTCACATCTTCTTGCAGTGGTGGTCTGGAGTGAAGGGGAATGTCCCGTATGTTCATGAGGATGCCTGGCATTCACCCTCAAAATTGTAGAATCACAAACCACCTGAGGTTAAAGCAGGAGATCTGGGTTGCTTCTGTCAGCAGGGTCCCTCATGAGACAGCTAGCACTTCATATGGTGTGGAACAGCAGTGTACTGACAAGGGACCCACAGAGAGAAGGCTTTTTGGAATGGATTAACTGAGAAATGCAGCGCTTGTGCAACGGCAAGCTCAGGCCCTATCTGGGGCGAAGTCATGGCTAAAAAAAAGAAGATGATCCGGAAAAGCCAAACATTGTTTCAGCATTTTGAAAACAAAAGAGTTTTGCATTTCTTATTTTGAAGCAATGCTTTTTTTTTTTTTTTTTTTTTTTTGGAAAAGAACAAATGCCACAGCCTTCCCAAAGTGTAATTTAAAACAGGGCTTTACAAAAGGGGCTGAAATGCATCTTGAGTGTCAATCTGGGAGCATTAGTTTTGTGGCCTAACCTGCAGCCAGGACTAGCAAAAGGGCTCCAAGGACCTTGAAGCTCTTTCAGGTGAAAGAAAGCAACTGTCTCCTTGGACAACAGTATCCTGCAGTGCGACTCTCTTTATATGTGCTGTCAGGCAATAACATTCAGGTTTCATCGTTTCAGGAAACTAGCTGCAGGTAATGTTCTAACTCTCTAATTAGTGTCATGTAAATGATCAGATAGGCATTAAGTCAAGCAGAAATCATTCAGAAAAGGCTGATGCTTTGATTTTTGCTGTTTATGAAGGGAAGCAAGATTGGATGGATTTTTATCATGGTTAGCCCTTGATGTATTTCTTCTCCTGTCTTACATGCAACCATTAGGTGAGCCCACCTGAATGCACCAGCAGTCCTGGTGTCAGAACAGAACAGGAGAGCAGGCTCCAAATCCAGCCTTTTCCATGTTGGTGCAACATAACCTCCCCAGCCTTGCTATCTTGGGCTGTCAGTCCGCTGGGAGCTGTTTTGAGTCCAACAACATTTAGCTCATGTTGCAACACAGACAGGAGGCATTCCTGGAGCATTTCACAGGGTCCTCTAAATGCCTAGTGAAAAGGCACTGTATTAGATCACACCTTAGACACTTCTCTTTTTACTTGACAGAGCAGACTTCTTCTTTGGAGCTCTGGTTTGCTTTAATGCAACTTAGGTTTAAACTAAATGGGATTTTTGCCACCCCCACGGAGCCTGACACTTGCTTTTATGAACAAAGTTTTGAACAACTTAGCTATCAGCACGTCTCCTGCCAGGCAGAGTTGCCACCTGCTTGCAGATACACACCCTGCAGGCCAGGGTAATTTTTCTTTATTCCAGTGCTTTGTTTCCTAATTATAAATGTTTTGCACTGGCTTAGACAATTCACTTCATCACTTGCCACTTTTAAAAACTCTTTCATGACATGCCATAAAACCTTGAACTGACTATGTTCAATGTATCTCCCAACCATCTTCCCTGCAGGAATGTGTCGTCATATGCTGCATGATAATTACTGGGAACAGACTCAGAGGAAAAGGAGAATGCTTGTTTCAGAAGATCAGGCCCCAGACTTAAGAACCGAATCTCAGTGTCCAAGTCTGCTTTGACACATGCTTCCTCCACAAAACTTCCCGAGGACAAGAAAGAAAAAAAGCTGACGGCATACTCAGGAGCAGAGAAGGAATTTATTAACTCTATGGTCTTCATTAGCCATGAGAGGCAAAAGGAGAATCCAGTGCCACAGGCAGATCTCACAGCATTATTCATCTTGGTATAGCATTACATTTAATTACAAAGCCAGGATACTCCTGGGTAGACACCTTCCCCTGAGTGTGTTACTCTGTGTCAGAGGCTAGTTTACATTCCTTTTACGCTTTTCCACTCATAACCCCCTCATCCTTACTGTCATTGTATGAATTTCTATAGCTATACAAAGACTACCACTTTAGGAAAGATTACAAAGGCTCTTGACTTCAGAAACAACCACAAAATGCAAGGGAGAGACCATTTCCAGGAGAGATGCTGGAGGACACGACAATATTGTTCTCGTGTCCCCTAGGGAGCACAGCATGTTCTGCACCTCTCCGTTATTTTTTATCTCAACCCTTCTTACTGACTGTACTGAGCTGAGCTGCTTACGCTGAGCCTCTGCCTGGGGTTTGATCTGTGGCTACGAAGGATGTGCTGGGTGTAGTTCTCTGTGTGTGTGGTATCTGTGTTGTATGTGCAGACGAAGTTGTGAATGTGTGGTTTGCGGTGTGTATATGCGGCTGAGGAATGGATTTACGAGTTGAAATTTAGGGACTGTGTTCTATACTTGTTTGCCACGATAACACAAATTACAACTTGCAAAGTCCTTTGCAAATGTAGACGTCTTGTTCCTTTGCCAGTGTAGACATCTTGTTCCTTTGCCTTCTCGCAGAGCCAACAGCTGGCTGTCATCCAGTCTTTTTAAAATGGTAAATAAACAAAGATCCGGAAGCAAGTCGGTGTGACTGTCACTACACAATTCAGTGCTCTAGTGAGCTAATTTCTTATCTTGATAAGGTCCTTCCAGCTATACTTTATACTCCTTAGAATAACACTGCCTATTGTGCATTTGTCTTGTGTCACGTTAACCCCTAAGACACTGCCAGAAGCCTTGGCTGGAGCAATGATACAAAGGAGCATCCAGAGAACAGGAATGGAGAGGGCAGACCCCCCTTCGGCAGGGTAAGGTGGCAGGACTGACCAGGGCAGAGTCAGCAGCAGCTCCCCAGCCACCCAGCGAGCCTGAGAATGGCTCTAGCAAGCAAATGCTGAACTCCTTCCTCAAGTTTCTTTATTAAAAGTCATATTTGCATGGTAGTACATAGTATTTAAGCCTAGTCAGCTACCCAGTTTTTGACACACTTGGGTACCTGATCAAAACTTTTTAGATGTCGATCCATCAAGAGAAATTTTTCCTTCACTGGCTGCTGGTCAGCTCCTTCATTTCTTAGAAAAGAACTTTTCATTCTTCAGCAGCGGCAGCTTTTTGTGAAGTTCATGTCTTTCAACTTTGGCCTGAAATCAGGTTCTTCATATCTCACAGATAGCCAAATAATCAAAACTATTTTGCTCATAAGTTTTTCTGTATTCTACAACACACAGATCTTGATGGAAATTGTTGCCAGTCCTTCCATCTGGAATGATCCAAAATTGCTTATAAACGATAACTCTTAGGTACCTTATCCAAGTTTGAACCACATACTCTGTGTGGTAGAACACAGCAGTCCTAAGAGTGAATTCAATCCAACACTTTGCAGGTTAGTGCCAAGCTGTGGGTTATTTTGGGATGGATTGTTCTTTATTTGCCATGCTGAAGCAGGTGCACTGTATGTAGACTACCAATGTACTTATTTAACATAGTCAAATGGATATTTTGAAGTATTTTTAAAATTTTATTTTGCCTAAAATTATTAATGAATGTGATCTCAATTCATAACATTGTCCCATACGAATTCTTTTTCCCCCCAGGTCCAGCTTCACCGTTCTCAGAGCAGGCTGGGAGGTGCTTGCAGGTCAACATGAAGATCAAGGGGCAATGACTTTTGGAGCCTTTGTTATTTCTTTACCACAGTATCTTTGTTATATTTCCCAAGATCACCTTCCACAGCTTTAATGGGAAAGATATTTTTTACTTGCCTCTTATGTCATTATTTAATGTATTCTGGACACTGGTTGGTGGAGCAAGCAGCATTTTGCATTTCACCAGTGTACTCTGCAGACATTTAATCTATAAACCGTTTTGATTCCTTCTAGATTAAAGGATTTACAAGACTGTCAATACTTGCCATTAAAGTAAGTGTAAGTTGTTTTTTCTTAATAAAAGCTCTCAAAAAAAACCCCACCAAAGCCCAACCCCAAACAACTAGCTGGATTTTGTAAAATTGCCTTCAGACCAATATTAAAGATCGTACTTGAGAAGTAGCTGTTGACAATATAAAATGCAAGGTAAATGTAATTACAATCAATCAATCCTCTACATTTTAGATCCATCCATACACTTAGGGCTTAATTCCAAGCCCATTTTCCTACTGACTTGGTAGATCAAGTGCCACATATTTTAGTTTATTTTTCTCTGATTTGTTAAACTTGCATTTAAATAAATGTTATTACATTAATTTTTCAATAAGGAAGGTAAGTAGAGAGTATAAATGACCTGCCTGTAGTAGAACACTGTGCTATAATTTTTATGACAACGTCAACACAAGCACAGGCTGCAGTGAAGATAAGGTCCCAATTACACCGAATGTGTATAAGAGCACACTAACCATTTATAACTTGAAGAATTTATGGCTTAAATTCAGGCTTAAGGCCCAATAAAACTTTTACTTGTCTAGCTAGACCTGGGTAGATCAGGGTTTTCCATTTTAAAGGAAGTTCTGCAGCTTTAAATGTCTCTCCTTTCCAAAACTGGAAGAAAAAGGAGTATTTCTATATGTATTTTATAAAATACATCCCCAGAAAAATACTGTTTACTGTGAAAAAAAACCCCACAAACATTTAAACATTTTTGTATTACAAAATTTCAGTATGTGAAATTATTTGGAAATTCTATATTGAAATGTTAGTTTCTGCAATTATTGAAACAGAACCTTTCCACTTTGCTGAAAGGTGCTATCTCAATTTTTTCCAAGAAATACAATTACAGAAATTAATTTGTATTTGCAAAATGTTTCCGCTTTGGTGAACACGGCATTTTCTAATTACAAAACCTGATGGCGCAACCTGCTCTTTGCAATAGCCTGTTAGATCAGCACACCCTGTTACAGACAGGTGAACGCAGCCACCTGCATATCATCCACTGTGTAGAATCCTCAGAAACCCTGTTTTCCCCTCAGATTTCTCAATAGAGCGTGAGGCCCCTAAAGAGCTCATTTATAAGTAGAAAATGTTATTCATATCCATAAATCACCAAATAGACTGCCTATCTCATCTAGAACTCCTATGGCATACCCTTGCCAATTCCCAGCACTCCAATTCACTGGGGTTGGTTTAAAATGATGAAATTTTTACAACGATGAAATTTTTACAACAACGATGAATTTTAGCTCTTCTGATCTGTCTTGTGGTATTTAAGCCATAAACGCTACATTTCAAGATCTTTCACGCAGCCAGCAAAGAGTTTCTGCACAAAGAAATGAAAGCACAGATTTTTCAGGGTACCACAGGACTCCAGAAGCTAGGATTGTAAAAGACAGCCCTGCGGGACTGGGAAGCGGAGCTGGCTGCCTGGGCTGCCCACACAGAGCAGGGATTAGTCACTGAAAGAAAAATTCACTGGATACGACGAACAACAACGTACGCTCACCAGCGGGAAGCAGCGAGGTAAGATGCGGTTCAAGCCCAGCCCCTCCAAGGAGGCCAGGCTGTCGACACAGCGCTGCAGCGAGATGTCTCCTCTCACTCGGGATCTGCAGCCGCAACCTCCCCTGAAGCCAGGGACACAAAATAGCCCCATAAAATAGCTCCCGTGCTCCCATGCTACACGTCCCCGCCTCACGCAGGTGTCTCATGTCCCACCCAACTCATAAAGGCAGCAAGTTCCATGGAAGAGAAATGCATGTACGTTCAACATAGCTACCCAGAATCAGTAGGTGCTTGAAAGCAGTAGCATTAATCTATTTTTACCTCCGTTCCCCACTCCCAGAATGGAGATGAAAATCCCAGCTGTTTGCACATGATGCTGGATAAAATATGTTAATACTTGTGACCCATGGGTACATCACGGTAAAAGCCCCACAGGATCCTGAAGAAAGAAGGGAATGAATAGTTCTGCATCTATCTGAGGGTTATATAATATGCATTAAATAATAGCTTGAGCTGCAAATCGAGCGAGGGGGATGAAAGGGACTACTGAAATACAGCTCATTTGCTGAAAAAAGGCAGGATCCTGTGGGAAGAGGAATATGTGATCATCTACTTGAGAAATATATAATTATCCCTACACTTAAAGGAGCTGAACTTAAAGCTTATAAGTAACCTCATTCCTAGTTTTTCATAACTTTTCCTTGCTTAACTTCGCAGCTTTGCTGTCTTTTGTCGAGTGGGTTTCAGTTCCCTTCCAAAAGTAAAACAGCAATAAACCCCAGTCTGGGGAACAGAACTTTTGTCCCACACAGCCACTCTGCCCAAGCTGAGCGAGAAGCAGGTCTAGCTCCTCAGGGCTCCAGCTCAGACACCTAACTCTCGGTGAGCCGGAGCGGCGGCAGGCAAAGCACATGGAGCACAAATCGGGGGGCTATGAAACACCCACCAGGCCTTTCTTCTCTCTCTCAACCAGTTTTCCTTTGGCTTCTTCTGCCCGTAGCATTTCATCCCCTTCCGACAAGTCTCTTCACCCTGGACGTTTCAGTCCCTGGTTTTGCATTTGGCAGACCCCGTGCCCCCCAGCCACCCTCTGCTTCCTGCCTTTCACAGCTTGGGCAGCAGAAGGGACATGCAAGAGCACCCAACAGGATAGTCTTCTCTCTCCAGTCACCAGTGACTGGTGCCACAGTGCCCCAGAGGAACTGTAGTTGCAAGGGTGACCTGCTCAGCTGTCCCCAGCTGTCCCATGGTGCTCACGTGGGAGCAACAGACATGGGATTCAAGCAGCAGGCAAGAGCTGGAGCGTGCTCGGCGCACCTCCAGACGGCACCTTCAGATAATTTCTCTACTGACCTTGTGCTAAAGGTGTTTTTTCAGAAGTTGGTGAAATTTGATTGCTAGTAGTTTTGAGGGGTGGTTTTTGTTCTCCCCCCAAACAGGTACTGTAAAACATGTATCTCTATCACAGCTCAGTGTCAGCTTTCCATTCAAAAGCACAGAGTCACTGCAACTTAGAAAGCCAAGTCCTAAACCAAATTAAAATAAGGAAAAAATTGTCCCTCATCTCATTGTCAGGACTGAGTATCTTTCGCTGAACTTTTTGGACGAGAAGTACAAATTTCAGTCCAAGCTATACAGTTTGGCCAAGTTATGAGCAACTTAAACAGTATGTTTAAGACTGGTATTTCCACCACCAGCAATGTCAGAAGGATGCTGTCAATGTGCTATGGATCTATTATTTAGGAAAGAGAGCCATGAAAATATTTTTTAGAAATGTCTAGAGATTTCTAGACACTTTCAAAGAAAATGCATCTTCTGCAAACAGTGTTCCTTCTGGGGGCGATGGTCAGGGCATGGGGGCCCAGGTGGTGTTCTCTTCAACCCTGCTGATGAGGGGAAAGGGTGCAAGGAGGAAGAGGAGACAACTGTGTGTCAACTGGTTGAGGAGCTGGGTCAGCGACAGGGGTTTGGTTTCTATGACACCATATGGGATCAACGTCTGCTTGGGAGAGATAGGATCCACCTCACTAAGCAGGACAAAGGCATCCTTGCCAGCAGGATGGCTGACCTGGTGAAAAGGGCTTTACACATGGAACGATGGGGGAGGGAGAGTCGCCAGCAGCCCTGTGAGGGAGCGATGCACAGGGCTGACGAGCAAAGGGGCTGGGAGATGTGAAGAGGAGGGAAGACAAAATCAACAAATCAAGGCTTAAGGCAAACTCAAGAATTTACATGCAAACAAGGAACTGCTGACAGGGCAACATTATGGAATAAAAACCCAGACCATTTGTGGGAAAACGAGCATGCTGGAGTACACCTCTCTGAAGTGCCTGTGCACCAATGCAGGCAGCGTGGGGAATAAACATGGCGAGTTAGAGATGTGTGTGCGGTTGCAGGGCTGCAGTCCCATGGGGATTACAGAGGTGTGTTGGGATGGCTCCAGTGACTGGAGTGTTGCAATGGAGGGATACAGGCTCTTTAGGAAGGACAGGCCAAGAAGACCTGGAGTTGGCCATTATGCAAGCAGCTGGAGTGCCTGGAGCTCTGCTTGGGGATTGATGATGAGCCAACACAAAGATGTGAGCAACGCAAGGATTAAAGAGCAGGCCAGTGTGGGTGACACAGTAATGGGTGTCTGCTGTCGGCTACCTGACCAGGAAGAACAAGCAGATGAGGCCCTGTACAAACAGCTAGGCACAGCCCCATGTTCTCAGGCCCTGTCCTCACGGAGGACTTTAGTCCTGGAAGAGCATCGATGACAATGTCCTGACCCAAGTGACAGAGGAGCCAATGAGGCAGATGCTCTGCTGGACTGCATACTCATGGACGAGGGGCTCACTGGGGATGTGAAGGTTGAAGGCAACCTTTGCTGCAATGACCATGAGACGGTAGAGATCCTGGGAGGAGGGAGCAGGGCAAAATACAAGCTCACGACCCTGGAGAGCGACAAGACTTCAGCATCTTCAAAGATTTGCTCAGAGGAGTCCCATGGGATAAGGCTCTGGAGGGAAGATGGGCCCATGAAAGCTGGTTGATATTCAGCAGTTACCTCCTCCAAGCTCAAGAGTTATCCATCCTGATGAGCAAAAAGTCAGGCAAAAATGTGTGGATGAACTAGGGGCTCCTGGCCCTCAAAAGGGAAAGGCCACCCAAACTTAAACAGAAGCATACAGAGGGTGGGAGCAAGGATGCGTAACTTGGGAGGAATACAAAGACAAGCCCAAAAGGAATTGAACCTGGTGAGGGATGTCAAAGGCAACAAGGAGGCCTTCTACTAGTGCATGGGTGACAAAAGGAAGATTATGGAAAATGTAACCCCACAGCTGAATGAGACTGGGGAGCTGGTGACAGGGAACATGGGAAAAGCTGAGGTACTAAATGCGCCTTTGCTTTGGTCTTTACTGGCAAGACCTGCCTTTAGGAATCCCAGGTCCCAGAGGGCAGAGGGAAAGGCTGGAGCAAGGAAGATGTACCCTTGGTGGAAGAGGATCAGGTCAGGGAATGTTTAAGCAAGCTGGACATGCATAAGTCCATGGGCCCTGACGGGATGCACCCACAAGTGCTGAGGGAGCTGGCAGATGTCATTGCACGACAACTGTCAATACTGCCTGATTGATCACGATCATGGCAACTGGGAGAAGTGCCTGAGGACCTGGAGGAAAGCAAGTGTCACTCTTATCTTCAGTAAGGGCAGGAAGGAGGACCCAGGCAACTACAGGCTGGTCAGCTTCACCTTGATCCGTGGGAAAGTGATGGAGCAACTAATTCTGGAAACCGTTTCAAGGCACATGAAGGACGAGAAGGTGACTGGGAGTAGCCAGCATGGATTCACCAAGGAGAAATCATACTTGACCAACCTGATAAACTTCTATGATGAAATGACTGGCTCGGTAGACAAGGGCCTAACAGTGGATGTTGCCCACCTGGCCTTCAATAAGGCTCTCAACATGCTCTCCCTTAAGGTCCTCACAGAGCAGCTGTTGAAGCGTGAGCAGACAGTGAGGCTGAACGGCTGGACGCAGAGGGTGGTGATAGTAGCACAAAGTCTAGTTGGAGGCCAGTTGACCTCAGAGGTCAATACTGGGTCCAACACTGTCCAACATGTTCATTAATGATCTGGATGGTGGGGCGGAGCATACTCTCAGTAAGTTTGCTGACGATACAAAACTGGGAAGAGTGGCCAATAGGACACAGGGTCGTGGTGCCACGCAGAAGGAACCTCAACGGTCTGGGGAAACGGGATGACTGGAACCTCATGAAATTCAGCTAGAAGGGTGAAGTCCTGCACCTGGGGATGAACAACCACAGACACCAGTACATGCTGCGGGCCACGCATCTGGAAAGCAGCGTTGCAGAAAATGATCTGAAGGTCCTGGTGGATACACCAAGTTGAAGATGAGCTAACAGTGTACCCTTGCTGCAGAGAAGACTACCAGTATCTTAGGCTGCATTAGGAGAAGTGTTACCAGCAGGTAACTCCTCCACACTGGTGAGGCCATACCTGGAGTACTGTGTCCAGTGCTGGGCTCCCCAGTACAGGAGAGACACCGCCACACTGGAAAGGGTGCAACGAACAGTCACGAAGATGATGAAGGGACTGGAGCATCTCTCCTAGGAGGAAAGCCTGAGCGAGCTGGGACTGTTGAGAAGAAAAGGCTCAGGGGGATCTTAGAAACGAGTATAAATACCCGAAGGGAGGGTGCAGTCCCTGCCAATCTCAACGAATCTGTGATTCTGTACTGTTCTAAATTTTATAAAGTAGTTATTTACAACTAGTTGACAGGAAGTACTCAGAAAATGTAGGAGATGCAGAAATTGGTCTCCACATGGAAGTTACGATTTTTTATTACCCAGCTTGGAGGATTAATGACTTACAACATAATTTTTGAAAAGAGATTGAATACTGAAGCAGAGGAAATGTATTACCAATTGTCAGCAAGAAAAGGAAAAATGAGACTACTCTGATTCTTGCGTTTTCTTATTATTAAAATACTGGAAAAAATAGAGGGAAACATTGCCAGTTTTCTACAAAGGAATGGAACAAAGCACAGTACGCTTCCAGAGCTGTATACTGTAAATTTTTGTTGAATGGGCTTTTCAATAAAACTCTAGAATTAACTTGAGGAAGAAAAATTAATAACTTCATTGAAAACAAATCTGATGTCTCAAGTGCATCCGTGTGTCTGAATTTTGGTAACACATTTGACTTAGCGTAATAAGCCTTCCTCTCAAAATTGATTCAAATGAGCAACCTCTTAGAAACTTTCACGTACCGTGAAAACGTAGAACACAAAGTGATGTAATCTTAAAATAACGGAATTAACATAGAGCGGGGGATTAAAAACTGTGGGACCAAAAAGATTTTTTTCTCTTATGTGTACAGTGGGATGCAGTGATGAGAACTGTAATAACAATTTCCACCCAGGGTTTAGAAGATGGTGTAAGTAATGGAATTGGGAGCAGCAATGCCCGTGTGGGTGGAAATACCTCCGAATGCTCCGAAAGCGTTTTGAATTTCAAAACAGCTCTCTAGCGCGTTACCAGCCTGCGGAGCAGCTAAGCCCCAGCCTGTTTGCCGCTGTGGGAGGGTCCGCGTCATAGCGTGTTCGTGGTTTTCTTTTGGCTCTGACATCTGTCAAAGCCAGGTTCAAGGTTCCTGGGGAGTTTCAGTGCGGGAGGCCTCCTCCAGTCCAGCCCACGCGCTGAGGCGTGCCTCGCAGCGAGGCTTCAGCCGGGGCTGCTTCGGGGCTGCTGCTGGCCGTGCTGCCCCAGGGGCGTTCAGCAAGGGGTGCCCACCACCGACCCTCACTTTTGTCCTGAGAACCATGAAGGAATTGGCCAGAAGCGGAGATCGGGAGGGGGTGCAAGGCGACCACCCTGCACGACGCGCTCCTTGAGTGCGCGGGTTCGCAGAGGAGCGAGGCGGAACTTGCGGAAAGCGAAGGTCGGTGCGTGAAGCTGCACCTCAGGCGTCGCTCTCGCCGGGCAGGGGGACACGAGGCCGAGGCGGCTGGGAGAAGCGGGGCGGCGGGCGGCCGGGCTGCCACGGCAGCGGGGACCCGGCCGGGGCAAGGAAAGGAGGCGGCAGCGGGACAGCGGGGGTGACGCGAGGTGTCACCAGCGGTGCAAACTGCGGGACGCCGCGGGAGAGGAAGCCCCGGCGCGGAAAAGCTGACAAGGAACGGCGCGGGAGTGGCACCGCCGGCGCGCGCACCGCCCCCTCCCCCCAGCACGCCCGTGTCTCCCTGAAAGCGCAGGGGCTCACGCGCGAAGCACCGGGCGGCGCCGCGCTCCCACGCGCCGCTGCGTCAGTGCGCGCGTACGGCCACCCACACGCGCACCCCGCGTGGCGAGGCGGGGGGGGTGGGGTGCGGCTGCGCGCACCCACGGACAGGGATGTGCGTGCACGCGCGGCGCTCAGCCCCACGCCGCCCCCGCGGGCACGCGCCCTCCTGTGTTACGCAGGCGGCCGCGTAAATATCCGCAGAGCGGCGCGCGCACGACCCGCCCGCGCGCCGCGCCTGCCCCACGCGCGCCGCCCCGGGGGAGCCGCTGGCCGCTGCGCGCCGCCCGCTCAACGCCGGCGCGGCCCCTTTAAATGCTAATGAGGCGGCGCGAGTGCCGGCGCCGGCCCCCGCTGACTGTGTTAAAACTTCGGCGGGGCCATTTTGGGGCCAGTAAGACCCAGCGCGGGCCCGAGGGACACCCGCCGCCGAGCCCCGCGCACCTACTCACCACCCGCCGGCCACCATGAGCGAGGCGGCGGAGACCAGCACCGCCAGCCCGGCGCCCACCGCGGCCACCACCACCACCACCGCCGCCACTACCACCGCCACAACAACCACCGCTGCTGCTGCCCCGGCCGGAGCTCCTGCGCCGCCGCCGCCGCCCGCTGCCCCGGACGCCAAGCCCAAGAGCGCCGTCAGCGCCGCCGCGCCGGGCGCGGCTGTTGGTGAGGCGGCCCCGGGCGCTGCTGCCGCCGCCGCCGCCACCACAACCGAGACAGAGAAGAAAGTGCTGGGTGAGCACCGGGCCCCGCGTCCAACTTCCCGGGGCACCTGCGGCGGGAGGGGGTTGTGGCGGGAGCCGCTCCCCCCCCCCCTTCCCCGCCCTTTCCCCGCGGCTGTGAGGTGGCCGCGCCAGGGGGGCGCCGAGCGGTGCCTGTCCGGGACGGCAGCTCGGGGCTGGGCGGGAGCACCTGTGTTCAGCGGCGGCCCCAGCACCGCTTCTCCGGGGCCGGGCGGTGATAGCGAGCGAAGTGCAGCCATGTTGAGGGTCTTCCTGGCACCTGCCGCCGGTCCCGTGCCCTGCGGGAGCAGCTCCTCTGGGGAAGGGGGTGCTGGTTAAACCCTGTGTGCCCCCTTTAATCCTAAGGTCTTTGAGCGGTTTTTCTGTCTGTCAAGATTGCCCCTTTAATAACGCGTCTAGGTTTAATGGTCGAGATGTTTTGGTTTGGGTTTGTTTTTTGGGTTTTTTTTTTTGTGTTTGGTTTTTTTTTTTTTTTTTAGCTTTTAGTTGATGGATAAAGAGGCGAGCAAAAGGCTGGGTTTGCTGTCGCCTGTGCTCGGGGCCGGTGAGTCGCGAGTGTGTTTGTATCGTGACCGAACAGGAACAACCTGTTGAAAAGGGCAGGGCCGCGGTGCAAACGGGGATGCGCCGTTTGTAACTGCGTAACTTTTAAGAGGTTAGTAGAGGCAGAGTGGAGGCTGACTGCTAGTGTCGAGTCCCGAAATTCCCTAAGGAAAGACACCTCCTGAAGGGAGAGACTGAGGGCTTAGTGCAGCACTTGGAGAAGCTGGGTGAAGGATTTCTCTGGTGCAGAGAGGTAGGAAGGGTTCTGGCAAAACTGAAGCGGTAAGTACGGTTTGGATGACTTTCCCCTGTTCTGTTTGATTTATCAGTAATCAATCAAGGCACATCCATGTCTTTTCATATGTCTGGCTGCTGCTTCTTGCCTTAATGTGGCATGTTTCATTCTTGATAATGTTTTTATCTTGCCTGCCTGTTGCTATTGCTTGGGGGGGGTTGCGGGGGGAAGCGAAGGCACAAGTGCCTCTCCTGGTTTAGCAGGAGAAATAAAACCGCCATGGTATTTGGTTTTGCACACTGGTCTTCTTGCTAGGCAAGCTTTTTAGCAGGAGTTGTAAAGAAAATGATCATTGGTAATGCTGATTGAAAATGGGCTTATGTTCAAGTCTACCTCAGATGTCCTCGTTAATGGTCTTGTAATTATGTTCGCTTAAGTCTCTTCTTACAAAGATCCTATTAGAAGCAAGGCCTGATGCTTGCCCAGGGCATCCAAATGTCTGACTTCTAGGAACAGGGATAAAGGGTAGTCAGGTTTATCTTCTCTCTTGGTCACAGGGAGCTTTGGCTTTCCTTCTCAAAACTAATACAAAGGCTATTTTGTTACGTAGGAATGACTGATGATTGTTTCCTCTAATAGCATCAGAGTGCAGCATCTTGTGGAAATTATGTGGGCTTTCGCTTGCTGATGGGACAGGCGTCATCATCACATCAGCTACCTTCTCTGACTCGGTAAAACTGGTTAGAGTGTCCTCTGGGCTTGTCCTCCTCCTTGCCTGATCTCATCTCTACGACAGCTCAGGCTTAACAGTGGCTGTACTACCATGGCCACGTGGATGTGCAGTGTTGTGCTGTTGTGTTTGAG
Organism: Falco punctatus; assembly: GCF_963210335.1. Lineage (NCBI taxonomy): Eukaryota > Metazoa > Chordata > Aves > Falconiformes > Falconidae > Falco > Falco punctatus. The sequence goes on along the minus strand of NC_137585.1, from coordinate 9,290,898 downwards.
GTGCCCCTCCCCGCCCTAGTAGTGCTTAGAGGAGACTCTAAGGCAAGTGTGAGTAGGGAATACTATTTCCGCAGTAGTGTCTTGAGGAATATCTTGGAGATTCATCTCTCTTCTCTAGCAACTTGTGTGAAAGGAGCAGTTTAGCTCTGAAGCTGTGTGTATGGGCATCCACTTAGTAGTAGCCAGCTGGCCATGTAGGGTGAGTTTTGACTACCTCTCCCTTCCACCAGCCTTCTGACTCGCTTGAGTGTTTTTGTCAGGCTTCCTAGGCTTCTCGCCCTCTTTCACATCTGATTGAAATAGGCCAACAGACTCAATAGCTATTTTGTGGGGGAATCAGTGGTAATTGGCCTTCCTTCTTAAAGCAGGCTAAAACCTGTGTGTGCCACTGGCACCTGTTTCTGTGCTTCCCCCTGTTTCTTCCCCTGTTGACTTGTCTTAGCACAGTGAGGTCTTGTATGTAGCCAGTGTCTTTGTGGTAGCAACAAGTGTCTGTACCTGGTGCTGTCCTCCTGAAATGAAACCTAAAAGCACAACTATAAATATTGATGCTAAAGACTTGTTGCTGAATCAGTGCTAGGCAGTGCAACTTGGGGGTTTTATCTCAGGAATGGATGCTGTACTAGTTGCAGCCCTTTTCTCTAGTAACTACCTCAGTTTTAACATGGTTTTGCTGTTCCTAAATGTTAACATTTTCTGCTAGAAAAGTATATTAAAGACAAACCTTCACTTCCAAAAGCGCAATGATAAATGGCTTGTTATTTCAGTAATAGCAACAGTAATACAATGAACTGCTATTAGTAAACGTTCCTGTTTTAGCTTTGTATTTGGGGAGGAGGAAGAGACTGCTCTTTACTTCTGTCATGGGGATATATAAGAATGGCAAGACTGCGTGGGACCAAAGGTCTGTCTAGCTCTATTGTCTTCTAGTGGGAGAATGTAGGTGTAGAGCAGATAAAAATTTACAGCATGTTCTTTATGCCTCTAGCAGAGTGGCTTGGACTTTTGAAGACTGTCTCTAGACTATTTTCCTTTTAGTTCCTCTTGGGCTCCTCCCACCCCCCAAACATGAGGTTTTTAATAAGCAGTCATCTCTAGGTGATTAGACCCTTTTCAAATAAGTACTATGTAGATTGCTTAGATAGTTGTGGTCATGTTATTGTGATAAGTAACATCTATGGAAGTCTAGAGCCCCAAATTCTCCCTTTCCTATAGGTTTGAAAAGTACAAATTTGTGGTCTCCACCCAGTTGCTGAGAGGGAAGGAGAGGTTGAACTACGTCTGTTGCTGTTGAGTTCCTCCCACACGTTCCTATACGTTGGAGGAACAGGTTTCACCAGATCCTATAAGACTCTGCAGTATGGCTTCTAAGTCAGATGCTGTTTTGGTGTTGAGACAGAAGCTTGTCTTGATCCTAGAAGCCTTGGAACCTAGAAGTAGGGATAGAGTGGGACACAAAAAAAAAAAAACCAACCCAAACCCAGTGTCTTGCAAGGTTTCATTTGATTAGATTGATCTTGAAAATGCAAGAAAGCCCTTGTCCAAAAGATGGATGTGCTGCCTCTCCACTTGAGAAAGTTGCATGGTGCTTGATAACTGCTGCTTTGACCAGTTCTGGTTTCCAAGGAAGAAAGAAAGGGTAACTATGTGAAAGAGGACTTTTAAACAGCTTTCTTTGGCTATGTTTCGTGTCTGGCTACTAAGCTAAAGAGAACTGATGAATGGCAGTACGATTTTCAGCTTCACTGCCCTTTTCTGGGACAAGAAATAAAGAAGGGATGGATGGCCAGTTCTGAAAATAGAGCTGGACTTCATTCTAGATGTTGTGTGAACTCTTGGCTGAAGAACAGCATGTTAAAACTCTGCTTCCTGCTACTGCATTGGTATAAACTGTAGCGGGAGATGAAAGTACACTTTAAGTGTTAAGGCAGCAGAATAGGTCTTATTGTGACTTCATGTGCAGGTATGAAAGTATTTTTGTAACATTCTTGTACTTCCTTATGTTTTAGAGTAACACTAACTTTTTGTTTCAGCCACCAAAGTTCTTGGCACAGTCAAGTGGTTCAATGTCAGAAATGGATATGGCTTTATCAACAGGTATGTTTAAATTATGATAGTTGAATGTACTGTACTAAGACTCATGGTACAGATAATAATGCCATTCATTAGTAATTGCAGTGGAGACCCAAGGACCTGGCTACAACTTCCTGCAGTTGATAGCCGGATTTTGCCAGGCATTCAACAAACTCTGGTATCATCCCCTCCATTGAAGGTTGTGTGAATGGAGAGAAAACGGAAAGGGTCAAACTCATAACAAATTTGGTCTGTTATTTGTTTACTCGGTCTGCATCTTTAATGAACTGTATAGTCTTCTATGACTGCCTGCCTGTTTTTTGAAAAGTGCAAGTAAGGTTGGAGTATGAGGGGAAATACTCTTGGATTAAAACTCTGGTGTTAACTAATTGGACAAAATACCTACTCTAAATATACTTTGACATGCTCTGATACCACCTAACTGAAGATATTCTAGACCTGGGTTCACAGAAGTTCTCTCTATATTATTTTTTTGCTCTGAACATGAGCAAACCTCTGAATGGCATTAGTAATACAAATATCTGTAAGTGATATTGATCACACTCCAACCTTAGGTACACGAGACCTCTTCTTCCAAGTTGGAGGAAACTGGCTTTTAAGCCCTTAAACCTAACAGATACTCCAGCCTTTTGCTTTATGAAAAACAAAGCTCCTGCATGGTGAATGCTTGTCTTGTAGAAGATAACACCTGCCAAGTTACTTTGTTCTGCAAGTCCTTGAACTGTTACACAGCAGGTAGATTTGGGCAAGTTGGACAGCATAGAAAGGGGCAGAACAGCCCCTGTTTTATGGATCTGAAGTCAGTTCTGATATAGTCTCTGGAGACTACTATCCAGTGTTAGGTAAGCTTAGAAAAGCTTGAATTAATAAGTACTGTAATTAAAGGCTTTCATAGCGGTTGCTGTGAGAGCCTTCAGCTGGATATGTTGTATTAACTTGTTAACTTTCTTCCTAAACCAAAATTTAATATTACTTCGGTCCAGCACAACAAGCTTTGGGTTATGCATTATCTTTGCAAACTCCTTGACCCACCTGTTCCCTCTACAGAGAAGGAATTGAGTGAACATACAGCAGTGTCTAGGCTGGCTGGCCTAATCCAGACAACCTCATGTTCGTGTCTGGATCCCCTGCTAGTGGACTCTCCTAACACCTCTTGTGCAGGGCTGCTTTGAGCCTTCCTGAAAGGAGAGCTCTGTTAACAGCTGTGGCAAGTCCTGTTGATAGTCTTGCTTGACCTCTGGGATAACAGCTCAGGTTGCAGCCCCTGTGGAAGCTTTTTTTGGGGGATGGAACAGTGGAAGGCAACCAACCCAGTCATTAACTGTGCCCTGTGTCAAAACAAAATATTGGACACTTGCCAGGAGATTATGGAGAGCCTCCCCCAGTCCCCTCACCCTTCTGGAGGATGAGGAGTCCTTTCTGCTGTCAGGCAGATGACCCTGGAAATTCAGAGCAGGGTCTTGGTAGCATAGATTTAAACAGAATGTATGGAATTCAGGAGATGTACTAAAGGCTGGGGGATGGAGGGTTTCGCTTGTGAAGTCAGGGACTTCTATTTAAGTCTCTTAGTCTATACTCTTATGACTTCTCACTCTCTTTTCGCAGAAATGATACCAAAGAAGATGTGTTTGTTCATCAGGTAAGACAGCAGTAATTGTACTTAAAGATGTGCACTGTGGTAGGCTTCTAACGTAACGTTCTAAGGCGAAGCCAGGATAAGTTTGGGTGTCTGTTCCAGAATATTTACTGCAAATGCCTTGAATGGACATGTGTGAATTTTTTTCCTTCTGTCTGGAGTTATAACTGAGGGAATAGATATAACCCTTCATGCTTTCTCTTATCTGCTCTGATTTAAACACTAAAGGTTGTTTGGGGGGTTTTGGGGTGTTTTTTGTTTGGTTTTCCCTCATCTGGGGAGATGACTCTTTTCTGTAAATGCTTTGCTACTTACTGGTTGTCTGTCCTTCCCCACCCCATTTCCTCATGCTCCTTGTGTGTTCTGTTTCTTCCTACCCTCTTTGTTTTCAGGTCTGTTCTGTCTGCCCTCCCTGGTATTGGAGGGAAAGTGATCTGGGCTGGCTTTTGACCAGCCTGGGTTGCCATCAGCTGTTGCTGCATGAGACAGCTGCTGTCAGGGAGAAGAGGAGGGAGGCTATGTGCCAAGTGTGCCCAAGCAGAGAGAGGTTGCTCAGCAGCTTGTCATTGGTTAACTTCCCTTGAGCTGTCAGTAGGCTGTTCTAAGTTTATACTATGACTCTCAGATCGCAGGCAACTAATGGGGGAGACGGAGGATGCTGTTTCTATGCTAATGTAAACTGAATAGTTGGCTTGGATCTGGTTTTGCATCATCTGAGACTTCACCAGAAAATGAAATACTGCCCCTGGAGCTTGTCCCATATGAAATGCCTGCAGGCCCATGCCATCCTTAAAAGCATGAACTTTGTAGCACAAGTAGCAGTATTTCTATCAAGTGTAACCAGGAAACTTAAGCTCAAGAGCTCATCACAGAGGACCAGTCTATGTAGTTGTGTTAAACATGCTAGTCAACGCTGAGAGGTAGTTTAGTTCCTATGGCTTCATGAATAAATTGCCTGTTTCTCTGGTTCAAGGGGTATAGACCAATTATCCCAAAATGGAGGAAGCTGGGAAGGAATGAGTCTAGTGCTTGTAATGAGCAAAGGTGATATTGGAAGTGTGTGCAGTACACATTCCTGGTTCAGTTGGTGGACTTCAGAGCAAGAGCTCTAATGCACGTACTGAGTTGTAATGGTCACTCTCCTTAATGACTGTGTGCTCTGTGCATGCTGATACAGATGCTGCATCTGTGGCCTGATGAGAGTGTGTCCAGAGGAAGGTGGAAAGAGTTACAGTAGCAGAAAAGTGTTCTGGATAGGCAGGACTGTAAAACTACCTGAAAGGCAAGTGAAGTATCCTGTGGGAAGATATCCTGGAAAGTGGTTGTTGTGCTGATGACATATAACATGGATCAGTGTTATTCTGCTTGGGAAGGCCACTTGCAGAGACCCAAAGAGTGAAGGCCAACAGCAAGCTAGTATTAGCTGTGGTGTTTTGTCTCCTTCACCTGTGGAGAAGGTTATTCACCCAAATGTAAACCGGGGTGACGGGGTGTAGTTTATTTCCTATCTCCTGTGAATGAAATACTCTCAGAGTAAGCACCGAGGAAAACTGGCTTGTGGTATTTCTGAAACATCATCATGTGCAAGCCTGCAACAAATTAACCCTCGTGGTGGGCTGTGCATGGCAAAGGAGATGCTTCTGCCTCTGGCCTTGGTTGGCCGCAGTTGGGTGTTCCTCAGCTCTTCCATCTCGAGCCGTTCCTGTACGTGAACGTGCTCGCTACCAGAGCCTGGGGTGTTCTGGCCAGAGCTCCTGATGGGGCCGCCCAGCAAGGGAAGCAAATCCATGGTTTAAGCAAACATCCTGCTGTGAGCTCCCTCTCCATGCCGGTTCTGCCCCTCCTCCCTGCGCCTGTCCCGGGAGGGGCTGGATTACATGCCTAATCCCTTCAGAATAAGGCTGACCTAGTTGAATAGATACAGCCTCCTCCCTGCCTCCCCCGCACGCATCCGCAGTGGGGAGGGAACAAGCCGATCTCATGATTGGAATGGGGGTTAACGCTCGGGTGTCTGACTATTGGATGCTATTTATAAACCTAGTACAGATTAAAATGCTTTTCTCTTTAGGGCATGCATGGCTTGCTTTGAATTAACCCTTTGTCTTGCGGGGGACCCAAGCAGTGCTTTGGGGAAGGGCGGTTTTCACCTGCTTTGTCTTGCTTGTATCCTTGTCCAGTTGGTTCATGCAAGGTGCTGTCTAGGGCACTGTGTCAGTTAGAGGTGGTGTGAGCATTAAGGACCGATGTGATCCACCACGTGGAGTGTGTCTGGGGAGGGGGGAGGAGGGTCTTGCAATTTAACACCATTGTAAGTGTCAGTAGCCAGAGATGTCCAATTTAATTAGGCATAGCTTGAATCAACAAGCCCGTGAGGAGGAGTTAATCTCTTCTGATGCAGAGGTCTTTTTCTTTACTTTGCTGGATTGCATTTGTTGTGCACAGCCTGGTGTACATGCACTGATAACTGGTGTAACAGATTTTTGGCTATAGCTGCGATGATGCTGGATGTGCACATGGTGTGGTGATATGAGGATATGGAAAGAACTCTTCCAAACAAAATACTGAACTAGCTCTGAAGACTTAGAGCTGTCTGTTCACTAGTGTCCCTTTGGGAAAGGAAGGGCTTTGTCTTAATTGTTGAGTGCTGTCTGTGTTAACACAAAACATCTCTTTTGAATCAAAGAAGCTGGAGCCTGCAGGATACTGGGGAACAGTAACAGGGAGAAGAGAGCTCTCTCCCCTCTGGATATATAGAGTAAAAGTCTTTTCATCAATCTTGTAGTTTAGGCTTGTTAGAGGCTTATTTCAGCAACGTTTACCTGCAGCTGAAGTAGTAAGCAGCAGAACCATGTAGTTTCTGCTCTGAATTCTAGGACTTAAAAATGATTCCTGGTTGCCTTTATGAAACAAACCCCAGCCTACTGTGCGGCAGCCTCTGTCTCCTGTTGGCAGCATATTCAGTTGCAAATCTGAACTTCTGATGTTTCTTTTCACAAAGCTGGAAAAGAGCATGTGGAATCCTGTTGAATTTATCTTCCATTACCCTTCTTCGAGGATGTTTGAGGAGCTTTGCTAATCTTAAGTAAACCTGCTCCTGAAAAGAAATCTGGTAGTCCTTTCTTCCCCTGCACTTAAAAGGAAGGGGAAGGAGCTTGAAATACAGCTTTGACATCTGTCATATGCAGAGGAAAAATCTTGATTTTGAGTCAGTTGTCTCAATGCAAGTGGTGGTGAAAGAATTAAACCCCTGATCCGCAGTGAAGATTATTATTTTAGTATGAATATACAGCACTTAAGGAAAAACTAGCACTTCAGCTGATCTTAGAAATGGGGCAGTTATACTAATAGGTCAGCAGAAACAAATGAAACTGTCGTAGCTGATGGTGGGAGTCTTTGTTTGCTAATTTCCCAAAAGAATTCACTTGAGCAGCTTGTTTTCTTCCTGTATAAAAAAACCTCCACAACCACAAAAACAACAAAACAAACCCCTCTTGGGTTGCCTTTGCTTTCCTAGCAATAATATCTACACTCTTGCATTCTTCCTTAAGCCTTTCAGGGACACTGCAGGGTACAGGGAAAGGTGTGGCTAGATGTACAGCTAAAAGGACATGCTGGCCTGTTGCCTGAGACAAAGGGGACTGTATTCGGCAACAATGAGACTACTTTTCCTAAACTGGTCAAGCTCAACTTTAAACTGATTAGAACTTTTCTTTCAGTGGGAAATATTTTTGTTGACTGAATGAATTTAGTTGCCATGCACAGGCAGCAATTCAACTGATTGTCAACTGTCCGTTTTTCTTGAACTGCAGACAGATACGACAACAGTCTCTTCTGTTTCTGCCTTGCATCCCATTTCTTAAGCCAGACTTGTGCCCTGTATTTCCATGTGTGCTTCTATCTACTGGATCTGCACCTGCCTCCTTCACACTAACAAGATGCCTGTATTGGGGAAACAAAGTTAATTGGCCTTTAATAATCCAGAAGAACTTCAGTAAAAAGTCTGCTACTTGAGTGGCTTGTACAATGTGTGCGTTTTGGTGGTGGCTGGTTTTTTTTTTCTCCCCCAGCCTCTTCCAGTTTGTGTACTCTTACCTATTGAACAGATAGTAGGCTTGTCTTGCTAACAGCCCTTGGTGGAATCCTAGAAATACTCTACAGAGGAAAAGGCCTCTGTAGTTTAGACAAGCTAAAAATCACTCCAGGAGGTTTGAGTGTTCCTGTGCATCTGATGTTTTGATTCAAAGCCATGTTATAATTTGGGATTTCCACCTAGGAGATGACTAAAACTGTAATTGTCTGTTCTGGTACTATTCCTTTGTGTGTTAGGGACTTGGCCTGATTTGGGGGAGGGGGTTTGTGTATGCGCTTAGGTAAAATAGTCATTTATGTTACACCACAGTTGTAGTAAGTCTTCTTTAGTTGCTATGAGTTGCAATGGTACTTTATACCTATATATAAACTACTTCATATTTAATGCTATTTTCTATGAAAATGCTCCTGGTCTTAAGTTCTCTGTAGATGGTCTACAGGTCCAATGACTGTGCAGACATGAGTCACACTTGCTGCTGGAGCTGCCTTGGTACAGCTTGCAGGAGATCAAATACTTGGTGTGAACTCTGTTTATACAGAAACATGTAATGATCTGGATATTTAGTAGGATTGGCAGAGGGGATCCTGGGGCAACGGCTGATTCTTAAACTCATAAATATTGAGAAAGGAGTAAACCTTGACTGAGTATTGAAGGGCCTGTGGAATGAAAGATATACCAGTGTGCAGGATGAATGCTCTGGTGTGTAGAGTTGAGATTGTAGCTGAAGAGTACTGTCCTTACTACCTCTAGAGGGCTAGGAATGTAAGATAACTAAGAGACAAAATAATACATTTTTCTGTATCTCTTTTTAAAGACGGCGATAAAGAAAAACAACCCACGGAAATACCTGCGCAGTGTTGGTGATGGAGAGACTGTAGAATTTGATGTGGTCGAGGGAGAGAAGGTGAGAGATCATGGATACTTAGGGATGTGCTCCAACAGAGTTAACAACATTGTAGTGAGATGTAACACAGAACCTTAGCTGTGTATCTGTTACATTAATCCCTAGGGTGGGTGGCATTCATACAGCTTTTCTGTGGAAGATCTGTTTTTAAAAGGCTTCATTAAAAAGTACTTCACAACACTAACTATGTTCTAGTGCTTCTAGAATCTGTAATTCTTACTTGATAAAGCATTTGAAGCTTGTAGCCTGCCCAGTAATCGTTAAGAGGCATATATTGCCCTGAAGAATTTGTCTTGGGGTCTGGTAGCTTAATGACTGTAAGAACCTTCAAGTTCTTCTACATTCTCAAACATCTTTTGAGGTTTTGTGAGTTCTGTGTTTGTTTTTTTTTCCCCTCTGAACTTAGCCTAGCTAATAGGGTCTTAACTCATGATTGTAATTTTTGGTTATGGGGTTGAGAATAACAAACCTGCTCTTGCACTGCATGGGGGGAAAGGAATCTCTATAGCGTGGAACTGATACAGAAAAGCCTTTTTCCTGTGTTATCTTTTCCCTGTAGCTGATGGTTCTTTTCTTTTCTTAGGGTGCAGAAGCAGCTAATGTCACTGGTCCAGATGGAGTCCCTGTAGAAGGCAGCCGCTATGCTGCAGACCGGCGCCGCTATCGACGTGGCTATTTTGGCCGACGCCGTGGACCACCTCGAAGTGTAAGTTTTATTTCTTAAAGTGGTGGTAGTCCTACCTCCTCAGCAGTCTTCTGAATTCCCCTTATGAGAGGGGACTACTGGTTCAGCACTGGCATATAGTTAAGCATTGACAGCTTAAAAAGTTGTAAGTAGTGTTCAATAATATTCTGGTTTCCCCTAGGACGTCACTGATGTTGATACTGACATTTTCTATTATTGAGTACCCTTTAGGCCCATCCTTGGCATGTCTTTCTATAATGTGTTAAAAATGTGTTTGGGTGTTAAGGTATCTGTGTGAAGAGTAAACACAACGAAGCGAGACACCTGAATGGTTTACCATGCTCTTTACCTGAAGCAAGCTGAAGTATGTATATGACCCTAAGTAATAAACCAGAACTTGGAAGGGTTACTTGGAAAATGGCACCTGGTTAGAAGTTCATTGCTTTTGCATGGCATGGTAGTAGTTTGACCAAATAGCTGAAACCTTCATAGGCCTCTGCCTACAGCAGTTCAGTGTAAAGATAATGCTTTTTTTTTTTTCTTTAAACTAGCTACACACCACTGTTCAGAATATCGGCAAAGTTTCCTAAGCTACTTCCCTGCAAGTTTTTGCAGAGGGAAAAGTATGAGATAGATGACTTTAATTCTAGCAGTTACCACTCCTGTCCACATTGTGCTAAATTGGTGCCTGGAACAATCCAACAAACTAGAGCATACTCCAAGCTTGATTAGCTTTTCTTTAAGAGTCTGTGATCATCACTTGCAGAAATATGTGAATAATGCAGTATGAGCCCTGGTGGAAGTCTCTGCCCAAGCAGCATAACTTCTTTTCTACAGAGTTGACAGCATAGGGGCAAACAGAGCAAGTGTTGTGAAACCCTTCCTTAAAGCCTAGCTGTTTACACTAGCTATCATGAGGTCTTTTCTTTAATCCTGCTGGACACCACTGAGCCTTAAATACATGAAAAGTGTTCTTTCTGAGTCCCTTGGAAATGACTGGAAGCTTGTGCTGGTAACTGATTACTTATTACAGAGTATGTCTTTGTTTTTGTGGCAATACAGTTTGCAGCTTCAACTTTCATGCTAAGTGGCAAAGAACTAGGATACTTGGTTTTGTTCAGCTTTTTGATGTTCCTGGTCTTATCTGTTCACTTGCCAGCCACCTACATTCCAGTACTGATTCTGTTTCCTTTTGCCTTGCCAAGATTAAAATCTCAACCTTTTATTGGGAGTGAATGCTTTAGTTGGTGGTTATCAGTGTTGTCTTGGAACTGCTTTAGATCTTAAATGAGCAGGCATATCACAGCTTAGACAGCACTGTGTACTGCTGAGTATGGAAAGCGGCTATTTCTTTCTGCCTGAAGAGCAATGAGACCCAGCTTGAGCACAGGGAACGTTCAGTCTTGGGGTAGTCATGCTGGGACATGTTCTCTTGGATGTCTAATGCAAGCTGATGCAGCTAAAAACCTGGCTTGCATGTGACACTAACACACTTGGATCCTGGTACCTGAAGGTCTACGCGAGGGAGGAAAAAACTGTGATAAAGTGATATTTCCTTTCCATGTTTGAGCTCAGTCAGGAGTTCCTTGTGCAGCCAAAGCTGATGTTCTGCTATGCCTGCTCAACTTGCTGCACATTGCAGTGGACCCTTCTTGCGTTCTGAGCCAGTTTCAAGTGCAGTCAGTTCTGCTGGGCCTTCTTACCCACTTGCTAGTTGCCTGAACAAGTCAAAGCTCTGCTTTAAGGAAGTCTTTGCAGGGACTGTCCTTGAAGTTGTCGTAGTCTAGGTTGGTGAAACCACTTAAACTTGTCCAGGTATTCTTGTCATCCCCTATGTGCTTGCTTTCATAGATCTTTTGAGAGTAGAGTGAATCCTCATCTGAAACTAGCAGTATATTCTGTTGGAGATTTTTAACTCTTAGCAGTTTCTTCACATTGAAACTGCATGTCTGCTGCATTTAGAAAGATGCTTCTGGTACCTTTTTTTTTCTTTAACACTTTCATTCCCATGTGTGGAAAGGGGGATGAAAGGTAGCAGTGTTTGTGAGCCATAGCAGTATTTGTACACTATTCTGTATGGTCCCATTAATGGGCGCATTAAAGGCTGCGCGCCTCTACTTGAAGAAACGTTTCCAGCTAACAGCCGTGCAGGTTATTTCTGAGACAGGTGTGAGTTGCTGAAGGTATGGCACTCTTGGGCTGTCTTTGCTGAAAGGAGATTTACTCAGCTGCAGTTGACTCTTGCTGCACACCTGAAGGAAGAGGTTTTGGTGTACCCAGGCCTGCCATGCATAAAAACCTACTAGGCTGCAGAGATGAAAGGTGTCCGTGCCAATCCTGTATTTATGGAGCAGGGGGGAAGTCTTATTTGTTAAGGTGACTTTTGACATTTTGGCCTCCTAGGTTTCAAGAACTTCTAACTGATGTCAGTTAGCAGCTCCACTCCAGCTTTGTAGTGCAACAAGAGTCTATTTCTTCTCCCTCACTGGCATGGTTTAAAGCAAACTAAAGGTGCTATCCTTTGTTTGCCACAATAGCTCAAATGTGCCTGTACTGTGTCTTAAGTTACTGTGTCTGTTTTTTGAACACGTCACATTGTGTGAATTTCTCAGCAGTGAAGAGAACCTTGAGGAATCTGAGGTATTTAATCAGCTCCAGTGGAACTGTGTCTGGATTGCATGGAAAGTTCTGTGGAAAGTGGAAGTACTTGTTCATATCAGAAAGTTCTTAATTGTATCCACTACAGAAAAGAGGCTGTGCTCTTCAGTAAACTGCCAACACAGTCATGGCATGGAGCTGTAGTCAGGATGTTAGTACAGTGAATCATGGAATAGCCTTGAGAACTGATGATGGCCTCATGTAGATACTGTGTGTGTCACTAATAGAGGAAGCCTCTATACTAGTGGGTCAAAAAATAAGCAAAAGAGTTTGAGAGCTGTTTTATAGGCTGATGCTATTTCTTGTAGAGAAGAGACCTGAAAAAATGAATAGTATTACACAAAAGCTAGAAACTGATCTGAAGCAATGTACTAACAAAGGAAGAAGTTAGGAGAAGCAGATGGGTAAAAAGCTCATTGCAGTTACTGTTAATGCTTACAAAACTCTTCTTTGGGAGATGGCAGTAATATTTTGTACATTTTTAGGGTTAGAGAAGTCTGTGCAAGATCTTCATAGAGAATCACAGCCTACTTGCCTATTTTGTTCTTCAGAGGAAAATGTAGAGTGCAGCAGGCCAGCTTCATTCATTTGTCCTTTAGGATAACCTAATCTCTTGTTAGAAGGTATCACATTGAGCTGGAAGGTTCCTGTGGAGGAGATCGTGAAACAGGATCATGTATGTGCTAGACATAGTGTGATGCTTTTAACAGTAAAAATGAAGCTTGACTAATAAATGAATCTAATGTACTTACTGTTAGTGTAGTGAAACAAGACCTCAAAGCTTAGGTACTGTTTTCTGGTCAAATTGCATCTGTTTGAGTGACTTCTAATAGCATAATTGTTTTATTTTGGAATTGTACTTCACTTCCAGCCAATAGACCTAGATCAATTGACAGTGATATAATGTAATGTGTTAATTGAGTTTTTGTGGTACTATAGAAGATGCAGGAAATTATCAGGACTTCTGGGCTAAGCAATTCAGATGCTTTGCTATTCTGTTTTAAACTGATTAAGCCAAACCCATTTAAAATACTGACATAACATTCAGCTCAAGATGAATAGGAAAATGTTGAAATTTTCTTGTAATGCTTCATCAGGTGTAGTCACTCTTTCCATCACTACAGGAGATGGAGTCTTTTATGTGAGATTCTGATGCAGCCCTCTGTAGGGAGGAGTGGGCTTGGGCTCTGCCATTAAAAACATGTAGAAATTCAATACTGCTTTTTAAAGAGCTGTGAATGTGATCCTGACTGTCAAGTGCTATAGGAGAGCTTTGGCTGATCAAAAATATTGTTGTGTGTCCCTCCCTACAATTGGGTTGGTTGAGGCTTTGTTGATTTTGGCAACATTGCCCCTCTGACAAGACCTACTAGGCCTTCATGGTTCTGTACTTCTGGCATTGTAGCACTAGAACTGAGTGCTGATTTCACGTGTGCTTGCTCAGAAATCCTGGAGAAGTGATGATTATGCTGGAACATGTTCAGGATTGCTTTAGTTTGGCATCCTCTCTTCCCTTCACATCTTGTTGTTCTCCCGTTTCTGTGCTTTGCCAGTCCTCACGTGAGGAAGAGAGTGAGAGGAGAGAGTGAGAGCATTAGATTATTGCTTCACAAATGGCAAACCTCAAGACATGAATCACTATTGCCACATGCAATACTGGCAGTGCTATTTCTTACTTTACTGTTGGAAAAAATTCTGACTACCCATCACAGGTCTATTAAACTGTAAACATCCTGATACAAACAGGACAGATTGGTATTAGAAAGCAGATGTAAGTAGTATAATACTGTTGTAAACTCAGAAGCATAGTTTTCCATTTGGTTTCTGAGTCTCTCGAGTACTTCTCAACTTCTATCAGATGCTACCTGTTACTACTGTCTACTTAGTCACTGGGAGTTCCTGTGGATATTTAGTTATCCTGATCAGTTTTATACGTGAGAGACCATAATGGATAATGTTATTTGTGGTTTTTAAATTGAATTCTGATTTATCTCTACTCAACTCAGCAGCTGACCCTGTCATATCATTAAGAATAGCTGGTATAGCTAGCTCTAGGTACAGCATGTGAAATATTCCAGCTGCATTTAGGCCATGTCTTTGTGCTTTTTGGAAACTTGGAAAGCTACAGGGTGCTTGAAATTAATGCATTTGGAGGGTATTTTCCTGTAGAGAGAAGAGAAGATTGTCCAGGTTAGTCACTGAGGTTCACTTAACTCCCTAAGGTGTTAGAACCGACAGCACTCCAGCCTTTCTAAATGTTTATTATCACAATATCTTAGCTAAAGAGAAGTTCACTGCCCATGCAATTACCTGAGATATTCAGATAAAATAAAGCAAAATATGGTGGTGGTTAAAATAGCTGTGCAGAATTGGAAATAGACCTGTCAAACCTAGTGTAGACTACTGAAGGCTGTCAGAAAGCTTGTTTCCTACTCTATCAGATACAAAAGATGCACTTCTGTTTCCAGAGTTCTTGTTAAATTCCTCCTTTTAAAGGAGGATAGTACAATGGGAACTGAAAATCATCTAATGACTTATAAAACGGACAGTACTGATGGCTGGCATTTAAAAAAAAAAACAAAACAAACAACAAACTAGATGAGGAAAAAAAACCCTGAAACAAATTGAAATTTTATTAGTTAACAAGTAAAGGGGAACGATAACCACTGCAATGAAAATGATTGTGTAGAAGAGTATTTGACACTATGTAGTACAGGTTTTCTACCTTTTAAATTTCTTGATTTATTTTTTCTGTGGCGTGGGGCTTTGTGTAGAATGAAGCCAGAAGTGGTCTCTGGCAAGTCTGTGCATGATGTCTGTTAGCTTTGTGAATTCAGAAGTGTCCTGATCCATAGCTGCCTCTCCATAACACATTTACCCCTTACAATGCAGTGTCATGACTTGAAATGCACTTCCATGCACATCAGAACTGTGAGGTTCTCTGCTGTTCTTGGCAGACAGGGAGGAAGTATTGTGAGGTAGCCTCCTTATCTATTACTATGAGGAGCAAGGACAGTGTGATTGACTCTTGTTCTGTTCTGCTCTACTCTTACTTTTGTCTGTATTAAAGCCTTTTGAGTATCTGCTGCTTTTTACTTGATATGCTGGTGTTTCTGTACTGATACACTGTTCTTGAGCTTGTGTTCAGATCACTGGGCTTAATATATTGCCCATGAAATAAGGTAACACTTCATCTTTGCCTTCTGTTTTCTTTTGGTTGTAGGGTGGTGAGGGAGAGATGAAGGATGGGGTCACAGAAGGAGGACAACTTCATCAGCAAGTCCATAGGAACCCTACCTATCGTCCCCGCTATCGCAGGTTTGTACTGTTTCCTTGTTCATCATTACATTTGGATGCTTTTGTGATCTATGCAGGCTTCAGTAAGAGCAGGAAGCTGTATTCCCTAGTGTTAATGTGTATTCAGGTGGGAGAAACTTTTTAATTAGTAGGAGAAAGGTGAGCCACAGGAGTAAGGAAACAACCATAAATATTTTTTTTTAATGTGCTTATATGTTGCTCAGAGCCAGGAATAGGTCTAGAAAAGGCAAATCATTCTTAGGATTCTCTTACCTCTCACAGTTGAGCAATGTACTGAAATAAGTTGCAGGGTCCATGTCTTCTCAGCTGAACTCTTAGGCTTTCCTAGACAAGTAGTGAATCCAAACCCCACTTGATCTGGGACAGCTAGGCCCACCATCTGCAGGGGCAAGGGTGTGCTTTATAACTTTTCTTGTGAACTGCAGACAGTAGTTTCCAATTAAGCACTGAACTAGTAGCTTGTGCACATCCAGCTCGCTCCTAAGTGTCATGCAGGCTTGGTTTTATGCACTGGTGCTACTTGTAGGTACAGAGGAAAGCCTACTGTTCAGGGAAGGCTGAAGTTGTATCCTATCTCTTACAGGCTGTTCAACTCTATGATGGCACTATAGTTACCTTGTAGCATCCTGTGCTAGGGGAGGGTATTGCTGTCAGTTAAGAGAGAAAATTTAAGTTCATCGAGGGCTCCTAAATGAGAGGGTAACAAAATAGGATTACTTAAGAGGCTCTTGCTAGGACTTTTGGAGAAAAGGAGTACTATAGATACAGGAGAGCTTCTGGAATAATAAGATAAAGCTTATCAAAATGATTGAAGGGCCGGGGGGAATGTGTTAAGTGTAGAAGTGGCTGAGGAGTCTGAGGCTGGGAGAAGAGACAAATGAAGACTGATATAGAGGTCCTCCAAATAATGAGTAGCATGGAAAGGATGGATGAGATTTAGTTTTGTTATTTCTTCTGATGACATGCAGAATCAAACTCTACAACTCTCCTGAAGTTACAAAACAGGTATGTTTATTGCAGCACCAGGTGCAAGGGAGATCACTCCTCTTAACTTGCATGGAGTTTCAACTAGCAGTCCGATATTTATTATACAAAGTCATGCATATACATAAGGTTTCTGAACATTCAGAATCTCCTCCCTCTGGTGCCTCTTCAAGATGTACTTTTCTTGGGCAGTTACCTGAAGTTCTTGTTTATCTTTGCATACATTAGCAGTCTTTGTTATTGAGTTTGTTATCTTAAAACATCTGCTGGCTAACGATTAGTCCTTCCTTATTGTCCACTCTAAACATGTAAAGCTAATACATGCCCACTGGGCTGGTTTTAATCTATATCAGCATGATCTCTGGCAGGGGATCCACCTTCTTCGGGGTGGGGGCCATTTGAGTAGGAAGTCGTTGATCTCTTATTATTACTAAACTATTACTACCACAATTATTTTACTCTAGTTTTTCTTTTAGCAGTTAGCGTGTCCTTGTCAGAAGGCTCCTTATTTACATTCTTGTTGAGCTCATCTACATCGGTACTAACTGTCCCTTCTTGAAGTGCTAAGCTCCTGGGTGTTAATGTTTCTGTTATCTATGCAGTTTGTCTGCAGCAGAGTTCTAGGTTTTTTTCACTATATCTCTGATAAAACCCCAAAACCTAACAAGACCTTGAGGAGCATTCAGATGAAGGAAATAGGAGACATGCTGAAAAACCAAGGGAGGCTCATAAAACCACAGGACAGCTGAGGCTGGAAGGGACCTTAAAAAAAATAATCTGGCTGAACCTTTTGTGGGAAAGGGAGCCTAGATGAGACTATAGCACCCTGTCCAATCACATCTTGAAAGCCTTCAGTGGTGGGGACTCTACCACATTCCTGGGGAGGGTTGTTCAAGTAAACTATTCTTCTCACTGTAAATCTTTATTGTATAAAGATGACACCTGTCCTGGTGCAACTTGTACTTGTTGCCCCTTGTTTTCTTAGTGTGGCGCCTTGTGAAGTGTCTGTCCTCTTTGTAGCTGCCCTTCAAGTACTGGAATACTGTGAGTTCCCTTCTAAGCATTCTCTTCTCCAGGGAGAAAAGACCTCACTCCCTCAGTCTTCCTTCATAGGTCAGTTCCTCTAGCCCTTTGATTATCTGGGCCCTCCTTTGGGCTGTATCCAGTCTGTCTATCTCCTTTTTGAATTGTGGGGCCAGAATTGGGCAGAGTATGCCAGGTGTGGCCTGATAAGTGCAGAGTAAGGTGGGATGTTGACATTTCTCTTTGCTACTAATGTCTCTGTGGATGCAGCCCAGAATCCATTTGCCTTTGCTGCAGTGGTGCACTGCTGGCTCATGCTCAGGTTGTTGACTTGGGTTGTTAAGCGTACAGCAGATTTCTGGAGCTTTTTGCCATGGGATGTTGGTTATGTTAAAAACTTGGAGACTAGTCAAATAACTGGAAGAGGACACCATTGTGATATCCCTGAATAGGCAAACTCTGTCTGGCTCAGGAAATCCCCAGTGTGGAAACCAATTAACTGGCAGCTGGGAGGCTGGAAAGTAGGCTTCCTTATCCTTATTTTGCCCCTAGGGATTCACAGAACTGGGGTAAATGAACACTTGGAAGACCTAGTAGACCATGCTTACATTCTTAGTAAAGATCACTTTGAGTTCACATGAACACTAACGCTTTCTGGTGGGATATGTGGAGAAAGTTGCTGAGTCATCAGTATTAGTCATACTTTAAACTGGCCAGCGTAGGGTTGCTTTCTTTGTTTCCCAGCCTCTGCACTAAGGGAACAATTCCATAGCCAAGGAATTTGGTGTGGTTAAAAATACCAGTGTGAAATAGTTAGCCTCTGACTATCATACCTTTTGAGATGTTGCTTCGCTTACCCCCCCCCCCCCCCCCCCCCCCCCCCAAATTCCTTTCAGTAGAAAAGATTACTCAGATTCTTGGTTTCTTGTGAATTGTTTTATCTTGGAAGATGAGTGACAAGTTAAATAAAACACTGGATTACTTTCACTGGTGTTCTTTGTAAAACATTGATGTGGTCCTTCACAATATCCTTCTCTCTAAATTGGAGAGGGATGGATTTGGTGGGTGAACTGTCTGGTGGATGAGGAATTGGCTGGATGGCCACATCCAAAGGATAGTGGTCAAGGGCCTGATGTCCACATGGAGATCAGTGATGCCTGATGTCCCTCAGGGGTCTGTATTGGGAGCAGTACTATTTAATTTCATCAGTGGCATAGGCAGTGGGATTGAGTGTCACACCCTCAGCGAGTTTGCAGGTGACAGCAAGCAGAGTGGTGCAACTGAGACACCTGAGGGTCAGGATGCCATCCAGAGGGATCTGGACAAGCTCAGGAAGTGGGGGCATGTGAACCTTGTGAGGTTCTACCTCTACTCAGAGCTTTTCTATCTGTGAATATTTAAGTTGTCTCTCCTATATTGGATTGTGGGCAAAGGGGTAGTACTGCTGCTTGTAGGGATCTGAGCTGAATAAATTTTATTCTTGAAAGTCATCATTAGCATAGGCAGTCAGGAATAGCACCACACCAAGTACAGCGAAGCATCTGAGCTTTTGCATGCCATGTGGGTGAATCACAAGTGGGTAACTTGCTTATGGCTAATGAGAATTTATGCACTTCTGATGCTTTTTTCTTCTATAAGAGGTATGATATATCCTGTATGAGTGCAGAATGCTTCTGTTTGAGTTAACAGGTAGAAAATTGCTTGCATTTACATGCATTAAATCCAGTCACTTTTATGTTGGATTCTTTTGGAAAAAAGTAAATTAGCTTTTGGGACTAGATAGCAGTAGATCAGGTAAGCCAGCTAATGGGAACTAGATACTAGGCAGTTACTTTGTCATTGCTTTCAGCTGTGTTTTGACAGTTTATAAACACACTTTGTTTATACTGGAAATGGGATGAAATGCTCTTGCATACTTCAGGAACATAGACTTGATAGTTTAGTGTTAATGAGGTCCAGCTTGCCTGACAGATACATGCTATGCTTTTTCACATGGTCAGGAGGGGCAACATAAAGCAAAGAGTGAAGATTCAAGAATGGCTTACGAGGTGGATTGAGATTGCCAGTGATTGCATCATTAACTTTGAATAGGACTGGGCTGGCATATAGCTATGCCAAGGCTAACTTGGCAGAATCAGCCTGTGTGGCCATTACTGGCTTGTTTCTTTTCCTAGCCAGCAATTCAGATGGGCTAACTACACCTTTATTGTATGACAGACAGTAGAATATGCTGATGTAGCTTCAGCAGTGAAGAGACATCCAGGTTGCTTCTCTTTCCCTTCCAGCTATGTGCCAGCCAAACTCCAGAGGGGTGGTTTGCTAGCATTCAAAGTTGTTAAAGATGGTGCTTGGTTAGAGAGACTTTTGCTGGGCTAAAATTATGGTAGTTTAATCTTTATTTTTCTCGCTCTTCAGAGGGCCCTCGCGTCCACGCCCTGCCCCAGTGGCTGGAGAGACTGAAAATAAAGAGAACCATCATGAGGCCAATGCTATGAGTCAGCAGCCGCTTCGCCGTGGGTATAGGCGCCCATACAACTACCGGCGTCGACCTCGTCCACCCAATGCTCCAGCTCAGGATGGGAAAGAGGTGAGCGTGCTCCCGGCAAAATGTGGCAGAGACCAAGGTTTGGATAGGGTGAATGCCCAAGACCTTCTGTCCTGTGGGAGTGTTGATTTAAGTGTATTTTTGGTGTGCTGGAGGAGTCTGATGGCCAGAGTCCAAAGTGCTGTTGGTTGAAGGTAGCTGGTTTCATTGCCTGTTTCTTGTTGCCTTCTTTGAGAAGGAACAGCTTCTCTTAAGTGGAACCAGCAGTGGGATAGGGATGGCTTCTGGATAGTTTGTAACTGCAGTGAGACTACAACAAATATTTTCAAAGCAGAGAGAAACAGCTGTGTGTTCCAGCTTCCTCAAACCTTCAGTCTGTATGTAGTATAAGAGATTTCAAAGCTCCAGATCAATTTCCTGAACTGCTTGAACCAGATGATTTCAGGGAACTGTTTGCAAACCCAGATTTTACCTTAATGAGGAAAGACTTTCTCGTTCTATATATCTACTTGATGTGGTCCACTGATAGAATCTGCTGTGTAATACTTAGGCTTTAAGGTTTTTCCTATAGTTTATATTTTCTGAGTATTTGTTTTCCATGATTATTTTAAAGCCTGGGTTATGCTGACCCCACCACTGAACAGAGGAAGGGTCTGGAGGTCAGCCTTTGCCTATAACAAATGTTTGTTTTGTCTCAGACAAAGGTGACTGAAACACCTACTGAAAATCCTGCTCCAGTGACTGAGCAGAGTGGTGCTGAGTAATGTCCGGCTCCCCAGGCACCTTTATCATCCCTCAGGTAAGGAATATAAATTTAGTTGCTGTTCTCCAACTGAAGCAGCACTGTGTACACTGCTAGGACTTGGACTCTGGCCACATCCCCTTATGTGTGGCTAGATACTTCCAATAACTTCTGGGTGCTAGATAGGCAAACCAAGAACAGTCTGCTGCTTTTTCTTTCTGTCCTCTGCCTTGGTGTCTGTATTTGTTGCAAAGTAAACTTTTGCTTTATAATTCTGATTTTTCAGGGAGAATATCTGGTCTATGTAGCAATAGCATCTGCTCATGAGTTAGTAATGTTTTGCTTTAGGAAGATAGTGTACTCTCAGCTTACAGACAGGATATAAGCCAGTTACATTTATCCTGTCTATTATAAAACTCCCTTTCCACCTGACATACTACCTTTACAACAAAATGAAACTTAAACTGCATTTTCTTAAATATGGCTCTTTAACAGGTGTCCTAAAATACAACTCAAAAGTAACACCAAAGAAACACACAAGCAATAAATTGTCAACAGTGATGATGAAAGCAAAGATCTGAAACATCGGAACTTAAAACAAAAAAATACCAGCAGCTGAGATCCAGGGAACGCCTGCAAGATAGATGCATGAAGAGAAGAAAAGAGAGCGAGATTCAGAAAGAGCAGCCTCCCCAGTTTCAACAGTAACTGTGGGGTTTTTTTTTTTCCAGAATGTCACTGTTTCACTAGTATTGAATTTTTCGATTTTTCTTTTGGGAAACTGAAAAGGGAAAAAAAACCAACCAAAGAACTGAAATTGAAATCAGATGCTTTTTTTATTGGATGCTGGTGCTAAACCTCCCAGGTGTGGTGATTTTTTTTTTTTCTGTGCCAGTCCTGTTTACTGCAGGACACGGGGAGGAGAAACTTCCGCTTTCCTTGGTAAGATCTATTTGAAACTGCAGCATGGGTGACGTTCCTCACAAATAAAAGTTATTTCAAATACAAAAAACCCCTGTCTTAGTATGTTTGTTCATGTTTACTTTTAAAATAACTCATGATTTTAGCCTTGCTGCTTTAGCATTTATATGTGAAAATGAGATCTGCCCCTTTAGTATTTGCTGATGCATCTTTTCTAAAAACTATGCTGGATGATAATGTGCAAGGAAATAGCCAGGTTAGGTGGGTCTACTTCAACCCAAAACAACTTCTGCAAAGAAATTGCATAATGGAGCTATAACCTACAGTGAGTGTCCTCTCTGCTTTTCTGGTGCAACTGGTATTAATGGTTGGGTTTGGCTGTAACCATCTCGTGGTAGGAGTTACTGGGATATTATTTTGCTCATCTGATTCAGTAGGCTTTTGTGTTCTGTAAAGAGCAGAATCCAAGCTTGGAGACTCCTGCTGAAAAAGATGAATGAAGTGGCAGTTACTAAGGTCTTTCAAGCTTCTGTGCAAAATAATGGCAGTATGCTTTATCAGCCTCTCCACTTCTCTCTATTTGAAACCAGTAAAATCTTTGCACCTGGGCCATCTTCTCTAAGTACTTAGCTGTCTTACTAATGGGTGTGTCTTTCTAATGCTTCTCCCTAAAACTTGGATGTCTTGCAAGTGTTATCATCTACTTCCAGCTGTTTAATATGGGTGTATTTTTTCAGCTATCTTGTTGGACTAGAGAATGAAGGACACAACATTTCTCACATTCCTGCCTTGCAGTTGCCGTTATCCAAACCTTTGAGTATTTGTTTACTTAAACCACCTGTTTCTGTTCTTAGCTATGCAACCTTTACCCAGCCTTTAATGAATAACAATTCATGTAAAATCCCTTGGTCTGGAGCAATACTGTAACTGTACACATGTAGGACTGAATGACAGTAGAGTTCTTGGCAGGTATTTTCTGACCGTGTCTCCTCTAGTTTCCCTGTTCTTGCACACTAATAATAATTAAAAATTGTATGAGGTTCTCTGGAAACTGTTTCTCATGTTACTTCTTGGGAAATGAGAAGTTAGAGGGAGCACAGTGGATAACTGCTCCAAAGCACTTGGCTTCCCACTTCTGAGAAGGTGAGTAATTTGCCTTTGCCTTGAGGGGTGGCACAAGGTTTAGTGATGCATGAGTTACATCTGCCCGCAGCTGACTGCACCGGGGATTTCCTGCTTGCTTTTGCAATGAATTGGGAACCTCTAATGAGGTGTGAAGTGAAAGCTACAGGCTTGGTTCAGGAAGGAGAATTCTTCTGACTCCCTTGAGTACATACACTTGCTGCATTCACTGCAAGCTCGTGTAGTGTAACCTGCCATTGCAGCACTGGATCACGTACACAGCAGTTCCAAAAAGTACATCGAATCAAGGACTGCTGTGAGACTTGAGTTTCTGAACCAAACCTGGTAAGCTGTAGACTGGGACATGTGCTGCGATGGACATGACGGTATTCTAATGTCTTTCCTTGGAGAATGAATATGGCTGTTGAGACACAAAATGAAACCTAATAAGGTGAGGGAAATGAAAGCAATGCACCTTTTAAAAATTCTTGAGCAGGATAATTGTAGGCTTCAGTGTTTTGTTCAGAACCTAATTTATTTCAGGCAGATTGGGGAGAGGTTAGCTGTTTTATCATAATAAACAGATGTAAGATTCATAAATAGTAAAACATAACTGCAGAATTTGTCATACAAACTGCTTGAACTGCCTTCAGTTGTTCAAAAGTGCTTTTCTTAAAGTGAGACTTTAAAGGCCAAAAATAAGGTCAAATAGAATTTTCTTAATCTCTGCAAAACGGTAGGACAGATTGAATCAGTTTAACACAGGTACCTAACTAGCTATCTTTATTTTATGAAAGGATTAATTGAAGGAGAGATGCAAGTAGTGTCCTAGTATCTCGTTCTCTCTTCTTTCAGTCCTACTTTTGTGATAAAAGGAATCTTGGCATAAAGCAGAAGCTTGTGACTGACAATCGTCTTTATCCCAGAGTTCCTGGTTATGAAAATACAGGCGCAAGTCTAAAGCACTTACTGAAAGTACTTTTTAGAATCTGCAGGCTGGGCATAAATTGTGCCCTTACTAGGCTGCTTGTTCTCTTGTTGGCTGAACTTTGGCTGAAGAAATACAGAACTGGTGCTCAGGATTGAGGGTCAGTTCTCTTGGCAACTGTGGTGCTTGTGTACCTGTAACTAAGGCTATGGGTTACTTGCCTCAAGTAGAACTTCAGATGAGTGCTTAGTTTGTGTTCTTTTGTTTAAGACTTTCAGCTACAAGGATTTTGAATTTGCAGAGTAATTAACATGCTTTTATACCTACTTGGAGCCACTGGGTTTTTTTCTGCTATGTTCATTCTCATTCCAGCATTCTTCCCTTTCATGGGCACTTATAAGGGCTTACACTTGGAGAGGATTACACTTTTATAGTGTAATCATTTTATAGTGTTTTCATAATACTCTGCCTGCCTTGACTGTAACCAGGCTGTTTGCTGGGGAAGGCTGCTGTCTACTGCTGCTTAGCCACAAAAACATACTCTGTGGCTTGAGAAGGACAAAAAAGGGAAGAAGAAAGTTCTGTAGGCCTCTGTCTGTGCACTGTTTTCATTTGAACACGATGGTCTTGCAATGACAAGATACTCACTGATTCAGAGAAGCGTCCTGTAAACTTCTGCACTGAGCAGTAACATATCTGTGCAAGCCCTTACCATCCACTTCTGTGGGAGGACTGTATGCAGGTGCAACAAATAACTTGGAAGTGAAACAGACTTCGTGCTGCAGTTGGAAAAACCTTGGAAATAAGTCTGTGCTACATAAAAACAACACAAAAAAAAAAAAAAAAAAAAAAAAAAAAAAAAAAACACACAACCCAAAAAAAACCACCCCAACTTGATTTCACAACCCTTATGGCAAGCTGTGTGCATACTTACTTCATGCCAGGGGCACATGCTTGAAGCTTCCCTCATAGAATACTAGCATGAACTTGGATGTGATTTGGGTAGCAAAGCTGTTGACAGCAGCTGCACAAGCCAAGTGGCAGTGGGATCCTTGCTCAAGTGTAAAGGAGATTAAAGTTTTGGAGTGGCAGCTTGAACTCTTCATTTTGTGCTGCTAACAGTGGAGCAATGCAGCTGTGATTTGATTTTGAGTCTTAGAGCTAGACAGTGATGCATGGAGCAGACAATTGATCCTGATGACTTAATTATTCATCTCATCAGCTGGTGGTATTACTTCTAATACAATGAGATTTTAAAATGTGATAGGAAAGACCTATAGAAGGTTGTCACTGAGTTCAGAGCTGCTTCATGTTTCCTGACTATTGTCAAAATGCATTCTTCAATGCCAGGCTATCAGTCTGGAGTTTTGACTTCTAAAATGTGACTTTTGTAGGACCATGTAGGTCCTTAGAATTAAGTCAAGAATTCTAAGGATGACTGGCCATAGTTTGTGCCTGTAGTACAGAAACAGATCTGCTCTCAGTTTGGAGTGTGGGTTAAATGTGTGAAGATCCATGCAGTCCTAGCTCAGTTAAGTGGTTGGTATCAGCCTGGAACTCTACTTTGACTGCCTTGAGGTGCAGCCACACTTAACATACTAGCTAACAGCAGTTCAGTGGTAAGAGTCAAAATATGCTTTGTACAGTGTACCTGTAATAAGTTTTGTTTCCAAAAGCTTATCAGGTCTGTGTTCTGTAGTTACTGCTCAGTGTGTTGGTCCAGCCAATTATTTTCACTTAGATTACACGATACTCACATTTTTGTCCGTGACTTGGACAGTGCTGTTAAGTTTTCAATGGCCTCTAAATCTTGCTGCTCTTCCTTTAAAATGCTCTGTGTAATGCAGTGGTGGTGTATATGTAACAAACTACAAGTAAAATCCCAGTAATTTCACAACCTTGGGATGGTATCCTAAATGTGACGTGAGAGCTTAAACAGTCACTAAACTAACCTGCTCTAACTAGTATCTCCCATGCCTTTATTCAGTCTGGCTTTTTATAAATGGGAAGATGCCATGTGTCCTTTTTTCACCGTTTGACTTTCTGAGGAGCCAAAGAGAATTTCCTAGTTGCTAGCTGACCTCAATCCACGTGTAAAATTACATCACCTCAAAACTTTGTAATCTTTCTGCCTACGTGCATATTCTGATGATCCAAACCCAGAGCATCTACAGAAAACTAGTAGCTTATCAGAAACAGAATAATAAGAAAATATAATACCATGCTTTTTGTTGGAAAAATGTAAATGCATTTTACAGTAATGCAGAAGCAGGGAGGAGGCAGCGCTATAAAAAAAGAAATCAGTATTAATGGAATGCACACAGAAAAGGCACTGCCATTTTCATGCTGTTAGTGCCTAGGTGGTATAGTCCTTGCCCTGGAGAAAATGACTGACTCAGAAGGAATGTTGTTCACCCCCTTTGTTCTCAATAAGGTCTTTGCTTCTCTGCTAAGAATGCCAGCAAAAAGAACATCATTGTAATAATGGTATGTGTAAGTAGGGCTGTTAGAGGTTCTATAATTTCTCCATACACATTTCAGGAAAAATTGCTGCAAGGATCTGGACTGAAATTCTGAAACCATTTATGCCAACAAGTAAAACAGCTAGTATGGATTCTCTTCTTTAGCCTTTCTGAGCTAATGAGAATGGGTCTATAATAATCAAGGACTGGAAAGCACTAGCAATAAATTAAATTTTCTAAAAGGAGCTCTAGGCATGTTCTGACAAGGACTGAGATCCTAAGTGGACATGTGAAATGTCCACTGTCCCTTCTCAGTTGTTTTACACTGGGAGAGGGCACAGTTTCCACCATCAAAATTTCCTGGGAGGCTGCATATTGGCCTTCTAGCTAAGTCTTGTCTGTTTCTTGGCAAGAAACTGTTAATGAAAACTAACCAGTGCTGAGAATCCAGCTAGGTCTGATGAATGCAGTAGCACTTGAGCTGCTAGACAAAAAGGGGCTGCAGGACACTTTGCACACCTCCATTCTACAGGCAAGATAGCTTTTTACATTCAGAAGAGAAATGTACTTTGAGGTACACCATTACAGACTATTTGGACCAGACAACATATGGCTCAGGTTTGATGGCTGTGGGATAGCTTCCTCTTAAGCATCCAACCCTTGCCGTGCTGAGAGGTTAAGTACATAACTAAAATGAGTAAATTTTTTGTGAAAAGGACAGTAAACACTTTGCAGTGTTAAAACACTGGCACATCTACTGTCCTTGATTATTTTTTAAGGGTCAAGTCTGTAACCTTTTTGCTAAGCTTCACATACTTCTTGATTAAAGCTGATAGCTAGTGGTGGCAGGAAGACTCAGCCTGTCTACCCATGTAAAATGAACTGGGGTGAATACAGATTTCATACCTGTCCATGTGTCTGCACAACAAGAAAAAAAAATTTCAACTCACTTGTGACACGTTTACTAAGTGTTACTTAATAGAGGCTAAGGAATGAATAACTAAGGAAACAGAATTCCTTACTGCTCTATTCGGCATACAGGTTGGCAGTACACTGACGCCAAATTCTCTTGCTTCTCTAGCGGTTTTGCAGAAGCATGCTTTGCCTCCAGTCTGGAAAGCACCTGTGAGTAACTGCTGTATGGCCTAACATCACAAAAGTGGAGTTCAGTGAGAGTGAAAATAGAGCTAAACTGCTGCTGATGGTTTTCATTACAGAAATCTTTGGTGGGGGAGGATTAAGAGATGTTAACCCAGCAATCTGGGTTACTGCTGGCAAACTTTTGACAGATTATTTACACGTGATTTGAATCATTAAATACCTCTTCAAAGAAGATGGAGATGCACTCACTTGCTACATAGTGCTTACTTTCTAGTTGAAAGAGACTGATTTTTAATAAAAGGAATGCTCCTTCTCAAAACTTGCATTGACTTCCATCTCAGATAAAATACTTGTTTATACATTAACTGCAAGCCACAAGGTGGTGCTCTTAATCCACAGTCTTGACTACAAAAGACTAATTTTTTAATCTTTCCTTCCTTTTTTAATATTGCACAGTAGGACCATATGGATAAAAGCATGTTTTAGAACACGGTTAATTTGGTTTCTGCAGCAGTCCCACAGACTACACTACACACAGTGCAGTCTGTAACGGTAAACAATTTTTTCTTAGATGAGATGTGCTACCTTCAAAGGGTTTGAGAAGAACAATCTTTCTGGGAAAACCAAACCAAAGAAATGGTTAAAAATCCAAGGAAATAAAATGAAACAACTACAGCTGAGCTATCTGAATAATAAAATTGTGTAACTGAACA
The DNA here is from genome assembly GCF_963210335.1 of Falco punctatus. Taxonomy (NCBI): domain Eukaryota; kingdom Metazoa; phylum Chordata; class Aves; order Falconiformes; family Falconidae; genus Falco; species Falco punctatus. The sequence continues at coordinate 9,262,972 of NC_137585.1, read as the reverse complement.
CCTGGTTGGCAATCCCACATCAAACTAACTCAATCTATCTGCAAATCTAGAATTTCACCTGTTTTTCATTGAAGGGGGGGGGGGGGGGGGAAGTAATTCTTTGGTTTTCCTTGAAAGGCATTTGCTGGTACAATACTACTGTGATGTCCAAAGCACCCCCTCTGCTTCTTCCCCAATTTGTTCAGGTGTCAAAATAATTCTGTGTATATTGGAAACAAAGTGAGTGTGATCTTTCAGGAAGAAAAAAGGCATGCAGGTTGTGTATGCACACACGCTACAAGGATTACGGATAAGTGTAATAAAAATAGACATTTTTACCTTTTATTCAACAATACATATATATATATGTGTAATCTCACTAAATTACTTCCATAGATGTATAGTTTTAAGTAGTTTTAGCAAGATGAAAGCAAATCCATTTTCCACCATGTTTGTGAAACCTCCACAGCTGGAAAACAAAAAGACTGGAGTGATATTCCAAGGGATGTAGTTCTTCTGCCAGCATGACTGAATTGAATTTATTCCTCTTTTTGCTCTTCACCTTTAGATTCTATTAGCACCTCTTGCCATTTCTTCTCTATCTCTTCTTTGCAACTCAGGAAGGCATCTTCCAAACGCTTCATGGAGTTGGCTAGATCTGGGTTGGTACGTATGACTACCATGTCATATGCCGTCCAGGTTGCCTGCACTACAAACCCGACAGACAGTACTAAGCCAGGAAATCTGGCTAAATAAAAGCAATAGCTGATTCAATAAATGAATAAAGGACCTGAATTATTACAGTTCAGATCTTATGTCAGAGAAGGCCTGTTGTAAAATGAAGTGGAAACTCCCCACAGTAATACTGAAGATTGCATAAAAGACTGTTCAGTATTACTTCTTAATAACAATGTCTCAAAATATTTCAGAATGGAAGTACAATTATGTAAATTACAAAAGGTAGATAGCCGCTTTACCTAAAAATTACAACAAAACACGTAACTAAAAAGAAGGGTTCAACAGACTTAAAATAAATGAACCAAAGAATCCTCTCTCTAGATCAGTTACGGTTAGAAGGCTTGTGTTGGGTAAGGAAGAGTAAGACCAAAAAGGCTGCAGCATAGAGATGCAAGGTTTTAACAACTACCTAAATAATGAAACTGGTATTGAAATAATGAGTATCTGATAAAGCAGAGCAAATAGTTTTAGCACTTATTTCATACTTTCCCTTTTGTTTTACCATAAATTGACTGTAGTTTTCTCAATGGCACTCATAAATTGTGTTTAATTACAAATAGTTTAATTAACAGTTTCCATCTATTCTTGTTAGTTGCATACAGTTTCTGGTAGAATTGTTGCAGAACATGGAGAGGAATACACAGTCCTCTCCATACATACAGGACTAAGATTAGATTTGCACAGGAGTCTTTATTCTAGCTGAGGAATTAAAACACGTCATGCGCTGACCTGAGAGGTGCTATGTATCCTACCATTTTTCAGAATTAAGTTTCATTTTACATACCATATTTCAATAATTACACATTAAATACCTTAGTATTATTTCAGTTTTCAACCACCACTCTGAACTGAGCATCCATCACCTATTAATTTTCAACTCTGAGCCATCCAAAACTTCTAGATTGTTTGCATGCTTTCTCCCAATTAAGGACGTTAGGGCATTAGTTGATGGTGATTGTTTCCACTTACATTTCTATCACACAGAAATTTACAGCAATAAATAGAAATAATAAATCTTCAACATCTTCAGGCTAGTAGACAAATGCATATCATTCTTTTGTAGTAATGACTTGTACCTGTTAGTTTTTCCATTTCCTCCATAAGTTTTTCTAAGTCCCCCTTCAGGTCCTCCACTGCCTTTACCAGGTTTTCATAGTTTCCTTCCTGAGGTTCTGATTCGGCCATCTACAAGGAAAATGGGAATTTTATACTTTATATTTAAGTTAATTGATTTTCACAGTTGAGAGAAAGTAACATTGCAATAAATTTAAAAAAAAACCCCACAGAATGTATATAAACATTCAATTTACATGGGAATTCATTAAGAATCGTATATAAACATTCAATTTACATGGGAATTCATTAAGAATCTGACCTTGAAGTTACCAGTCATCACCTGTATGCTGGATACTATTTTCAATTCATTTTGAGCTTCATTTAGAATTCAAGTAGAATTAAATTCAGATATGCTGCATTTGTGCCAAATAAAGATTTTGGTAACGGTAAACAACAAAGATCACTGTGTCAAATGCTTCATTAGAAAATTTTCTCTATTACTCTTGTTACAGTTGTCTTCCAGCTTCTCTCCCAAACACTCTGATGTAAGGCAATTCCTGGTTTTAAAAGTTAGTTGTAAAATCACCATTTGTATCCAGCATTTCTCAGTGGCCTGCTACAGCCAGGTGCCTACATACACTGAGGTCTGCCACCAGTCAAGCAGCCAAGCGCTTGTGATTGACTAACCTCTGCCAAAGTCGTAGGGAGTAAAATTTCAGGAAATAAAAATACTCGGGGCAAAAACATAGGGAAGGCCCAGCTTAGGCCATTCTAAGTTTCAGCACCTTGGTATTAACTGAAAATGCGATGCACAGGTTTGCCTTTTATTTCCTTTTCTGAAAACCAGAGGGTTGGGATGGAACTATGAAGGAGACGGAAGAGCTTCCCTGGAGTGACTATACCCATCACACCGCTGGCATAGCTTTTGTCAGTTGCTTTTATAGATATGATTTCTCAGACTCGGTGGGTATCTGCTTTCCGGTTTTTATTGTCAATAGATGTGGAAGGAACGCAACGGTTTATAACGGCTTTACAGCGTTTTTAAAGCGATGACGAGCCTTAACAAGGCGCTGGGTGTTCATGGGTCTCGCCACACAGGTTTCCCAACTGTGTCCCGGCAAACCCTTTACCCCAGAGACGCTGAAAAGCCCAAAGTCCTTGTTCTACCACAGGACTGAGGAGCGCCGCCTGCCGTCGCCCACCTGTGAGCAGCCCGCTCCCCCTGAGGGGGCCCTCCGCCCGCCCCGCCGCCGAGGCCGGTGTGAGGCGGCCCCTCCCGCGCCTCACCCTCCCCTTTCCCGCCGCCGCCCGGCGCTCCGCCCCGCCCCGCGCTCGAGGGGCGCCGCCAGCGCGTGGGGAGACAGGAGCGGGCGGGAACGGGACACCAAAAACCCGCCGTTCTTGCCCTCTCCGTCCTCTGCTGGCCGCTCGGCTGCCGAGCTCACGGACTCGATTAATTCTGTGTTTCACGAAAACAAGCACTTGGGTGAGCAGCTAGGCGGCCGACGGACAAGGGGAAAGGCACGGGTTCGCCCCCGGCGCCGCGGCAGGGAGGCGCGCCCCGGCTCTGGGCCCGGACTGTGGCACGGCGCCGTGTCCCGCCACCCGCCTCCTTCCGGCGCACCCGCAGCCAGCCGCGGCCCGGCAGGCCCCTCAGCCGGCCTGGCCAGCCCCCCCCCCCCCGAGGCCTCTGGGGTAGGCCAGGCCTGCTGGGCAGCGCCTTGTCCCCTGCCTGCCGCGGTGCCGTAGTTGCCCTTCCCCGGAGGCTGGACAACAGGAGGTAACCCCCTTCCCCGCTTACGGCCCCGCAGGCTGTCCCCGCGGCCCCCCGGGCTGCATAGCCCCCTTACGGTAGCCCGCTGCGGGCCTCCCCTCACCCTCCTGCGCTGCCGCCCAAGTCAGGCCAGCTGCTGGCAGTTGACGCTGTGGCAGGACTGGTCACACCAGCTGGCCTGTCATTTCTGGAACTGTCCTGAAAGTAACTCAAAAGTTACAGGCTTGAGCCTGAAGTTTGAAAGTTGGGTGGTACCTCTGCTGCTGTTCTCTGGGGGTCCATCTCCCCGCCTGTGGGATGGAGGGAGACCTCAGGCCAGGGCCTGTACTGACTGGGCATGGGGCAGCAGTTTCAAACTAGAAGAGACTAGGTGTAGGTTAGATACAAGGAATACATTATGATGAGGGTGGTGAGGCACTGGAGCAGGTTGCCCCGAGAAGCTGTGGATGCCCCATCCCTGGAAGTGTTCAAGGCCAGGTTGGATGGGGCTTTGAGCAACTTGATCTAGTGGAAGGTGTCCCTGCCTGTGGCAGGGGGGTTGGACTAGGTCATCTTTGAAAGTCCCTTCCAACCCAAACTGTTCTGTGATACTAAGATTGTCCTTAAAAAAAAAATAAAAAAAATTGGGAGAAAGCGTTCCCAGCAGTAGGCAAAGAGTTTGCTGAAGACTGAGCAGCAAGACTCAAAGTTTGTCAAGTGTTTCTTCTCTGAATTGCTTGTGACTTAATTTAAGTCCCATTCCAGATCAATAGCCAAACCTTAAACAGTTTGGGTTGTCTCTTGTTCTCCTTTTACATCTGTACAAACACAAACTTAGTCCTATTTTTAAATGATCAAGTATATTCGTATTCTCATCATGTGTGAAGCTTACTCATCTCATGCTATCACCCCTCATTTCACTGCCAAATAAGTAGCTGGTTTAAAGATGGCAATCCATCTTCAAAACATAGTGAAGTTTTTATTCACCAAAGTTAAATGAATGCTGCAGAATTTATCACAGAGCACTACACTGCTGAAGTTTTGCAGCAGTTCAAAAGTAGTCAAGCAAACATCCTTTGAGGTGTATGTAAGTGAAGTTTGTATTTGGTGACACATCCTTGAACCACAGGATGCTAGAGGCTGGGGTAAGTATTAAGGGAAGTATCATTTTATGTTGTTAACAGTCTTCCATTTCCTTAGGCACTCTCACTGCCAGCTGTCTGAGGTATAGTACTAGGCTGATGGATCCTTGGTTTGAGGTGGCACAGTCATTTCTTAGGTAATCCCAGCTCCTAAATTCTTTGCCTTTAAGCTGTCTCTCATGTGCTGCTTCCCTGCTGTCGTGTGTGTATGTCATGTGGTTAAAAGGCTGATTTTTGGTCTAGTGCTGTTGCTTTTTAATAGTGCTTCATTACTCTGTGAAAACCTGGGCAGCAAATATAATGTGTTTATGCAAGTGATTCCAACAGCTTAGTAGCCACCTTGCTACTGCATAGTAATAAATGTACTATAATCCCTTGGCAGCAGACTGGTAGACAGGAGCATGTTTTGTTTCTGTTTGAACATGCCCTAGTTTGTTTGTGATTCATCTCTACTATAATTAGGACATAGCAATGTGTTAGAGGGTGAATTACAGGTGTAAAAATTATATTATTAAATGGAATAGTTCTTAAATGCGTTTTCATTTAACAGTGTTACAGCTCTTGATGATACGTACTTTCTAGTTCTTCTGAGTTCTCTATGGGCATCTTTTCCAGGGGATAGCTGGCTCCTTTGCTGCTCCTGTGTGTGAATCCCTGCAATTTATTCCATTCTGAGACTGGCTGTTTAAGTCACTAGAGGTCTGTTCACCAGCTTCTAGGTTTTGTCAAGACGAGCTGTTGGGTTTCCACTGGAAAATGTAACAGTGTAAAAATGCGGTGGCAAAGAGCAGGAATTTAAGCAGGAAATTTATATATTAACTGAAAGAGAAAAGGTAAAAGTAATGGAAAAAATATGCATACATATTGTGCTCAGGAGGTTGGCTGCTGAGAACAAAAGCACTTAGGAACTAGACAGAGTGGAACTGAATGCGAGTGATACGTGCTGCACCTGATTTACAGTGTAAGAGTTCATCTCAGCCCTGGAGTTCTGGGAGAGACCTGGGTACTGATTTTGGCAACCCAGATTGCTTCTAATCAGGGAAGTTATTTCTTTCAAGAAGAGGAAGACAACAGAATTTAGCCCAAATGTATGGCATATAACTTTTGATGTTTGAGCAAGACATGTAAATCAGGAGCTAGGTCACCCTTTGTACCTGTGACATCAGTGTAGAGAGAGAGGATTTTAGTACTTAAATTGTTTTACAGAAGTTCTTACGACCTTGTATTAACTATACAGAGAACCTAGGGCACTATGACCTTCACTTTGTTTTTCAGCTGTGCTCAATGAATCCCAGCTTCTGGGCCTGCAAAATCTCCCAAAGAAATCAAAGGGGGAAACTGTACTGTAGCCTGCTTACAGCATCTAACCAACCTTCAGGATCTTTCCTGAGCATCTGGTTTGAGAAAGGAGTGATGACCAGACCAGTGATTGCATGAAACCGTGCAAATGAAATTTCAATTTAGACTTAAGAAAATAAGTTGGGAATGATAAGGTCTAATGTGGCAGGAAAGTGGGAAAAAAAACCCTATCATTAGATGTGCTTAACCCTGCATAGAGGAAGTGCTAGCAAATTTCTGGACCTTTAACTGACTGAAGAAGGTTGATGCATAATCCTTCATTTCATTTCATTTTTGTAAGGAGAAGCTTTTTTGTTTGGTTGGGATTTTTTACTTTATTTCTTTTTATATAATACTCCCTCTCCTAGCCTTTGTTAATTTGGAAATTTTAAATAACAAAAACTGCAGGGAAGAACTGAAAATCACATTAGAACTACCATTTTCAAGAAAAATCTAAGTATTAAATAGGCAAATAAATTGTTCTCAAGTCACAAGAACTGCCATCTTGAGAAGCAAAGCTCATGAAGCAGAACAGACTTGGGATAAGGATGGGAATTTTTCTTTCACTTCTAGATCATCTGTTCTGATTCTTACTCTAGTCAGTGACGAATAGGTGGCTTGAAGAAACTAAAGAACCGGTACTGAGCCTTTCAGCCTCTGTGAGCTTAGGTTGACCAAAAGAACAGTCACAGTCTGCAGCTATAAGGCACAGTTTTAAATCTTACATTAGGATGTGAAAGTAAGTCAGAGACCTTACAGCCTCCAAATTACTGCAGGCAAAGTGAATACCACAGTGACATTTAAAAAGGGGATCCTTTCAGGTTCAGCTTGCTTTTTCTGGTCCAGCAGCAGTTACTCTGACAGAGTATGCTTACCTTCTGGAAACTGAACTGCAAAATTCGCACCCTTGTTAACAGTCCTAGCACACAGGACAAAGACTGAAAGGTTGGTGGTTGAATTGCAGCTTAGTCCCAGAGATGCATCCTGAGGCTACTGAGCAACTGTGTGTGGTTTGGATGATTCCTGGGTGTGCTGTAGCTGTCTTGGAGATAAAGAGGATGTTTTTCTTAATAAGGCTGCTAGTCTATGTCTTTCAGTGTGCCTAATCATACTTGTTTAAGGAAAAAACAGGACAGAGGCAGTTAACAGGCAGTGTTTTCTTTGTGCATGTGCACACAATACAAAACACAGCAGGAAAAAATTGTTTTTCACAGGACAAAACGTGACAATAAATGACTGCTGTCCCTTAACTTAAACAGAGGGAGGGGCATGTGGGTCGGTGAGGAAGATTATATGGTCTGAGGCCTGAACTCTGAACCATTAAAATACCTTCTCCAACCAGTCAGACTGGGAGCACAGCAGAGCCATTCACTGGGGAAACGAAAAGCTGCAGCAGTTGCTGCTTTTGCATATGCATACTTTGAATATTAACCCTTTGCCGTGCCTACTCTTTCTTCTACAGTTTGGGGCTGTAGAAACTTGAAAGAGCAAAAGGAGGAATATTGCCAATTATCATATCTTTAAATAGGAATCTGAATAGGTTCCCCCAGGTGCTCTTGAGGGTGGTGCCTGTGGAAAGTAGCACATTTCAGTAAAAAAACCGTTTAAATGAGGAACCATCCTTCACATTTTAGCCACTTTTTAATGGAGAGTGGGGTATAGGACGGATCCTCTGCTCCTTCATGGAGAAAATACCGCTGAGGGTCAATGCAAGTTAGTACCAGAGTAAGAGGAAAGCTGAAACCAGAGTCTGAGCCTACACCCTGCAGCTGTTGCGATCTTTCTAACTCAAGAAAATTTTCAGTCTAAAAGTTGTCTCTTCTGGTGTCTCAGGGGATGAAAGTCCACATCACAGAGCTATTTCATTCATACTATTTTGCCCACTTCTGCTAGTCTCTGTAGGGAGATCAAGGAATGAGGAAAACCACTTCTGTCTCTCACTATTTTGCACACACGGACAGTAAATGGCAGCTGAAAGAATAAACCCAGAGAGAAGTTTTGGATGTACTAGTGTACAAATATATAGATATGCATTCTCTCTTATGGCTAAATTAACTACTGTGTTTCAGTATCTAAAACTATTGCCTCTACTGCACTTAAAATTTCCCACAACATAGTATATGCAGCACTGAGGTGTTAACCAGGAGTAGGTGAGTTTTGCTCAAACGGTTGGCAGAGATCATATCATCTTCTACATCTTCCCAAAGTCACGTGCGTGGTGGTGTCGACTGTGAAACCAACTGTGTCTCTCAACAATAGGTCTCATGTTGTTTCCTCTTGTAATGCAACTGCCTCTCACCTGTATGAAGTAGGTAAGAATAATCTTGTACAGACTCATATAACCAGGAGTCAGGAATGTGAAACTCTGTAACACATGATTTTTCAGTGACTGGGGGGGGGGGGGGCAGGCCAACAGCTGGGACTTGTGTACACAGGTTGGGTGGGAAGAAGGTCCCCAGAACTAAAATGCTGAGGAGCTGAGGTGCAGTGAAGATTACACCACACAGCTATGGAGGACTGAGCGCACCAGCAGAGCACAGCTGTCACCCCAAGGGCATCAAAGCAGGAAGAGGTCACAGGGCAAGTTCAGGAATATTATCTGGTCTGGTTGGGAAGATCAGGATGGATTTTTGAAGGGGTTTTGTAAGTGAGGGTCATTGCCAGCGCGGTGTGGGAGCTCCAGACTGGACTGGTGGCGCGAAAGGTCAGGGGAAAGCTGGTGGCAGGGCTGGAAAGTGCTGGCACAGATAACCCAAGCAGGAGAGATACAAACGAGCGAGCCAGAATATTAAAAAAGCCTGCATTGCTGTCTGTTGTAGCATGTTTTGGTATTACTAATCTTTTCTCTCTTCATTTGCAGATTGTCTTCCAGATAGAAAGCTTTTTCAGCGTCTGGAGTCATGGGGATTTTGTACAGTTTTTCTGTTCCAAGAACCCATTTTTTCTAAACATGAACCTGTAATCTGAAGTATATGATTTCTGTTTATTACATTACCCTAGCCCTCTTGATCTGTGTTTGCCTGCCTTTCAAATTACACTTCATGTCCCTGCCCGAGGACTCTTGCTGTCTATGTCATCCACCGGCTGAGCAGCTGCTGCGCGGAACCCAGGCAGACCCGTTTTACAAGTGTGTGCCTACCTGTCAGCTCTCTGTTGGACGTACACTCAAGCGATCTCCCTGGGGAGACAGGTGAGAAGACATTGTGGAGTAAGGAGTTGAAGCTGGGCAGGTCTGGGGTAGGAAAATCAGTGAGGAGGAACTTAGCCATAAGAATTACAACCACACAGTGTAATCATCAGCGTTGCCAGGAGTGGCCTCAGACAGACTGGGAACTGGCAGCAGGCAAGCTTCAGGAAAAGACTACCGCAGGGCAAAGAGAAGTGGTGTAATTCAGGTAAGCGAGTGAAAACACTGCTGGAAGATTAGCTAAGATTAGCTAATAAGTATTTGTTTTTTTTAAAAAGAAAAATACTGTAAAGTCTATATGTCTGTGTATTTATGTATATACATACGTGCATGTACTTACTGCTTGTATTGAAATTACTTATAAATTTCTGTGATTATAATGGCATTGGGGTTTGAGGAAAAAACCCAAACTCCTGTACGCACAGGTTGCTTTAAATAACTTATAGACACATTGTAATCAGGAAGAAAATAACAAAGGAAATAAGTTTCGTATAAAATTAGTCTCAGTTCCCTGAAACAATGCAGGGCAGTGCTATGCATGTGTGTGTAAATATGTTCGGTGTTTGGGTAAGTAATACATGCCTAGGGCTGGATTCAGAACTAATTAGCATTTGACCTCCACCCCTGTTGCTTGATTGTAAGGAAGCTAACTAATCCAAAGTGGTGCAGATATCTAGATTTTTCTATGTGTTTACCTGCTTGCATGTATCTGTGTGTATATGTGTGTGCATGAGCTACTGATTAGATTATAAACAAGATCTGTATTAAATGCACCAAAACCCCATGGAAAAGTTGGGAAATTGTGAAGCTAAACTTACGTACACAGCTTCAGCTCAGTTCCCTTGTGGCTGTGCATTTATTAAAGCAGATTCATGTTCCGTGTCTTAAACCATTAATGCAGCAATGTGATATCATGCAGTATTTTTATCACACAGTGTTTTTTACAAGAGCTACATGTATACAGGGTGCTTTGAAAGAATCCTTAATTCTTATGTCTTGTCACTGCTTGTTTTTTCATAGCTTTTCAGAAAATCTGTATTGAGTTTGTGCTAGGTTTGATAAAGGCTTAGTGATAGCAGTCACCACCAAAATCAGAAGTAATCTCTTAAGAAAGAGGCGGAATGGCTGGCATTTTAAAAAGTAGTGTGTGATTTTGATTACATAAAAAGTCATAGGTAAGAATGTGCTGTTGTGTTTGGCCTCTAGATTTTTCATATTCCAAACAGCCTGCTCACAAAGGGCTTCAGGTTAATGTATTCCTCACCTTTTTTTTTTTCCCTTTTATTATTTCAACTTTTATTTGGCAGATTACCTGTGAGGGATTACTTTATGTGACCTTAGTTCAGGGCAAGTGTGATCAAGATAGATGTTATTTTTTCAAAAACTATAGTAGACCATGTCTGCATTAGAAAAAAATACTTTTGTCTTAATCACAATTCAGTTTCTGTACCATTTCACACTTCAGTACTCAGACTTCCTCATGCTGCACAAATAAATTAATTTTTGTGAGAGAATCTGAATTTAAGCAAAATTTAGCACCATAAGAACTTGCATATCTCCACTGATATGGTGCCAGTTTGGACAAACATTGTTAGCATAAAAGCACAGCAGTGCAGAGTCCTCCTGATTCATATTTCTCAATGCACTGGCATCTGCTGACTGCCTGTTTTTCTGCTCTCTTGAAAAGGAGCCAGGTTTGTCAGAAGTAATTCACCTGCTCAGATAGCAGCATGGCTCCTTATTATTTGCTGTTTTCTCTATGGGCTAGCTCTTCAGAAGCAGTCAGCCCCATTTTCTTTCACTCCTTTAATATGCTTCAGTAGCAGCTAGCCTAGGTTTGATGTTCAGGTACTGCTTCTAATTTTGGACCAAAAGAAAATCTTGGGTCAATGTACATGATTTTTTGAAACACTTCATTTTCTAGCAGGGTGTTGCAGCTACCAGCTGTTGCAAAAGCGAGTTGAGAGTACCAAATCTTTCTAGCTGAGATATTATTACAGACAGTACAGCAAGCCACAGTGTGTTATCAGTAATCCTTGTTCAGGACAGAAGTGAGGTGGCTTTGGTATGTTATAACCTGGGTTGACCTGTCAGAATTTCCCATTCTACACAGCTGGAGATGCTGTTTGGTAACCCACAGGCACCTTATAGTGAGGGATGAGATGACTCAGTGGGCCAGGGAAACTTTGCAAAGATATCATGATCTGCCAGGCCATTGGAAATAGTCACTAAGGTCTTCTGAAGGCAGAAGAGACAGGATATGTAGTCTAACAAATACGTAGTTTTTTGCAGAAGTATGTTCTTACGTCACCAAGTTGTTAGGCTTGAAGCCTGTGGGATGTTTATTATTTGGTTTGGATGCTGCATTTACTAAAATGGTGGACATTACAGGGGAAGAAATCAGTTTCACTGTTCGCTTTTCCATGATGCTTTTCTTCTCCCTCTTCTCTCACATTCAATGTCCACAACTGCTCTGCTGTCCTGAGCCCACACATTGTGATTTCACTGCCATTATGGTTCCTGCAATTCCTTGGTATCCCCTCCCTTTCAACTGCACAGCCAAGGCAGTGTGCTTGTGCGTAACGGTTGCCTGAGCCTTGAACGGTGGCCATGTTCAAAGGTCATATAAAAGAGGAGGAGAATAATAAAAGCAGTACAGAAATAGTGACTGGAAAAGCTGGAGAGTATGGTTCCGCCACTGTAAGAAATTAAATAGAAGGCATCATGGTTAAAGGATTTATTTTGTCTTTTATCAGTCAGGCAGTATGCTGGACTGAAGTAATTACTAAGCTGTTCTTTACATGCCTGTAGTCATAATGCAGTTGGTCCTTATAATTAGTGCATGAAAAACACCTGTAGGAATATTTTTATAATAAAGTTGTGTGCAGTTAATGCAGGCCAGGAAATCTGGAGAAATAACTGCATTATTTCCGTATCAGCTTACAGCACAGTTTAAAAGGTCCAATGAAGATCCAGATGAATCTTAGTCTTTATTTTTATCATATTTAATGGACTTAATAAGCTGTTTCTTTACACAGAATAGCTAATCAGTACTCAAGGATTTACTCATTTGCTCTGATGATGGGAACTGATGTTAGTTCCCAAGTCAAACGTATTCATTGGCAAAACTGTGTATTTACCGTGAATATGTACAGCATCTTATTTTCCTGAACATGGCGGGAGCAAGCAGCAGGCAGTTTCTGTGTGTGCAGTTCTTTCTTAAGCTGTCTGTTCCCATATATTCATTGCATGGACATGTAAGACTTTATATTTCTTTTTCTTTCCATTCTTCACCACAATGTTTGTCACTCAGGCTTCCTGACTTTTATGTCCTGGCACTTTAAATAGCATAAATTGAGCCTGATGAGAAGTTTTAAGTCCATAAAAAGCGAGAGAGGATTGGTTATTTTAGGGCAGATCACTTTCCCAATCCAGTTTACCTCATTGCCATGTGAATGCTTGTGCTAGTGCTAAGGGATCAGTATACATGTGGGAATGGATCACAGGGAACTGGAAAAATCATAGTAGGGCTTATGCTGTCACATAGTGCCTGTGGATTTGTGCTGACACAGGGAATGGTTTCACAATACAGTTTAGACGAGGTAGCTGTTCACCACCCTGGGTGGCAGGAAATCCGTTTTCCCTGTTCCTGGTTCTGGATGTGTCCTCCTGGCACTTCCTCGAGCCTGCGCTGGCACTTGTTGAATTGCTTGGTGAACTAATGCCACTCACTAAAACGGCAGGAAATCACTATAGGAAAAGAACAGTGATTTTTTCCTGCTAGGTTAGTGGTTTGAATCAGTTTACTGTGTGATCAACTGCACAGCAGGGAGCAAAACAAGGATTGGGAAGAGAGCAGAGAGAAAACAGATAGTCCCTTTTTTGGCATTGGTGCCAAATCAGCTGCATTTGCAAAACCATATTCACATTCATCATTGAGGCATCCTGAACTGGTTTAAGCAGCCCCCACAACTGCCATATTTTAGCTGCTTATTCCTGTCACTGTGTTGCCCTCTGTGCTTTGTATAAATTGCCAGGGCAGCAGAACAGCTTGGCAAACAAACATGGCTGAAAACAAAACACCACCTTCTCCCCCAGTGTTCATGCTGTTGGCAAGCATGCACAGAGAAGCGTTATCAGCATAGGGCAGATATGGGGCTAATTAACCTGGCACTGTCATCAGGCTGTGAAACTGCTGCGCCATGCACAGTTCACCAAATAGTCTGCTGGTAGCAGGCTGTAAATGCTGTTGAGTGTAGGTTAGCTTCTGCTAAGGTTTTGCCTTGCACCTCATTGTGTAAGAGCAGCCACTTCTGCTATTTCCAGATACCATGGTCTTCGTTGTATATTTAGCTTGGACATGGGGCTTTGGATTCAGGTATTTGCCAAAGAAAGGCCTGACTGCTGTTGTTGTTGCAAACTGCTTGGAACTGTGTACTATCTGAACGTTGTTGGTAGTAATTCATTGAGCATTGTCCTCTAGGCCAGTGTATCTGCGTTGATCCACATTCATTTCCCCCTGCCCCAGCAAAACCTCCCATGTCTCCAATTCTGTCTAGTGGAAACCTTGTTCCCTCCAGAGCTCTGATCAGTGGAACAAATACCTTTTCAGTGAAAACTCATTTACAAAGACCTTTACAGCCTCTTGTTGCTCCCATTTAGTCCATTGTTTTGGGAAGCTTTGTTTTAGAAAAGTTCATTGGCTTTCTGGTCACTGTCATCAAAGGGAAGGTGTCTTTCAGGAAGGCTTTGAAGTCTGAAACTGAGCAGGAACATATCAGCCTTGGCATTCTGAAGGAAGAGTGGCCTAGTACTGTGGTCATTACCTATTGTCTTTGATTTTTGTATTGCCCTGCCAACTAGTTTACTTAAATAAGGTGTTAAGTCACATTGATGTGCTGCACAGTAGATGAAAAAAAGATGCATGTCTAAGAGAAAAAGGAAAGTTCCAGGGTTTGTGTAAACAATGGAAACAATGAGTTTCAACTGAATGAGGAAAAGATCAGAATAATCTGAATAATTAGACAGGCACAGGCAAGGAGAGCAGACTGTTGAAGCAAATATGTTTTTGAAAGTAAACAGTAAAGAGAAATTAATTTCAGTGAGTGGACTTCAGTGTATGTAAAAGTGTAATGAAAAACCAGTGGAATAACTAAGCTAACATTTACTTGCGATTGCACAAATTATCTAATGCAAATTCTAAATGGAAGTAATACAGGATATGTTCTGTGCTCATGATCTGGTCTTGGTACAACAAAACACCCAGACAAGGAAAATCAGAATGCTGGTGAGGTACAGGTTTTGAACCTCTTAAGGTTATTTTTGTTCCCCTTATCCTATCTTGGTACTGGTAAACTGTCTTCATATAATAAAACAAGTGGCTGAGCACTGCCAGTATGCTTTCTGCTGTGTGGTGAGTATGCATCTGTACATTGAAGGTGTTAGTTCTACATAACCTCCATATGTTCCCTACTGTTACGCTGCCAAAAATATATATTAAAGGTAATAACATGAGATCTGTGGATTTCTGAGTTACCACTCTTCTTGTGAGGGTGGAAATGTAGGAACTGCAACAATGTTACTGTTAGACAAGTAAGCTCCAGAAAGAGCTAAGTCATTTGGTCCCGGCCTGGAAAGTAGCACTTCAGAATTACCTTATTAAGTGCAACTTCTTTTCCTGCTTCCTAAGTTTTGCAAGAGGATAAACACATAGAGTGTAAAGTGACTTGTCTGATCCAACTTTTCCAGTGGTAGCACCTGTGCAACTCCGTAAACAGCAGCAACAAATGAGACTGCCAGTGTTTTTGTTTCTGGATCCCATAATTTTGCCCCGAGTATGGTTAGAAAACATGGGTGCCACCCACCAGCATCACTGATGGGAGGTGCGTGAGGGAGTAGGTAGGAATCTTTTTTTACGGACGGGGGACCAGTGTAGACACGGTTGCTGTGTCAAAGCTTTTTCCATGGATCTTTGTGACAGTAAAGTATGTTTCTGTGTAAGTACAAGTTGGTATGCATGTGCTTACATGTGCCTGTGCATGCACATGGTTTAAATGTATGTGTGTATTTCTAGTGAGCAGCTGTACAAAGCAAAGCCATTAGCTAGTATTAAGGTGGAGCTTGGACTGTTTATAACTCGGATTATACAACGTGATTGCTGGCTAATGATCCTAAAGTCTGTTTTCCTGTGATTCTGTCATGTTTGTTCGTATGTGTCTTTCATACCTGTGTGTATCTGAGAGTGAAAGAAGTTAGGACTGATCCTTTTACGGTGATACCTGTGTATTTGTGTGTAAGTCCGTGTATGTTACAGCCAAGGTGGGTTGACTTAGTGTGCTTGCTTTCAGAGTGCACCTGAAAAGCCTGGTGTTATTACTGTTATTGTTCCTTTGACTGGATTCATGTTGTAGCCACACCCTGAAACCAGGTGAATTTACTAGCATATTAAGAATCAAAGGAAATAAAAAATGAAACAGACCTTTTGTGATACCTGAAAGTGCAGATATATTCCATTTTCCTATTTCTGCTTTCTCTGTTGTGCAACTGGTAAAGCATAATTTCACCTTTTAATTTTAAGCATGAGTACAAACTCTGTTTAATGTTTCATGCATCACCAACTTCTGTAAAACCATATTAATATCAGTAAGAATGCCATATTATTAACATTTGCCATTGTGGTTAATTGCCTTGAAATTCATAGCTGAAAATAAAGTAAGTACTTAGAGGATAAGAGTCCCAATGCCTATAAAATGTTCTAGATAACACTGTGAAGCTGTTGAGTCTTAAATTTTTGGCAATGTGTGAAAGAAACAGTGGCTAAATGTACATGCCTTGCCTTTCTGTCAGCCATCACTATTCGGCACATTGATTTTAGTAATTTAGAAATAGTAATCCTGGGCCTCTGCTGGTGTAAAGCAATGCAGCACCACAGAGCCTATTCCTATTTTATAACTTCAGTCCTCAGTAAGGATAGTATACTTAGTGTAGCAGTGGGGCATTTTCTAAAATGCTGATGTGTTCTCCCCCTGTAATGTATAACAGCTGGAATTCTACATCAGGGATGTGTTTTGGGAGGCCTGCCGCTCATCTGCAGTCCTGCACACACTGGTGAATCTAGCCCTGTCTGAGCAGGGTTGAACACATGACAAATGCACTTACACAACCAGAAGGTTTTGTAGGTGTATGATTGCACATGCCAAGGGATTAGTGATAGCTGAAATTACAGCTGGAAAGGTACATGCTTGCACAGACTCTGGGTTTTCAACTACAAATGCATAAGAATTCCAGACATTGTATTTCAGATTAGTTACAGACCTGTAAGTGTTAAGGTACCAGAGAGCCCTGATGACAAGACTTTATTTCTCCTTGTCTTTGTGAAGCAGTAGTATGAGTTGTGGCTGGGGCTGTGGGCAAGAATGACAGACAAGTTTTATATACGTGCTGCTGATCTGTTCATTTCTTATGGACATATGTTATAGAAGGTAAAAGGCTGAGCCATTCTGGCATCTAAGTGTGTTAGCGAGAAGTATTGGCTATTCTTTAAATACAATTAAGTTCATGACTATGAATTTTTGTGCGTATACCAGCTTGTAGGCCTAAGGGTACCTGTTTGCTTGTGAAGCACTGCAGAACAATCTTAATCTTAAATTCTCTCTGGTCATGCAGTCTACCATTCATAGGATTTGATAGTGGATGTCCTCCGTCATTCTCTAAACATCAAAGTCCCAGTGCTGCTTCATCACACAGCCACTGATTGTAAGGGGTAGAAAGCTCGCTTGTTGTTCCATAAATCATCCTTTCTCCTAATAAATTCCATTAATATTCTTTGTGTCTGTGCAGAAGACAGAGGTTGGAGACCCACTTGCTTGTAATTGAACATGGCAGGGGATGTAAAAAGATTCACACGCATGCTACTGGAATGCAACAGCAATGACAAGCTGTGTGGTAAGATTCACAGATTCCTTTAAGTAATAAGCTTTCACATGCTGAGCAGGAAGTCCAGCTTTACTAAAAAGTGGGCCAAGCCCTTTCCCCTCCTCCACCTGCATCCCAGCCCACACAGAAGGATTTGACTGAGCTTTCCCTGCGTTGTGTCTCGGGGGAGAAATTTTTAAGGGGATGCAGCCTTTGTGGTGGGATTCATCTCACATAATTTTAGTCATTTTAGAGTATTTCTGCTTTGAATGAGACATCATATAGTCATTAAAGATTCCCTGCAGCTTCCCTAAGGACGACTCTTGTGAGATTTTGATTTCATGACTTTCTGTCATCTTCGGGAACTGAAACGTGGTCTTGGCCTACACAAACATAGCACTACTTCCAAATCTGGGGACATAAGAGAGTTAGTTGCCTGCAACATCCTTGTTAATTGCAATGTCTTCTGGTCAAGTTCCAAACCAGGTGACCACGCCCTGTTCTCTTTAAAATGCTCCATGTAATTTTAATAGAAGGAGCTGAAGCTGTAATTGCATGTGTATTTGTGATGGCATAGCAATATCCAGCCCTTCCCAGCTCCCTGCTGTCCCTCTGCCAGGGCCAGTTCTATTTCACTGGTGGATGGTACTTGCACATGGCTACAATTCCTAGTGTCTGTGTTAAGGCATCTTGAATAAGTGACCTTAGGTTTCAGAGTCCCAGTGATTTCAAGTAGTTTAGATACTCAGCACCTTTGAAAAATAGAGTGGCAGCACTGACAGTGTTCAGTTGCTATTCCAAGGAGTGGAGGATAGATACACATGTTTTTGGGGTTGAAAGTTACTGAAATGGGTTATTACTACTTTGCTATACAGAAACAATGTGCATGAGGCAGTGCTGTGTCTTCCTTGGTTTCATATTTTGTTTTTCTGCTGACAGTTCTGCGTGAATATCAGACTGAAGTGATTGTTGTTCCAGTTCTCCTTGTGGGTTTTTTTGTCATTGTGCTAACTGTGATCCTTTGGCTCCACTGTCGAGGCTTGCGAGCAAAGCAGGAGCAATCATCATCGTCTGGACACCAAGGTAAAAAAATATTTTTCAACCAGAGAAAAGAGTGTTAGTTTCAGTAGCCAGAACAATCCCATTTCCCTGTTGCTTGAGCAATGCTATTGTTAGACAGTAGCATTTATGAAGAGCCAGAGTGGTATTCAGCAATCCAGTCAATGTTAGAAAAACTGGGAACCACTTGCAGTAGTAGTACTGAAAGCTGTAGTATAGATGGATCTCAGAAAGCCTAAAGCAACGTACCATATATGCTGTTTAACATAGTGTGGTAACGTCGCCTGAGAGCTGCAGAGTGTGTTTATGTAACAGCCTTTTAGAGGCTTCTGTAAGGAGAGTTTCACCGGAGTAATTATGAATGACAGTCATTTTGATGTAGATCACACCTGTTAATCCATTTTCTATACTGTATTTTAAGAAATTTAATTTTAAGCTGCTGTCTCCCACTTCCTATGGAGACAACAGGAAATAGAGCAGGGACTGGTGAGGGGGTAGGGAAAGGTTTGTTGGTGCCGCAGATACATGTTGCTGTGTGGAAATGAAAATCCAGTTCTGAGCTGATTTTAGTTTTGCAGAGGAAAAGGTCTCTTCAGCGTATATTAAGGGAAATAATTGAGAACAAAGATAAGGCCTTTGTGGGAACACCCTGTTGCTTTCATAACAACCAGTAGCTGGTAATAAAATGGTCATTGTTTCAGCACATGGGAATCAAGTACAAATGTGTCTTAACTAGAAAGTTTACATAGTTTAATACAGTAGAGATTTCTAGACTCATTCTGCCTTTTCATCCAATTGAGGGGGAGATAAGCTCCTTCTCCTCTTCAAGGAGCAGGTTAAGTAAGATACAATAGCAGTTCCTTACTTTATTCTGATTTCCAAACCAGTATGGAACAAAAATGAAAGAGGATAGGATGATGGGCATTGCCATCTACTGCAAGAGTTCAGCTGTCTGTTTTTACGCATCATATGTATTTGCTTATGTCAGTGAATGACAAGAATCATGAGGAATCCAGCTCCACAGAGAACCATTACATCCAGCTGACTGAGACATCTGTGGAGGGCCTGCTAAATTCTGCATCCTTGACTCTGAAAGAACTGGAGATACCACGAGAGAAACTCTTACCAGGCACCTTGCAGCTGATAAAGCATGGCTGCTATGGGAGTATCTACAGAGCACAACTGGAAACTGGGAGCCCTGGGAAGACTAGGACTGTAGTCTTGAAAGCCTTAGAAGGTAAGGCCCATGGTCAGGATCCACTTCGGTACAGATCTCTGTATCAAAGACATGATGCTGGGCAGAACTTTGCAGTCATTACTGGACAAGAACAAGCTGTGTTCAGTATTATATTAGCTAGTCAGAGTGGTGTTTGGTGGGAGTGTCTTGGTAGGACTAAAGAAGATTGCTCATGTTGATTTTAAGCTGCTCACCCTGTTCTTTGCAGCATCCATTTTGTGTGTGTGTTTTGTTGTTTTGAGGGTTTTTTCAGGGGGTGGGGTGGATGGAGTGCAGGTTTTTTTGTTTGTTTGGTTTTTTGGGTTTTTTTTTTTGTTCTTTCAGAGCTGGCTAGTCCCCAGAAAGTAAAGGATTTCCTGGGAAGGATTAAATTCCATCAAAATCTTGGCCATCATGAGAACCTCGTTGAATTGGTTGGATGCTGTGTCAACCAGCTCCCACTTTATATGATCATGGAGGATGTGTCTCTTGGTGACCTGTTGACATTTCTATGGACATGTCGGAAGGTGAGTCAAAAGAAGTGATAATAAAATATCTTCTTAAATTCCTTAGGTACATACCTATCCATAAGTCATAGATTATTCTTTTCATCTCTCCATGCATCCCTGTTTATCATTCTAATCTATTTCCATCCCCCAAAGAAGTTCTGCATGTTTAAACTGGAATAGAATTAGTGGATATCTCAATTGATATGATACAATTTGGAGAAGCTGACATACTTTTGTAAAGCTAAGTACTACTTTGCAAACAGCTGGAGTTCTTGAAGGGTGTAGCTGGAATAAAAGTGACAGTTGCTACAATTAAGCTGAATTTCTAAAATTTTTTAAATAATGTCTCACTCCAGATGCTTTTAAGAAAGGAAAGCAGTAACAACACCAGGGAGAAGGTCATTGAATGATAACTAATTGATTAAAAGACAGGAAACAGGGCATGAGTGAAAGGTTGATACTAGGACCTTGTGCTGTTCTTTGCATGTATCAATAACCTAGAAAATGGGATGACTGTGGTGATGATGGCTGCCAGTGATTCCAGCCAGTAAAGGCAAGGGCTGACCCTGAGGAATTGCAGAAGGATCTTCTAAGATTGAGAGACTGGCCAATAAAAAGAATAGATGAAATTCAGCACAGTTAAAAATGAAATGATACACATGTAGAAAAGCCATGTTAGCTTCACATATGTAAGGATGGCCTCATATCTGGCCATTGTTGATGAGGAGTCATGGGTCTGACTGAAAATACACAGTCTGATGAAAAATGTTAACTTCAAATATTAGGCATTAGTAAGAATGACATAGAAACAGAACTCTGCCGTGTCACTATATAAATCCATGATTCTCCTACACCTGGAACACTAAATACAGAGAGATTGCTTGCTGTCTTGTCCAGCAGAAGGTTGAGGTGATAGCAAAAAGAGCTCTAGTAAGTGTAGTGTTCAAAACAAACAAATGGAAGTGGCTCTTCATGAAGTGGGGAGATGACTAATGGAATTCCTTGCCACTGACTGCTTCAGGTACTGAAACTTTACATGAGTACAAAACAAGAATGAATACATTCATGGGACATAACCGTTCAAAGGTTACTGAACATTTGGAAACCATAACCATCTCAGGAAGTCCTTAAATTGAAAATAATTTGGGTCTGGAAAACAACACAGGAAAAGCATTCTGTGCTTACCTTATTCTTTCTGTCATCTGGGCATCTAGCTAGAGTTGCTGTTACAGGCAGGGAAGTAAGAGAGATGAACGGTTAGTCTCATACCAGATAACAATTTGTATGTTGTAAATGTGCTTTTCTACTCATCATTCTGATTTATAATGTATCTTTCATTCACCTGTATGGATTGTCATTCTGAGCTGTCATTCTGCCCATTTCTAACCTGTTAATCTCTTCTCCACCCTTCAATTTACCCACCAGTTGTCTCTAATGTATTTGTCTTACCTGGCCCACCATACATCTGTCAACATCACCCATCTGTGTACCCTTATATTTCAGTCATTTTATGACCAGTTGTAATCTTATGCTGGGGGAGCATGAGATTAGATAGTACTCATTTTATTAGATTAGAAAAAAACATTCCCCAGTACCTTACAGCTATGGCATTTGTTTCAACCAAGATCTGCTCTTTTGTCTCTAGGATGTAGTGACAATGGACGGTATCCCCTGTGACCTTACTGAGAGGCAAGTGTACGAAGTTGGACAGCAGGTTGCGGCAGCTCTGGTAAATCTGCTCACATTTGCTGCATTTTTTTCTTCTTGCTTGATTGCAACACAAGTCTGCTCGGTGGCCTAAGCGCTGAGTATGTGCTTTGTTAAAACCGAGCCAAATATGTTTGCATTATTTTGGTGAGCATACACCTGTATTCCACAGTGTGGAAGACAGGCATAAACTAACTGAATATTTGTATCAATTAAAATTCCTTTTAAAATGATCATGGTCTCTTTCTTTTCCAACTTTCCAGGCTTACCTTGAACAGAAGAAGTTGTTCCATGGTGACGTTGCTGCCAGGAATGTCCTCCTTCATCACAACTTCACTGCTAAGCTCTGTAGTTTGGGTCTAGCCTATGAAGCTCACACATATGGTGCCAACTCAGTCACACAGATTGTGCCAGTCAAGTGGCAGGCACCAGAGCGGCTCCTGAAGAAACCCCTCAGTATCAAGGCAGACATGTATGATTTAATTTTTGGACTTGAAGTTCCGTCTGTCTTCCAGGCCTATCTCTTTCACTCCTTTATGTATCATTTCATGTCCTGAAGTTCACAGTAAGGCATATCTAGTCTCAGCGGAATGCTCCACTTCATAGCTCATACTTCTCCTTTCTGCAGGTCATGCCTCGTTTTTTGTATGTATTTCAGATAGATAGATGGGTAGAATAGAAACAACACTGATTTTTTTTTCTTTTATTGCAGATGGTCTTTTGGAATTCTACTGTATGAAATGATTACATTAGGTAAGAAGATTTAAATATAATAAAAAAAATATGTGAGGAAGCAGCAAATTAACAAGACCTAAAATCTCAAATTTTAGAATGTAAAATTGGGCTATTTAAATAAGCATCCTGTCTTTCCTAACTTGCAAAGTTGTGACAATTCCTTTTAGACTTTCTGTCAGTGTGAATTGCAGTAGTCATGGTTTAACCCCAGCCAGAAACGGAGTACCATGTGGCTGCTTGGTAACTCCCCGCCTCCCCGAGGGATGGGGAGGAGAATTGAATGGAAAACTCGGGGGCTGAGATAAGAACAATTTAATAATTGAAATAAGATAGGAGAAAAAATACCCAAAACAACAATAATAATGATAACAATAGCAACGACAATAATAATAACAACAACAGTAGTTATAATGGAAAGGAGGGAGAAGGGGAGAGGAATAAAATCCAAAGGGAAGGGAGAAAAAAAACAGTTGATGCACAATGCAGTTGCTTACCACCTGATGACTGATGCCCAGCCAGCCCCCAAGAAGTGATCAACAGGCCCCGGCCAGCTCCCCCTGGTTTATGCACTGAGTACGATATCCTGTGCTATGGAATGCCCCTTTGGTGAGTTCAGGTCAGCTGTGCTGGCTGTGTCCCCTCACAGTTTCCCGTGCCCCTCCAGCCTGCTCGCTGTCAAGGCCTGAGAAACTGAAAAGTCCTAGACTTACTATAAACATTACTTAGCAACAACTGAAAACATCAGTGTGCTATCAACATTGTTCTCACACTGAATCCAAGACACAGCAATGCATCATCAGCTGCTAAGAAGAAACTTAACTCTATCCCAGCTGAAACCAGGACAGAAAACGATGGATTTTGGTAGGGAATGAAGACATTCTTACACAGAAACTTCTATCTGCAGCCATTACCTTATATTTTTTCTACTGTTACTCCTTTTGCCCTTCCAGGTGCTCCACCATATCCTGAAGTGCCACCTTCTGACATTTTATCATACCTGCAGAGGCAGAACATTATGAGGCAGCCATCAAGCTGCCAGAAAGCCATGTAAGACTTTTGCTTTATGGACAATTGGAACTTGAGATCTTGCAGAGCCAAATGGAAGTGGGACATAGAAAACTAGATCTTACAGGAAGTCTCTTAAGCCTAGATTATACAAAACAGTAACCTGTTAGCTGTGGAGACTTGTTCTCACATATCTGCCGCATCTCCTCACTGGATTCTGCTGCATGAAACCTTGATTGCCAGAACCTTTCTTTCCTGCTTTTGGAAACAGCTTTTTCTCTGTTTCCTTTTCTGCCCTTGCATTTTGTTGCTCCGCTGCTTCCCTGCAAGAGGCAGGAATATTCTGGAGTAGCCTTTATCTTCTAAGTTGCAGGATTCTCCCCGAAATACACAAAGCATTCACGGGGAAGATCTAAGGCGTTATATGCCCTTTTGTGAAGACGTAATTTCTTTTAATATTCAGAGGCTTCTTCCACATGCTGTTTCAGAAGGGAATACCAAATAATCTTTTTCCCGTTTCCCGTACTGGCTCACAGTTGACATCCTGGCAAACAAGTGCATGCCTTTGTCCCCACACATTATTATGTGGTTGCAAATTTCAAAGGGCCATTGAAAGAACTTTATATGAAGCAGAAAAAGAGGAGGTCTCTAGACGTCTTAAATGTGAGATGACTTGACTGTAGTAAAACTTTGCTTGTTTGGGGCTTCTCGTTCTCAGTGCTTTACTACTTCTCCATCTTACAGGTACAACATCATGAAGTCCTGCTGGCAGTGGAATGCAACCAAACGGCCTTCTCCAGCAGACCTGATCTGGTCCCTACAAACAGCTATAAAGACCAGCAATGGCTGTGCAGTACTGCAGGTGCCTGAGCTAGTGGTGCCTGAACTGTATGCTGATGTTGCTGGTGTTGATGTGTACAGTCTAGTGAGGGAATACACTATACTCTGAAGGACCCTTTCACATATTGGTAAATGAGAAGTCTCCAAGTTTGCCCTTCCTAGATGCTTTGCAAGTTCAGAATGAGGTGTATATGTTGGGAGGGATCCCTTTGTTTTTCAAACACGTTAAATATATATCAGATCTCTCCTCCATGCCAGAAACAACAAACTATTATCATCATTATTATTATTAAATCAACCTGTTGATGTAATTCTGCCATTGGTCATTTGGAAACAAAGTGGATTTAGGAAGCTGTAGAAAATGTCATGAGAAGCTTGAGTTAAAGGAATGTGTTGGGTTTGCGTGGCAAAGTTTTTGTAGCTGGGGGGCTACAGGGGTGGCTTCTGTGAGAAGATGTGGAAAGCTTCCCTCATGTCCAATAGAACCAGTGCCAGCCAGCTCCAAGATGGACCTGCCACTGGCCAAAGCTGAGCCCATCAGCAACAGTGGTAGCACCTCTGTGGTAACAAATTTAAGAAATGGTAAGAAATACTGCACAACAGCAGCCAGAAGAGAGACATGAGAGTATGTGAGAGAAACAGCCCTGCAGACACCCAGGTCAGTGAAGAAGGAGGGGTTGGAGGTGCTGCAAGTGCTGGAGCAGTGATTCCCCAGCAGCCCATGGTGAAGCCCATGGTGAAGCCCACGGTGAGGCAGGCTGTGCCCCTGCAACCCATGGAAGTTAATGATGGAGCAGGTATCCACCTGCAGCCCCTGGAGGACTTCATGATGGAGCAGGGGGATATGGCCAAAGGAAGCTGTGACCCTGTGGGAAGCCCTGGGCCAAGAGGGCTCCTGGCAGGACCTGTGGCCCCATGGAGAGAGAGAAGCCCAGGCTGGAGCAGGTTTGCTGACAGGACTTGTGACCCCATGGGGACTCGTGCTGGAGCAGTCTGCTGCTGAAGGACTGCACACTGTGGAAAGGACCCATGCTAAAGCAGTTTGTGAAGAACTGCAGCCTGTGGGAAGAAGCCACTTTGGACAAGTTTGTGGAGGCCACACTGGAGCAGGGGAAGAGTGTGAGGAGGAAGGAGCAGCAGAACTAATGTGATGAACTGACTGTAACCCCCGTTCCCCATCCCTCTGTGCTGCTGGAGTGGAGGAGGTAGAGAAAGTAGAGAGTGAAGCTGTGCCTGGGAAGAAGGTAGCGGTGGGGGAAGGTGGTGTAAGGTTTGTGTTTATATCTCATTATCCCACTCTGATTTTGGTTGGTGATCAGTTACTTTCCCCAAGTTGAGTCTGTTTTGCTGTGATGGTAATTGCAGAGTGCTCCCCCTCTCCCTATCCCGACCCACGAGCCTTTTGTCATATTTTCTCTCCCCTGTCCAGTTGGGGAGGAGGAGTCATAGAGTGGCTGGGTGGGCACCTGACATCCTGCTAGGGTCAGCCCAACACAAGGAGGTTTCTGGAAGTCTCTCCCCATCCTTTCTGTTCCAAGAAATTGTATCAGTTGGGTATTCAAAGGAGGAGACGACCTTGGGAATATGCTGTGGGGCACAGCCCTGTAGGAAAAAGTGTACGGAGTAGGTAATACAAATGGATAGTTTTCTGTCCGTTCACTAAGGTCCTGTTCAAGACAGTTGTGTTCTTGTCTTTTAAGTGTTCAATAAATACCTGGGATTTCTCCAGTGCTTTATACTCAACTTCCCACGGGTGAATGGGTACTGTATTTAAAAGAAAAACTAAACAATCCGTGCATATCTGTGGATGCAGAAGTTGTTACATTAATGTAATACATCTTCATGTAGAGTGTTCCTTCCCTGTAGTAGCTATGGGATCAAGTCAGTACTCCAAGACAAAAGTCATACCATGCCATGCTTGTCTTAGGAAAAAGTTCTTACAGACCTGAATTTCTGAGGGATGGGCCTTAACCAATCATTCCTTTGAGCAGAGCAGGTCATTTGTTCATGTGCTTCTCTTTTGAGTTGCTAATTGCTGAGTTAATTATTTTGGGGTTTTTTGGGGACATCTGTCCATCGTTACAACAGCTACTGTGAAAACAGTATGGAAATATTAAGAGTACACCAAATAAGAAAGGCTGATCTACAGTAAAAACAACATATGATGAAAATAAACATGCATAGTGACATTGTTGTGTGATTATGGCGAGAATATACTATAGCCTGTCACTGTGGTGACACCTTTGCTGTATGACTTCCACAGCGAGGATCTGGGTATTGGACATGCACTTCTGAGTTACCCGATGACAAGTGTGCCAGTATGTGGCATTTTGTGAATACTGTGATGACAACAGAGATACTTCAAGGACTTACATAATAACAACACACATAACTTTGGTAATCATATGGAAGAGGTGAACTTTTGCCCAGTGAGCTGCTCAATATGAGCTCAAGATTCAGCTTAAAATAATAATGTGAGAAAGTTAATGTATGTACTTTTCTTGTAAGCCATTCATACGCCATGCATGGATCAGTGGATACGTGTTCATTTGAGTTCCAGTCTTGTTTCCACTACAGATTTCGGTGACTAGGGTTGTTGCACTTGGTGATTTAGGTGAGTGCACGTGATTTGACTATTCAGGTTATGAGCAGGCTCTGGCTGTGCAGAAAAATTGGTAGTGCATCTGCTAAGACTTGCCCTAGGACAGCTGAGGGGCTGAAGTCCCAGTGGAAATGCACCTGTATGTTTTCAGTGTCTGCCTGGAAGAGGAGTATGTCTCTTTAATCAAAAAAAGTGGGTTTTTTGCTTGTTCAGCACTTGTATTTTATAATGTAAGCCGCAAAAAGCTGATCTGAAAATATTTGGTCATTGATTGTAATGAACATGCAAACTTTGTAAAAATTCAGAGGCACTTAAGTCATTAACATTTTACCATCATTTCAAAAGAAGCAGAATCAGTCTCTGAAACAGATTTTCTCATCTGTCTTCTAGTGTTTGTGGTTTCTAAGTTGACAGTGCCTTATATTTTTTTTTCTCTGATTTTTTTGGCACTTTAAGCTATAAAGGTTCTTGTAAAAAAAAGAATCAATGCACATTAAAAGAATAGTTTTACTGTTTTGCGTGAAGAGTGGTTTCAGTGTTCACTCTGTTATCCCTCCAATTGGCATGACCCTTGTATGTGTTTGAAGTTGGAGGGCATTAGCCACCCACAAAAGGCTGATTACAGTCAGTCACGTTCATCAGGTTTCAGTCTTTCTGATAATTTCAGAACATGCTGCAGACCTGCAGCATCCGATAAGGCCAAAATTATGTACATTAGCCATTAGGATGCAAAGCTGAAAATCTGTGTTGTGAAAATAAGCTGAACGATGGCTCTTCTAAAGGGGGATATTTACCCTGAAGGACGTCTTCAACCACCACTGCAGATATTAAACATACATTGCTGTAAAAAGGAGCTTAGATTCCTGTTTCTATCAAAATTTATTGGTCTTCTTCCAAAGAAAACATTAGGAAATTTCCTCTTTTAAATACAATTAATTGAATGGTTGTTTTTCCTATATCGCTTAGGATTTGTAAGAAACTATGTTTCCATGCAGAAATAAAAGTAATGTTAGTTCATAGAGCACAACAGCGTTGCAGATGCCGTTAGGGTGCTCAGTTCGCTTTCTGACTTTTCTTACGGTGTTGGCTAACTGCCACCTTAATGTTCATAACCACTGTTGGTATAAATCTGGCTTGAAGAATTGAAACATCTTCTTTCCAAAATGCTAAAATAGTAACATCCTCTTCTCCCTCCCTCCCTTGAAAACAGGTTCAAAGCTACCTGGTAAATCTAGGTCAAATTCACAGTCAGTCAGCTGATATTATTTTTTTGATGAATAAACTATCCCTTAAAAAAACTATTTGCTTGGTTCAAGCCCAAGGATGGGATATTCTCAGAGGTCTTGCCGGTGAAAGGGTGGGTGTGTTTCAGACATGTCATACAATCTCAGAGCTGTGAACAGCATCCATAGTGCCGCTGCAGACCTGATGAATAATGCACAGTGCTTCACAGGGAGCTTTGTTAAACGGAGAGATAAATGTGACAAATGCATCGCTGTTCTCAAAGCTCCCTATCTTGTTACATCACAGAAAGCAATGTTCTGGTTTACACGAATCCTCATATTTTGTTTCTGTTATCAAAGCTTTGATCAAGGGAATCTGTGGGAATCCAGGATGCTGAGCACCTCACAGCCTCTAACAAAAAATCTGCTTTAGTTTCTCCTGGGAGCAAATCTGTGCCAAGACCCTGCTTATGAATTTGCCCACAGAAAGACATTATCCTGCTGTATAATAAGGTCTAAATTTAATTTCCCTTCAATAAAGTGTTTTGATTCTTGATGCAAGCATTTTTATTCTGGTTTGACTGCCTTTTTGCCGGATTAATTTATATAGGTTTATATATAAATTAATAATAAGTGACAATATAAATAAAATTAATTTTTATAGTGGCATAAAAGGAATTACACACGTGGAGTTACCCTAGTTTAACTACACTTCATGCTAATTAAAGTAGTTCTGCATAGAAATCTTTTCCACATGGCAGTCTCCATGCATGGGTCTAAATTTTTAGGATCAGTGTGGACTCACGCATGAATTCCTCATTAGTGAATCCACTGAGGGCTTGGTGAAGATTTTTCACAGTGGTTTTGTGGACAAGCGTGGATTTTTCAATGACTTGGTTTTATTTGTTTCATTGAAATATCTTGTTCCCATGAAAAATGTTGACTTTTGATTATGATGTTGAATTTTTCTGCAAGATGGCAGGGCCATCCACATAGTTCAGTCAGTCCCCGCTGACTTAGTGTGAAGCAGAGCCCCAACTCCTGCAGAACTGGCAGAATGGACTTGCACCTGGGCTTCACCTCTCCGCGTTGTGATGCTTCTGTCTGACAATTTGCAATCACCAAAAGCGTGAGTTTACTGTTTCTTTGAAACAACCTTTTTACTTTCTGCGTGGTCACGCCCTAGGCTTGGGGTGTAAGCCTGGAAGCTTTTTTAGAGCACAAGAGAAGAATTCCTCCGCCTGGAACAAATGCAGAGAACCAGCACAGTTGTTGCATTGCTGCCTCCTGCATTTTTGAA
Source organism: Falco punctatus (assembly GCF_963210335.1). Taxonomy (NCBI): domain Eukaryota; kingdom Metazoa; phylum Chordata; class Aves; order Falconiformes; family Falconidae; genus Falco; species Falco punctatus. The sequence continues at coordinate 9,233,669 of NC_137585.1, read as the reverse complement.
GCCCTGATGGTGAGACCTTGCACCGGAGGAGCTCAGGTGTGCTGAGAGGTAGCGAGTGTTAGGGTCAACAAGGGCTGTCTCACCTCACTCTACTGCCCATTTGAGAGTGAGTTTGCCCAGCCTTGCTTTCGACAGGACAGGGAAGGAGCAGTTTAGCACCACGGCGTGTACATTGTATGCATCTGAGTCTTCATGGGACCAGCATACAATGGGTCTGCTTCTATAGGATTGGAGACTGGAAAACAGTGGATTGTTTCATTGTCCTTCTCAAATGTCAATGTAGCACATCTTTCATTACAGATAAAGGTTTATCAGCTACCTGTCTTCTTCAGCCACTTGATCATCTTTTCAGTGAGAGGCTGAATTAGCACTAACAGCTCTTCTGAAGATGAGGAAGTTCTGTCCAGTGCAGGCAGAGAGGAAAAAAAGGTTATGGTCCAAAAAGTGACAACAGACAGGGCGCACAGATATTAAATATCGGTGGCATGGTTTGGCTTCACCATGCTTGGAATTTCCTGAAACTACAGAGGAGCCATGAGCCCTTGAAGAGTCTTTTTGAATTCTCTAGGCCTCCATAAATCTTCTTCCTGCTACAGTGGGCATGTTGCAAAGGATTCCCATTTAAACACAGAAAGGGATAGTGCAGTGCTCCTACTTGCTCTTCTGTGGTCACAGAATTGCTTTTTGGTGAGAGCTGTGGTTTGGTGATAGGGATGTGAGAGTGCATTTGTTTATGCTGCTGCCTACAGCTTGTGCTTTTATTTATAGCGGGTACCATCAAAGAAACAGCAGTAATTCACAAACGTATCCCCTGCAAACTCTCCAAGACACCTAAAAGTGCTAATTTTTTTCACTGTAGTCTCATATTTATAGAATACTTATTTGTAGAAGGCTCTAATAGGTCTTTCTACCTATGACAAAAGGAGATGGCCTGGGGTTTTCCTCTTGTGCTTTTTTTAAACAGCCCCCATTGTCATTCGCTTCTGCAAGAGGCATTATACTTCTGTAGCTTTGTGTTCTGCATTGGGGTTTTGCTCTTCTGTTCCTATGTCAGCATTGCTTCACACAAAGCATGTTATAGCTGAAGCTCAGAAGTTACAAGCTCGTTCACCTCCCAAGCTTATTTCCAATTTCTGACCGGTACTTTAGTTCTGTTTTACTTTCCCCTGCTGCCGTCACCCCGCATATTTTGCTCTTTATTTGCCTTTGCTGGAGCAGCCCTTGCCGTCAGGGCTGTTCTGAGGTGGCATCCTAATGACAAAGATCAGTCATGCATCACTGCAGCAGTGGCTTTTGCTAAGGCGGGGCAAGTTTCTCAGCTGTCGGACCAAATGGATGTCAAAAAAATCCTTGTAACAGGGTTGTGGGTGCCTTTACTTCACACGGGTTCATACAGGATGCCGGCGTGGTTTCTTATATAAGAAACAGGCAGCAACGTGGCAAAACTCAGCCCTGTCCCACGGGCTGCAGTGTTTGCCCTTGTTTCCATATAGTCGCTGCTGTCAGTTGTATGGCAGGACTGGCTGGCCTTACCACATCTGCCCCCTGGTAGTCTACCTTAGAAGTAAGAATTAATGCTGCGATGCAAGAGGAGGACTTGTCTGTACGCCTGGCTTTGTTTAGATGCAACTGTGAACCTGAATACCATTAAAACAACTCCATGTGTAGTTGGTTCATACATTTCAGGTAACAGTAGCAGCTGTACTGTCTTCTAATAGAGTTTGAGCTTTCAGATGAAGCCTGCCACATTTGAACTGCTGTAAGAACGGATATATTCCTGTTCTGTTTTCTGGGTTATCCCACATGCTTACTGGTTTGGTGGAGACTTTCCTAATCAACCCTTTGGGCCATTTGCAGATTTCTACTCAGTGTGTGAAACTGATAATTCATACACAAAACTTTAAATTGCTAGCTTGGTGATGCTCATGGAAATCTTTGAGTCTTTTGTGGCTTAGTTCTTGCTACCCAGTAAGTTTTTTTTCCACATGTTAACAAATGCTGTCTTGGTTTTCCTATTATAAATTGTTTTGAATTGTAATAACTTTATCTCAGATTCCACTGCCTATGTAAATCATTTCTGTTCAGGCTGCTGTATTTCCCTTTATGGGTTTGGTGTATCATTGCCACCTGTGCCCACCTCTGCCCAGTTCTGCCTTTGGAATCTTACTTTACCTTCCTCTCTTTCTTACAGTTCTCCCCTGCGTAACTTGTTCCCAAGAATCTCGTGTGAGTATGTAGCAAGCCAGCCTGAGCTGCCATCACTGACTTTTAGCAACAGTGGCTTGAGTACTATATCAAAACCATTCTTCAATTCTTCATTTAATATCACACACAAAAATACAGTAACTCTTATTTTGCATGGCATGAGCAATCCTGTGGAGTTTAATGGAGTTATTCAATACCCAGCACAATAAGTGGATTTCATATAGCTTGTCGGTGATCCAAGGACTTTTGAATATGGCTCATGTACAAAACGTATCAGGAAACCAAAGATGACCAGGAAACATGCTTAGTATAGTCCATGACTGGACTTATGCATGTTAAAATAATTACATTTTGTTGTGGTTTTTTTTTTTTCCAGAAAAGAAGTGAAGGCAGAAGGCTTGAAGGTCTTATCCCCTGGAGAGCTGTTTAAAATAGACTAAACATATAAAGGCAGAGTTGTGCAGAAAATCTTTAAGTGGTTTGTAGGGTAGTTTTAACTAATATTTTTTAAATACTCTCGGGGTCCAAATGTGTGCTTGCAAGCCTCATTCTATGTGGCAGTAGCTTTTCTGTTCAAAGGTTATAAAAGCTGCTAGATACAGCTAATGGCTGTAGAGAAAGAGCTGACTTCAGCCAGCGTGGGTGCCTTTAGCCAAGTGAAACCAGGGAAGGAGATCAGTCTTTTCCTTAAGATCTGCATACAACGTGAAAAATGTGGGTGGCCATGAGTGACTTTTCAGATCTGTAATGGCAGCACAGTTTGGAGTCTGACTCAGGATGGATAGATAGATATCAGGTAAAAAAAGAATGCTTGGAAAACACTGACAAGGTGACATTAATTCATTTGGGACTGACAACAAATACTTATTTTTTCAGGCCAAGTGGTACACTGGCATTAGAGAATGCTTCCTGAATACCTGTCATGTCTTACCCACCATAGCTTTGCTGCTTGTGTTGAAAATGTTGATAATCTGCTGTGATCCCCTATTGCAAATTACTGTCTATTCTTGATGATCCAATGTTGGAATGGCATCCGACCTAGCCTTTGTTACTCTAAGGGATAGGATACACCTCAGTTATGAGTAGTTTGTTCAGAAAACTGTTACTGAAATCTTGCTGTGCTGTGTAGCTGCTTTTATAGCCGCTTTAAAATTGAGTTTGGTGGTTGGTTTGCGAGTTGTAAGCACCCTGCCATGTGGTTGAGTTACAGGTGAGCAGTCAGTAAGCAGCAGATGAAGAAACGTGGTGTGGAAAGTGCAGCCACAGTGTTTTCTTCTGCTTGTTTAGAGTGAATCTGACATGGATGCAACTGGCATGTGAAATACCATATCATATCAGATAAGGCAAAAGGGTCCTGAAATTCCAGATCTTAGTAAGGATGATAGGTATCCATAGAACCTGCATCACATATAGACTTCTTTAAAGCTGAAGCAAAAATTGCTGGACTCCAGCTGTCCCAAGAGTTTCACAGCTCCTGGATCTTGCTTCTTACTTCACTCTTAGGTTTGATAAATGTTTCTTACCCGGCACAGCTTTTTTTTTTCCTGTTCGTGTTGGAGGCACAGATTTAAAGTTCATCTTGGACTTGTTGCTGAGCTCTTAAGACTGTGTGAGCTTGAAGTGTGAGTGGGGAGGCTGAGCCTTCACTGGCGAGTGAGTGGCTAGGTGTTATTTAAGCTGAAATCTCTTCTCCCTTGCAGCTGTTTTAGGTAGAAGTGCTGGGTTCTTTTTTGAGGTGTCCTGTGTTACAGATTTCTTTCTGTGTATTGAAAATGCGTCTGTCACGGTATTTACAGCTGGTCTTTTGTCACACATGGAAGCATGCATGGGGAGTCCCCCGCCGGTGCACAGATATACAGCCTCTTGTCTCCTGGGCTCCCAGCAGCTGGCCAGCTTCCTGGAGACTGCCTCTAAGCATGTCCTGCTTCATCACCCCGTACACTGTATTCACAGAAGTTGCTCCTTTCCAAATATCTCTGTTCAACCTTGAGTGTGAGTTTCCATCTCAAAGTGTAAATTAAAAAAAAACCCAAACAAACAACCAAAATCAAAAATGTAAATAAGAAACTTGTCATTTTGTCATATATGGATTAACTTGATGAATACAAAAATATCTTACAATGAAACCAACTCACTCTACCCTCTCCTTCCCTTCTGCACAAACTGTTTCACTTACAGTAACTAATTCTGACTTTGAGAAACTTAGAGCAGACCTGTTCTGTGAGGAAGCAGCGTTTAACAGTGCTATGCTTGAGCTACAACACTACCAACAAGACTTACTACGAAATATTCATAATCCTGTTTATTTTAGAGTTTAAATCAGTGCACATAAGTCAAGGAATGATTTCTGTCCAGAATCTAAATTTGAAGGTTTTTTTCTTGCAGCGTTTTTTTGGTAGAAGTAGAGATGTCACCATCCAGGGTTTTAGAGTGAAAGAACTATTAAAGAGCAAGAGAAGAGCCCGGGCAGGATTAAAGAAGCTAAGGAGTTGTTCATGGCAGAGGAAGAAGCTACTGTGTCTTCTTGCTGCCATAGGATGACCCTTGCCTCCATCCAGTACCTTCCAAAGGGGCTGGATCTGCTTATCAGGAAGCACAAGACCAAGCCCTGTCATGACACCCATGCTGCGCCTTTCTTCCTGATTCCCGCTAGCCACTGCAGATTTGTTCTTTCCCTATTGCTTCATTAATAACACAATGATTGTTTGCTGTGTGAGATACATTCCACCCTGCAATGACATCTAGAGCCCTTCATTGCGGTGTCCAGGGAGAACTGGGTATGTCGGAACAGGATCTGGATGAGCCCACCAGGATAGTAGAGTAACATCAAGATAGCCAGACTAAGACTGCTGAATTTGTTCAAACATCTGACTTTGAGCAAGTTGCCTGGTTTGGGATCATAGAGCAGTACCTGCATTGGAACTGTTCTTCATGCTAATCTTAAGCAAGGGCGTTATGTGGAAAATGCTCTCTCTTGCTTCTTAGTTGTTAATAGCTGGCTGCCTCACCTGTTGGTGCTAGCACATTTGGATATTTTGTCTTCAGGGCAACATTTGCTATGATATGACTAAATTCTCCAAGACTATTCAGAGTAGGAAGAGGTGCTAGTGTGATTCATATTAATTAAACCACCTTTTTCTTTGCAGGAGCTGCTGAATGCAAACACGATAATTACCTCTTCAGTGAGAGGAGCTGTATGTTTCTTCTCACTCAGGGCACATCCAGAGTTATGAGGCTACAGTACAGCCATGTGATTACTCAGTGAGCTGATTTATGTGGCAAAGATAAGGAAAAAAGCGTTTGAAAGAGCTCTCTTCTATGGAAGTCTGTGAATTGAGTCAGAAGAAGTTAGTTAGAAAAATAATCTCCTAGCTGCTATTTTTTTTCCAGGCACCGCACTGTAATTCCAGTGTAGGTTATCTTATTGCCTGTGACAGAGCCAGCTTTTCACCCCAGAGGTAAAGCTGCCAGGTTACCTCACACTGGCCAAAACGCTTGCCTGCACTGCTCTGTGCCTGGGGCTCCTGGTCATGGTGCCAGGGAGGATTGCTGGAGGACACGGACGCTGGAAGAAGGTCTGGATTGTGGTTATGGATGCTGTAACTAGTACCAGACTTGTCTTTTCCACCATGGTTGTCATCAGTTTGGCAGAAGCTGGTACCTGAAGTGAAGCATCATTTGTGAAAAGAAGGGGGCTTTGCTGCCTGGTGGTTGCTTCCTGTCCAGGCTTCCTGTCCAGGTTGGCACGTGCTGAGATACTCCAGATGGTCTGTTTGCGGCCAGGAGGCATCCATTGTTTCGGTTTTGCTTGAAGTGGGATTGCTCGGTGCTTGTCTTGTACCTGACAGCAGCAAGACGTGTGGGTGATAGTCCTGCCATTATGTCCTACCTGCAGCGTAATTGTGGGGTGTGCCCCCAGGTATGCTTACCAGGGCTGTACTCTTCTTGCAGCACCAGCTGCCCATCTCTGACCTCCAATTGTATCTTTTTGCTTCTCCAGAGAACAAGTCTAGGAAAATGTAAGGGATGAAATAGTGAGAGGGTTGCTTTGCTTCACTTAAGACTTGGAGTTTTGTGGCGTGCTATCAAAGGTACATTTTGCCACCAGGCAAGGATATATGATATTCATATTTGTGTCTTTCTGTGGATGTATGTACTCAAAAAATGCTTATGTTAATAGTAGGCAGAGGATGCCTGTGGTTACTGCAGTTCATTGCTAAAACCAAAATGAGAGAAAGGAAAGACCTAAAATGAGAAACAGAAAATCATGGGGAGATAGACGCAGGACTTCCCATCAAGGTCAATACTTACACAGCTTCTACTAGCAGCTCTGTTGTGAGCACATTTTGAAAATTCACAATTACCAGCTATTTTTCCATCCTATACATATGCATGCAGCCTTGAAAACTCCTGCAAATTACTTGCAGATCACGATGATTTCTGCAACATGCGATACGCAGATGATAAAACCTTGAGTATAGCTGTACAGAAGCTTCTCTACAACATTTAGAATTGGTAGCAGTATCTCACAAGAAGCTGAGGCTTGAAGAAAGTGGGCATCATAACTCTGAGAACAATCACGGTCAGGACAATGTTTGTTCACTGTATTACACGTCAGTGTTTATTTAAGTTGCTGAGTGCCAAGGGATGGTCCTGCGTGATACTTGCTTAATGCCCCTGTTGTTTTTTTGCAGCCTGAAGCCACACTGCATGGAAGAAAGGAAATGCAAACCAAACACTCACCAGGTTTTTTCCACTTATATATTTATATCTCTATAAAAATTTAGAATGTTTTTTACGGTGAGGGCACCCACATCTGGCTTCAGGTCTTTAATCCGAAACTGATGTTTCAGAAACAGTAACGAAAACCTAGTTGGATGTCCTAGCATAGAAGCCAGGCTACCCGAGTACAGCTCTGGAAATTGGTCTCTCTCCCCATCCCATTGTCCCAACTCAGCTCTGAACCTGGGAAAATTCAGGGCCACAGGAAGAGGCGGTAGGAAGACAGTGAAGATAACAAGAAGATAAGGCATGGAAAACACGTATGTGAGAGAAGAATTAAGTAGCTAAAAAGTGTTTCAATTGGGAAATGCTGTAAGCAAAATTTCAGAGGTGCCAGGAGGCTCATAAATGTAACAAAGGCAAGTAAGGGTCCTTCATGGGGCTTCTTAAGAGGCATTAGCAGCCACTGGCACTTTATTTAAAGCCATGAGGCAGCAAGCTCAAAATACTCTATAGTGAGCTAGAGCAGCTGCCTTTGAATCTCATAGTCGTGATAAGAGCCAATTACTCTGACAATTAGAAACTAATTTCAGACCCCTGGCTTTACAACAGCCAGAGCAAGAGCATACACACCCAGTCTCAAGGAATGGGATTGCTGAAAGAACCAACATATTGAAAACTGATAATGAAAAGCATGATCTCGATTCTGAGAGCAGGACTTTCACACCCACGTCCTTACCTGAGCATCATACGGGTAAGAGAGCCTCCTCGTACTCTGTCATTAAAACCTCCATGGTACAATTCCTGGCTCCTGCCAGAGGCAGAGGTGCTCCCCCACCTCGGTTGTGATGGCCACCACAAATTTTCATGAAGAACAGCTAAGGCAGGTGTCCTAAGAGTATGGCAAAAAACTGAATGAGGACTGGATAGGAATGTTCCTGGGAGGAGGAATAAGAAAATCTTCCACTGGCTTTCCCAATCCTAGTATTGGTAAAGAAACAGAGAAAACCCCAATTTACAGCCCAGGGAGTTCTGCAGATCTGTCCCAGTTGGCTGATTTTTTTTTAATTAATGCTGGTGAAAGTCCTTGCATGCCATTAATAGCAATAGATTTATGTTCTGTCTCTTTGGATATGGGAGCCTCAATATCAATGATTAAAGCTGAGGATGCCCCTGGATTAATTCAGAAAACTCAAGAAATAATTTCTTTAACAGGGATTGCCAAAAAAAGACAGGCCAAGATAAAGTTGGTTTTGCCCTATGGAAGAACACTGAGACCTTTAGTGGCAGTAGGACCCTTAAGTATATTAGGTTTGGATTTATTAAAATCTCAGACTGTTAAGACTCCCTTAGGCATTGGGTGCCAAACCATCAAACTCAGATTTCTGTAATTTCTAAGGATGCAATACCAGCTGGAGGGTCTACTACTTTTCTGTTACAGGCTGCACCTAAATTACCTGAAAGTACTTAATCCGTGTATGACAAATTTCATATTCACCCTGAAGCCTCACAAGGCGTAACTGCTCTCAGTCAGGAGTTAGAAAGACAGGGTATTTTTCAGAAAACTCACTCCCCATATAACTTGCCTCCATGGCCTGTCTGTAAGCCTAACGATACCTGGCGTTTGATGATAAATTATCATACATTGAATAAAAATATTGAATGGATTGAATGAAAAGCAGCTGTCCCTTCTATTACAGATCTTACTTTTGCTATAGAAGTGATGCATCTGTGGATAACTTCAACTTCAGGCATAAATTATTATAATCTATTGGACAAATTGTCCAGGTGAATCTCCACAAAAAGGAAGTTTTCCTGCGTATTACAAAACCTCCTCAAAGTACTGCGTGGAAGATGTTCAGTCACTAGAGTAATAAGCACCTCACTTCTGAGTGCAGGATATCCAAACTACCTAATACCCAAAATAAATGAAGGCGTCTTGTTTTTTGTTCTTTAAGGTTGCCCTGCTTGCAACATCAGCAACCAGGAACTCAGATTAATTCCTTGGATTTTGGTCTAACTTATTCATCCTACTGACTGGCAATTTCACCTGAAATGAAATCATTTCATGAGCAATGTTCCCTCATTTTTTTGTCTTTCATATAATTGTTATTTAATATACATGATTATAGTAGTGTTTGTTCCCTTTTCCCAGGAATGGGATAGCAATCGTGTTGTTCAGTTTATGAATACAATCTTTCAAGTGCGCAATGAATCAGACTGCTGCTGTTGTTTATACCAGCCTTGGGCACTGGAAGCAAATGTTGGTGGTTAGCAGAACCTGTCACATAAGCATCTTGGTATCAACCTAATTTGACATATTTATTTCCCAATACTCCAAATTATTGACAACAACCTTTTAAGGCATGTCATTATGATATAGCCCCATGGTACATGACAATGCCCCAGGGTGTAAATTCAGTCTGGGTGGGGAAGATGAGCAGTTGTAATTACATTTTATATTACAATCATATCCAAGGATGCTTTCAATTTAAATGCGACAGAACACAAGCTTGTATTGATTCTGATCTGGAAACCTCATGGATCTGTAATAATGAATCAGCAATTGCCAAGAAAGGTGTTTTTAGTGGTTTGGAACTTGGGAACCTTACACTGAATGTTAATAACACAAAATCTCAAAGATACTATAATTTCACCAGTCCTAATTCCACATGATGTGGTCTGCAGAGGAATGGTTGTCTGAGTACTAATGGTAGTTGCTATGCATACAGCACAAACAATGTGTCTGGTTGCAATCCCTTTGGACAATCCAATTAAGTCAAATGCACTTAATGAAACTCAATTGTCCTTCGAACTCATGGTGTTCATTCTGCAAGCATCGCAACGACTCTAGACGGGGTTGGTGGCCCACCATTTTAATACCCGGATGGTTCTGGCTTTGTAGCATTAATGCCTACAAAAGGGTACCTCCACAGTAGGCAGGCACATCTCGGTCCTTTTGTAGTCCAATCTAAAAATTTAACCTTTAACTTCCAGTGCAACTATTACCCTGTATGTAATAAGCATGGCGTGTCTAAGCCCTTAGTAACCCGACCAACTACATTTCATGAATTTGTACATGCTCTATTTCCACGCTTGGGTGTTGCTGAACTTGAACAAGCTATTGACAATGTTTCCGCTACACTTGGAATGACCCAAAAATGCTGCCATAGATTAATGAATCTATAGATGGAGATGTGCTCTCAGAATTAGCTATCCAAATTCTTTGGGCCTCACAAGGAGGTATTTGTGTGTTAATAAATACTACCTGTTGCTTCTATGCTAGCAAATCTAAACAAATCAAATATGATGGGAACAAGATTCATCAACATGTCCGAACCTTTCATCAAAGCCCAAGAACAACCCGTGGCCAGAGGCTCAGCAGCTGACCGGTCCTGGCTGCCAGACCTCAGATCATGGGCATGGGACATTTTAATGATATTGTCTCTCATTTTGGTTGCCTATTGTGATATTTTCATTTCTTCTTGCTTACCTCTTCATGTATGACATTTTCAGAAAAAAGCCAACACAGCAGTTCACATTCACAAAAGTCTCTATTTCTGTCCATAGCAGTTTAGATGAAAAACTTCACTACCCAACAGAGGCGTCTTAATTTATTTTTCATTTATTATTTATCACAATCCTTACAATGGTATTTCTCGCTGTTTCTCCACATCTTCTTCTGTCTCTTGCCCCAACACACACTCGCACACGGGTGCACGGCCTCAGGAAGAAATGCAGCTGCAGTTCTGAATGGGGAGGGGACACCACAACAAGAAACCAACCAGCCAATGTCGTATGTCTTTAATAGAAGTGAACCACATAAATACAGCAACCTATTTAAAGTCATGTTGAAAGAACATCAGTTTAAGTGTCACACTTTCAAAAGTGCAGCTTTTGGCAGGTAAAGGAAGGTAAAAAGATGGGAGGTAAAAAAAGAGCCTTAGAAAGTAGAAGTCACTGTGAAATAGCACCAGGACCAGGAAAAAAAGCAGAAGAATAAAACCCCCACAACCCTTTGGCAGAACGCACATAGGAAAGAAGTAACAGCACCTTTCCAAACCGAGCTCTTAAGGCTAGGAAGCCGCAGTGTGAGCGTGCGCAGGGCAAGGCAGGCAGCGCCTGTGGTGCAACCCCAGTGCCAGCTGCCCCGGTGATGGAAGCTGGTGCCTGGTGCCTGCTGCTGCTCTGGCTCCCTAAACACCTGCCCCTTCTCTGCTCCCCCTGGATGCATGAGTTAGGTAAGTAACTGTGCTGGGTGTCTGCGGTAAGATGTAGGCAGTGGGGGGCTGCAGGGGTGGTCTCTGTGGGAAGAGACCAGGGGTGGCCAGCTCTGCAATGGACCCACCGCAGCACACAGCTGAGCCCCTCAGCCAGGCTGGTGGCACCTCTCGGGAAATGTGTTCAAGAAAGGGTGGGGATAAAAAGAGCAAGAAACAACAGAGGAAACACCCAGGTCATGGCAAGGAAGAGGAAGGAGGGACCTTCATGGCTATGGCATTTGTCTTCCCAAGCAACCATTATACATGCTTAGCCCATCCTTCCTGGTATTGGCTGCACATCTGCTAGCTGGTGGGAAGCAGTGAAAAAACTTTTTGCTTTGCTTGGGTGTGCAACTTTTGCTTTCTTGACTGAATTGTCATTACCCCAATCCACAAGTCCTCTCACCTCACATCTATTTTTTTTGTGTGCTGTTGGAGAGGGCAGTGAGTGAGTGAGTGACTGGATGGGTTTTTGGCTTTTGGCCAGGGTCAGCCCAGCAGAGTAGTTTACTTCTTGAATGTATCCCAACACAAAAGAAACAAAAGACAAACACAGCACCACTTTTTAAGGGTCTTAAAGCTACACACCAGAAGCTTGCCTGTCGCATTACACAGGCTGGTAGAAACCATTAAAATCATAGAGTAGACAAGTTTTCCTCGACAAGTTTTGCCTTGGGGATATCCCAATCCCCCTGTTCCTCTTGTTGTCCCCTTCTCAGCAGTTACAAAGCCCAGGGTGTCCCTCTCCAAAGCTCTGCCTGGAGTTTCTTGATGGCCCATCAATTAGTGTCTGAAGACTTTTGGTCTTTGCTGTTGCCTCTGTTATTTTTATATGCCCCAGGTTTGTGTCTCTACGACTTATTATCTTCTTCTGCATTTAAAGGGTCCTTGATCAAATGACTGTAATAAAGTGGATGTTCTCACCTTCCACATAGCCTTACAGAAACGTTTTAGTGTCAGCGTGAGCAGTAGTGGTTTAATCAGTTTCCCATGATTTGTACTTCAAAATTCAGTCCATGGAGGAGACGCATGGGGCTTGGGTAGGTAAGAAGAGAGTATTTTGTTCTGGAAAGGCTATAGCAGAGCTGTTGCCGCTGGAGAAATCTTTCATTACTTTTCACCCGAATCATTGTAATAAGAATGAAATCAATTAAATATTTGTGCCTGAAGTCAGGTCATGATCAGCTGTACCTTTCTTTATTGTATCAATTGCATGTATGTGATCTTTTATGTGTGTAGCTGAGCTGCAGCTCCCAGCTCTTCACCACAACCCATCTTCAAGATGAGGTGAAGAGATAGGAGCAGCACCGTACATTGTGGAGATGTACAGTATAAAGCAACATATGCTGTTCTGTTTAAATGAGTTTGTTTGTTGATAATTGTATTTCTGTATTTCTGTGAGAAGACTTGACTCTGAGATAACCAAAAACCAGAGCAGCAAATTGCCCCACCCCCTCCAAACAAACAAAGAAAGCAGAAATGGAAGCATTTTGCTTAAGTTCTTAACCTATGGACATGTTGCAAAATAGACCTATCTGCTGAGACACAGAAAGATGGCATTATGACAGGTATTTGGCATTGTGGAAGAGGAGCACGTAGAGCTTCCTCATTGGCTTTCTTATAAATCATTCCTTCCCATGAGCAATATATCAGGCACCAAAGCTTTTTATGAAGCCAATGCTTCCTGTCTGGTTGAAGATACTGTCTTCAGAAAAAGCATTTCCCGTGAGCTGGTGTGATCTTTTCAAAGTGTGGGTTTACCGTGGTTTATTGTTCGTGACAAGAAAGAAGAGCCAGATATAGGTTGAATTGCTACTTCTTTTTGAATGTGTACTTTCTGCACAGGTATACTCCAGCTCTAAGATGGAGGACAGCATTTAGTTTGATTAGTTATGTTTTAGTAAGTTTAATTGCTTAGTTTCTTATACTGAATTATAAAAAGGAAGGCTTTTATTGCATCTAATCCTGCATTCTGTATTTAAATTTGTTTGATACATCTATGGTTTAAATTAAGAACATCCTACCCTAGAATATGCAGCCAGCTGCAGCAGCAGAATAAAGAACTCGGGGACATGAGCAAGTCACCTCATTGTAGAAGGCCGTCAGGTCAGTCAGGCATGTTTTCCCCTTTGTAAATCCATGCTGACGAGAAGCTGATTGCCTTCTTGTCCTTGGTGTCTGTAGAAATGGTTCCTAGGATTAGTTGTTCCATCAGCTTCCCAGGGGTTCATGTCAGGCTGACTCACCTGTGGTTCTCTGGATCCTGCTTCCTGAAGACAGGAGTCACATTTGCTGTCTTCCAGTCTTCAGAGACCTCTTCTGATCACCATTACCTTTCCAGGTTTATTGAAATTGGCCTCACAATGACATCAGACAGCTCCTGGGTGGAAAGACTGATATTGTTGGACAGATCAGAGAAATTGTTCTTGTAGGAAAAGGACTGGCAGTACAAGCCTATGATTTTAGTAATGGATTCTACAGATTCAACTTGTTCAACGTGCTCTGTTGCTGTTGTGGTTTAACCTTGGCTGGCACCAAGCACCACGCAGCTGCTCACTCACTCCCCCCTCACCCAGAGGGATGGCGGGGAGAATCAGAAAGGAATGTAAAAACTCGAGGGTTGAGATGACAGCAATTTAATAGGTAAAGCAAAAGCCGTGCACGCAAGCAAAGCAAAGCAGGGAATTCATTCACCAATTCCCATGGGCAGGCAGGTTCAGCCATCCCCAGGAAAGCCGGGCTCCGTCACGCGTAATGGTTACTCGGGAAGACAAACACCATAATGCCAGATGTCCCCCCTCCCTTCCTTCTTCTTCCCCCAGTTTATATACTCAGCATGACATCATATGGTATGGAATATCCCTTTGGCCAGTTCAGGTCACCTGTCCTGGCTGTGTCCCCTTCCAATTCCCCACACCCCTCCAGTCCTCTGGCTGGCAGGGCCCAAGGAACTGAAAAGTCCTTGACTTAATATAAACATCACCCAGCAACAACTAAAAACATCAGTGTCCTGTCAACACTCTTCTCACACCAAATCCAAACCACAGCACTGCACCAGCTACTAAGAAGAAAATTAACTCTACCCCAGCTCCTGGACAGTTGCTCAGTGACTGCAACATTACAATTAGCTCAGAGTTTGGTGTGACCATGGCAGGAACAGGTTCTGTTACTATAGCTCTGAAAGGGTAGAGCTTTTTGCTGGGGTAAAAGAATGTGAGTTTCCTGTGTGGCTTGCCACAATACTTTTTTCTCATCTCTCAGTTGCCATGTTTTGGTCTGATAGCAACGATCACTTTGTCACCCTGCAGCATTACATATGGACATCAGGACAGATGCACAGCCAGTTCTGCTATTGCATTTCAGCTTCCTCCTGTGGAATTTAGGTAAGTTCCCCCAGTTTTTTGTTCAAATGCTCAAAGGACTTTTTTTTTTTTTTTTTTAAATCAGTATGTCATTGATAAAGATCAAATGCATCTGTATCGTTTTTATTGACAGTGCTTGCAGTGAAAGGAGAAATGTGTTCTGCAGATTTTCCCACTAGAACTACCCATGTCTATCCATTTGCTACATAAGGAAATTTAATTCCTCACCTTTGTCATCTCAGTCAAGCCGAAGTCGCTTACTTATATTAGTCAATGTAGAGAAGGCTAGATAAATTCCCTGTGAAAGCAAGATCCCCCGTCTGACATTGACCTACGTAGCATCCATCATAGCAGCATTTTAATTACAAAGGCAGAGCTCTTAATGAATTATTGTCATTGCTTAAGTGTTTTGTTATTCCAGAAAACTGATTTAGGACATCATTCTTTCTGTGTATTACTCTTCTGCTAATAATATGCTCTGTCATTAGAAATGATTCCAAACAGCTGGGAGGGAAGTTCTGTTGACCTTCAGGGAAATTCAGTTCCAGATCTGGATGTTGTAGCTAACTGGACTTCTAAACACCAAGTAAACCGAAGTAAAAATAAGCAACACTTAAAAGCATGTGACAGGAATAAAAAGGAGCACATCTATCTGAATGTGAAAGACTGCACTTCTTCCAAGAAGAAGATGATGAGAAGACAGAGAAAAGAGCACACTGAGAGCAAAGGTAAAGTCTGCTAATAAAGGGAAAGATGTATGCATTACTTAATAAACAGTCTAACAGATTCAAGTCTGAAGTAGAGATTTGCATTTGTACGCTAAAAAGTTTTCTTTTCTAACCTGCTGTTGAGGTTAGGCAGGATGGGCAGTTCAAGGCAGGGTACAGTTGGAGACTTGCAGCTCCAACAGAGTAAATAATGTGATGTAATAATTTCTGTTGATGCTGGATCAAAATAGTCATTGCGTCCGGAATTCTCATTAGACGTAATCCTAAATTGTGACTTATCAGTAAGCCCCTACAATGGAAGAAGGCTCAACGGGGATGGGCAAGTGCAATCTACTCATGCAGTACACAGTGACTGAACATGGCTTTGAGAAAGAAAGTTAAACTTAACAGTAAAGGGACCAGAGATCAGCAGTTCTATCACTTGGGTGGATCAGCTGGCTTTATCAGTTAAATGGATCAGCTGGTTGTGTAAATTTGTGTCCATGAGTTAATCAAAAGAGTGTGAATGTCTTCCTGAGTTAGCCAGACCAGCACAGGGCGAGTGTGTATATGGCACAGCCTAACACAGAGTACAACCACTTGAACAACTGACAAAAAGTGCTTTGAGGAGACCAACACACTCGAGCTGCTTAAACCCACGTAGACCTTCCTGGTGCCACCCAGCATTGCAATGGTGAGCATGTCATAAAGCCTGGCCATGACAATCACATTTGTATTGTGATTCAGCTGTGTATTGAAATCGCTATATTCTGCTAAGTGTAATTTGCGCTTGTGTGGTGCTTTCAACACATAGCTGTATCATTCTGCTAAATCAGAATCTCATGTGACATCACATATCATCATACATGTAAATTGGTATTAAACATTAAATTATCCATGTGTGAAATACCAAAAAGTATCTGGTCTACAGCATTGGACTCTGCCATGAGTGCAGACTGAGGTAAACAGTCACAGTAGTTCAATATAAATTGTATTTTTAGAGCTGATCTCATTAAGAAAGCCTCACCTTTCTCACATTTATGTTCTTTTTCTTGCTAGATTCCCCTGTTTCATGTGCTACCCACTGGATTATTGCAATGATTCTAGGGATCCTCTTCTTGGCATTGCTGGGAACAGCAGTGGGGCTTATCAAGGGTAAATAAATCTCCATTGAAAATACTTGATCTGAACAAGGACTCTTGAAATCTGCTCAGGGGTCCAAGAAGAGCACAAAAGTATTTTTTCCCTTTTAAAAAAGGCTTGCTTCTTTTTTCTGCGATTTTTAGATGTTAAGTTTGGTGTAGTTAGACCTGCCCTTAGCAGGAACAAGAGAGTAAGGGGCAGAAAGCATCAAAGATGCCTTTGAAAGGGGTGACTGAGTAGACTGCAGTGCATAGCAAGCACACTGTGCTCAACCACTCAGGACCATTTACATCCTGATGACTACAGCTCTAGGATGAAGGACATAACCTGAAGGCCCATTTCTTGTCTGTGGGTTTGGAGATCAGCGCTGTACAGAGAGAAAGTGAACCCTGGGGTGTTCAGTGGCCGTCCATGGGCGAGTACCACCAGCCGCTCTCCTGTTAGAAGGAAAAGGAAGGTGCTTCAAACTGTAAGACCTCCATGACTAGCAGCTGTTATAAAATGATTCCTGTTTCGAGGAAGTTTAAGCCTTTTGACCAGCTTGCTGTGAAATGCTATGAAGCTGAAGTTCAGGCAAGTATAGGAGTAGGAAATGGTGTCTAACAAAGCAGCAGTGCTGCAGAAATGTGCTGCTGGATGAGCCCCAGCAGCAGCCAGCGCTAGTGGTGGAGGCTATACGGACATGGGTGACCTGCCACAAACCCGTCAGGTGCCAGGGCTTTGCCTGTCCCATTGGACAGATGGAAACATGGGCCAAAGACGATGTTTATCTGGAGACAACAGAACAAAAAGGGGAGGGAAAAGCTAAAAAAAAACCCAAAAACACTGGGAAGGAAAAGGAAGGTCCCAAGAGACCCCTAGAGTCTCACCTATTCCCGTTTGGAACATGGATGCCCTTCACAGACTCTGATGCAGGTAACTACATTGACTTTGTCAGTCTCAGCAGAGCTCCAGGGATGGCACTACTGTAACTGTGGAGAATCATCTTCTGGAGAGGGTATATCTGTGAAACGTGTTTGTAATGAACTAGGCTATGACTATGAATGGGCAGAGAGATGTATGATTGTTTTGCAGACTGTCCATGTCCACGCTGCCCTGAGCAGTGGGTGGCCTACAGAGAATGCTGCCACTTCTTCTCCAGGGAGAGGAAGGACTGGCATTCCAGCCGGGAATCCTGCCGGGCACAGGGAGCTCATCTCCTGGTGATCAACAGTACCAGTGAAATGGTGGGTGCTTTTGCAGTGGCAAGGGCAGAGGGCCTTTACCATGCTGGATGGTAGGATTGTGGGGGAGAGGTCCAAGGCGCTGTACTGCCCCGGCTCTTCCCCTCTGTGGGGAAGGGAGAGGGTAAAGGGCATTTGCAGCGCACTGGGACCACCTGCATCTGGCAGGGCTTTCGCTTGGCCTCTTTGCACCAGGGACTCGCGTCTCTCTGCCAGCCTCCACTGAGTTTGTCATGGGCTCAGCCCTCAGACCCCCCGGTCAGGGGAGCTGCCCGGCACTCCGAAACACTGAGGCTTACAAAGCATGTCCCTGTAGGAAGGATGGGCATGGGTGTTCAAAGAACATTGAGAAATGGCCCGCGAACTCCCTCTCTCATACAACGCCCCTTTATTGCCCCCTCAGAACCCAGAACCTGACCGGGTTTCTCCAAATCTACTGATCTCTCTGCCCCTCTGTCCCTCTTAGGACTTCTTCCAGATAATCTACAGTAAATCCTACTGGATCGGTTTGAAGAATAACACTGGTGGTGGCTGGATTTGGGAAGATGGCTCAAAACTGACTGACAGAAAGTGAGTATGGTGTTTCCTCTGTGTTTTTAGACAAAGTAAAGGGCTTGAGGTCCTCCCCACACCCTTAATCCTTTCCCACGAAATGTTCCCTCTGTAATCAATGGAAGTCAACCAACAATAAACACAGCTTGTAAGGGATGTTCAGAGTGGCTGCAGGCTCTAGCAGCACCAGAAGTTAGGGGTTCCTCCTGCCTGGCTGCTGGACCCCAGCTGGGTGCACCCAGAGACCTGGGAGTGTCTGTCTCGGGCTGATGGACACAGCCGCTGCTTTTCCTTTGCAGGTTCAGCCAGGTGGATCTGAGCATGTATCCCAGAGACTCAAACACACAGACAGACACGCACGTGAAGGACTCTGACACAGACTGCCACAGGCAAGGCACTGCCTTCAGCAGCACCTGCACGTGATGCTGCCAGGGCTGACATAAAGCACAACTGTAGGCAGGCAAGTCCCCTTCCTCCTCTCTGGCTGCTCAGGATTGAAGATCCCTAGCGAAGGCACACACAGAGGGCTCTCTAGGTTCACAAGCACACATAGACATTTATGGATCCCCTGAGCACCTCCCCATCCGACCATCCCTGCCCAGATCCCAGCCCCTCTTACCCACCCCACAGGTCCCCTACTCACTAGGGGGTCCAGCTCACTGCTTGCTAGCAAGCGGGCACACTCACACACTCATCTCACAGGCACCTCACACTTACAGGACCCCCACGAGTACCAGCATGGACCCTCTGCCCACCTGATACCCCTGCCCAGACCCGGGGCCTCCTACTCACTGGCTAGCGCAGCCTGGAGCTTGCTAGGGAATTGCCCGCGCAGCCCGGGCTGGGGGAGGACACAAGCACTCTCCCCCCAGCACACGGGCTGTGACCCATGGCCCCGCTCCAGCTGCTGGCGCCGAGCCCCTCACTCAGCCCGGTCCCCCCAGCAGCTGCGCCCAGGACACACAGGCACCCACCCCAACCCAGGGACCGGGCTGAGCCCCTCACCCACCCCAGTGGCTGGCACCACCGCCCAGGGTCCTGCACCCCCCTGACCCCAGAGCTGGCACCGTGCCCGCTCACAGGGTGCCCCAGCCGCTGGCACCTCATCCTCACAGCACTGACCACAGGGGCAGGGGGCGAGATTGCCGGGGGGAGCGTGCGGGAAGGCTTTAATGAGAAGCCAGGACAGGCTGCGGCAGTCAGGGCAGGGCTGGGTCAGACTATGCTCACACACCGTCAGCAGCTGCTCACTCATGACCCATCCCCTCCTCTCTCTCACTCCTCTTCCCCTAAATCTTCCTCAACAGGTTTTGCACAGCACCACAGGCCCACTTCAAATACCCCAAACCCCCCTGTTCCTCTTGTTGCCCCCTTAGCAGTTACAAAGCCCAGGGTGTCCCTCTCCAAAGCACTGCCTGAACTTCCTTGACGGAGCATCAGTTAGTGGCTGAAGACTTTTGGTCTTTGCTGTTGCCTCTGTCATTTTACTTGCACTGGGTTTGTGTCTCTGCGGGTTTCCGTTTAGCCATTTCTTCCTTATTATCCCCTTTTGCACTGAGAGGGTCCTTGATTGGATAACCTTAATGAAGCAGAAGCTTTTACCTTTTGCACGCCCATAAAACAGGTTTTAAATGGGGTATTTGATAGTTTCTGTCCCAAGGTCTCCAAACGCTTTAAGTGGAACCGCAAAAAACACGTAGGACAGGGCTTTTCTCTCTTTAGTGATGGGAAATGGAGAGCCCAGAATGAGACTAACTGACAGTCTCACAATGAGCTCTGGGCAGAGCAAGCCCCTCTGCTAGACTTCCCATGTCCCAAGACAGGTCTTCCCTGACATAAGGCCCAGCTGCAGTGAGCCTCCTACCTCCAAATCTATGGTATTTTTCCCCCTGCCAAAGCGGAGACCTCTCTCTAATGACCCCCTGCTTGTGTGCTCCGCCTGTGTCTTCCACAGGGTCCTGTTCAACAGCTTTGTGCAGAACTGTGCCACTCTGGAGGATGGTCTCATCCGTGCTTCTAGCTGCGAAATCCCTGCCCCATGGATCTGTGAGAAATCTCTTCAGTGACCCCTGCAGCCCTTGTGTCAGGGGGTGCCCTTTGGAGAGCTGTGCTAAGGCTTGTTCCCCGTGAAGGTGACTCGGGAAGCTTCTCTGAGAGTGCCTGGCTGTGTGCTCCTTGCTGCTGTGACACCTGTCCTCGTGCAAGGAATGAATGGAGCTGCAGCCAGAGCCCTGCCGCGGGCAGCTGCAAACAGGAGGCCCGAGTGCTCCTCCGGCATTCAGGATCACGCTGCTGATGTTCACACCCATAGCCATCAGCTGGTGACAGATGGTCTTCAAAGTGGTAGAGAAGGGGAAGGAGAGATTTCTCTAATTCTCCCTCAGTCATTTTCAGAGATACTTAAGCACTGTCACTGGAGTGCTGTCCTGGCATTGGAAATCCTGGGGAGAGCTGAGACTGTAAACCGTGAACTCATGCAACCTCTGGGTTAATTCCTCTCTCTTGTGAACAATGGTGACATAGACCAAGGCTGAAAACTAGCCTGAAGTTTGAAGTTGGCCTTCTTTTGCAAGTGGTTGGATCAGATGATATTCAGAAGTCTCCTCTAACCTAAATTCTTCCGTGGTTTATGTTTGTACCTGGAGAAAACTGGAGCACAGCTCCCAGTGCTACGCTGCTGTGTAACTAGCTGTGAAGGAGTAAACCTGTTACCCTGCTGCAATGAAAATAAACATGGGTTGCTTCTAACAATTTCTTCTGTAGTGACTTTTTCTGTGTCCCTCTAATACCATTGTTGAGTGCACTGGATGACTGCAGGAGCGGTCTGCAAACTAGGACCATGCATGGCAATCAGTTAGCTGAGGGGAATTTGTTCGAGCTTGTCTAGACAACAATTAACATGATGAGGCATGTTTGCAGAGCACAGGGGGGTGGGAGACGGATGGCGCCAAGGATGGCACCAAGGAAAGGTAACACCTGGCTGTTAATTGCTGGCAGTTAACCACCAATCAGGGATTGCCTAGTATGCAATGCTTAGCTTCAAGAACCAATCTGTTTAAAACGTGCAGCTTCTGAAAGTGTATAAAAATGCGTGCTTCTGTATAATAAATTGACACTTGCTTGCATCAAGCTGCGTCCCGTCTTCATTCACCGCAGATGACTGACAAATGGGTGGAAAGGAAGCTGGTGGCAGGAACAGTCAGGAGGGCAGGGGATGAAGTACTTTGCAGTAACGCTGCAGAACAGCAGCTCCTGTTGCAAAGGACAAGAAACAGCTACAGCTGGTAAACAGGTTCCTACCCCAGCTCTGCCTGAGGGATTACAGATGGACAAACTTATTTTTGTCAGTAGCTAAATAAGTGCAGCCCCTCATCTTCTAGCCCCTTTGTCCCAAGGCCCACCTGTGAAGGTGCCCTCAGACATGGCTCAAGTGCACTGCACCACCCCTTGGTCTGTTTGCCCAAAGCTCCGAGTGTCCTCCAGAGCAGCTCTCCCTCTAAAGAAGTCCCTCCATACCCTTCATTCAGCACTTCTCCCTGTGAGATTCAGCGGACAGACAGGCACAATTCCAATTTTTGTGACAAGCAGGCTGCAGTCACCCAAAGTCCTATGCTGTGTAACACCACCTTGACTACCTGACAAGGATGACTGTGATGACTTTTTAGTGACACACTGGTGGCAGTTCGTGACAGTATTTCTTAAAACACTGATGATCGTGTTGTTAGGTTCATGTCCCTAAGCAGTCACAAAATAATTTATTAGAATTATCTGAGAGGTATGTTTGTTACAGTGAGACAGCTGTTTTTTACTGTTAAAACTGAAGTTCTAGCATATCGCCCAAGGATGCCTGAGATGGCAAGATAGTCACTGTTTCTGTGTCTACCTGAAAAACATTTCCAAAAATCTCATCTTTAGGACACTTTGATGTTCAAAAAATGTAAGGCTCATTTAAATTATGCAAGACTAGCAAATCATTCTTTTCCTGTATTCTTCCCAAGTATTTTAAAGAACATTAAATTCTCATTGTATTTAACTTGTATTGATACTGCTTTTCTCTTATTCCTGTCTATGCAAAATCCACTCCAGTCCTGATTAGCATACTTAACACAGGCAGTCCACTCCGAACATCTCTATAACTGACAAACCCTATGGCCTTTTTCCTAGGTGGCATGTCCAAATGCTATCCGTATCAAAGGCAAGCTCCTTTTCTCTGCATCTTTACCATCAAAGCTTTAATTTACTACTCTCTGCCCTGCATGCTCTTTTCTTTCTCATTTTTGAATGCCGTACTTGTACACCAGCTTGCAAGGTTAAGGGCTGCGAGTTGCCCACACCAGCCTGCTGTTCTTGAAGTCTTCTGCTGATCTGCTCTGAAAACTCACTTGTTCTCTCCTTTCCCTGATTATGTGTTTGTGCTGCGTTAACAAATATAGAGGGGAAGATATTGATGGGCCCTATGGAGGATTAACTGTTGAAATTGAGGTAGTATTGGTATTGCTGATGTTGTCCTGTTGAGACATGAGCTGTCAGTACTGCTGGTGGTAGTGCTGCAGCTTATAAACTGGAATGAAAACCAAAAAAAATCCTCACATGCTTGAGTCTGTTTCCTTGGGTTCAGCACGGTGCTGTAGATACTGCGCTCTGTGCATTCCCCAGTGCTGTATGCTGTCACGGTTTTAAATTCCCTGTCTCTGGCCCTTGAGGTATTTCAGATTCAGATTTCAGATTTCGGGCTCAGGTTTTATGCAGACCTACATAGCCCAAATGCCATTAGCAGTGGGGATTGTTGCTATGCAGCACTTCTTTGTTTTGTCCAGGTGTCCTCTGAAGTGTGCTGTCAGGAGACTTTAAGGATGCTATTCTAAGGCTACATCTCATCTAGAAGGATTGAATGTGCCAAGACACGTTCTCTGCCGTCGAAACTGGCTGAGGCTCCATAACCATATGTTAATAAACTCACTGTCCCTCAAAACAGGGCTTTGCCTAAACCACAAGCTGGATGGTTTGAAACCAGGTACGAGGGAGCAGCAAGGTCCAGCTGCTCTTTAGTGATGGCTTGCTGGGAGCTGAGAGCAGTAACATGGCTGGCAGAGGTGATGGCCCATGTCCAAGCCCCTGCCACCTTTCCTCTCTTACCAGTAATCGCAGGACAAGTTTCTGGCTTATTGGAGGGAAGCTCCAGTTTTTCCCACCAGGCCTGGTGGATGCTGTGGCTTAGGTGGTACCTTGTCAGCCACAGAAATAGGCCTTCTTTTGCTTCCTATTCAGAAAGCCAGATTAGTGCGGGGAATAGACACACCAGCACTGCAGCATACAACATTGACATAAAGTAAGACTATAAATCCAGCCCGTCCCAGAACTGTTTGATTGACTAACATGGTTGTAGCCTAAGTAATTGAGTCTCATTTTTCACACAGGGTCACCATCTGCCTGGACTGCTGTTTCACAGACAGGGTTGCCAGCTCCCTTCAGCAGTCAAGCGTTTACAGTCAACATGTGAAGTTAGCGTGTGCACGGGTTTGACCTGAGAATTTACCCTAATCCACACAGGTTTATTCTGAGAGTATACCTTCGATGTGGTGAGCAGTCTGGACACTGCTAGATCTTCTAGTATTAGTAGTGGTGATTTCCACTGAGAGTATCATCAAGCAAATAAATCTTCCTCTTTGCCTGCACAGATCATCTTTCAAGGCATTTTTCCTGGAGGTGGATATACATGACAAAATCATAAGGTGCAGAAAGATTTATTCCAATACTCCAGTCTCTTCCTGGAGCTATACAGAATATGGCTGTGGCTAAATCCTCTGGCTTGAAAGTATTCCTCCTGCTGTTTTTGTTATTCAGGTAGACCGTTGTTGGAGGGAACTTCCCTGACAGCTTTTAAATTCAAGAATTCAATGAAAAGAATTTATAGAGGCACAGTGTTGACTTCTTTATTACTCAGTACAAATGGCAGTGATGGGGCACTTACAGTTTTGATATGGTGTCAGTCTATCCAGTTTATCTGATTTATACTTCTGAAAGCATATGTTGTGATAGCATTTCCTTTTGGAGAAATCACTGGTCATTTTTACTGTTCAGGACAGCATCTGTTTATTCAGCATCACACAAGGAATGGAGATGGTGAACACATGCACAGAAGAGCAAAGCATGAAGATTCTCAAATTCTGCAGAAAATTATTGTCATGGTTTAATGCCAGACAGCATCTAAGTACCATGCAGCAACTCGCTCACTCTCCCCTCCCTGCTCCCCAGTGCAATGAGAAGGAGAATTGGAAAAAGGAAAAACCTGTTGGTTAAGATAAGAACAGTTTAATAACTGAAATAAAGTAAAAATCCTAACAACAGCAGCAACAATAATATTAATGAAGAGGAGGGGGAGAGAGAGGAATAAAACTCAAGGGAAAAACCCACAAGTGATGCACAATAGCATTGCTCACCACCTGTTGACTGATGCCCAGCCAGTCCCTGAGCAGTGAGCAGCAGCTCCGCGGCAACTCCCCCCAGTCTATACACTGAGCATGACGTTCTATGGTATGGAATATCCCCTTGGCTAGGTCAGGTCAGCTGTCCCGGCTCTGCTCCCTCCCGGCTTCTTGTCCACCTGCTCACTGGCAGAGCACGGGAAACTGAAAAGTCCTTGACTTGGAGTAAACACTACTCAGCAACAACTAAAACGTCAGAGTGTTATCAACATTATTCTCATAGTAGATCCAAAACACAGCACTGTACCAGCTACTAAAGAAAATAAACTCCATCCCAGCCAAAACCCAGACAGTTCTTAACCTACAATTGGCTTTATTTTGCCGTAGCTCTGAAACAAGTTTATAGCTGTGAGGTTAAAAGAATGGTAACTGGTATGGTACACTTCTGTGAGGAAGAACAGGGTGTTGATTCTAGTTATTATTCTGTCTCTTCAGCTTACTTTTGAGTTATATACATGTACGCTAATGATTTATGTGAGAGGAATAAATAACACATCAATATTAAATGGGAAAACCAGATTTTGCTAAAGACCAGGAAAAGATGCAAAGAATCCTACAGAACATGAACTTCCATAAACAATTAATTGAGATGGGAATCATAACAGTGTGTTGTTGTGCCTTTCAGCAAAAATAATTAAAAAAAACTAAAGGCACTGAATGTACACCAAAACATCTGGAAATGCACATTGGGCCATTTAACAGAGCTGTAAATAAAACAAGTGCTAATAGAGACTTATTCAAACAAAACTAGCCTCTCAAAACAACATATTATGTCTAGAACATCGTATTTGGGTTGATACTTCATAACATCGGTTCAAAATTACATTTTACACTACTTAGAAAAATGGGATATCCTTAATAAGTCAATAGGAATTCAACACAATTTAAAAATTTCTGCTATTTCCATATTTCTCTACCACTTATTACCTGATCCTCCTACCACTTAAGGTGATGTGAAATTTCAGGTCACATATTAAAAGCCAATGATTTGGAAAATGACTGAAAACCGAAAACTTATTTCTGCAGATTCCTCAGTGCATCAAGAAAAGAAATTATATATTTGAACCCCAGCAAATTACAAGATATGTCTTCCTAAGAAATTATATTTTAATTTACAGAATCACAGAATCATGTATGTTGAGTGGGACCCTTGAGATCATCCAGTCCCATCACCCTCTGCTAAAGCAGGGTCAGCTACAGCAGGTTGCCTGGGACTGTGTCTTGTCTGGTTTTGAATATCCCCACAGATGGAGGCTTCACTGGGCAACCTATTCCAGTTTTCGACCACCCTCACAGTATTTTTTTTTTCTTTGGTTCAGATTGTAATTCAAATTTTTCAATTTGTGCCTGTTGCTTCTTGTTCTGTCAGTGGTCACTAATGGGAAGAGTCCAGCCCCTTCTTCTTTGTTCCCTCCCATCAGGTACTTATATCCATTGATTAGATGCCCCCTTAGCCTTCTATTCTTCAGGTTGAGCGGTCCCAGCTTTCTCAGCCTTTCTTCATACGAAAGATGCTCCAGTCCCTTCATCATCTTTGTGGTCCTTAGCTGGACTTGCTCCAGTAAGTCCATATCTTTGTTGTACAGGAGAGGCCAGAACTGGACACAGTACTTGACACATGACCTGACCAGTGCTGAGTAGGGATGCAAGGATCACCTCCCTCAACCCGCTGGTGGTACACTTCTTAACGCAGCTAGGTACTCAGTGTTGACCCCTGGGGTACACCACTAATCACTGGCCTCCAGCTGGACTTTGTGCCACTGACCACCACCCTCTGGGCCTGTCTGTTCAGGCAGTTTTCAATCCACCTCACTGTCCGCTTATCTAACCCCTTTCTTCATCGGCTTTTCTATGCAGATTTCATGGGAGATAGCATCAAAGATCTTAGTGAAGTCAAGACAAAATCCCCAGCTCTCCCTTCACCCATAAAACCAGTCACCTCATTGTAGAAGGCTATCAGGCTGGTGAAGCGTGATTTCCCCTTCATAAATCCGTCTGGCTACTCCTAATCTTCTTGCCCTTCCATGTGTCTCAAAATTGCTCCACCATCTTCCCAGGGGCTGGTGTGAGGCTGATCAGCCTGTGGCTGCCTGCATCCTCCTTCTTGCCCTTCTTGAAGACAGGAGTGACATTTGCTTTCTTCTAGTCCTCAGGAACATATCCTGGTTGCCATTGCCTTTCAAAAATAACCAAGAGTGCCCTTGCAATGGCATCAGTTGAAATGGTTATAATATGAGCACTTTAACCCAACAGGGAGTCCAGGGCAGCTAGATATGTTTTGAACAAACCATAAGAAGGTACCAGCCCCAGTACGAACCTATGGGAGTGAGAAACCCAGTGATCTAATGAATGTTCATGAGGTGTCTCCCATAATAAATTTCAACCAATTATTTCAAGGATGAAAAAATTATGTTATTCATATGTAACGGCTAATTAGCATTTGCTGTAATGTAATTGCTTAGTGCAGAAATCACACGTAGAGTATACATTAAATTCAAGTTCAGTAAATACTTATCACCAGGGAGATTGTGGGTATTTAATACACAGAAGGAAACCTAGCTTGACAAGACAAATCAAACAGGAGCTTGCAGTACGGCTATTTGACAACACATACCCAAATACCCTCTTCTAAGGTGGATAAATATGCCTCTTTTTCAAGCTCATCAGACACAAACATGTCAGTTTATCCCAATTAAAGATAAGATATTGTTAAAGCTCGCTAGGACAGAGTTCTGTCTTCTGAACATTGATGACTGGATGAATTACCAGTCACTCTAGAGTAAGTAAGTTTTATATTATACTCTTTCATCTATGTTCATGTTATAGAATATATCAGGGAAAAAAACCTCACACCCAAACCAACAATTTCCTTAGTATCATCTACTGGATTAGCAAAAATAGATGTTTTTGATCAATTAATTTTTAATGACAAATAGATAGCCACCATTCATTCTGCTGTACTTTGTTTATATTAGGAACAAACCCAGGATTAGAAATCAGAGCAGGCTCTCTACCATTGCTCTGTGAAGTTTTTAAAGAAAGCTTCATGCTTTTGAAAGTACTTATGAATGATACCAAAGCATTCAGTGCCTTGCCTGCAGGAATTTGTGTAATCAGCCTTGTCCTGCTATGTCCACTGGCTGCGTGGTGGAACGGTGAGTGCCAGTCTGGGGAAGCTTATTCCATAAACACAAAAAACGTGTAGTGTCAGCATGGCAGCAGGCCAAGGAAAATCCTGTGAAAATTTACATCATATAACCCATACTTGTGAGTCTTTCCTCTACTAATTTGAAAGTCTGAAGGGTGCCCTCTGCTATTCAAAATTAATACAGCAACATCAGATGTCCCCATAAAAAGGGCACAATGCTCATATTTACATTACAGTGGTAATGAAATAATAACTTTGTTAACTGTATTCAGACATTAATGAGTTAAAAAGAACTGTTTCAAAAAACCGCAGTTTTGATTTAGGTTGCTTATTTTGCTGCCATGCCGATTCGAAAGAGAGTTTTTCGCTCCAGCGAGGCTGGTGCAGGCAGACACCACCAGCAGCAGCCAAACTGCGGGAGGCTTCGGGCAGTCTGACAAATCCTGCGTGAGGTTTGCAAGGAAACAGGCAGAGTCCTTTGGAGCCTTACAGGTGAGTTCCTCAAAGGCTGTGCAGAGGAAGGGCTGGCACTGCAGAGCTGCCACTGTCTTCTCCTTGGCCACCCCGGGGTGGTGATGCTCTCCCAGCGCTCCGCTGGAAGACTGTCCCCAACCCAGGGGGGACGGGATAGTTTTCTGCCCAAAGCCCGTACTCAGCTGACCCCGCTGGAACTGAGTCACCATGGTAGCTGAGCTGCCCCCCAGCCCCGTAACAAAACCCCCGGGTTTTTTCTCCTAAAATCCGTTTGACTTTATTCTAACACTACTTCATCTTCGAAAAATCTTAATTCAGGGTTACGATAGGACGCGTCATCTATCCTCAGGTTTTTTTCTGCAGTCAGCGGCCATCCATGGTATAATAAGAAAGCAAATAATTTTCCAAGAAATTCTGGCAAAATTCATTTAGGTATCTATTCAAGTAATTTTCTCCAGGATTCAGACATTTCTAGACACTTTCAAAGATCATAAGGCCCTTACACTGGTACAGTGCATCATTGGTATCACTACCATATAAATTATTTCATCAATGTAGTTAATATTTCTTTTTCCACACCTCCAGGCTGTAGTAGGACCTTTGTAATACTTTTATAAAATTGGTTTTATAATGCTGTGTTTTTTATAGGGGAGTTTTTCCAGTGATTGCCAGGAGGCCATACTATCCCCAGCATCTCTTTCCTGAAAACTTGACGATCTAGGAGGCCTTGACAGGCTACAGGTGATGGTGCTGCTAAAAGCAGCAGCAGACCTGGTTTCAGGGTTCGAAGTATGGTGTTCTGTGTGGTTCTGCCAGGGAGCTGGGTCCAGGTCAGCGTTCCGTAGACGTGTAAGGAGGATGGACCCTTCCCTCTCTTCAGAGTTCTTCCTCTGCTACAAAATGAGAACGTTGCAGGGCTGATACCTTTACAGGAGTTACTGGTTCACTTGAGATGAGATTTTTCTGAAAAGTTCTAAGGCAGTTATTGAGGGGTGCTTTTAGTTGAGAATGAGCATCTGGTCTCTGGCCTGAACTCACTAGTCATGGTCCTTTCCCTGGGATTTAGTCACCAAAAATGAGTTCTGAGATGCAGTATTTCCCCACAGGACTGCAGAAAGCTGCTAACAGTTCCTTTACCCTATAAAGAAGTCAGTGTCTCCGAAAATTAGGAAAGCTTCAGGCATGGCGAGACATTCTTGGTCAGAGTACAGTCTGTGAGGTGTGAGCAGAGAGAAATGGTGAAATCTCTGTAGCGTGCCACAGGGGAAACGTGGTGATGATCACATCATAGATGATGCTATGTGGGACAGTTACCAAGTAGCTATCCCACCACCCAAAGCAGCTACCTGAGGAGGTGAGAACGGCACGCAGCACCACAGATCCTCGTGTTCACTGACTGTGCGGAAGGTGAGAAAACACAGGCTGTTGGAAGATGCAATACATTGTGTAGGGCTGGGAGCTTAGGCATTGCTAGAGGGTTGAGTGAACACAGGAGAGGAACCATAACTAGGTTTCTGTATGTCAAAGGCGTATTTCTTTGTATGCGTTTGAGAAAGGAATTTGTGTTTCAGGAGGAGTCTAAAAATCTTTCCAGTGTCTCTCTGTCCCAGACCTACAAATACCAATGTTGTAGGATGTGTAGTCTCCTCTGGCGGTATCCTGAAGGGCCATAGATTCCAAGAGAGGAAGGTAAGACATGAGGAAGTCTGCTCAGTCGCCCCATCCCTGATGCAGCATACTCAGTCAAGGGGACTCCACTGAGGAGAGGGGAGGTGGCATTTTCCCTGCAGCTGGGTGGACAAGCCTAGCTTCCAGAAGGTGGGATGGGGCAGGCAGTGGTCACACAGCAAGGAAGAACCCTGAAACCAGAGTAGAGAGATGTGATCTGCTCTGGGTGCAGACCTCAAGCACAGCCTGGTACTTTCTGGGGGCTGAGGGTGCTTATTGCTTGTTTAATGCAGGAAATCACTGAAAAAACTGCAGAACTCGGCCAGGGAAGGACCAGCCTGACAGGGTAGCGTACTCAGAGGAGATTTTAGCCCCTCCACCAAGTGAAATCTAAGTTTCTTTTGTTTTCATTGTTATCTTATCCTTGTTTGCTGTTTTGTGCTTTTACAAAGCCTGCTTTGGGAGGTGGACACCTTTGGGCATGTTGTGTTCCAGAAGGAAGGAGAAGTGTTCTATCTCAAGGCTTGGGTAGACAAAGGCTTTTGTAACTGCAGCATTTTGAGTAGTTAGGACAGTGTTACTCATATGGCCCTTGTCCTTATCTCGGTCCTTTGTATCCCCTCAGACTTCCTGAGCTCCCAGTACAGCAGCCACGAGTTCTTCCTTGTGCTAAGCCTTACCCTCTTTGTCTATTAGCCCCCATCTCCAGGGCTGTGAAGCAATACTGGGATGTACTGGTGTCTGAGCGCAAATTACAGCAGCAACTACAGCACTTGGGCTCTCTCTTAAGAGAATATTAAGCGTATCTGCCTTGCTTTTTGTCTGCTGTATACAGACTTCTGCGATGGAGCAGAGCCAGTATGGCTCATCCATCTGCTCCTTCCATGCTGAATCCCTACAAACTCCAAGACAAACTAAGGTTACCCAGAGAGGCAAACAGGGCCCGTTTCTTTATGTGCTTTTTATAATAAGATTAGAAAAGTTAATAATGAAAGATGTCTTCCAGTTTCAGTTTTCAAATAAAACAGTATGGTGTAGGACATCAGGCTGCTTTGGGAACAGAAGACCTTTATTCCTTTGGCTGTACATAAGCACTAGCTCGTATTTGTGAACAAAGGGCTTTCTAAGGCAAAACCCTATCAACAAGGTAGAGAAAATCGTGCTGCCAAGAGTAATACTCAGGGATATGACATACCTTAGGACAAATCCTACAGCAGTTTAAGCCCCTCTGCTTTGCAAAATACTCATCTTGACTGTCTTGTGAGGATTTACGAATTTTCAGCAGCCATCACAGCGAACTCCCAGGATTTTTTGTGTCTTACAGTAAAGAATAAACAGCCTCATCCCTGCACTGCACACTGCAAGTCCCTCTCCAATCAGAGAACTCTTCCATCACCACGCGTACTGTATGGATGCAAAAGGAGTTTATTTTAAAAGTGTAATCAGTTCAGAAGCAATTAATAAACACTTTGCAAATGTTACTTCTTTGTGTTCATTAGTACCTATTCACTTCGAGTTACAAAAACTAACACAGCTTGTGAGAAAAACAGCAGAGGTGCCTCAAATACTTTTTGATAAATACTGTTGTTTTCTGTATTTCTTCCCAGCAGAATGTAAAGCAAACCAGGCAGGATTCTTGGCATGTAAATTCTTCTCATCTGGGTGTTGTTTCAGCCTCTGAGGAGCACTCTCCTGTTTAATATGTACAACAGCACTTCATGAATATATGAATCTTTTCTCAGCACATGAAATTTGTGCCCTGTTCTCCCTGTAGAGTCTGAGGAATGAAAGGAATGGGGTTTACTTCTGTAGATTGTATCACTTGTGACTTTTCCATAACCAACTATTAGATCCATAAACTATACTGAGAGCACTGAGGGGGGTGGGAAATTATTTGGGCTCTGGAATGAAAATGAGTGTTTACACATTCTAAGGCAAAAATAAATATTTTAGCACAACCTTCTCTAAAAAGCACTGTGCATTGCTGAGCTGCTCCACTGGTTGTCAGAGGGATGGGAACAGGGAAAAAGGATGGCTGTGCTAAGAAAGAATATATGAGCCTCAGTCCCCAGCACTTCAGGGAGCACAGAGATCAAAATGTATTTTAAGGAGGTAGTGGTGTGGGAAGGATGGCGCTACACTGAGGAAAGGTGCTTCTAACCTGGGGAAGGGTGGGCTACAAAAGAGGATTTACATAAGTTTAGTTCATTTGTTTTCTAAAGCAGTTATATTCTAAAGCGCTGTTGTTACAAGAATCCCACTGCCACAGACATCTAGGGACGGGAGACTGGTGTATCACCTACTTGCTTGTTATCTGTGATTTTGCAACATCGACATCTAAACCCTGATATTTTTTGACAATACCCATTCAAACATTATGCCGTGTGACAGTCTCTCCTAATAACTGTCCTGGTGGAAACCTTATTAGCTTTCTGTTCTATGCTGCCTGCAGTGTGCTAAATGCCTAAAAGGAGCTAATTTTTCCTTATGGTATTTGATACAATTTGAAGCAGTCCTGCTGGATGCATATTGCCAGGAAAAGAAATCCCTGGAGGAAAAAAATATTTAGATAATCCAGTTCTTTTTTAAGAATTTGTATCTGTAGTCTATTTTGTTTAATAATATTAATCACAAAGGCAGAAAATAATTTTTCACTGTGATCCCACTTCTTTGGAACCTGTGATAGTTAACGCTGTGCAGACATGGCCACTGAAGGGGTAGCTGCTTGGAAGTGTAGGGGATGATGCTCTCAGGAGCTATTAACATCCATCTGTTAATAATCTGACATATTTTTCAGCAGTTTTCAATGGACAAGGTTTTGAGGGCTGTGAACACCCTGACATGATGACATATGTTAGACCCAGACAAGTGTCTCATATCTGCTGCTTTGCTGGCCAATAAGACCTGTCATAAAATACCAGTTCAATGAGAATGTGTTTTTTCCTTCTACTTACCAGCCTCCTTTCTACATCTTGCATCTTTTCTCAGCTGGGTCCACTGATAGCACAAAAGCAAAGAAGCAGCAACCTTACTTTACATTTTTTCAAGCCAGCTGTCCCCAGGTAGGATCCACCCAGTCTAGGATCCAGTATTAATCACCTCGCAACAGCATTTCCCAGCCTGACGTATATAATGATGACCGAAAGGGGAAGTGAAGGAGGGTGGCACCATCCATAGGCTGAAGCATTCATGATAGAGACCTGCAGACAACCACCACAAAGCTTTCCTGGGTTCATTTCGACTCCCACCAAGAGCGAAAGAAAGGAATTTTTTTTCATTGAACTTTAAAGAGGAACAGATTTTCTGCTTAGAAACAAAGAACATCCATTTTTCCAGCATTTTGGGTATCAGAAGGGTGAAATATCAATTTATTCCACTTCTCATGGTTCTGGTTTGAAGTGGAACTTTCAACTTGATTTTCATATAAGAACTTCTGAAAGTAGGTGTTAATTTATCCAGCTATTTTGGAAAGAAGAAGAAAATATCATGTGCGTAAAATAACCCTGGCTTATCAACCTCCTACAGTAGCAGATGTGAATGAGCACCATTCTGCCAGACCTGGCAGTTCTTAGCACTTTGAACCTTTAAAATATGCTTGGCAACAGTAATTAACTAACAATAAGTAATTTATTTGAAATAAGCTTCCAATTAAACATAATATTTCTGCAGAGTTGTATTTTGGTATTTTAAATTAATTTCTTTTCATTTTTCTTCACCAGGTTCAGCAGAAGGCTAAAGTAATTTCCTTTTAATTTTTTTTTCACTACTCCTTGACCATAGTCTTGCCAGTTGTCTTCAAATAATGTACACAAGTGAGTCAGACCTGCTAATTAATTCTGTTGTTCTGCTTTAGTTTGCAAATTATAATAAAATGAGATCATTATGAAATCTATTAATATCTCCTTGAACAAAAAGTAAACTGAATACCATTTAGTAACGCACAGGTTTGGCAGAAGATAGTCCCAAGGGTTTTGACACAAATGTATTTGATTATGCTAAAAAAGTTACAATCTCCAGGAAAATAAAAAAAAAAAAGAAAAAGATTGCTTAGAACAGCCTTTAACATAAAAGAAACCTGATTTTTACCAAATTACTTGTTCTTATGCTGGAGGAAGAGAGAGATTTTAAGCTGGTGCTCACAGCTAAGGCAAGATGTTACTGTCAGTTGCCTCTGCAGCTCAACCACTCCCAATGCCACGAACTTAGCCTAGAGCAGAATCTTGTCTCTGTTTTTGGATGCAGTCTGCTCTCAGAAACCAAACTGAAGCTCTTCTGTTGTGCCAGTGAAAGCAGGATCAAGCATCTAATATTATTCTTCCAGTGTAAATCCTTTAAGTCTCCTTTGATGCTCTTTCCAATCCTTTAGAGACCCATTGCTACTTCTTGCTGCAGAGGAGTTTATTAGTTACTGTCATCGTTACCTAGCTGGAAGGATTAGGCTGTTCTCCTTTACACACTGTAATCCCAGGAGAGTCAGGTTTTGGTTACAGCATCTAAACTTCACAGCAGTGAATCCTACTTAATGTTGTGGTCTTGGGTCCTGAACTAACATTACTGAATCTGTCCCACCAGATGACTTTACAACCCCTGTTCGACACTTCAGAGATTCACAGTTCCTACATTCCATCAGGCAGACAAATAAATGTCTTACATAAACAGTGGATATTTGAGTTCTTTGACTGAAACATGAGGTTTTAATACAAAATGCTCATGATAAAAATTGTCCAAAAGTGGAAAACAGGAATAGCTGGGAGGTTTCTGTCTCACACTGGGTTAGACTACTTCACTCTGCCTCTTGCTTTGGTAATTTTTAGGAGGCAGTACAAGACCCCCAGAAAACACACTATCCCCAAATTGTAGCCAGCATATATAATTTTTCTCTGTTATTTCATTATATAATTTAGCCTTCCCTTTTTCTGCTTTTAAAACTCCCACACTGTGCATGGCTTGCATCTTTCAAAGTTCCAATCAAAACCCATGCTATTTGGAGACAGAAAATAGTTTTCAAACTAATCTTATGAATAATAGTAAATTATCTTCGGCATTTCCAAAAGTGGATGAGTCTATGAAAGTCTCGACCCAGTTCTAGCAGACACAATCCCCCCACCTCCTGCCTCAGAGACCTGACGTTATTTTGCCTTTTTTACCCTGTAACTGGCTGAGCTACGATTGCTTTCTGCAGCTCAAAGAACAGCTTTTGCATAAGTAGGATGACCATTTTAGTATCAGTATCTGTAGATTGCTTTGAGATCCTTTGGAAATGGAGGCTAGGCTTGTCATGTGGTGAAACTTGCCCAAAACTATCACTCAGACAAAATGAGACCTGAACTGCTTTGCCAGCTTTAACACTTCAGATGGTTCTGGTACGTACTGGGAAAAACAAGGAAAGCACAAATAGCCTTTATGGGGAAAGCTCACCCAAAGCTCTGAACTACACCTGCCCGTTCTAAATGATCCAGGCATGCAACAGAAAGAAACAAGAAGCACAGAGGAGCTCTAACAATTTTACATCCTTGTAACATATTAGTGGCCCCAGAAAAGATGATTAATTGGCTTAACATATGGAGAAAGCTAAAGCAGCCTGGGCTGACCTAAAAATGAGGTAATTGGTGACTTACTGGCCATCTCAGTTAGGCAGCATTTATTTATTTATTTATATTCATTGCGAAAACAATTGTCACTGAGGGAAGGAACCACATCCCCAGAGGTACAGCATCATACAGAAGGTGAAGCTTGAACTGGAACTGCTACACGTACAAGCCGGGCC
This sequence comes from Falco punctatus, assembly GCF_963210335.1. Classification (NCBI taxonomy): domain Eukaryota; kingdom Metazoa; phylum Chordata; class Aves; order Falconiformes; family Falconidae; genus Falco; species Falco punctatus. The sequence goes on along the minus strand of NC_137585.1, from coordinate 9,197,951 downwards.
ACTAGGCAGGTCTTGGACACTCTGACAGGCTGAAGTGTCTGAAGCACCACGGGCTGTTCACATCCACTTCAGAATTAGCTGAAAGTAGCTGGTGACTGGCGTGGGGCACCTCACTGACTCCTCCCAGACACAGCAGCCCTGCAGCCCTGTTACCCAAACCCTGCTAGTTATGTTCGTTGTTGTGTGTGTTTCATAGCTAGAAATTGCCAGCCACCTGCTAACACCAAATAATTCTAAGACCTGGAGTCACCGAGTGCTGTTCCTCTCTTGTGGCTACCTCACCATAAATTGCCCAGCACAGCTTGCTTTCTTTTTAAAAATTGTTTACTGTTTTGTTCAAGAATATGCTGCTAGACCAGGTGGCGTGTTCAGATCCCCTCTGGGAGGCAGGCTCTGACCAGGAATCCTTTGCAGGGAGGTATCTTCAAGAAGATTTTTGTAGTCTGGACAACCCAACACCAGCTGCAGAACAAGGAGAAAATGACCATGCTGTGGGAGCAACTGACTTGCAATGCCCGAGTCAAGAGAAATGTCAGTGCGCTACAGCAAACTGCAGCTCATGCTGCCTGGGCTGTACTACTTGGATGCGTTTTCTGCTTTCTGGAAAAATATGAGAATATTATAATATAAGAATATGCTAAAACAGACTATAAGAATATGTGAAAATATGAATCTGTCTTAGCAGGTTTCTGATTTTTCCGGAGCTCAGAAGTTGGTCCAAATACGCATTTGATTCTGTCTTCTGGAATAGTCAAAGTTTTAATAAAACATTTTCCCCTGTGGCTGAGTTGGGGAAATGTGGGTTTCTTACAGGACATCCTCAAGGCAAAGTAAGCTGAAATCTTTTGTAAGAAGCAAAAATATCTCAGTCACTGCAATGATAATTTAATGTCACTTCTCCATTTTCTCAGGTAGCCATAGGGCCTTCAGTGTCTACCACTGGATAAGCTTTCTCATCTTCTGAGGCCAAGACAGAGGATGATATTTTTCTCTGACAGTGAAACACTCCAACACTCATCTCCATGACATCCACAGCAAAAGTATAGATTTTAAAATGCATATTTTTTTTTCAGCCAGGAAATGCTATCCTGAAAGGACAACATTTCCAAAGTGTCTTGTCTGATTTTTATTTAGACAACCACAGATACATATAACCATCAAGATTTCTTTCTGCTTTGTCATGTGACTATGTCTTCAAAAATACTACAAAACAAAACATTACTGAAAGTCTGCGGCTACAGTGGTGCATGTATTTCAGTATTTTCAAGAGTCAGCGGGACTTCAGCCCTGAAGATATAAAGCTAAATCCTTTCAAAATTATATTTAGGTTTCTAAATAATTTGAATCCTTTTGCAAATTTTATGAAACATGTTCATAATAAAATAGAAAAGCAGATACTAAATACTTGTAAGTTGCCAGAAAATCCAACAAAATGCAAATGACAAGAAGAAAATGCACATTTTTTTTTTCCAGGCTTGCACTGTGATTTGTTTTTTGTTCTAGAGAAAGAAGGCACTGATAAATGTATCAATGAGCTTTGGAAGAGAGCTGTTGCTCAAAGACGATTCAGCAGTGTTTTCTTGGCAGTATGTCAAGAGTAGCAGCTACCTTCTTGTTGCTGGTTCTGGCAAAGAAATCAGAGCCTTTCCAGTCCGCAAATGGCAGAACATCAAAATGTTACAATGCTGTGTTCCCAGAGATGACAGGAGTTTCTTTCATTAGTGAAAGACAATATGAATATACAGAACCCACATTTCAAATTTTTCTGTGTAGTGAGTATAATCTTGTTATGAGTGGTGCTAGAGATCAGGGGTGCAAGGCTTTTTTTCTAACTCTGCTTTTAATTCGTTGTATGGCCTTGAGGCAAGCCAGTTCACATCTCTGTGCCTCAATTTCCCCAGCAGCAGCCTGGAGACAGTAAGAGCTACCCTGCTGGGGCAGTGTGAGGCTGAATAGATCAGTATTTTTGAAAGGACTGAGACTGTCATGTAGAACTTGTTATATAAGTGTAAAGGAATAAAATGCAAACTAATGAAGTATGGTCAGATCTGTCACTGCTCATCTTCTGTTATATGCCCCTTGGAACAAATGAACTGTGAGTGAGACCTGAAACATTCCAATGTCACATCTGAGCAATCACAGTAAAATGGAAAAATACTTATTTCGGATTCTAATGTGTATTAGCATCTTCTTCACCAGTTTTATATACATTCTTACACAGTGCAACTTGACTCCTGCCTTTCTTGGCTCTCACTCTAAAAGCCGTGCTTTGCCCATTGTCTTCTAAATGTTCTCTCCTAAATATTGGACTCTATTGCCCTTCATATCTGCATGATGATACCACTCCTTTAATTATACGCTTGTTTTGCTTTTGGGCTCAGGATACTCCTCAAGAAAAAGAAGGGCCATCTCTGTGACAACTGTTCCCTCCCTTGCCCTGCCACGAGTTTCATCTGTGATGTCAGGCAAAGGCGTTTAGGATGTCCCATAGCACTGTTCACCCAGGGTCAAAGAGGATAATTTCTAGTGCTGAGGTAGCACAACAGTCACAGGGAGGTCCGATGGCTACTGCAATGACTATGCACAAAAGGACTAGACAGAGAGACAGGTAGGTAAATAACCATGGCTTCACCAGATACTCAGCTTTGCAAATTAGTCCTATATGCAGCTGCAGTTCTACTTGTAGTGACAGCAGTCTGAATACACAGGTACCTGTTAGAACCACCACCCACGTCGTCTAGGAGGGGCTTTTTCTGCAATACCTTTCGCATTAGTTTCAGCTTTCTGTATCTTTTCACTCCTGCCTTGGAGCCACTGTGTTATTCCAGTGCTGGGCTTCCCACACAGTTCTGCCAGGTTCACTCATACCCTACAGTCCTTTCACTAGGTTGTTCTTACTCTCCTCCCACACCTTGCTCCAGCAGGCTACTATCTCCATCTGCACTCCACGAACTGCCGATACTCCAGTTTTGCCTTCCTCCTGTTCTCCCGACTCAATCCAGTCCTAGTCAGAACAGTCCTGCTTTTCCAGACTCTTAATTTTCACCTTCAGTTGCAAAGGATAGAGGAAGAGGGAGTGCTGTTTCTTCACCTCTGAAATATGGCTGTAGGTATTGGGCTCCTTTCCTCCTTTCCTCTTTGGTTTCCTATGACCTGATGCTTTCCTGGCATCCTTTGCACTTCATAGATGTGCTGCATAGAGTGGCTGTAAATTGCAGTACCTCTTCTGAGCACTCCAGGTTCCTTTTTCGTATCTATTTTTACCCTTGAAAACTTTTCTGCAACCACCTGAAGCCCATGACTGTATATTTTACCCTGTGCATTTTTCCCATCCTGTGTTTCCCTATTGATGTCCACTTCTCAGTGACCATTTTTGGCACATGGCTGTTGGCTCCAGTTGTGCCGAGTACATGTTAGCACACAACATATGTTTGTCCATCATCCTAAAGGCTGGGTGAAAGCTAGTATGCACAGGCATATATTTTGCTGTATTTCTTTCTTGATTGCCTGTACACACTGTACTTGCCAGAGTGGCTGCACTTCAGGCCTGTAAAGTGCCGCATTTGGTGTGTGCACGCATATTCCTTGTTGTTTCCTTTCTGCACTGGTTTCCAAACTTGCTATCTGTGTGAGGAGTTGAACTATCTGTTATGTCCTTTCTCCTTGAATGTATGTCAGGTGAACACTGTCAGACTGGTATGTTTTGCATATTTGCTGTGATATACGGCTCGGTATAGGAAGCACATGGTTTTTGACAGTGTATCATGGGAATGCATGCAAATTCACTGTTGCACGGGGTACAACCTGAACACATTCCCTATGCAGTTGCCACCCTCTTACCTGTGCTTCTAGACAGCTCCATCAGTCCTTTGGGAACGGCATTCACAGCGCTGAGCACAAGCAGAAGAGATCATAGCTGGGAGAGCAAAGCCAGGTTTCCAGTAGGAAGGGAACAGGACGCAGATTTGGTGGCAGTTGTGAGACTTGTCATGTACATGTTACATGTGCTGGGAACACTGAATGGGGATGCTTTTGTCCCAGTATACAGCAAAAAGTTACATGCTCTGCAGATACTAGGGATTTACATTCACTGACCTAAAGGCATGCTGCCACGTGGAAGACTATTTCAAAAGGGTCAAGTAGCAAGCTGGCAGAGACAGGGAGGAATGCTGACTGAAAAAGTTGTATGAATTGGCTCAAGGAAGGTAAGGTAACTAAAGGCTAGGAGAATGTCCTGCTAAAGGTTACAGGGACTGCTGCTTACTGAAACCTCTCTAGGTTCCCAAGTGGTGTGTGGACACTGCAGGAGACTGCTGAGATGATCAGAAAGGATTGTGGCAAAAAGCCAAAATAGGGTCCTAAGCTCTGACAAAGACTCCTCTAATCTATGGGGCCGAGGTGCGTGGGGGGGAAGTGGACAGGAGATAAATCAGATCAGTTTTTCTTTCAGCTAATAATCCAGTACATTCAACCTTAATACAGTTCTAGCAATGTCCCCACTTGAAAATGAGGATCTTTATGTTCTACTGCTGCTTTCACATATCACTATTTATAGCATTTATTAACAATCTTTTAATTCCCAAAGAACAATAAAACATCCAGATGACATTGTCCAGAGTGCAAAATCAGGGAGAATGAGACCCTTACTTTACAGAAAGGTGCTGCAAGACCCAGCTTTTTCAGGAGGATATTAACTACTTCCTGTAACATACGTACATCCTGGCATGAGCTGTGCTTTGGGGCACCTGCAAGCTTCCAGGAACACAAATTCCATGGGAATTGCAACACCCTCCTGAAGACTGGCAGCACAAGCTGGGGCAGCTGCTGTTTGTGGTCAGCTGTGCTCTGCCTGGGTCAGTCCTGCAACTGCCCTGCCAGCAATGTGCAATCTTGTCACACTCTGTGGCTCATCCTGGGGGACCATTCATCTGAGATTGAGTGACAGGATTGAGCTGGAGTTTCTCCCCCTGGTAGTCTTATTTCTGTTTTGATCAGTGTTTCTTTCGTCTTAGACACGACTGTTTTATGGAAATGAAAACATCAGTCTTTAGCATCATTTTGGACCTTTTATGTTAGCCCAGATCTCCTTCACGATGATGTTGTCGGGCCCTAATGCCCCAGGTCATCTCTTTCCTTAAGTAGCCTCTGTTCCAGGAGAATGTTTTCTTCCAAAGCAAGCATCAAGATGACTGGAGAGAGGATCCCAGGTGCTGTGACAGCAACCAAGACAGGGTATTTAATTATTTAACCTCTCTTAAACAGCTGAGCGCCTGGCTTCCCCCAGGCCTTGCTCCAATCCCATTTCCATAATGCACAGAACAAAGGTGACAGCCTTTGAGCACAGGCTGACGTTCACATACGGACCAGGCAAATCACATTCAGCAAATGCACCTGCCTGCTGTTTCTTTCAGTGGTGGCACCGACACAAACATGCAAAGCAGCATGGCCGGTACAAACATCACTGATTCACCGATTTCCTAGAAAAGGGGGGAGAGGGGGAGTGGGAGAGGCCTGCTTAAACATACTCATAGTGCTTTTCTCCTTGAGCCAGCAGACAAAGCCACAACCTAGACAGCAAAACATGCACAATGTTTGAAGCTGAAATTCGAATTATTTCAGCTGACGGTATAAGCTTTTAGCCCTTCTTTGCCCATCTGGCTGGAGTCACAGCACCTTCTGCCATACAGGGGGGAGCTTGTTTTAGTCATGATGGTGGATACAAACACAGAAACTGCTGCTATGGGCAGGTTCTGAGTTTACCCGGTGCAGGATGAATTACCACCTCTCCCTCAGCGCTACCAACAAAAGCCCACACTATGCTTCCACCCTGTATGCAGTGGGGGAAGAGAAGATCCTATTAGGCCTAGTGACTTTTATTCCTACGAGTTTCAGTATCGTAATTCTTGGCTTCACTGCTGCCGGCTACCCTCTTGCTCAGTGCACAGCAGGGCGAGAGCTGGTGGTTGCTCCTTTGCAGCATTAGCACAGTCGGCTCCTGCCGCTCCGGCCAGCGGCACCCACACAAACTGCAGGTGACGAGGAGGAGGTGGAAGAAGCGGCACATTCCTCACCACTTCCCCAGATGACAGCACGCATCCCATTCCTCCTTGTGCACTGCTGGTGCCTGACGTGGAGTTACGGCGCTGAGCAAACAGCGTCCATCGGTCTCGCCAGCTCCCAGCAGGACTCCTTCCCTCTCAGTGCACAAGTATCTGCAAGATAACACAGCTTAAATCTGCTGCTCCTACAGGCTTACTTTTCAAGGAGTCCCAGATTTCCTTCTCTGCTTTTCCTACCTTTAGAGGGCCCTAAGGCACCGCGGGGCCTCCCCCCAGCCTCTGCCTATGGCTGGGAGTCCCACCTCAGCCTGAGCTGTCACCAGTGAGGGCTAGCAGCGCCCTGAGGGACACGGCTGGCAGGGCACCATGGCACCCACCCTACTGCACCCAGCAGGGAAGTGGGGCAGGCCCAGAGATGGTGGTCCAGCCCAGGCACCAGCCCCAGCCATAAGGTTCATCACGGTGATGAGGCAAGGTCAGGATGGTAATCCCATCTGCGGGCCAGGGCCAGGGTCAGGGATGGCGGGGAGCTGAGGGGAGCCAGGGATGGCGGGGGGCTGGAGACCAGCCCTGTTGCAGCATCGCTGGGACAGGGGCCAATAGCCCTTGGGGGACTGAAATGGGCTCCTGGGCCACTGGCAGGGTGATGAGTGGTCCTGGGGTCCTGGCAGGGACAGTCACGGCTGGTGGCACCCTCAGGGTCCTGTCAACTTGCTAGGACTGTTCAGGGCCTTAAAAAGGCAGAGAATGCCTCAGTGCACCCATTACTCTTCTTAAGACCTTCTGATGTCATCCGGGTCTAATTACAGTTCACGTTGGTGGCACAGCAAGACACAGCCAGGTGTGTCTGTGATGACATAACCAAAAAAAGAGAGAAGTGACTCGTCCTGGAAGACAGGACAGAGCAGATCTGGCATCCTGGGAAAAAGTAACAGCAAGAAGTTCTGGCAAAGCAGTCCCTTTATTTACAAGCCCACATTGGGAAGAAATGCTAGTCACCCATTTTGGACTAAGCCTGTGATTTTCAAATGCATTTTATTGATTGGCTGATTTAGCTCAAGTAGTATGAACTTTTTTTTTTTTTTTTTTTTTTTACAGGAACCTGCAGCTAACCAACACAAAAAAAGAATTACCATCATTACCTCGTACCGGACTAGCGCAAAAACAGAAGTAAATGCCACAATCCAGTTAAAAGAACCATAAAATAACTAAATTCAACTGTAAACTCTACATGTAACAAACAGCTGAGATTAGTCCCACACATGTCACTTACAAACCCAGCAGCAGGAGGGGAGGGGAGGTCTGAACACAAAACCAAGCACCCCAGATGCCAACTCTTTCTCCCCTGAGTGTGCCTAAGCACGGGCTCATTTGAGACAACACACAACCGCGTGCTTGGCAGCACACACATGAGCAAGTGGGACAGCGGCAGACAGATGCACACCATCTGCCCGCAACTTATCTTTTACCCTAGAAAGCCTCCTGGCTCTGTTCTCTGCTTCAGAACATTCAGAGCTTTCTAAAACAAGAGACCGATGCGGACCTGCACCCAGCGGATGTGAGAAGAGCCTGCTAAGTGGAGGAGAGTGGGCCAAAAGGAGAGGACTGAGCACTGCAGGCAGGAACTGAAGTTATCTAAGTTGGCAGTAGGTACAACTCATCCCAATGCATTTATTCCAGATGAACACATGATGGAACAACAAACCTGACATTCAGGATTAAAAACTGCGGATGCTAACCCACCCATTTCATCCTTTGTTCCCCCATTTTCTGTCTGCCCGTTACGATTGCTGTGTCTACATCCTCTGAGGTCCCTCCCTTCTCTCCCATTCTTCTACTTCCCATACCACACGGGCAGTGACCCTCCTGCCCCACTACGCTGCCTTCCCTGACCTTCACACAGCTCTGCCAGTGACTCCCACTTCACACTCACAGCCTGCTCTTTCGCCTTGTGTACCTTGGTGGAACAGTCAGAGAAGGCTGAAACCTGATTTCCCGTCTTCCACAATCATGGGAGCACTCATCTTGATTTCTCATTCCCGAGGAACACAGAGAACTCTGATCTAACTTCATGTAAACAGAGCAAACACCTTCAATTTATTTTGGAATCTGCCCATCTTCTTCATCCTTCTTGGTCCCTCTCTTAAATGTAGGAATGTTTACAGTAATTCAGGTCCAGTTCTCTGATTTTTAGGTAAGACCCCAGAATTTTGCTGAAAGTCAGCTCACTCTTCAAACCCCATCCCCTCATCAGTTACGGGAAAATCTGCTGTTTGTGCCACTGGGAAGAAACTGCTTTGGCATGACAGCGTAAGGCTTGCACAGGACAGCATCTATCTGGCACCTTTCTAAGAACAACATTGGCTTAAAATAAAATAATTATTCCCCTTCCCCTTTCCCTCTCGCAAAAAGTGGCACTGTTGTCCAGTCACAAAAAGCCAGCAAAACACACGTGGGAGCAACTAATTTCTTCCACTTGTGCATGTGGTGCAAGGGCTGTACAGGGATGAGACATGGAAGGGAAGGCTAAACCCACAGGACTTCTGCCATCTTCAATTCTGCAGAAGACTGGTACAAGGACAACACTGATAGATAATTTTGTTTGTTCAATAACAAGACCACTAGTAGTTAGTTGCCTTAATGTACAGCAAAGGAGGCTAAAGTTAGGTAGCAAGGAAAGAGGCTATCTAGGAACTGAACAGACAGTCTCAGCAGCCTCCAGGATCTGCCTCTGTGAAGTTCACTAAGAACAAATTTGATGAGCAGCCATGGTGGACATGTTTGGTATACTCAGTCCTGTCTCAGAGCTAGAGTAGGCTAGTAATTCTCTTGAGGTCCTTTCTAGCCATGTGCTTATGAGTTTATCAGTTGACTTCACTGAAAAGAACAAAAGGGTTGTCCCTAATTTTTCTGTCCAGCACTTGCAATTAAAGCAACAAAGGAAAAAAAAAAAAAATAATCCTTCCTTCTTTTCCCCAACCTTCAAGTCTCACAGCTGAGGAGTTCCCAGCCCTCAGTTAGCCCTTCTAATACTGATGGATGTGATGGGAAACACAAAACTCTTGGAACACTTCACAGGTAGCAGTTGGAGTGAGGACTGTCAGCACAGGACAGCCTTGTGTGGGCAGAGTGAAGTACTTCACAGCTCGCTAAATGCTCACAGGAGTGCAGCCCGTGCCATGGGCAAGGCGTAACAAGGTCAGTGTACAATACATGGCATGCCTTCTCCATCCAATGAAAGGGTTACACAAAAACGGCCATCCTGCCCAGTCACTCTCCTGGAGCTCCACCACACTGGCTTGTCCAGCAGTACTAGCTAAATACTTCCAGCTGTGGCAAGAGAAGACCTATGAACAGTGGAATCTCCCCATTCCAGTGCAGAACCCCTCGTTAGCCTTTCAGTTCACCCTTTCATACACTGTCCCCCTACCCTCCCTCCCCTCAATTTAAAAAATAATGGTTACAATTAATGCATGGAAGGTGATGGCATTGTGCATGTGATTCACTTCCAGTTCTCTTCCCTTCTTCTCAGGCATCCTCCTTCCTCCTCTCCAACATCCCTCCCCCCCAAATCCATTCCATCAGTCCATCTCGCCTGCATGCCTGAGGGGCTGGTGCTCACTTGCCATAGACGCTTTCATCGCTGTAGGCCACATAGAGAAAATAGTCCTCCTCGTGGTTATCCTGCAAGGGGAGAAAGGGAGAACGTAACAAACCAAAGCTTTGTAACTCACTATATGTGGAAAAGCCCAACCAAGAGATCACTGTAACAGCAAGAGGACATAACCTCTCTTTTGTTATTTCTCCCCCTTTACATTGAAGGCTTCACTTCCTCATACCAAACAGAGTGTACAGCAACTCCCTTTCCCTACTCCCACAGCTCTACTCCTAAATTCAGGCATGTCACCCTTTAGGATACAATGAATTTACTGGAAGACTCATAGCCCGAGTGTGCTGCAGAAACACCTTTGTTGCAGGCTGCGCAGCAGAATCTCAGCACTGGTATGGCCTTAAGATCAAGAGGAGAGACCTGGCATGCTTTAACAAGTCAAAAATCACATCTAGATAGTTCATTATTTGGTAAATACGGTTATGATTCTTGCTTTTCAGAACACTTTGACAAATGGCTGTGTTTCTAGTCCTGTTTTACATACGGGAAGTAAAGTTGAGATGTTAAGTGATTACATGGACACAAAAAGTCTGCAGAGTGCCAGTAACAAGTGTCCTGATCTCAGCTCTGCATAGCTAGACCTTCCTCCTACATGTCCAGATTTGGACAACCTCCCGCACATGTTAATCTTACAATAACTTCACCAGTCCAATTACAAACTGTCCAGTTATTGTCAAAAGGTGACAGGTCAAACAAGGCTCACAGCACCATACTGGAGCTCTCCTATTAAAACATGCTAACACAACAGAAGGAGAAATCAATCCAGGCTGTAAACCAGCCACGATATAATGGCTATATAACTGAGGAACATCCATCTGATAGGGACAGAATATGCCTTTAAGATCGATCAAATAACACTGCTCAGTAGAAATGCTGGGTAGCAACGTTCACAGGGTCCTACAAGGTCCTCAAATACACAGTACAAGTGATGAAAAAGTAATTCTGAACGAAGAGTTAAGTGTTCCTTGACAATGTATTTATAGACAGTTGGTTGCCCAGTGATACTGTTCTTTTACTTACTAAAAGGAAATTTCTTTTGTACAAACAGGAAAGCTAGTGGGTATGTTCTGCCCACACCCTACCCCAGCTACAATCTTTCCTCTGTACATAAAGTGGTTTATTTCAATACTTTGTTAAAGTAGTAGGAGAAACATACCACTACTGAGGCAACTATTCACCACCTGATACACCACTGACTTTCAACTAGCAAACAATCAGTTAAAATGATGAGGCTCCCTGGGCTCGCTCCTCTTTATAATTGCAGGATGGAACTTCTCTAAACAGATGACATGATACAGCCCAGGCCAAGAGGGTCCGTGTTCAGGCATCTGTGACCAAGCTGCATACACTGCCAGTTGAGTAGCACTCAGTTGTCCTTCAGTGACGATATGCATTCTTCTGGACACTCCAACAAAAGGAGAAAGAGATGGGCCAGGCTTACCTCATACAGCTGGCCCATGGTAGCACTGGTGGGAGGGATGGTATTATTGACAAAGAAGAACAGGGCATCTTCTGGCCTCAGGTGGATCCGCTTTCTGATTAAGAAGTAGAATTGGCCAACTGAAGAGGAACAGAGGAGAATGCCTTAGATGCAGAAAGCACGTTTTGGTTTTTTTGGTGGTTTTTTTACTCTAACCATAGTGGTTTTCTTTTGATGGTGGAGGTCACATACTGTATGTGAAAAGTAGGGAAAAATGGACAATGCAGGAAAGAAAGCAGTAACTTCATGATTGTAATCACATTAGCTGCCAATCCACTCTGAGCTAGCAGTTTCTCAGGTACATGCCTCAGACCATGTACCGTCTAAATCTACACTCCACCTACTTATGGTATGAAATACTCTATTGTGGGGAATGGTATAAAGATCCCTAACTAGCTTAACCTTCAAATCCCACAGATCAAAGACTACTTAGAGAATTTAGACTTGGTGTAAATGTTCACACTATTGCTAAAAAAAAAATTCCTTACTATTTGCTTTAGCTATGTTGCACAAGAAAGTATTCTGCAATCCATTATATACTGCAAGAAAAATAAATGCTGTTTCTTTAACACATTCATGCTTTCAAATGAAAACAAATGTGATCACACACAAAATGGCCATGACCACCAGAAAAGGAACTTTTTAGCCATGACTCCGACCACAGGGATGGAAAACAATGGGACTATTTCAAGAACTTGTCTCTTCCTGCAACAAGGATACAGCCTCCAGCAACTCTGCAGCTATGTCATTGACTGATGATTATGCTACTGTCTATGATACACAATTCAGTCATTTTCATCATGGCTAGAAGTCAGCTGTAACACATGCATGTTAGCTAAGTCAGCAGGGTACCTCAGAAGATCTCAGAGCATTCTACATGTTGTAAGGGACATAAATGTAACAGGGCCAGCCAGCTAAACTGGGGTAATGATCAGATGTTGAGCTTGCCTGTGTATTTTCTTGGTGCTGATCATAGAGTAAAAAACACTTCTGAAACCTTATCACTGAAAAATCAGGAAGGTAGACTTTGTTACCTGTGAGGTCAGAAGGCACAAGATACTTCCTTTTGTCTAGATCGGGTACTCTGGCTTTTGGTGCTTTTTCCACAATTACCTGGAGAGAGAGAGAGAGAGTGAGAAAGCACAAAACAACCCACGAGCGTCATAAACCTGAAAGGACCAAAAAGCATCAGTGCAAACGAATACTAGCCTTTGAGACAGATGGTGCTACCAAGCCTTTAGAAATTTGTTAATTTTGTAACAAATACACAACGTTAAAAAACAGATAGGTGAGAAGAAGACTTAAAATCACTGGCAACAGCTATGCTGGGAGCCCAGGACTGCAGCAGTCAGCACAGTGAGTAAAAAATGGAGACTGGAACAGACATAAAAATAAACCATAATGGCCGAGAACAAAAAAAAAAATCAGGTCACCTTGATGGTCCCAACGCAGGTTAATTTTGTATGAAGGAGCTGCCAGGAGGCTAATACATGAACACAAGAAGTATCACAAGTAAGTTGAACTGTTTCCAGGTTACAGTTCCAAACTGCCTGGCACAAAATCAGCCCTGCTCCCAGTAGTCCCACATCCTAATTTCCACACTCACCTATATCAAGTGCCCTAGAATGAAGCAAAGAATTAAAAAGAAACTACAGCTCATTGGGGAATGTTGTTTGTTGGGTTTTTTTTTAAACCCCAGTTCTTCAGTAGTTATATTCTACTCTGAAATTCTTATCCTTTAAGGTTATTTTCCCTAGTTCATATAGTTATGGACATTTCCTTATTCATATAAATATATAATAATAAAAAAAACATGTTACCATCTGGGCAACTGGACCCACAGAGAACTTCGACACAAAATACTAACCCTCATTATACTCTAATGTCATTATGACACAGAAAAATATGAAGCTCTGCAGCTTTAAGGTCAGACTGAGAGATCTGCTACAGGAAATTTCTGTTACCAGAACTAGGCAAAATGTTTACCTCAGAAGCAAGGAAGTATTCCAAAGTGACCTGAACTCCTTTTGTGAAAAGCCTTGGAAACCTTTGGAACTACTGGGTTTGTACAGAAAAAACCCTGCAGGCAGTTTTTTGGTGACACATATTTTTGAACTGGTAGAAGATTATTACATCATTCAGTCTATGTGGCTTGCTGTTCTGCAGAAGCCATTTTGATCATCTAAACAAGAAGCTGGATTTTCTGAACCTCCTCAACTTTTTACTGTTATACCCTATAACTGTAAATACCCCACCTGAGACGCTACTGAGGACTAATTTCCAAGGGTTCTACCTCCCACAGCTCTGTAGCAACCCAAACCAGCAACTCTATGTGTTGTGTAACAGAAAGGGCTGAGCTGCTGTGGACTAAGCCGCCTTTGGAAGCAAAATGGAGTTGTCACATCAGTGAGACACTATGCCAGAGAAAAATGTTATGATGATGAGCTCGGTGTATTTAGGCTGGACAAAGTGCCATGCTAACTTGGCTCCTTCTAGATCCAAGTCACGTCACACCACAGAGGTGCTAGATTGGACATCTCTTCCCTGTGCTCCATTGGGATGCTGCCAACACAGTCAAACCCCCTGAAAAAAAATCTAAGTTTGTTTTTAAAATAGAAACATGATTGTCTCTGCTACTTCAAGAACTTCAAGCGTCTCAATTAGTACAAGGCATTCAAGCTCTTTCAGGCAGTTTGCGGTAGGACATGCACTTCTGTACGAGATGCAATTGGGAAATGCTACGAAGGAAGGACCGTTCCACAAGCTCATTGAACAGGTGCAGGCTGAACAGCAAAATGCACTTAGCACAATTTTCGCCCACACATCCAATAAGGCAATATCTAACGCAATAAATTGCAGTGGAGAGAAACCATTAGCTCTTACCTCCAATTTCAAAAACTATTGACAAGCAGAACTGTTTGCTAGCAGCACTGACACGACCACCCTGACCCAAAAGGGTAGCTTGGTCATTAGATAATAAAGGAAAAGAAGCCATGCTTATGATGAAGAGGTGCGTGTTGGGGCTTCTAAGCCCCTAGGAAAGAATTAAATGGGATCACTGAGCTTAAGAGAGATCACCCTCTTGCAAAGGGGCAGGGGAAGGATGGAGGTGCTCTGCTAACCTGACCATCAGCTGTAGTCAGTATGCCTGATAACACAGCTATCTCTTCTGAAGCACCAAACCCTTCACACACACAAACCTACAAAGAAAATCCAAAGGGCTGATAGAGATTCTCTGTCTGTTGCTGCTGGGTGGTGACTGTGGTAACGTGGGACTGTGCCAACAGTATAATCTCAGCAAAATGCTGAGATGTACCAGGGTGCTGCAGTGTAGGCAGCCAAACGGACGTCATCTTCAAGGATCCTGCTCTCGGAAAGGGCAGAGACAGAAATGATGTAAAGAACAGTTGTCTGCTGCGTTTATTTGCTCCACATGCAGCTATAACAAAAGCCTACCCATGACAATTCACATCTGGGCCTCGCCATGCACCATTTTCATTTATCCTTACCTACAGCACACCTTTTTATTCTGGTCCGGCTCTCTCCATAAAGGTCTGCCAACACCCCCCTAACTTGACCTCTTGCCAGGCTGGGCCTGGTCCTGGGCTTCTCACACGTCTCTTCCAGACTCATCTATCACAATCTGCTGTACGGTCCACCACATTCATCCTCAGTTTACAGCTTGTCTCACTCCTGACCTACCAAGCCCTCTGCGGTCCCCATCACGGGCCACAGAACCACACACACCTCACCACCGACTCGCTGCATGCGCAACCTGCTACACTATGCCAGGGGTCCCAAAACCTCCTAGGAGAAATGCAAATACTGGCCTCCACGAACTTTTTGCAAGTCCAGCTGAAGGCCACTCCCAAGATTAAAAATGGTGTTAGCCTGCAGGGAAAATGCATGGTGTAACTGCTCGCCCTTGTCCTCAGATTTATGGGAGCGCCTAAATTATTTTGCGGGCAGTACCCCTGGGCAGCAAATCTGGAACAGACCTCTCCAGCGGGGACGGAAAGAACGAACATTTGCAAAACGTTTATTAAAAAGGAACCAAAAAATATATCGCTATTAATTTGATTCGTCATTTCTTTTCCGCCTATTATTATTCGGAATCATAAAGCTAGAAGTTTTCCACAGGCACTCCAAAGGGACATAAGGATGAGGAAGCAAAGTTTAGCTGGATGACCTCGTTTTCCAAGTAATGTTTTCTCCACAGGATGATTAAACAGGAGGGCAGGAAGACGGAGAAGTATCATTTTTCTCTCATGCAAAGCAAAAGGACAGCGCAAGGCTGTATCCAAAAGACAGGCCAGAGGAAAGCAAAACACAAATAAAGGGAAAGGATCAGGTGACAGGGATACAGCCCTTGTTTTCAACGAAGAGCACCCGATTAACCCACTCATTGTTCTCCTCCATTTTCCCGGAGCCGGCGGTAAGCTCCCCCCCGCTCCCGCCCCGCCCCCACGCACGCAGGCTGCCCGAATTAGCGGCATTGCCGCCGGCCAGGCACTGCGGCTCCCAGAAAAAAGGGGGTACTGCCCCCGCACCCCCCCGCCAGCACAGCCCGCCCCACGGAATAAGCAGCCACAGTTGTGCGCTAAAGAGAAAAGCGGCCTGGAATCTGAATCAGATCGTCAAGATCGCAACCGTCTTGACGAATCTCGTTGCTTTTGCCTTAAAAAAATAAAGCAAGAGGCAGGCGACGAGGAGCACAAAGGCGCCGAGCGCGGCGGCCGCCAGGCAAGGCGAGCAGCCCCGCCGCCCCCTCCCCGCCACTCACAGGGACTCTGTCGGGGTATTTCTTCCGGATTTTCTCCCCTTCTTTTTTCCTGTACTCGAACGGGTGGTCCTCCTTGTACTGGAACTTCATGCTGCCGCGCTGTCCCCTTCCCTCCGAGGGCTGCTGCGGCTCCCTGCCTGCCCTGCGGCCGGGTGCTCAGCCAGCCCCGCACCGGCGCAGCGCGACGCCGAGCCCTGCCGCGGGAGCGCGCCGCCCGCTGCCGGCAAAGTGCGGGCTGTGACGTCACGGGGAGGCACCCCGCCCCCACCCCCCGCCGTCTGGGTGCCGCCGGGGCGGGGGCTGTCGCTGGCTGCGGGCGGGGCTCGGGTTTGCGGGGTGGGGGTGGGGGCAGGCACACCCGTCACGTACCGGGGAGGGGGCAAGAAGGGACGTGCCCCCTGCCAGCCCGCGCGTGTCGCCCCGCCTGCTGCGCGCGGTGGCGCGTGTTTTTCTTGCTACATTGGTTTATTGCGCGGCAGTAAATAAATAAGAAATAAATAACCATAAATTAAAAGTACTATTTTTTTTTTTTTAATTTAAAAGGCAGAAAACTAAACACACCATTCAGCAACAACGTCCCCCACTACCCCCCCTTCCCCCCCCCTCCGGGTGACTTCAGGGGTTATAAATACAACGTGAGCAGGCACGTAATCCAGCCGGGGCTGCGGGGGTGGCTGCCCTGCTCCTCCTTCCCTGCCGAGCGTGGGGAGGCTCCGGGGAGGGGAGGGGGTCCGGGGGGGTCCAGGGCTTGATGTTGCCTGTGTGAGGCTGGAATGCCTCTGCTCGTCCGAAACGGGGGTGGGTGAGGCTGACCTATTCTTTAAGTGGCTGTGAGACCTAAGACCGAAAAGCCACTAGTTTTCACGACCATCCCTGTTGCTACCAGATCTGGATTATTGCCTTGTTTGTAACATCTCAGCTAAACAACAAGGGGCAGAAAGCGTGTCGTGTAATGTGCCAGACCAGATGCACGTTACAAACAGCAGACAGTTAAAGGGAACTGTCTGCAAACAAGCCAAAATAGCCGGCCAATTTTAGCCCAGTTACTCAGCTGATACATACTTGGAATATCTTTGTTTTTTTTTCCTAGGAGTAGTTGGGCTCACAATTTTTCACTGACCGCAAAACAGAAGGTATTAATGAGTGGATCAGCATGCTAAAATCAGCACAAAAATTAATTGCTGCTACCCTGGGGGCAATGCATGGGAGTGTATCAAATTCTCTCTTTGCATGCCTCAGCCAGAGAAGGAGAACTTTTCCAAGGATGATCTTTTATTTTTATAGTAGTTTTAGCTGTGATAGTAGGAGCTGGGTGGGACAGCAGACTGCCTCAGACGCATTAGGTGGCGTTCCAAGGCCACACCAGTGGGCAGAGGTGAGAGGACCCAGGTTTCCTGTATCCGATTCGACCCTGTGCCAGTGCATTGACTCAGAACAAGCAAGGGTATGAAAAGTCATCGTTCCTGCTTTCCTGGCACTCTGCTTTTACAGCGTGATTAGAATAGAAAAAAAATCCAGACTACAGCAAAGAGTCAGTTTGAATCCTGAAGAAATTGAAGAGCAAGCTTGATGCTCCTTAATGATTAAAACAGGATTAGGGGAACATAAAGCCCAGGTGTTTTTCTAGAAGTACTCATATAAATCCTTTAGGCGGACCCAAGAAACTCATAGGGCTAGTGCCTTTATGTACTGATACACACACTTGAGTTGCCTGCAGGGTGGGACTCATGCCGACACCTGGGGGATGAAGGGCCTATTGCAAATCCTCACAGCAGAACTGGGTGTTAGCTTCTGCCCAGCTGGTTCATATACTGGTGACCACCCACTTCTGCACTCAATAGCACACTGTGGCTTGAACTTAGAGGCCTTTTGGTAATGCTCCCTCTCCAAGCCCTGGTGCACTGTGATCTCTCATTTTGAACATAAGTAGGAGAGATACGGAGGAAACACATTTACCTGGTTGCAGATACAGTCAGATGGTGGCAGCTCCTAGATCATCTTGCCTGGCACAGGAGTGTAAATGGGCATGGGACAGAAATCTCAGCTACACTTACAGTGTAGATGTGTGCGGCTGAGCCTGTCACCTTAAATGGCTTTTGTGGCCAATGGCAATAAATAGGCACATTGCAGTGGAATTTTTCTCACCTGAATCATGACATCTACTTTTGGATGGCCAAAGTGTGCCCCCAAGAACTCTGGCAGGTACTTTAGTGTCTACTCATTATGGTGTAGTGTGACCACCTGCACAGCTCACTGGTCAGCTCCAACAGGTGGACACCCAAATCTCTTAAGGATAGAGTGGCCCACAGTGGGAATGGCGTAGATTGGTGTGTCCCAACCTTCACTAGTTCATGTAGATAAGGTTTATACAGGAAGCATCATCAACTTATTTCTGTCTGTCCTAGGCCATGTGAACATTTCCCTATGTTTGCAGGCAGCATCAGGAGACCTCAAAAGGGTGAGTCAGAAGGAAGGCATTATTTTTGTGCAGTGCCACAAAACAGCCTAGACTGAAGGAATCCCAGAGTTTGGGGAAAATTCTGTTTTCATGGCATTGCACCCTTCTATAACACCTGACTCCTTGCTTCCTAACTGCCTGCAGCATAGCAGTTGCTAAAGTGTATTTAAGGTCTGTACTGATGCAGATGCCTCTTCCTCAAGGACAAAAGAAAGGAAATTTTCTAGTCTATTTCACCCAGGCCACAACACATTCTGGCAATCTTAACAGACTGATCTCCAACTCTTGTTGTCCTGTAAATTGCTGTTTCCATTTTCAGGACTGTACACAAGGCAGCTGAGCTAGTATCTAGTTTGTTTTTCAGTTGACAAATCAGAGAGGAATTTCAGGGTTCTTTCCTGGTCTGATGCAAAGACGTGACCTGCAAGTGCATTGCTAGGTGACTTCTCCCCCAACAAACCCACGTGAGCATCATAAATCTCCTTACTGAACTCTTCCTGCCTTGATGATGCAGCCCTGGATATGCAGCCACAAGCTGTGCTCCTCCCACTTCCCTGCTTCCTCCCCATCAGGCACCGAATTCCCAGCCCTCTCCTCCAGCTCAGTAATAACAATAACATCACTGGCACAACAGCAGGCAGGAAGATGATACATGCAGAAGCAGTGACAAACAGCTAATCATCTGACTTAAGAGTTCTTATTAAAATGTCAACCCATGGGCATGTGACAAACCTCACATTCTGGGTCCCTGTGCTAGAGGGAGGAACTGGCGGTGGGGCTGGCTGGTTTTCCTACCTTGGACTGCCAGCACTAAGTGGTCCTTCACAGAGTGTCAAAACAATATAGTCTTTCTTAACCTAGAGTGTCAGAACAGCTCTGAGCACGTGATGTATTACTGTGTCTGCAGCTCACATAGGCAGCGGTTCACTCTAAAAGGGATTCCCCAAGCGCTGCCAGTGCTGTAGCTGTAGAAGCAGGAGATAAAAATATTTGTGCAGAATCTGGGGGCAGGGTTTGCAGCCTTGTGCTGTATGTACCACAACAGTGTTGCAGGGGCACTGCTGGGAGCTCTGCAGTGAGCTATTGTGAAGTGAAGCTAGCTTAGGTATCTAACTGGCTAAAATTTTGTGAATTAAGGATAAAAATATGCATTATTTGCCCCATGTTTCTTGGACATGTCATCTAGGTGGATGTCTCTTGTTCAGCTACTGTTCAGCTACCTATAGCTCTGGACTCCCTTAGATATTTCTTTCATTAGTACCTCTTCTTGGCTACTTACTCCATTTGTGTTATCATAGGCTGACTTTTTTTTTTTTTTTTTTTCTCTTTAGTGTGGATTCAGCTTATCAAAGCCTCTATGGTCAGAACATTTCTACTGTGTAGTCTGAATGGTAATTAAACCACAGAGGGTGTGATGAAGTCACTTGTGATTCTGCTCTGTTTGATGTCCATCCATGGCACAGTCCTTGACTGTTTTTTCTCCTGCACCACTCCTGACTGACTGGTCACCGGTTTCATTTGACGCTGGATCTATAGCAGCCTCAGAGCAAGTATGGGCACATTGGCCCTGGGTGAGGACACAGGGTTAGTCACTCCCATCAGACAATGGCTAATTGTGTAGATGTTTTCCTTTCCTCTAGGAAATAGCTCTGTGTTGTCTATGCTGAACTGCCGTCTCACTGCTCTGTTTTCTACAGCTTCTTACTTTTTTACCAAAAAAGCTGCTCATTCCTAATTGCGTGGCCCACCCTCAGCTCAAGTTGCTTAAATGCATGTGAATGATGTTATGAGGAGCTTAAGGAATATACCTTGTCCTGTGGTGAAAAGCAGCAATAAAGGACAAAAGCCCAGATGTGAACAACACAAGTCTGAGATCCCTTTGTTCCAACCAATGGTTTGGAGTGGCCTGCTGGAGAAGGGGATCACTGTTACTTACAGTCCTCTGAAAACAAAGGAGCAACACAACAGTGGGGTCTGTGGAGTGTTTCTGAATAAGATCGGTCTTTCTCAAGTACTCCGTGTTCTACAGGAGCTTAAGGGTGGTGTGGACAACTCCTCTGCGGCACCTGGTGTTGTTTACTCCTATTCCCCTCATGTGATTCCAGCCCAAATTACTCCATGTGCAGGCTAAAGGTAGCCAGCAGAGACAGGTTGCAAGACTCCTTTGAGATCACTTGTCATATGCTTGCTCGGGTCCCACCCTTTTCACAGTGTTTGGTGAAAGGCTGAGTAACAGGCGAGCCAAGGGTCAGTGACTTGGTTATGGTGTAGTTATTTTCAGTACTTTGTGCATCATTTCCCCCATCTACACAGGCAATATTAAGGCTTGTCTGATACATAGACAGCGTGACAACATGGGTAAAGTCTGTGAAGTGCATGAGGTTCTTTGGATGCAGGTACTTAATTATTCATAACTAAAGAGCATTGCTCTTGATGGTATTCTTTCCCTTGTCGTGCAGAAAATGAGTACTCCAGTACAGCCAGCTTGACACAGCAGCTGAACAAACCCTAAAGTTATTTAATGATTAGCAGAACCCTTTTATTTATCTTCAAATGTATATCACTCTTTATTTGTGAGCAATTCACACCTCTATTGCTCTTAAGCATGGGGAAAACAGTTGCTACTTGAATATTTGTTTAAAAGTTGTATGGAAGTATTAGTTCCTTATATTTAATAGTATTTGATGTTTAATTTTTAATCTGGAAGCATAAAAGTTTTCAAAGTCTTATTGGCCAGTATAATATAATACACAAAGATATTCAATGTCCAGAATCAACAGTGAGATGGAACCACCACCCACGGAGTAAAAAAACTAGCTGAGTAACAGTAAATTGCAGTACCAAGTAGCAGTTTAGCTCTGTAAATATGTAAACTTGCTATATTTTTATGGGCTGTGGTCCTGCTTCTTCACAAAGTACCTGTGTTCTTTATTGACTGTCCTCATTTTTGGGTTGTTTGTGAGGAGAGTATGTTTTTGAATCACAACAGATCTGAGGGCAAGAGTGAAGTGTCTGCAGTCACTGACACCTGGTCTTTGCTTTCATGTATGACCTTGTATGGTTAATTAGAGTGCTTGTAGGTCTGCTTCTGGTTTTTGTTTGTTTGCTTTGATTTGGTGTTTTATTATGTCCTACGGGCTCTTGAGTGCTTATCTGAAGTCACATTTAGTAGGAAACAATCCCTGAGCAAGTGGAGTGCTGTCTATCATTATTTTCACTTGAAATATTTTGGATGTCTTGCCAGTAAAAAAACCCTTGAGGGTACCTGCTTTAGCACCTAACAACTAAGTGAGACAAACAAAGAAGGATGTGAGCAGATGGGAAGGGCTAGGAGAGTTAGGCGGTACTGGCTTTGGTCAAGGGAAACCTGCTGAAATCAGCAGGTAAGGCCCACCTCTGGATACGAGTGACCTGTTACTTTTCCCCTTGAAACTCAGAAAGGAGATAGCAGAGGTGATTTGATGCAGAGGAGGGGAAACCTAAGAATTTTAAAACTTCCCTTTCTATTGCACAGCTTAGAAAAAAAATTACTGTTGTGAATTATTAACAATTGTCCGTTCCTGTTTTGCTAGGCAGGATCGCTGCCCTGTGGAGCAGGGCTGCCATCTCCTGTTAAATGCCCGCAGAGCTTGGGGCTCGGAGGCAGGAGGAAAGGGGTGGAGGTGCGGGAGGAACGGTATGTTCCCCCTGGAAACGATTGTGAAGGCTTCCAGGAAGTTTCTGGGCTTGATAGTGCTTGACGCATGTTCAGCAGGTCCAAATGTTTGCTTCGGGCTTTTACTGTGCAATAAACAAAAGCCTTCCAGGAAACGTTCTGCAGCATGGTGGAGAAGTCAGGCTTAAGCTGGACTTCAGAGAGCAGCTAATGAAATAGGTCACTCTAGCAGATGTTCCCCAGACAGTTACAATTTCAAGTGTGCTGCATAGCAGAAGAGACATAACCTTATATGTCACTTATTTATCTATTTATTATGTTCCAGTTTATCATTCATTAACGGTACCGTTAGGTAATGACTAGGCAATTCAGGAAGAAGATTTTGACCTAGGAAATCAGGACCCTCATTAAGTTCTTTTGGATACAGAATTCATGTGACTGGGCAAGGTCTGGGACATCATCAAAGATGTATTGGTTGTTCAATTGGGCTCTATGCTGAAGCTATCTTATCAACCTCTAAAATTGTCTAAGACTGTATTCTCAACAGCAGTTAGATTCCTAAACATACTCGTGGACCTTTCCTTATCTACAAAATAACCATTTTTTTTTGTATTTCACAGGAGAGAAGATCAGCATATTAAGGACATGAGAATTTGGGTGCCCCAGTAGGAAGGGTCATGCAGCCACTTCAAGAAGGATGTGATATCCATGACCTGTGCATTCATATCAACATTAACATACACACGCAATTCATTCTTCACTGCTTATCATTTGATTTTTGATGTCCCTCTGCTTGAATGTTTTCAGTTGCTGAACCTGGGGTGGATATAATACTGATGTAATTGAGGTCGCCTTCTCAATGAATACCTAGTCCAAGAAAACATTTTACAGATGGTCCATACCTATGTTCATCCAAACAGTTTGATTAATATTTCTGGGTCATTCAACATATTTGTATTCATCAGGAAAGACTCACAAATTATTTCTATCTGAGAAATGGCTGAAATGTTTTAAATGGTTGTATTAAATTTGACCTGCTTTTGACAGCAACATTAGGAATAATTTATAAATGATACAATATGAATGCAACTAAAATATGATTGACTTTATTTCAGAGGTAGTGTTCTCGCTCCTTCCCTTGTTTGATCGGCTAGCATAGACATCATATTTGTTAATTAAAATGTAAGAGCTTGTGACTACTATTTTAGAATTGCTATGTATCGTATTCAAAACCAGACTGTCTTCATGACATATATCCTGTAGGGCGTTCAGGACATCTACTGCGCATACGACCAATGTATGCTGTCTTTTGTTTACATGAAGATTGTGTTCCTACACAGCTCCTTTTTTCTTTCTTTCTTTCTTTTTTTTTTTTTTTTTTTTTTTTTTTAATTTACTATAAATGGTTGGCACTTTTGAGAAGTTTGATGTTACTGGGTATTAAGATCTCACATGTCTTCTTTTTTTCTTTTCTGTTGTGAAAATCTCTCTGCCATCCCCAGGAAACTTGGGTGGAGGCAAGCAGAATGAGCCAGCATCTGCCATCTCCATGCAGGTCACTAGCCTGCAAAGTGGCTCAGCACCTTGATTCTGCTGCCTGCTTATTCCTGCAAACTGTGACAGTAGTGATGTGTGTATGTGGACATGGAGAATGCCAATGGCCAGTTATCTCAAAAAATGGTCAAAAGGAACCATCAAAATATGCTGGATCTGAAAATATTTGGAATTTAGTCTCTTTTTTTGCTTTTCCCTAATGACTAAGAAACTTAATCTGATATTCCGAACCCTGCCCAGAAGAATTAGTCTCTGCATGTAACTACATTCAGTAAAACCAGGTACTAATGTCCTGGGAGGGATGGCTGGGCATCCTTGCCCTTGGCAGATGCCTGCAGTCTTTCCTCTGGCACTGGATCCAGGTCTGGCACTTTCTGCCCTGCCTTGGCGACGGTGAATCTGCTCATGTGCAGAGCTTCTTCATAGACTGGAGGAGTGTCTGATACCGAGAGGGGTGGTGGTCCCTGCGCAGCGTTATGGGAGTGTGCCACCGCTAATATCCTCCTGGCAGCAGGCCCAAACACAGAATGGAGAGCTGAAAGGGAGGAGACAAAAGCTGTTTGCCACTTCCTGAAAGCACCGTGCGATTAAAGGAGGACAGGTATATCTGCAGTGCACAGGCTTTTCTTTCCCCACAGCCTGAATGTTTTCCTGCCCTTGTCCTTCCCTAAAAGGGATGTGCGGAAAACCCCATCAGCAACATCCCACACTTGCTCCTTCCTCAAATGCCACCAAGGCGTGTAGCTGCCCTAATTCCACCCAAATGTGTCTCACAGCTGATTCACCATCTGGCTGCATTTGCTACAAGAAGGCTGATGAGCACCTGCATTTGTACCGTGTCCAGATGCTGCTTTCCCTGCATCCTGCCATGAATTTCCCTCTGTCAGCCCTGGGATGCTGCAATCTGGGCTTTTTACAGTGCAGCTCTTCGCTTTGGGGTGTGCTGAGGTCCCCAGGTTCTGTCAAAGCCAACTCACAGGTAATGGTGCTCTGGAGGGTGCTGTCATGATCAAAAGCAATGACGGTGACCTCATAGGGCTGAGGACCTGATTCCTCCCCTGTCTGATGGCAATGAAAACAGCATCTCACGCAGATGGAAACCAGGCCACACAGGAGCAGGAGCCCACCGATCGCCACCACCAGCCTGGTAAGGGAGAGGACATAGAATTAAGACAGGAAGATTTTGTTGGCAGAAGTCCTCTTAATGTTTCTCCCTGCTTAAAGCAAGGCTAACCTGAAAGCTAGACAAAGTCATCTGGGGCCTTGTCCAGCACAATTTGGACAGTCTTCAGGGATGAAGATCCCACGTTCCCTCCAGGCAGCTGTTCCAGTGCTGCACCCTCCTCAGGGGAAGCATTTTTTCTGTCTAATCAGAATTTCCATGTATGCAGCTTGGCCAGTCGCCTTAGGTCCTTCTGCTGGGCACCTCTGAGAAGGCTCTGGCTCTGTCTTCGCTCAAGATCCACCTCAGGTAGTGGAAAACTGCAAGCAGGTTGCCCCCTTTGCCTCCCCTAGGCTGAACAAACCAGCCACTCCGCCATCGTGTCCTCTGGTTCCCTGACTATTTTATTGGCTCCCCAGTGGACTTGCTTCAGTTTGTCAACATCTCTTTTGTACTGAGGGACCAAAATGGGACTAGATATTCCAGATGTGTCCTCATGAGTGACATTCAAAGAGAAAAAAATGTCACTCTCAATCTTCTGGCTATACTCTTATTGCAGTTTGTAGACATCCAACAGCTACCATCCTTTTTAATCTAATCCTGGTGAGAATTACTAAGGAATCAGAGTGAAATTACTAAAAATATGGGCCTTTTAAAAGGCATATTGTGCCATGAATTCTTTATTAATATTGTTCATCCAACTAAATTAATACGTGGAATAAAAAAGGAGACTAAGAAGTCAACATTTGTTAAAGATGATGCAATAGCTAAGGGGTTGCCTTGCTACTGATGTCCCAAGGGAAAGCAGGTGGTGGTATCACACTTGAACAGGTCACATTTAATCCCACTCTTTGCTACTGGAATTGTCCAGAGATGCAGATATTTAGAGTAAACGTATGCCATCTTACCAGATATACCACAAACGGTCCCACTCCGTACCTGAACAGCTGAGGAGAAGAGGGTACAAGAAACAGTTAGCCACAGAATACCAAATAAATGGAAAGATCCTTACTGTACCCTCTTCCAGCTCCCCGCATGTTCCTCACTTACCAACTGGCTTCTAAATGGCACAGTGATGAGAAACTCGCTGACCTCATCAATCTCCCTGTTAGGTGAGTTTCCTTTCTGTTTGACTTTATCACTTTATCATTCTCCTGATATTTTTGCCTGTCTGATTCTGTTTGCAAACTTTAGGGATCTGCATTCACATTTGTTTTGTCTTTTTTGACAGAATATAATTTCTGTTATTCTTATGAATGACATAACCAAGAGATGTTCATCAAAGCAGTGTATTTCAAACCAATTTTTCAAGGAAAGGTCAATTCCCAATTCATAATCTCAATCAATCAAAATTACACCAGAAAGCTCTTAACCACTGCAGGTATGCAAGGAGGTAGCAGGAACAGTACATGATCAGTACGTTGATTAATAATAATACACTCCACATTCAAAGCAATGGAAATTTTATATGACTTTTCAATTGTAGCAATTAAATAAGCTTTGGTGGAAAGTGTCAGCCACCACATCATAACACTGATGTCTGCTACTGCCTTTGTCCTTCACTGTCTTCTTAGAGTGCAAGATGGTCAAATACTCACAGTTCAGTGTTGAGACAGCCTTCCTCACCTCTCACTTGGGGGAACTAGAAGGAGAAAACCAAAGACACAACTAGAGTGAACCAAGTCTGTCATATGCAACTTTTATCTCTGTTATCTGGACTATTGCCAGTCTGAATCTCCTATGGTAAGGACTTACTCTTATCTGTCTTCCGTTGTTTCCATTGTATATTCTGCTGTAGATTTTGAAGTTACTGTAATATCAACTGCATTGTTTCATATCTTAACTTCCTGTAGTCATTAAAATCCTACTTAGCACTGTTCCCAGCAGACACTGACCTGCCTTCACCCTCACCACAGGCTTCCCTTTCCATATGTCATGTTGCAGATGCAGATCCTTCTCCATGCTCAAATATTAAGAACTTTTAAATGCCCTGCTTCGAGAGAGAAGAGAGAGCAAATACTCTCTTCTCTGTGTCTGCCTTTTATATGTCCAGTTCTTTCTAGTATGAGGGAAATTATTGTGACTGTCAATTGCTAACGCCCCTCCACCTTTCCAAGATAACTCCCTAACGTAACTTCCCGTAAAAAGGAACCTGAGGCGTGACTTACCCATAAGAAACACCCTAAAATAAAGCAGATCATGGCTGGGCTATGCATCCCCTTAGAGCGGTTCTGTGGCTTCTTGGTCACTCAAGCTGCTTGATGCCTTCTTGTCCTTTCTAGTTTCAGTTCATCCTCACCAGTCCACTGACCAGGAGAAGGAGCAGATTCCTTGTTGTACGTTGAATCCAATCTCTTCTTCCTGCTCTGCCTCTTTCTGTCCTCTGGGTCTATCCTTCTACTCTGCCCTTCAGGTTTTTGCTTTCTCTCTTTCCCTGTTTGTCACTGACAATTCCTGTTTATTTCTGCCTGCCTCCTTTTGTATTCTTTTGGCCTGCTTCTCTCTCTCTTTTGACGAGATCTCTAAAGCCTTCCAGTCAGATCAGGAGAAAAGCAGTGGCTACGAGTTCTTACTTTAGATGTTGAACTAGTCCAGTGAAGGGCATCGTGAGATCTCTGCAGACCTGACCCTTCCCTTCTGTGAGCAGAAAGGGTCTCTCGAGTTTGTTCATTCCCAATTATTCCTCTCCCCGCCCCTACCCTGAGGGAGGTGGGTTGAAGGTCATGTTATTGACCTGTTCAAATGGAGTTCAGATTCCTCTCCCTCTTCCAGTACCTTTTCTGTCCCTGCACTCACATTGTCCTACCTATATGGATACAATCTGTTGACTTTAGCTATATGATCAACATCTATAGTGTATGTTACAAGCAAGATGTTCCTGCTGAAGTTAATTTGCAATATTATAATTGTATATAGCATTTTGAATATATAGTTATATGCATATGTGTATGTGCATTTATATATATATATGAATGCAACACACATACACACATAGATGCATATATATGTATGCATAATGCGCATATATGTATGCATATGCAACACCCCTTATATTGCCCATTTTAAGGCTCTGCCACCATCCCTCTTACCTGGTAGTCCCTGCTATATCCATCCTGCAACTGAGACTCTGCTCACTCACAGGTCCCACTCCTGAACTTCCTGCATGGCCAGCCAAGTCCCCTGAAATACTTTGCATCACAGGGAATAAATGTTGATTCTCCTATCCTGGATACTACTTATCCTGCAGCTGGTTGCATTAGCAGGTTCCATTCAATGACCCGTTAATTTTCTCTCTCTTGTAGAACTGCTTTAGATTTCTGTTACTGCTCATGGCTATTCAGAGTGTTATTACATGCATATAATCGTGTTCACCTTCCCTTTCTCTTTTGAATAGCTGAGAGAGAAAAAAATGCTTTGCAGTAATGTGTTACTATTTGTGTTTGGGAACCACTTGGAACTGGTGCATGAATATATGTTAACGGCAGGATAGCAACTAGAGAAACTTGTTGCCCCATGTTGCAAGCACAATGCATTCACATTAAACTGGTGAATCATTAGCCTTGGTGATGCAAATTAGTGTTGCAGAGCAGAACCAATGGATTCATAAACATAATGTATTCTCCCAAGGCAAGCTAAAACCATTTAGCATTCTCTAATTATAAAAGTAGTGGTGCAGTATAAACATGTCTTAGCATGAGTTTATCTATCTACCTATCTATCCATCCTTCCATCCATCCGTCCTAGTCTACTACTGGAAGAACGTTTCCGATTCCTGGTGGACAAATAAGAAACACAAAACCATGAGCTATTGACTTTGTACTTATATGGGAATTGCCCAATAGTCTTTCTGTCTATTTCTCCTTAAACTCTTTTGTGTATTACGGGAGTTTTAGAAGAAAAGACCCAGCAGAACTGTAAAATAGTGTTCCTTGTATGTACAGCTTTCAAGACTGGTGGGATTCAGTGTGGAAGGGAAGAGAAGTATAAATTAACAATGTTTTCAGGGGCTTTTTATTATCAGTGCAATAATTCAGTATTGATTTTTAACTGAAATTCAGTCTCATGAGAATTCTGAATTTTGGAAGGATCAAACTGGAGAAATATCATATAGAGTGATAAAAAATTTCTCTAAAGGAAAAGCAGCAGTATGACATGCAGCTGTGTGACATGAAACAGTGTCCTCTCCAAAAGCATAGTATAACTCATTCTTGCTGAAACTTATTAATCACTCTTTTTCTATTCCTATGGCATTTTCATTAATACTTTCCTTCCAGTAATCCACCTATCATCCTGCTGTCTTCTCATTCAACAATGGTTTCAATTTCTCCACATTCCCCATGTCTTTTGCCTCAGTTATCTTAATATTTTATTATTTGTTTTATTTTATATTGAAGTGACTTTTCTCTTTGATATTTCCCCCTTGCCACCTTTCAAAAGGTTCTAAGAATGTGACCAGAGTCTTACAGAACTGCTAAACCAAATAAAAATATCCCATTATTGACTTTTCTCTGTTCTTTGTGATTGTTTAAAATCTAAGGGTCCATTCTGTGGTAAGCTATGTGATTTGAACATAACCTTCCTTGGATGCCAGAGAAAGCAGAATGTGGTAAGGACAGAAAATACTTCTGTCATCCCTGCTTCCCTGTTCTGGTTGTATCAAGGTATGCATCTCAAGCCTGTTCTATTATTTCCTAGGTAGCATGGTCTTAACTGGGAGTAAAGCTTCTCAGTGAGCTGAAAAAATGCTGTTGTGCTGTTCTTAGAAGTTGTTGAGAAATTGCTCCTTGGTCCCTGTTACTCTTCAAAGGAGTATTCTGCTAGAGCCAGCTCGATTAGTCATACCCAATACTTCCCCATGGGCATTTAGAAATGTAAAATATGGGAACACATTTGGGGCTCAGAAGGACCCCTGACACTTTTGCAGGTGTAGTAAGACATTATCATAGCTTTCATGTATTTTACACTGAATGATGATAATCCAAAAGCCCTCTGTTGCTTATAAAACAAAACCAGATCATTTTTTAATAAACTGTGCATAAAGAAGCAGAACGCTTCCCTCCCACATTTCACACTTGTGGTTTAACCCCAGCTGGCACCACACAGCCGCTCACTCACTCCCCCCTCCGCTGGGATGGGGCAGAGAATTGGAAGGGTAAAAGGAAGAAAATTCATACGTTGAGATAAAAACAGTTTAACAGGTAAAGTAAAATCTGTGTATGCAAGCAGCAAAGTAAGATATTCATTCACTGCTTCGCTTGGGCAGGCAGGTCTTCAGCCATCTTCAGGAAAGCTGGGCTCCAGCACCAGTAGCGGTTACTTGAGAAGAGAAATGCCATCAATCCGAACGTCCCCCCTTCCTCCTGAGTATGACACCATATGGTGTGGGAGATCCCTTTGGCCAGTTGGAGTCAGCTGTCCCATCTGTGTCCCCTCCCAGCTCCTTGTGCCCCCCCAGCCTGCTCGCTGCTGGGGTGGGGTGAGCAGCAGAAAAGCCCTCGGCTCTGTGCAAGCACGGCTCAGCAGGAACTAAAACATCCCTGTGTTAGCAACACTTCTCAGCACAGATCCAAAACACAGCCCCATACTAGCTACTATGACAAAAATGAACTCTATCCCAGCCAAACCCAGCACACATGCTCTTTCCACTGAGGACATAAGGGTTGTTACCTCCCCTTGACAGAAAACATGACAGGGGGTTCAAAAGCAACAGCTCATTGGAGACAGGGTAAGGATCTCCTGGAAATTAACGTTTATTTTTCTATTTATGTGTGCCCAGATGCTGGAGTCTAAGTCATTGCACTCAGGTTTTCCACTGTAAGATAAAAGCCTGTGGATGCTTTCTGCTCAGTAGACAGGGAGCTTTGATCTCCAGCAGCCTGGGGCTGGCAAAGTCTCCAGTGAGATGTGGTGCTGGGGGGTATCTTCTGTGCTACCTGGTGCTCATCCTTGTTCCTGACTTAATAGCTGGTGAGACCAGCAGTTCTTGGGCTGTGTGCGGTACAGCCACATGAAATAAACCCGAAAATCTCATTCCTGTCGTTTTGCCAGAAGACCTAGATATACCAGGAAATGTAGGACCAGTTAAGTTTATCCATCTTATTCCTAGGACTCAAAGTTCGAGAGAGCATGGTGCAGGTGCTCAAGCTGACAGGTGACCCCTCCTGGCACGCAGCCGCAGCCCTAGCAGAATGGCACGCTGCTGTGCTCTGTTAATCACTCTGGCTAAATGGCAGTGATTATCACATGAGACTGCTTCCAGCCCAGAGCTAGTCCAGAAAGCACAGCATCATACTCTGGTACATGAATTTTCTACCCAGACTCCCAATTAGTTCAGCATATTTCTTCGGCTCATTACCTTTTACAGTGCAGACATACCTGGAACAGCAGCTGGGAAACCTGGATTCATTTCTTTGTCTCCTAGGACTGGGCAACGGCTGTGAGAAGTCGATGTGCTACCCCATCAGGGTAAGCGCGATGTGCTTACAAACAATGAGCAAAGGCGATCAGTATGTTTCTCCCTTCCATTTGCCTCTAGTCCTCCCGTGCTGCCTAAGAGATCGAGGAGCCCTTCTGGCTGAATTTATTTAATATTAATCATTGTGTAATAAAGCCAGGAAACACCCCCCCTGCTGCTGAAAAACTTCTAAGGGATTGTTTAGACTTAATAAAAAAGTAATGTAATTTCCTCTTTGTCTCTCCCCTTCCTTCTTTGTATTTCCACAGAAAGGATGGGCTCCCAAATTGGGTAACTCTATGCATCTGTTCCAGGAACTGAGAACTGCGAGATTTCTGTGCCCCATTGCATTTTTGCACACACAGGAGATTTAAATACTATTCTGGGACTCTGCTGCATGTAAACAACCCCCAGTATCACTGTGTCATAAAATCCTTTAGTATGAGCCAAAAAACCCTTCTGACTTCTGCATGAATCACTCTGCTAGCTTCCAATGACACCGACCAGTCCTTTGATCCCAGCCAGGACCTTATCTCTGTTTCTCGCGTAGGACCAAGCAAACTTTTGAACTCTCCTGTAACCTTGCCAGAAATGACAAGTGGAGAAGTGACATATGCAGACCTGAGGTTTGTAACACTGGAAAAATCCCAGGACCAGGAGCTCCAGACTGCCAGAGCAAAAGGTAGTGGTGGTGTTGGGGGGCAGCTCTCTCCAAGGCAAACTCTCACCTTGGAGAACATTTTTCATGTGGCACTCAGAGGAGGGTGTCGCCTGCCAAGAAGCATCTGGCTTCTGGGAGCCCTTTGGACTTAAATTTTCTAGGAAATTGGGGAAAGAAAGTAAAAAGAGACAGGAGCTTAAAAAGAATGGAAGGGTGGAAAATGTGGAAAACCTGTTCAGATTTGAGAGGAATCATGTAATTATGGTTGTGGGATGCAGTTAAGTAAAAATAAACATGTTCCAGTTAGACATTAGGTGTTAGCTCCTGGAACTTAGTGAAATAATCTGCCTAAGGGACCTTGCAAAAGTCTTTCAGCTTTACTTATTTAAATCTGACTAACTGAATGAAGCAAATGCTAGGAAAAACCACATTTTCTCTCAAGGGAAGGAATAGATGGACAAATACCTTTCTGTACTTAAAAATCGTAAATATTATGCTGCATAGCTTCACAGAGGAAGAGAGGAATGTGACTGATCCCAAATCCATGTTCTTTATGCTGTGCATTAGTGCTTTAGAACTGCTCTGTAGAAAAGGTAGTAGCAAAGTAAAGACATGTTATGTTACAGCCCAACTAAATGTCTGGAGATGAATTTGAGAAATTTGATAATAAATGATAATAAAGAGCTCTTTCTGAAGGAAAATTCCACTTACTGGCTAGGCAGTGATTGTCTCATTCTCACTTGTTGAGGGATCCTTGAGTTTTATACCTGGAGGCTGAAGGTGAACTCCCAGTATCTAGTAGGGTTCTTACTCACTGTTCGGTGAAAGGTTTAGGGAACAGAGAGAATAAAAGGCAAGAATACCACAGACTGGTATGCCAGTTATTTCTGTTGGTGATTTCAAATTAATATTAGTATTCCCACTGGAATTTTGTACGGGAGTCTAGTAAAAGAACACAAAATTTTTAAATTGGAAGTAATCCTTTCCTCTGTGATTTGGCACTGTAAATTCACACGGGTGTTTGCATTTGCCCACATTGCCAGAATGGGTATGTGCATTTCCAGGTGTGAGACTATTTCTGTGCAACTGCAGGTATGTGGTTTTATTCACATCTGTATGCCATAATTTCAGATTATTTTGCAGAGGCCTGAATTTCATTGCTGACTGTTTCTGAGGTTATTTTCTGAAAAGGTGAATTCTTTCCTGATTCAGCAGTTTAGGCACTCAAAACACACCCCAATACCTGGATGCATATGAAAATTTCAGCCATGTTGTAAGCACAAATACTTTTTTGATGTTCTTTTCCCACATGCAAAATTCTGTGCTGTTCAGCTTTATTTTTTCAGTTTGTTTTCTTTTAAACATGGCTTGCTAGCTTCCCAGCCCCCAACTCCTAAGAAGGACTGGCCATGGCCAAACGACAGGAATATTTTCATAACGTGACATCACATACTGGTGTGAAACTCAGCAATTCACTGAGCAGACTGCCAGTCATGTTGTCTTGTGCAGTGTAGGAGCTGCAGATACAAAGATGAAAGGCTCCTGGTTTTGCTTTTTTTTTTTTTTTCTTTTTGTCTATTTCAGATTCCCCCTTTCCATTTTCCTGTTGGCGACTGGCTACAGTAGTTCTTGGGGTCTTCTGCATAAGTTCAGTGGCAGCTGTAGGAGTCTTGGCTGCCAGGCGTAAGTATGGTCACAGAAGGGGTGTTTGGAGTTCAGTGTGGACAGCTAGACGTCTAGGAAATTAATTAAGGGGGAGGGAGGGTTAGCCTGAGGGATTTAATGATGAAAAAAGTATCCCTTGCTGGCAGAGTTTACCCTCTCAAGGGATCTCCCAGTCTTTGAAAATGGGATGTATTACATCTTGCTCATAGATGTGCACAGACTGTATGTAGGTCAGGTATATTCAGTCATGGGGAGGTACATGTGTCCTCGGTAAGTTTATTCAGGCTGCATTGAGCAGTTTAGCTTTAATATTAATGGAACAATTTCATTCTTGTTTTGCTGTGATTCAAATCATCCTGGTCCGCCACCTTGTGCGTGAAAGGGATGAAAACTTCACCCTGCAAAAGGCAATTATGGAAAGCCTCAACCAGCAGCTGGAGCTCCTCCAGGCTCAGAATTTGAACTTGACAGAGACTGTAAAGCAGCTTACCACCTCCAGAGGTACACAGTGGTGGGAAGATGGTGGTTCCATCACATTATGATACCCACAGATATTTTTTTTTTCTGTCAACCATACTGGAAGAAAAAAAATCAAAATCTCTAAAATTGCCCTGAATTATTTCATTTAAAACCAAGTTTCAACCGAGTCAGCCAAAAGGCTGCATTTCCATTTTGATTATTTTTTAAGTAAACTTATCTTTCTGATGTAAGTTTATTGAATTTTTGTAATGGACCTGGTTTATGCCCTAAAACAAATATTTTCATTCAGAAAATACCATGATGATGACCCTTTTTTAAAAAAACACACCCATTTTTCTAATAGGTAAATTAATTGATGCTACCATTCCTTCTTTCACAGTCAGTTTCAGGGAATTCTAGTAAAAAAAAAAATTGACAGAAAATTTCTGCTGGCTTTAATTGTCTGAAATGCTTTGACTCCTCAAGACAGCTTTGTTCTGTTACGGTGTAGTGGATGCAGCAGTGTAAATACTGCTGCTCTCTACCAAATGGGATTGTAATCACCGGCTTCAACAGTTCATGGACTATATCCTGAGGGTATTCTTTTTTTCAGTGCAAAATAGTGGTGTGAAAATTTCATGATGGGTGAGCTGAATACACTACATTATCATATAGCAGAGGAAAGAGAATCATAATAAATTAACATCTTGTGAGAGAGTGGCAACGTTATTATCTATACAAATGTCTGCATTTGAATTTAGCACAAACCAGAAGCTACTTCTAAGAGCCAAGTGCACTGTGCTGTGCTATCTGTTGCCATCCAGCATCAAGTTCTGGAATTCCCAGCTGGCACTGGTTTGTTACACTATGGTCCTGTGAGCTGCAGAGCAACAAACATGATTCACCCTATAGCTGGGACCCAGTTCCCAGAGATGTCCAAAATATTTTGTCTGGCAGGTTTTTCTGCTGCTTGCAGTTATTTCAGTTTCTAACTAGAAACAGAGTTCCCCAAATGGTGCGAGAGTGAAAGAAAAATCCAGCATCTGAATTCTTTATGGCTTCAGTATTACTCAGGGTCCCAACAGGTATCTAACAGAATAAGGTGTCAGAAAGAGTCAAAAGTGCAGCTGTCAGAAAGGTATTTTCTTTAACAGCAGTGGGCTCATTAACTTTCACTTCAGCTGGTCATCACTATCTGATGTTTGCACACTGAATCCATGGCAAGTATGAAATGCCATCAGAAAAGTTGAAGTATAAATTGAATTGTAAAACATATAGCACGGAAGAGCTGGCCCTGATATTAACAAGAAGTTAAAAGTAAGTTCACGTGAATAGACATGTACTCATATGACTGAAAGTCTAAGCTTCCTTTTACATCCACCTGTATCCATGTCTCTGTGAACATGGCTCAACCTTCCAAAATTTCCTCTATTTGTGTTTTACTAGCACACTCCAGGTTTGCTGGTCAGATTAAAAAAGTCTTTATTATTTGTTTTTCTGATTTTCATGTTTCTAAAAACATTTTTCTAGTCTTCTGGCAACTAAGTTTATTAAGTCTCCGATGAAGACATGAATTTAGCTGCAGAATGAAGGCGGAATTGTTGCTCCTCTGTGATAGAGAGGCTGTGCACTGCTCTAGTGATCCTGCAGGGATCCACTAGACCACTCGAGACTGCTGAGGCTGCCAAACCTGATCAGGAGCTCTTTTGTTTTCAAGGACATAAATGTATTCCTTGTCCTGAGAACTGGCTACAGCATGGGGAGAACTGCTACCACTTTTCAAAGGAATGGAAAACTTGGCAAGAAAGCAAGACTCGGTGCTCTGCTCTGGATTCCAGACTTCTTAAGATAGAGAGTAAGGAAGAGCTGGTAAAGATTATTTTTTTCTCTCTTTCTAATTATATACTCTGCTTTTTACTGTGGCCTGAACAGCCACTCCCATCCTTCCACTGGTGCAGTATGCTATGGCATGCGCGTGCTGGACTGAGCGGCAAAACGTGTCCATGCCCCTTTGGAGCCCCTCTACCTGAGCTGTGGCTGCACCCTCCCTGGTGCATCTCTACTGTCTTCAGTGAACTTAACTGAGACACACCAGCTTGGGTCTGCATCTAGATCCTCATCCCACCTCAGGGCAAAGACATCTGAGCTAGTACTGGCTGCAAAGTCTTTTGTTGCCTTGCTGGAGCAAACTATTTAGCAAATATCAGAAGCCTGGCCTTCAGCTTCCTGCTGTCCACAGCTAGAAAGCTCATCAGCCTGGCTTGCTCCCTGAACTCTTCTCCCATGTGAGAAGAGGATCCATATCTTTTTCTGACTCGTAAGTTGTAGATGAAGCAGCAGATAAAGCACAGCTAGGGGAGCTCTTCACTGTGAAGGAATTTCT
The DNA here is from genome assembly GCF_963210335.1 of Falco punctatus. Taxonomy (NCBI): domain Eukaryota; kingdom Metazoa; phylum Chordata; class Aves; order Falconiformes; family Falconidae; genus Falco; species Falco punctatus. Next base: position 9,161,508 of record NC_137585.1, on the reverse strand, counting down.
ACCCAGACTCTTAATGGCAACGGGATTATGTCTTGAGCTCTGTTGTTTTACTGTATTTTGAATTCCCTGTGTACAATGATAGCAGACAATGCAAAGGCCTTTTCATGCCGGACTTCTGCAACCAGGGTGTTGGAAGGAAGTAGTTATCCTGTACCCATTGCCCAGCTAATGTGAAGGCTTCAGTTATCTCAACTTCCTCTTCAGTTGAGAGCTACTGAAAGCTACTGAAAGCTCTCAGCAGGTTCTTTTTCCTTATTTCCAAAACAACACAGACTGCCAGGAGTAAGAGGCACTGCCCAGATTCACTTGAGAAACAAATGCAGGGTGTGAGCAGCTGGTTTTCATGTGCCTCTCTCCTTCTCCAAATCATAGGCCATTATGACTGAAGCAGGGATGTGATTCACGGCTTTGCATTTATTTCCATACAGGACTTCACAATGCGATCAGCAGAGCTTTACGGTTCTGACTCTTTCTGGATTGGGCTGTCGCGCAATGGAGCTGAGGGGCCCTGGCTGTGGGAGGATGGATCAGCTTTCTCCCCTGATCTGTGAGTCACTGCACAGATAGGAACAGACCACATCCAGGCGCATTTGTTATTAGCCAGAGCAGCAATCTTTACTCGCCACTCAGTAACCGCCTGTCCCCCCACCTGCTTGCCAGCAGATTACCCATCACTCATTCACCAACCTGGGCAAGCCCCCGTCAGAGAGCTTGTATGCTGTTGTGGGTCAAATGGGTAGCAGCAGCTGGGAATTACTGTATCAGCCTGTGACTTCTTCCGTGGGATGATGAATATATCTGCTATTTTTTCACAGGTTTCAGATCCGAGCCAGCTCAAGTCCTTTCCTGGATTGCGTGTGGCTTCAACGTGCAAACATAGACAATGCAGGATGTGGCGAGTACAAATTTTACATTTGTGAGAAAGTGGTGGATCCTGCGGTGGTCGAGCAAGCGAGCTACTCAAGGAAGCACTAGCGTGCAGAGCTCTGCGGAGCCCCATCCTGGGATATGCTGTTGTGGGGGTGAGTTCTGCCCCATGGTCTGCGACAGGGAAAATGATTCTGAGCTCAGGTTAATGTAACATCAGGCATAATCTAAGCTTAACTTGCCCTCTGGCAATGCACATCAGCCAGATTCCTTCTTGGACTTTTTTTAAAACAACTTCATTCCCTGTTTCTTCTTCTAGCCCTCGTATTCTTGTGAAACTGTTTCTATCCACTTCTCAAAAATTCCTTTCTAAATGAAACAAAAATAAGTATATGATTTCAGAACTCTATTTTAAAGATTCATACCTATCTCCCAGAAACAGGAATTAATGACTGTTTGTAAAAGCAACACATCATGTTTTCAAAAATATATCCACTGGTTATTCACGGATGTGAGCTCCCAATTTGCAATAAATTTCCAAATATTTGATTTAATTTCACTCCCCACCTGTGATAACTAGAAAGTGCAACAGAATAATCCTGAATCAGAAGATAAATAAAAATATTTCTAGTTCTCCTGGTCAGAGAAAAGAGCTTTCAAACGGGATTGCATGCCTTATGGGCTTATAACCCAGAAGGCGAAGACACAACACATTTTTATTGAGGGAAGTCAGCAATATTTAATGCCCAGGACTTCCAGTCCTGCCACTAGTGGATTGTTCTGCAGCACTGGGCATTAGTGGGGAAAATGCATTCCTCTAAGACATCTGTCCGTGTCACACTTGATCCAATTCTTTGATTTCTCAAATCCATTTTCCATTTTGTTGCTGAATTTCACAACTGGAATAAATATCGCTGCTACTGACCTTTCCTGTAGTGTGTCTTTTTAGTAAGTCACTGTGCACAGTCGGCTCAACAATCATCAAATACAAATTAATGACACAAAGCTTCCTGCTGCTTTGCTGCTGTTTAGGAGGCTGTTTGAAGAAAAGACTGCATCAGAGAGAGCATCTCTCTTCTATGGCACTAGCAAACAATAGAGGTCTTCCTTTGAAATTTCTCGGGAAGAGTCAAGTTTATAGTTGGGACTTCTGTTCCTGTGTATGTTTTGTACTAATTTCATCCATTCAATGAAAATTGAACTGTGAGTCAGGGAAGGTGGAGGTATTTAGGCAAGCCTCTAATTATATTTATTTCAGACAAAGCTATGCATCAGAATTGTGCAGCAGCAACCGCCACGAAGTGTACTGCATCCCTCACTAAATGAGCATTTAGCAATACGCCAATTATCTTAATTATGGATATGAAGAAGTAATTTAGAGGAGCAGGGACAACAGAGAGTATCTTGCCACACAACGCTCTCGTAGTCTGGAAATGCTACATTTTCTAAGTCTAAGCACAGGACCTCAGCAGCCATGGAGATTCTGCCTGGGATCCCAGCACTGGCTGGTCTATAGGCGATGCAGAAATGACGTGAATGATGGGAGGGGTGACCCATACAGGCTGTTGTTCTAACGTGCAGGGCATGTTGGGACACCCCATCTCATAACCGTAGATAATTCAAGAGGATCTTAAAGATCACACCACAAGGAAGCAGGAAAGTCCTCACTGAGGGGGGTGGTATGAGGAGTCGTCGGTGAAGAGCTTAAGAAGTGAGTGAGACTGATGTGAGGGAACCGGTGTGATGGGCATGGGAACAGTGGACCAGTGAGGGGATGGTTGACTGAGGGGGGCTGGCTGAAAGAAAGTACTGCATGGGAAAAGCACTGTTATTATGGACTATTGCTGGGAGTGAAATGCTGCAGAAAATGAAGAAAGGAAACGTTGAGTGAAAGTCTGCTGTTCTGTACTGGGTTTGAGAGGAGAATTCTTTAGCCTGTCTTGTCCACCTGTCTGGGACATGAAGGTCCCTGTGCCTGGCTGCTGAATATTCACAAGCTTAGGAACTTATAAAACAAGTGATAAGTTCCTTGTCCTCATTCCTGTCTGGATTTTTTCATTTTATACCACATCTTCATGCCTCAGTGACTTGTAATTATAATCACTACATGATGAGCCAAGTTGCACAGAATAGAAGAGCACATGGCATCCAGTAATTGCCCTGAGATGTGCAGTGTACAACCTATTACTGTGTGTGTTTGGGTAATACCGAACCCTGAATTTGCTTAATATGCAGCATAAATTGTTTCTTGTATTTTGGCTTAAACCAGGAGAGAAAAATTTAGTTATGTGTAAAATCGCAAGACAATAATTATTTTAACAGATATCTTTTGTTATATGAGGTTCAAATGTTCAGAAACTGAGAACAATTCAGAACTAAGCAATTTCATGCACGTATCTCCTGCACTTTACACTTTCCCTTAGCCACCTACGCACATTGGTTCATCTTCTAAATCACCTTGTGCATTCTTCATGCAATTCTTTTTAACTCCCTTTGAAATAGCCTGTTCAGAAATCTTTCTCAGATTTCCCAGGGTCCATTAAATGAGTTGACTCGCAGGAGGCTGTGCTGTGCTGCTGAGTAAAGTAAGCAAAGAGTTAGAGAAACAGGCTTTCCACTGAGCTTCACAACTCATGCTAACCATTGCATTTTGCACAGCTACCTGGAAAGTTTGGACCTTTGAAATTAGTGCAACTTCAATGTTAATTTGTCTTAAGGGTGATGTCATCTCTGCTATCGTTTGGCTGCAGAAGGCATTTAAAACTGCCAAGATTCAAAAGGCAGCATGCAATCATATTCTCTAATTGAATGAACTGAGTCATTTCAAGTCATACAATGCTCATAGGCAAATCGTTAGAATTTCCTGCACGCTGAAAAAGGCAGAGTGAATTTTTTTGTTTTATAGCCACCACTAGATTAGTAATTAGTTGCTGTCTGTTCTTGCCATAAGGTTTTCATAGCCCAAAAGTTCTCTGTTCCTGATGTTAGGTTGTTCACAGTAATAAAAAAATCTCAAGTTTATAATTAGCCTTTTCAGTTCAATACAACATCCATTAAAATCAGAGTATAATCAGCGTTGTACCCATGCCACATTGTTACACAACAAACCTTCAGCTCACAGACCGCTCTCAGTGCTTCTTGGCAAACAACTTCCCTACTGCTCCCAACATGCATACTTGGCTCAATAGATCTACCAAAGTCATGAATGTTTTTCTTCGTAGTACCTGTGTGTTTTAAAGACAAACTGTTCTGCTCAGTTTTCTTATATTGCTTTCATGGAGTCACAGAATTGTTGGGGTTGGAAGGGGCCTCTGGAGATCATCTAGTCCAACCCCCTGCTAAAGCAGGTTCACCTAGAGCAGGTTGTACAGGGTCACACCCAGGTGGGGTTTGAACATCTCCAGAGAAGGAGACTCCACAGTGTCTCTGTGCTGCTGTAGAGGAATTATAGAGGAATGAAGGCAGTTAATTAACATTGATAATATACAGCTGTGGGCTGGCTTCAGGGGCGGTGGGTTGGCTGGTGTGGATAATGTGCAGCTGTGGCTGGTTCCTGCTAAGTAGTTAAATGGCTCTGAGAGGTGAGGAAGAGGAGCATGGGGTAAAGAGAGACCTGGAAGAAGCAGTGGGAAGAGAGAGTGTGCACATACTCTGAATGCAGGAGAGGCCCCAGGAGAAGAAGGGGGCCTGGATGAGGAGAGGCTGGCTGGCTGGAAGAGAAGCACTGGATGAAGAGAGAATGTGGATGCAGCAGAGGTGAGAAGCAGGGTGGGCTGGCCTGAAGAGGATGAAGAAACAGCACAGACAGTAGATGAACTTTTGAAACCTTGTGAGGGATTGGTGGTTGTGCTGGGGCAAGGCGCAGGAACTACTTATAGAAGTTAACCTGGTATGGGATGGTAAAACCTCTGTTGTAGCTGGGTAGGTTTGATAGTGCTGTAACAGAAGCCTGTTACAGTGCTCTGCCACCCTCAAAAGTAAAGAAGTTTTTCCTCGTATTCAGATGGAACTGCTCATGTTGTCATTTGTGACTGTTATCCTGTCACTGGGCACTACTGAAAAGAGCCTGGGCTCATCCTCTTGACACTCTTAAGATATTTGTAGACATTGATAAGATCCCCTCTTCATCTTCTCCAGGCTGAACAGGCCCAGCTCTCTCAGCCTTTCCTCCCAAGGGAGATGTTCCAGTCCCCTGAGTCAGCTTTGTAGCCCCCCGCTGGACCCTCTCCAGTAGTTCCCTGTCTCTCTCGAACTGGGGAGCCCAGCGCTGGACACAGCACTCCAGATGCAGCCTCACCAGGGCAGAGCAAGAGGGGCAGGATCACCTGCCCTGACCTGCTGGCCACGTTCCTCCTAACGCACCCTGGGACCCCATTGCCCTCCCTGGCCACCAGGACACACTGCTGGGCCGTGGGCAACTTGCTGCCCACCAGGACTCCCAGGTCCTTCTCCGCAGAGCCGCCCCCCAGCAGGCCAGCCCCAGCCTGTCCTGGTGCGTGGGGTTGTTCCCCCCCAGGGGCAGGACCTGTGTTGAGCTTCACCAGGTTCCTCTGTGCCCAGCCCTCCAGCCTGCCCAGGCCTCACTGAAGGCAGCGCAGCCTCCTGGTGTGTCAGCCACTCCTCCCAGCTTGGCATCACCGGCAAACTTGCTGAGGGTGCGCCCAGTCCCTTCATCCAGGACACTGATGAAGAAGTTGAACAGGACTGGACCCAGTACTGACCCCTGGGGAACACCAGTAGCTACCGGCCCCCAGCCAGACTGTGCTGTTGATCACAACCCTCTGAGCTCTGCCATTCAGCCAGTTCTCAGCCCACCTCACTGTCTGTCCATCTACCCCACGCTGCCTGCGCTTACCTGTGGGGGTGTTACAGGAGACAGAGTCAAGAACCTTGTTGAGGACAAGGCAGACAACATCCACCACTCTCCCCTTGTCTACCCAGCCCATCACTCTATCATAGATGGCTATAGGTTAGTCAGGAATGATTTCTGACTAATGTTGACTACTCCTGATAACCTTCTCCACATGCTTTGAGATGACCTCCAGGATGAGCTGTTCCATCACCTTTCCAGGGATGGAGGTGAGGCTGACTGGTCTGTAGTTTCCTGGATCCTCCTCTTGCCCTTTTTGAAGACTGGAGTAATACCAGCTTTCCTCCAGTTTTCAGGCACCTCTTCTGTCCTCCATGACCTTTCAAAGATGATGGAGAGTGGCTTGACAATAACATCTGCCAGCTCCCACAGCATTTGGGAGTGCATCCCAGGGGCCCCAGGGATTTGTGGGTTTCAGTTGCTTCATATTGACATATAGCTGCACAATTAGCTAATTCGTCAGCAAAGCTCAAAGATGCAACCTTGAATGGAGTATCACAGCTTTGCTTTTTAGTGAGTTTTTTTCCTGCATAGTTGTGCTCTTTACCTTTGGTTGCAGACAGTAAACCACCTGTGCCATGAAAACTTAAACAAATCCAAGTGGGGAAAAATGTTCTTGCAGCAAGATCCCAATACTCATAATTAGCGGAGAAAATAGATGCGTGTCTGATTTCATGTGGAGACAGAAGCTGCTGCCTTTAAACCACAGGTCTTGCAAAATATACTGTCATTTTTCAAGTTGCACAGCCACATGATATATGGAAAATGTTGCTAAATCACCTCTGCTAAGGACTGCTGAGAGAAAAAGGAAGCAAGGAGAGAAGCACAATGATTTACTGGAAATGTCACTGTAAACGCAGCTGCATATTGGGTGCTTTGAGTGAAATATTTAAGTTTTCTGAGGTTTTCAGTTTTGTTTAAAATGAGTGTTCATGTCCTAGACCTAAAATCAAAGTCAAAGCCATGAGAGATGGTCAAGAGAGTTTTTTTTCTGTGCACTCGGAATTCTGCAGACAGTCAGGATTTTGGGAACTTACATTTAAACCTATACATTCAAGTTTGTTTAGTCTAATCTTTTGCCCTCTCTCCAATCTTTGATTCTTTTCCCACCACCATCTCATGCCTAACCCTCTTGGGTAAAAGAAAAAGGGAGCATTGCTCATCCTCCAGTTCCCTGGCTAGAGTCATGTGGGGATTTCTCCTTTTGCTAAATTAAGATTCCCATCCTGCAAATTTATCAAAAAGAAACTTGTGATTTTACATTTGAAAACTAAAATGCAGAGCTTGTCTAAATGCTTCAAGAGAAGCCCATTTCTATTTCAGAAATTCAGATTCAGTAGTTTGCAATCACATATATATGCCTGCTATCCTGAAAACTTTACCTTCCCTGCTCCTTATCATTCTGGAGCCCCCCCAGGAAACTAAGCAGGAAGAAATACTCACTCTTCCTGTAGAAAGGTTGCCCTTTTGTTCTGTTTTGAAAAAAAAATTGTTCAGAGTTGTGAAATATTCTTTGGCAGAGAAAGACCTCATAAGTCTGATTAAGCCATCAGCAGCAAAGCCAGTATTTCCTCCCTATTCAGTGTTTCCTGCATTTTATTCCTCTCTCATTCTTTAGTTTTATTGAACTTTTTTTCAGAAGAACATAGCTATTGACAGTAGGCACCTGAAACAGACTCAACTGACATGGAATTGGAGCACTCAGTTGGAACACACTTAATGCACAGGTGGCCTTTGTAGGTAAAACATTTCCAGGAGATGGACAGTCAAATGAGCATGGTGAAGTCATATTTGCTGTTATTTATAATGTCAAATTAAGTTGAAGGCTTGTCATAGTACAAGTTGTGATGCATATATTTAATAAGAACTATGTAGCTGGAAAGAGTATTTGGTAGTGGGAAATAAATCATTAACATTAACTTGCCCATGTTATTATGGCCAAGGTTTTATGTGCTTAAATAAATCTGCATTTAGAAGCGTAATACTACAACCCAAGGGAAGGGAGCAGTTTCTTCTGCTGTATAAGTAAGACTATCACAAATATCACACACTTATAGACCAAGATGTGTCATTGTTGAATGTGATGGAGCCAGCTGAATCCCTGTGCAAAATGTATACAAAAATAGGCATCAGATCTCTAGTAGACACAATGTAGTAAGTGTCACATAAAATACATCATGATAACCTTTTCCAATTTTCCACTAAATTCAATTTTCCAACATGAAGTAAAGATCTCAGAGTTACTTTCAAACTTGGAACAATAACAAGGGGATTTTTGTAATCAGCGTTCCTATTAAAAAATGGCAAGCACTGTTAAATTGAGCATCTAATTTGAGCATGGCCACACTGGTATCCCACAGAGATTTTATTCACTAGTGTCTAAAATCTGAGTTCTTGAAAAGACTCAATCACCGAATGGTTGAGGTTGGAAAGGACCTCATATCAGAGAGCTAGAACAGCTCTCCCATGAGGAAAAGCTGAGAGAGTTGTGGTTGTTCAGCCTGAAGAAGAGAAGACTCTGGGGAGACCTTATTGCAGCCTTTCCGTATATGAAGGGAACTTATGAGAAAGGCACAGAGAGATTTTTATTGAGGCCTTTAGTGACAGGGCAAGAGGCAAAGGTTTTAAACTAAAAAAAGGGTAGATTTATATTAGACAAAAGAAAGAATTTTTGTATGAAGGGGGTGATGAGTCACTGCCACAGGTTGCCCAGAGAAGCTGTGGATGCCCCCTCCTTGGAACTGTTCGAGGTCAGGTTGGATGGGACTTTGAGCAACTTGGTCGAATGAAATTTGTCCCTTCCCAGGACAGGAGGGTTAGGCTAGATGGTCTTTAAAGATGCCTTCCTACCTAACCATTCTGTGAATCTGTGACCTCTGGAGGTCATCTGCTCCATCCCCCCTGCTCAAGCACTGCCACCTAGAATCAGTTGTCTGGGGCTATGTCCAGAACACTTTTTGAATATCTCCGTGGAGGGGGACTCCACAGCCTTTCTGGGCAACCAATGCCAGTGTTTGGTCACCCTCACAGTAAGAAAGTCTTTCCTGATATTCAGAGGGAACCTCTTGTGTTTCATTTTGTGACCATTGCCTCTGGCCCTGTCACTGGGCACCAGTGTAAGGAGCCTAGTTCCATCCTCTTTGTACCCTCCCTTTAGGTATTTATATACATTAAGCAGTTCCCTTCCAAACCTTCTCTTCTCCAGGCTAAACCATCCCAGTTCTCTCAGTCTTTCTTCATAGGAGAGGTGCTTCAGTCCCTTCATCATTTTTGTGACCCTTCATTGGACCCTCTCCAGTATGTTCATGTCTCTGTTGTACTGAGGAGCCCAGCACTGCACCCAGCACTCCAGGTGTGACCTCACCAGTGCTGAGCAGAGGAGAAGGATCACCTCCCTCGGCCTCCTGGCGACACTCCTCCTAATGCAGCCCAGGATACCATAAGCGTTCTTTGCCACAAGGGCATACCGTTGGTTCTTGGTCACTTTGGAGTCCACCAGAACCCCAGGTCCTTCTCTGCAAAGCTGCTTTCCAGCTTCTCAGCCTTCAGCATGTACTGGTGCATGGGGTTGTTCCTCTCCAGTTGCAGGACTCTGCACTTCTGCTTACTGAACTTAATGAGGCTCCTGTCAGCCATTTCTTCAGCCTGCTGAGGTCCCTCTGGATGGCAGCACAATCCTCTGGTGTATCAGCCACTCCTCCCAGCTTTGTGTCGTTAGAAAACTCCCTGATTATCCAGATCAATAATGAAGATGTTGAACCAGATCAGATCCAGTGTTGACCCCTGGGGTTCACTGCTAGTGACTGGCCTCCAGCTGTAGAGTTTATGCCACTGATCACCACCCTCTGGGCTCATCTGCTTAGCCAGTGTTCAATCCACCCTACTGTCTGCTCATCCAGCCTGTACATCAACAGCTTCTCTATGAAGATCTTATGGGAGAAAGTGTTGAAAGCCTTACTGGTGTCTAGTCAGATAATATTCACTGTTCTTTCCCCATCTACCAAGCCAATCATATCATCATAAAAGGTTGTCAGGTTGGTCAAGTACGACTTCCCCTTCATGAATCCATGCTGGCTACTCTCAGTCACCTTCTTTTCCTTCATGTGCCTTGAAATGGTTTCCAGAATTAGTTGCTCTGCCAGCTTCCTAGGGATTGAGGTGAGGCTGACCAGCCTATAGTTCCCTGGGTCCTCCTTCCTGCCTTTACTGAAGATAAGAGTGACACTTGCTTTCCTCCAGGTCCTCAGGCACTTCTCCCAGTTGCCATGATCGTGATCAATCAGGCAGTATTGACAGTTGTCGTGCAATGACATCTGCCAGCTCCCTCAGCACTTGTGGGTGCATCCCGTCAGGGGCCATGGACTTATGCATGTCCAGCTTGCTTAAACATTCCCTGACCTGATCCTCTTCCACATGGGTACGCTTTCCTTGCTCTAGACTTTTCTCTGGTCTCGGGGACCTGGGATTCCCGAAGGCTGCTTTTGCCATCAAAGACTGAGGCAAAGAAGGCATTCAGTACCTCAGCCTTTTCCAGGTCCTGTGTCACCAGCTCCCCTACCTCATTCAGCAGTGAGTCCACATTTTCCCTAGTCTTCCTTTTGTCACCCACGTACTTGTAGAAGCTCTCCTTTTTGCCTTTGTCACCCCATCACCAGATTAAATGCCTTTTGGTCTTTGACTTTCTTTGTCAAAGAATTTCTTTTTCAAATTTCTTTGGTCTTTGACTTTCCTAACTTCATCCCTGCATGCTCGGTGTCTCTGTGTTCCTTCCAGTTACCTGGCCCTGCTTCTACCCTCTGAATGCATCCTATTTATGCCTGAGTTTTGCCAACATCAGCTTGTTCGTCCATGTACGCTTCCTGACATTCCTGCCTGACTCCCTGCTCATTGAGACAGACCGCTCTTGAGCTTGAAGGAGGCAATCCTTCAATATTAACCAACATTCTTGGGCCCCTTTTCCCTCCAGGGCTTTATCTTACGGGACTCTTCTGAGCCCTTCTTTGAAGAGGCCAAAGTTTGCTCTCATGAAGAAGAGTTGTGATCTTGCTTTTTACTTGCCTCCCTTCCCTCGGGATCCTGAACAAGATACACCAGATACAGTTATTTAGATTTAGAAAATAATTAATTCCAAATGAAAAATAATAAATAATACCATAAATGTGTGGTTTCCAATGTATTTGTATTAAACATTATATTACACCCCTTCTCTGAAAAATCTAAACATCAAAATCTTCATACTCTTCCAGTTCTTTTTCTGTTGAGAATCTTTTCAGATCAGCTGAACTGCTGCCTTCTCACAGATCCAGGGATTTTTCTCATAACAATTTTCACTGTAAACTCTTGACTTACGATAAAGCACATAGGCACAGTTTTGCTTGGTGGACAAATGAATCCTAGAAAAAACCCACATCATCTTGTTAAAAACACTCATGTACCAATTTTAAAGAAAGGCATAAAGCATAATGTATGATTTGGACGATCACACATTATTGCAGATGTTGCTTAATCATTTTAAGGTTCATAAAGGTTTATACAAAATATTGAAGAACATAACAGCTCATTCAATTCAAGACCGAAGGATCATTCTCCACCTGCCTTCAGCTCAAAGATGTAAAAAAGAAAGCCTGCGTATGGAGCATCATGAAAGCAGAAAATAGCACTAGTTCCTCAGCTGTGGTTATGTCACTCCAACCATTGCTTTGTGTTGTGGTAATTTGGGTCTGGAAACTGAAAGGCAGTGGTCTGCCTGCACAGAAACCGAATCATTCTGCTCGATGTCTAGTAGCTGTGGGAAGTGTAAGAATTTGCACCTGTTTCCAAGGAGGCATTGGAGAACTTTCACTTCACAGAGAACAGTATGGGAATCCGAGTTTCCCCCCACACGGTTAGTAAAGGTGAAATACACCAAGTAAGCTGATGAGATTTTACAGAAAAAATAAACAAGTTCTCTTCAGCTAATGTTGACTACTTTTGTGTAATAAATGTTTCAAGATGTTGCTGGAAAAGGGAAGTAAATTTGGGACAATTGTGGCTGAGTAGAGAGGCAGGCACAGGCAGACTTTGCAGGAGGTAGCATGTCTTGAAGGAAGTGTGGGTTGCTTCTTATAGAGTAGTGGCATGTTTCATAAAGTGAGTAGGTTTAAATAATAAATGCAGTCACCGGTTGCACTGGTTTGTGGACTCCTTCTCCTGCTCACACTTCCAGTTTTCTGCGACTCTTTCTCTGTTTCAGGGACTGTCATGGTTTAACCCCAGCCAGCAACTAAGCACCACACAGCCACTCACTCACTCCACCCTCCAGTGGGATGGGGGGAGACAGTCAGAAGGGTAAAAGTGAGAAAACTCATGGGTTGAGATAAAGGCTTCAGTGCACAGGGAGGATATTGTACAAGAGATTAAAACCCACCAACTATTTAAGTTCAGAAAACTTACCAGTCATTTCTCTTTGTAAAAAGTTTTGTATCATCTACCCAAGACCAGCCATCAACTCCGTATGATAATCCAATCCAGTAAGATTGTTTTTGTGATATTTGAGATATGCTGATCTATAAAAAAATGCAAAACCTTTATCACCAAGGAGCTTGTGGGTATTTTTCTTTTTGCAGTACCTGAACAACTACAGTAGAGAGGGGGGGTGATCAAGAAAGAACCAAAGAATGTAATTTCACAGTGATTCTCTAAACTTCTCATCAGGCCCTCATAACAGTTTCCAAGAGACAACATCTCTGTTCGGCATGCAGTCAGAAATATTTTGTGTCTGGCATCTCTACTAAATTTAAGACCAAGGGAACAATTGTTAGAGCCCTCTCTCTCAGAGTATTCAAAGACAGTTCCTGAATGAAAGACTGACTGTTAACAACTTTCACAGGATTCATGACACTCATGTTCACTCCTTGGCTGAATAATATCCTGTGTTGCTAGCTACTTCATCATCACACACTTGTGGCTAGATGTTCCGCAGTCTGTGTTGCCTCAGACCTTGGAGACAGGACCCCAAGGTCTGTATGTAACATCAAGACGTACTTGCTGACTGGTGGGGAATTTGAAATAGTCGATACCAATGCAAAGAAATACCAGTATGATTGGAACCATACCAACTTGCTTTTGCTTTTCAGTGTAAGAAGGGTGGCATTCTGGGAGAAGCAAAATTCTTCACTTTCCGGCCACGTGGCCTTTTTTTCTGAAATGTAGAAACAGGTGTCGCCTCCAACCCACTTCCAGTTTACAGGGCAGAGTGAACATGTGGGTCCTAGGACAAAAAGAAACCATCAGTCCCTGATAAACAGCCAAAGGGAAGTCAAGACCCATAGGCCTAGAAAGTCAAAGTTTCCAGCTGAAATGTATATGGTCCTTTATAGGTCATATCTACACTCATTCTTTTAAAAAAACACTAATTATTTAATCTGATATAGCATATAGAAGCCTTGTTTAATCTGGTATAAGGCCTAACACATAGATTTCAGGCTGTGTGAGCAGTAGTTCTACTTACTATTGCTGTTACTGTTTGCATCGCCCATTAAACACAATCTCTCCTTTAGTCCTTGTGAGTTTTCATTACATCCTGCAGGTGCCTTAGAACCTCTGAGACCTGGAATTTATGGAGATATAGAGATGTGAGACAAAAAAGCTGTGATGATGCTACTGCGTGATACATGCTTCATCATATATTGCAATTAAATTTTTGCAGTAGTGTGCTCACATGCAACTCTGATGCTAGTGTCACATATTGGGAGGAGATTAGCAGATGAGAAAATGATGCATAAAGACATTTCCAAAATTTAAATGCAATTTAATTACAGTGCCATTGCAGGCCACTTGGTAACCTAATAAAGACTAAAATAATGCAAAAAAATATGCTTAGGAAGTAATCATGTTGTTCTTAAAGGTAGTTTTATAAGCCTTTGAAAAAAACTAGAATTCTAAACATACTTCAGATTGAAAAAAACTTTTAAATTTTAAACTGGTAAAACTTCTCTGAAGAAAGAGGGGAGGATTTTTTTATGTCTCTTCCTTAACGGTATGTAGATACCAGCTTTTGGTAGCAATGGCTCCGAATGACTGTCTAGGCTCTGTGATAGAAAAGGTAGGTACAGTCATGTCACACATGATAAAAGCTAATATAAAGATGAGAGTTTTCAGTTCTCTTGCACATCCCAGGTAAACTGGGATGAGTGAGTGAAAGAGACAGAAAAAATGGGTTTTCCCTGTGAATCTGAGTACTAGAAGTGTGTCCATTTGTAACATACTAGTATGAACTAATATAAGACAGTCATATAAAAACATGAAAAGTTTATCAAAGGAATGAGACAAGAACTGTTATGCCAGTAGAGACTTGAACAACAGAAGAGGAGAAGGGAAACAACAAACTGATTTATGAAAGTCAACATTAAACTTTTAGCGTTGAATTTGAATTAGAAAATAAGCAAGTATTAGATGGATAAGGATCCATTCCTTCCACTCTTTCCAAAATATATCATCTTCACTTCTATATCCTTCTGGGCACAGGTCCAGAAAAAAAACCTGTGTCCCTCAAAGCCTTACGTTCATCAAGCTGCAGGTTGATTCATTGCAGGTGATTAGGAGAAGAAAGGACAGTATATGTGGGGAGGATGAGCTATGACTGTCCTTGTAGCAGTCAGTCTGCCACTTTTCTTCATTGCAGTTATTCCCAAGGTGTTAATATGAATAAAGGAACACTGTAGTTCAGCACTTACCTAGGACTATTATTCCTACGGTGAGGGCCAGGAACAGTGTGAACAAAATGATGATAGCTGGCCACCTTATGGCAAAGGGAGGAGAGTGCCCTGGGAGAAAACAACAATTTATCAGAGGGCAGGGACCCTGTTCAACAGCACTCCCAACCTTCCATCCCTCCATAAAGAACCATCTGGTGACTCTTGAAAGAGTTTCTCTTCCAGGCTGTATTATATTTTAAGGAACAACCCAAAGGCCAGTTGAGAAGAAGATGTGGTGCCTCGGTTAAAGAGGTCTGTTTGAAAGGAGATACTGGATGTGGTTTAAACAGAACAGATGGGGTATTCCTTGCCTTTGACAGATGATGAAACTATGAAACATTGTAGTGATCCTTTGACTTAGAAGTAGGTGATGCTCCTGTTCTCTTTTGGCAGTACTGTATTACTCTGCTTTGTCAGAACAGACTAAGGAACTGTTTGCACACCATCTTACACTTTGCACAAACCCTTCCCACTCTCAGGGTGCGCAGTGTTCAGGCTGTGTGCCAGCTGTAGGCTGAAACCCAGCTCAGGAAAATTATGAGTCCAAAATATCCAATGAGGTTTCCCTGGATTCAAAAGTTCCTGAGAGTTACCACCACCGAACGGTCATGGCAATGCAGTTATGATGGACCTTTCAGATGAAGGAATACTTATCTCAAGACTGGATGCCCTCTCGAAGTACGTGGTTTAGCCTAACTGGAGCTATGGGACCTGAAGAAGGGAAATGACATGACCTGTGCATTCAGGATTGGTGCTGCCTCATCCCTTCTGGCCTTAAAGGCTATGAATCTTAAGCATTTCCTGAAAAACTGAGGTCCAGAAGGCAAAATGTGTTTTTTTCCTATTAG
Source organism: Falco punctatus (assembly GCF_963210335.1). Lineage (NCBI taxonomy): Eukaryota > Metazoa > Chordata > Aves > Falconiformes > Falconidae > Falco > Falco punctatus. Next base: position 9,146,188 of record NC_137585.1, on the reverse strand, counting down.
AATCTGATTGTCCTGTCTCTATAGCCTTTCCCTATAATAATATATAAGCAATAAATAAAACTAACTACATCAAAGCTGATTCCTGCATTCCAGAGTTTGATCCTGAAGCCATCTGTCTTTTCATACAGAAATTTAGGGCAAGTAATGGCAGTAGTTCCACTCTATGCATTTTCACATTCATGCATACTGTTTTTTGTCAAACAAAATGATACAAACCGTGCATTAAACATATAACATTAAACCTATAAGTACATATTTTTCTTATTTACTGAGCTGGACAAGAGAGACTGTTCCTATTGTCATTGTCTGCCATAGTACAGAAAGTTCAAAGAACAAGTGTCAGTCATACCTTGGTTGATGTTCAGGGACGTGTAGTGTCTGGCTGGATGCTGTGTCAGGTGATTTAATTTAGAGTATCCATCCTCTTCATCTATATTTGTATGCATTATCTGAGAACTCATTCGTGGCTCAGTAACAGTCCTCTTAAAAGACAGACTAAATGATTTATGAAGGAGGAGCAAAACAAAACAAGAAAAGGCAGAAAAAGGGCAGAAAAAGGGAGGGGATAGGAGAATGAATCACACTTTAAAGCCATAAGGCAAGATATTCCTATTCAAGTGTTATGTGTGACTCCTCCTTTTCCTCTCTCAGGGGAAGAACTCCTCCCTTCCCACCCATCACATCTCAGCCCGGGTCTGCATCCCCAGGTCTAGAGACATGTAGGGGTGATGTGAGTCCCAGTAAATCTGTGGCCTGGTAGTTCCCCTCTTTTCCATTTAGTGTTCCCATGTCTGTCATCTCCTTTGAACTTTCCACATTTTAAAACAGGACAAACACTTTTGGTTCATCTCAGAGGCAGAATAACCTCAGCTCTGTGCCTTTTTCATTATTCAGTGCTAAGAGCTAAAAATCTAGATGTCTGTATTCAGTTGAGAGCAAAGTTTGCTGCTGAAGCTATTTAGTCACACAGAGGAGGTAGTAAGTACTATCCACAGTCTGATGTCATCTTCTCAGAGGCAGAATTGGGAAATCAGTGTGAGGAAAAAGACACAGACAGGATTTAACAAATAAGAGAAGTGAGCCCTTGTGGCAAAGGCTAACCACATACTGGACTGACCTAGCAAGAGTGTAGCAAACAGGGAGAAGGAGGCGATGATTCTCTTCTTTCCATCACTTGTGAGTGTGCACCTGGACTACTGTGTCCAGCTTTGGGATCCCCAGTAAAAAGAAAAACAAAAAAATCCCTTGTAAAACATGTCAATACTAAAACTGGTCAAGGGGAGAGCCACCAAGATACTTAGAAGCTGGAGCACTTTATTCACAGGGACAGGCTGACAACTAGATTTGTTCTGCCTGGAGAAGGGAAAGTTAGGGAGAGTCCAGTTGCAGTCTCTTACTGCATAAAGAGCCTATGGAGAGATGGACCCAGATGTTTAGAGGTATACAGTGAAAGGACAAGAAGTAATGCTCATAAGTTGCAGGTAGGGTGGTCAAATATTTGAAGAGGTGCCCAGAGATGGTGTGTCATCTCCATCCTTGGAGATTTTCTGAACTTGACTGGACAGGGACTGGGCTTATCTGATCTAGCTTTGAAATCAGACCTGCTGAGCAGGAATTTGGACCAGATGGACTTCAGAAATCCCTTCCAAATTAAATCTTTCCGTGGCTCCATGATCTATGAGTATGAAGGGAAGACTCATTAGATTTTTTAGGGGAGAATGCCCAAGGGAAGGATAGTAGGCTGACAGAAACAGCATCATCTGTTCCCCTTTCTTGTAACTTGGAGAGAAAAATCTAGAAAGTGAGAAACAGACTGGATGCTACTTTCTTTAGTAACTCAAATTCTCTGCACCACCCAGCTACAGTAGGACCCCATTTTTCTTTTTGCAAAGCTTGACTCACAGCTTGCTGACCCTTCTGCACAGTGCTGTGTGCTCTTCCCTTTGTCCTCTGGAAGTTCCCCTACCAGGAGAACATAACCAGGAGATATATTAAAAGAATGATGTCAAGAGAGAAGTTTCTGAAAGATTTGCACCTCCCTTGCTGCCTCTGATGTTTCAATTGAGTAGAGGTATATTTAATTTAACATAAAACAAATAAAAAACCTGACCAAGTGAAGGCAGTGACAGAGTGAAGGACTGTGCTCCAGGGACAAAGTTATACCACTTGAAAAATCCTGTTAAACACAGAAGATACTGTGGAAAAGACCAGGCAGGCTTAGAGCAACGTGAATCTGTAGGGTGATGTGTAAATGGAAACCTGTAATTGGAGATGCATGAGCCAGAGCTGAGACCTGTGTCAAGGAGTCCAGGCATCTCCAAGAAAAGATGCATGGCAGAACCATGGTACCTTAAGTCTTAAGACTTATGTCTTAAGTGCTTTTGTTTGAAAGGAACCTCTGGAAGTCGTGTGGTTCAACCTCCTGTTCAAAGCTGAGGCAGCTTTGAACTCTGATAAAGTTGCTCAAGGACTTGTGCAGTCAAGTTCGCACAGTCTCCAAGGGCAGAGATCTCCCAGACTCTCTGGATACCTGTTCCTATTTTTGGCCACTCCCACTGTGAATAATGTTCTCCTTGTGTCTAACCAGGATTTCCCTTACTACAGTTTCTGTTAGTTGCCTCTAGTAGGGCTCTAATCAGCCCTGGCAGAGCACAAGTATGAGTATGGTGACAAGATAGAGGGCTCCAAAGGAGCACCTGCTGATAGATAGTCCCGTGTCTACCGTTGTAGCTGTTGTCCTGGGCACCTTCTTGTCATCTTTTAGTCACCTTTTACTGATTTAAAAGCATATCAGTGAAAGATGTTATAATGGTTAAATGTTTTAAGATTCTGATTTGAAATAGATGGATCAGAGAAGGAAGATCCAGGGACATGTAAGCATCAAATTCTTTAGCGAATTGGCTGACCTTCACAGAGAAGGGGTATTTTTCTTTGTTGCTTTCTACAGACAGTGCCTGTGAACACAGATTGTCACCACATTATTTAGCATCTTGCTGACAGTGTGTTTCAGCCTGCGAGCACTGGCATCTAGTGGCAAGTCTGAACCCCTTCCAGGGCAGCAGTGTGCTCATAACGAGGAGATGGAGGCCATTGGGAATGAGAAAGGATGCCCTTGGTGCAAGGCCTGGAACAGAGAGTGTAGTGGGGGACGTGAAGAGGCACTGTGTAAGCCAGGGTGTTTGGTTCAACTCTTTTATTTCTGAACCTGCCTTCCGGACATCCATGAATTCTGCTTTTTCCTATCCAGCAGCTGACGTTTAGGGTCCTCCCCTTGCACTGCCTTGGTTACCTCGTTGTAGATGGGCAAATGTGAAGCTGTTGTGCTCCTTGCACTTCAGAACGGCACTGCAGGGCTAATTCCCCTAGTGCATCCCTTTATTCACTTCGTCCCCATCTTCTCCACTGTCCATGTCCTGTTTGAAAGGATGTCAAAGCCAACAACTTCCCTTTAGTTCCCAAACCTTTCAGATTTATGATGGCTCAGGATCTACCAAGGGCTTTGCTCTCACATTTAGTATACCATACTGGGTTTTATTTTCCATACAAAATGTGCTTCAAATGAACTGCTTCTCTGAATTCCTGGCGCCGCGGAAGGATTGTGGACCTCCCCTATCCTGACAGGTAGTCAGCCTCTCTGAGTAGCTTATGTTTTGGGCTCCATACATGCACAGTGAGAACTTTGACAGCCTCTGAGACAGAAAGCAGACTGGATGAAATAATGGATTTGCTTGAATTTAAAATACTAAACACTATAAATTCTTCCCTCTGAAATATGCCACTGGTAACAGGAGAAAAGCCCTTTCCAGCATGCTGGACCCAAGATTTGGGCTGAGACCAAATGGAGTTTACTATATGAAGACACAGAAATAGTTCATAAAGATCATCCAGCCATAGTAATGAAAGAAATGTACCCTGCAAGTTATCACCATTGACCTGACTTTTCTGCACTAATAGTGAATGCTCCCCAAAAAGTCACACCAAGCAGTCAGCAGGAAACCAAGAGGCTAGCATTTATTTTCGTAATACAGCCAGCAAAGGCATATAGCAGATTGCTAGGAAAAAATCAAGTTTTAGTTTATGGGAAGAAAAAAGGGAAAACATGACAGCTTAGATACCTGCTGTGAATTATTTTTTTCAATTTTCATGAAAGACATGAAACGTTGTACCTTACTTGCATTCTACTTTGTACTTCCTACTGCAATAGTAGGGAATTCTGGATAGTTCAGCTGGTAATTGTGCCCATGAATTATGACTCGGCTCTACTGATTATAGTAAATGTATTCAGTTCACAAACATATTTTGGCACATTAGGAGGATGGGTTCATTTTTTTTGCCAAGGAACTGCTTCAGTCTTTGAGAATATTTTCCAAGGAAATATTGAATATTAAAGACATCTTATTATTTTTTAATTTATTTTAAGGGAAGTCTCCAAATAATAAGGCATGTACACATAGATGCAAGTGTGTATATATACATATATATATACACACACACAAGGAATACAAGCATATGTAATACAAAACAGATGCTGACGTACAAAACTTTAAAGAACTCACACAATGAAACTGCACCCAGAAAAGTGGAAGTATCTTTTTCTTTCAAGAAATATGACAAGTTCTTTAATAACGGGCGATGCATAGTGTGTACGTTGGGTTCCAGGGATCCCAAACAGTATGGATATAATACAAGAGCTCATGTAAGATCTATGGCAATGGATTCTGCACCAACTTGAGAAGTGATTGTATGTAGCTCTGAATGGAGCACATAATTATTATCCTCACTGCTATTTGCACAGCAATTAATGTTATGATAGCACTGGAGTTATTCAGGTAATGTTATAATCCAGTCATGACATTTAACTCTACTTTTCACAGAGATTGCTTCCAGGGATTCCCTGTAGTCTTCTCACAAATGGCCTTTGGTTTCTATAAATATTAATGCATATATGAAAATAATTTTATGGATAAATACAGCCTTGTTTTCTTTCTGTACCCCTGGACCTCAAACAGAGGAACAGTTGGAAGAACAGTTTTAGGGAAGAAGGCAAACCTAGGCAAACTGCTCTAGAAAAGGATTATGGGTGGATGGTAGTTACTGTGTACAGTAAGTAATCCAGTGAGTAAAATCATCAAGGATGTAGTTAGACTGGTTTATGACTGGCAGGTGTTAGTGTAACATGCTGACTGAAGCTTAAGAAATATAGAGATTTGTGAGAATGTGTGGTTGTCAGCCTAGAAAGTCACGCAAGGATCATTGCTTGGCTGTAGCTAATTCTTTCAAGTGGCTTCCTAGGCTGCTAGTTTTTAGCTTTGTAGGGTTGTGTTTTTTTTTTTTTTTTTTAATTTCTGTCATTTGTGAGCCTGGGCGGGAAAATGCAGACAATGACCTGTCCATTTGAATCACTTATTCTGAGAAACCTGCATGATAAACAAACAAAGAAACAAAAATACTTAGAACTTGCAGTTCCTAAATTTGTTGTCTCACAATGGCAGATCCCACATCCCTTTGTGCAATGTTTCTTCAGTTGATAGGGACAGCCACTCTCTCACAGATCCAGAATTGCTTTGTTAGGCAGGAGTGGCTGGCGTAAATAATCCGTCCATATAAGGAGGCGCAGAAGCTGTTGCCATAGATCACAACCCTAGGAAATTAAAAGATATGACTTAATGATGACCTGGTGACATCCTGTGATCTATATTTGGATGATATAATCGTAGTGTAATCATAGTGATTTGCCACTGGGATGTAGAGCTATTTCCCCGTTGGAGCTATTTTATTTGTGCAAGATGGTGCTTTTGGGTCTGGTGCATGTGATCAAGCTGTACTTTGCCACCCATCGTTCCTTATACAGGACATGAATTTGGAGCTCCATAGCAGATACTACAGTCTCCGTGTTCCTTCGTCATTGCACATGTGACAAACATGGGAAAGGAAGAAGAAACACAAGTCTCATACAATTTACTGGGGCCCATCGGATAGAACCGTGCTGGTCCTGTTACGAAGGCTTACCAACTCGTCACTTCTTTTGAAAAAACTGTTCCATCCTCCCAGTACCAGCCGTTACTTTCAGATATATATGATAATCCAACCCAGTAAAACTGTGAGTCCTGTGGCAGAGTAACCTGTAGGCATAAGAAAATCATCACAACAATATTTCAAAAGTAAGACCTAAGTTCCTGTATCTTCCAGCTGTGAATTTTCTGCAACCAGACGAGATAACTCTTACTCAATAGAAGAGTAACCTGTTGTCCATGCTGTTTTTCCATGAGGCAATGCTGACTGCTCTGATTATAGGATCATTCAAATACTGTTGGTTGTTGAATTGCCACAGGAAAATGTACCCTGGATCTGTAAAAACACTGTTTTTTCTAAAAGAAAGAAGCAAAGCTGCTTTATCTGGTCTGTCTTTAGGTATCTACACTACCTTTAGGTATCGGCAGTTTAGGTATAGATAAGGTAGCACCGTTTAAGCCCCAGTTAGAGTCAGCAGAGATCTGACCAGTGGATCCAGTAGAGCCTGAGAGGTGCTTCACCCAACCTGGTGTGAGTGCTGCTAAGCAGTGACTGTGTTGGCCACATCCCCCCGGCTGGAACGGGGCCGGGGGCAGTGGTTCTGAAGTTGCAGATGTGCTTATACACTGTAGATACCTGAAGTTAGATGAGATGAATCCCAGCCTAGAGAGCAGAACCTGTTGCCTAAATAGAGGCCTCTAGCACCTTCTGAGATTCTCCAGCCTCTCTGAGGTCTCCACATATGGCTAACAGACAAGACCCAGAACCTATAGGAGAACTGTGCCTTGCTGAGGCGTTGTTTGGAGGTCAAACAGAATACCCCTAAGCATCTCAGATTGCCCTAGAGACCTATGCTTAGGCACCTGAATCATCCCCCCAGTGTCTAAGAGCTACCTAAGAGGTTCCTTTGCATTTTAGCCTGTTCAGATCTGCCAGATACTCTACTGTTGCTTAGTAGCACGTTTAGGGACTCACCCAAAATTTATAACCCACAGCTGGCTTAAACTGGTCTGGCCTCAGTCTGGCTGCAGCTGCATATACCAAACATAGGAGAAAAAGCAAGCACCCAGACATCTGGAAGCAAACTATCCAGGAATTTATATCGCATACCAAAATCATCTCTTGGATTCAGCACTGAAGGCGTGGTGTTCAGGTGTCTCCCAACTGAATCGTGTGAGCCACGATTCAGACCTCAGAATGCTACTAAACTCACTAATAACCCTTTTTTCCCCACTTTATGTTTTGTCTCTGCCCATTTGATTTTCACTTTAAAAAAAGGTATTCAAAAGGCCAGCCTTTATAACTCAAAATAGAAGAGTTGAGAACTCCCAGCTGAAACTAACTCCATCTGGACAAAGGAGAGAGATTTCCAGGGAAGCTTGTTTCCTTTTTGATGTTTTATGTAGCAAAAAGAAAATAAAGATATTTGGGCTTTGTGTGAGCTTGATAACTGTTGAAACAGATGTTCCTGAGATATGTGTGTACAAAAAGGGAAAATATGGTCTTGACAGCAAATTCCAGATTTTCGTTAGTCAGCAAACCCACACCCCTCCCCAAATTAGGAAGACTACTTAGAATTATTAATTCCCTAACCCTTATTCAGTCATCACAGCCTAACCCTCTGCTGTCTAGCCTTTGTGCCATCATTAACATTGCTTTGTGAGGGTATAATATAAGGTCAGAAAACAACCTTTTATAGTCACTTTGCGCTGCAGTGTGCAAATGACAGCAGCATGGTGAGTCAGTGGCTCTCTAGATTTCACATAGAGGTGGGTTTTCCTCAGTTACAAAACTTGTGGAAAGAGATAATGAAAACATGCATTCTGTGTTCTGGGTCTCTCCTGAATGCTGATAATATGCAGTTTATTTTCTGCGTGAAAACTGAAGTATTAGCTAATTAAGGCATTTTATATGATGGCTTATTCTGTTTCTAATGATACATAATTTCTCACAGCGCGTTTAGAAAGTGTTGCAAGTTGTGACAATATTGTGACTTGCAGGAAGACTATTCGACCCAGAGAGAATGAAATGCATGCACTGTAAATGACCAAACTAATTTCTTCCTGCAAGATTGATGGAAGTTAAAACACATGACATAAAGGAATGCATAAGATCAAGACTGTACCATCTTTGCTTTGTCTTTTAGCACAAGAAGAGTGGAGTTTCTTGAGGAACAAAATTCCTGGCTTTGCTTCCATGTTTTCTTCTGCTTCGAAACGTAGATGCAGTTGTCAGCTCCGCTGTTTTGCCAGCTTGCTGGACAGAGAGCACATTTTGTTTCTAGAAATCAGAGAGAGTATTACGCAGACCTGTGAGGAATGCAAGGACTTTAGCTACTAGCTTGACCAAGAGAAGGTTAAAGGTAGGCAGGAACCAGCTGAGCTCTTGAGGAGTGAAAGAGAAGTTGTTCTGCATGTTAGTGAACATGTATCCACATGTCAAATACTATCACAGTTAAAAACAGACACTAACCCATTGGATCTTGTGATTTTGTGGTCTCCCGGTCAATGGGCTCTGAAAAATGGGTCATTTGTGTTTATTTACATAATAACCACATTTACCATTTTTCTCCTTCCCTTCAAAACACAATGCTTCCCTCATTTCCTGCAGTTTCTTTCCTTCCTCTGGATCCTTGGAAACCTGAAAAACTGAAGGGCATGAAAACACTTATCAGATTGGTTTTAAAAATTTGTAGTTTTAATTTGTAACTTTTGACGATCTTCTGTTTTTTTTGACTACTTTATTTTTATGTCCACCATTGTGTGTACATCATCCTCATTTTCTTCACCAGGAGGGTTGTGCAGCACTGGAAAAGGTCACCTGGGAAAGGTGGGAGCATCTCCACCCTTGAAGATTTTCAAAGGTCATCTGGACGAAGCTACAGATGAGTTTATCTGGGGCTGGTGGTAGTCCAGCTTTGAATGATGGGGAGGAAAGGGTGGGTATCAGAGTAGAAACCTCTGAGCTAACATTTCTGTGATGGAACCACCCTGACTGTTCATCCTGGGCACTTGCACCTGCTCCCCTCCTGCCAAAATGGAGCTGGGGACTTTCTGCCTCTGCTTCCAAATGTAACGTGGCATCATATTTACTTGTTAATTGAAATGCTTATATGGAAAAAAAACCCCTGTTTCTGCGGAAAATCTGCTGTAACCTTTGGGCAAAGGCACCAGTCACGACGCTTTGATGCCAGGATTGCCCTCCCTGCAAAAAGCTTGCGATCCAGGAGAGGGAACTGGAACTGGGAAATATCCCAGTAACAGTCACAGGAGGGCACCATTATCCAGACAGTGTGGCTGACGAGGGGAGCTTCTAGCTGTGAAAACTAAACGTTTCGAAACGGGTTAGGGGCTAGGGGTTAGAGTTAGGGTTAAGGTTAATCAGTGGTTAGGGTTCGGAGTTAGGGGTGTAGCTTAGGGTTGGGGTTAGGGTTAGTTTTAAGGTTGGGGTTAGGGTTAGGAGTAGGTTTAGGGCTGGGGTCATTGTATTTAGGTTTAGGGTTAGGGATTAGGTGTTAGGATTAGGGCCGTGATGGTTAGGGCTAGGGTTAGTGTTAGGGGTCGGGGTTATGGCTTGGCTTAGGGTTAGGCTTAGGCTGAGGTATAGAGGTATAGGTTAGAGTTAGTGTTGAGGTTGGGGTTAGGGCTAGGATTAGGTTTAGGGTTAGGGTCATTACGGTCAGGGTTATATTTAAGCATTAGGTGTTATGTTTAGGGTTGTATTTTAGGATTAGGTTTGGGGTCAGGGTTAGTTTAGATTTATGCTTCGGGATAGCATTAGGCATTTGCTTTAGTGTTAGGGTCATTGAGGTTAGGATTAACATTAGGGTTAGGATTAGTTAGGTTTAGACCTCGCAGTAAGGTTAGTTAACCCTTAGGGTTAAGGTGGCTATAAGTGCAGATATTAGTGATCGGGAGCTGTAGAGGAAGGCAGGCAGTGGGCTGATTAGCACTGATAACACGCAGCTGTGGCCTTGCCTCAGCGGCAGTGGGTTGGTTGACATGGACGATGTGCAGCTGTAGCTCGTTCCTCCTGAGTGGTTAAATAGCCTTGAAAAGTGTGGGAGATGGTGTTGGGTGGAGCAGCAGCAGTATGGTTTGATCTTTGGAGGAAGGAGATACAGCACAGACAGTAGAATCTGACCAATGATAAAGCCTTGTTGCAGCTGGCTAGTTTGTTTGTGCTGCAGCAACTGGTGCTCTGTGTGAGGCTGCCTGAGTTGGACTCTGACTGCAATAGGAGTGACCTGTGGTGACCCTTGGCTGTGGAGGTACTTCTGTGGGAAAGCTGTACTGTTGCCCATCTTCCTTTATTATTTCCCTGTGGGGAAGAGGGACAGCAGGGGCAGTGGAAGCAGCCATACATGTGGAATTCATTCCCACAGCAGGAGCTTGGGACAACACAGTACTTACACAGCGCCAGCAGGGCTACCAGCCCCATCAGCAGCACCAGGCACAAAGTGAGGAAAGCAAAGGCCACTGGACGCCATACAGAAGATGAGATGGAGGCTCCTTGGACAAACAAAAAAACCCCATTCAGCAACAAAACCAGCAGCTATCCTCACCTCACACCGGTATTACCTCCTCTCTGACAATACGAATTCACCTTTATCCCTTCTGCAGAGCCTCTTTTTTTCTTACTGCATTTTTTGTTATCACTGTTCTGAATTTCCTGGAGTGATTTTGAGAAAATATGTATCTATCTACTGATATTATTAACCAAGGCTCTTGCATTTTAGAGTAAAACCTCTTCTAATGAGACAGGTAAACAGACTACATTTTGCAGTTCACGCAATCCTGGATATAATAAAACAACCCCTTAGACTGCTGCACCTTGGAAAAAAAAATATTGCCATCTAGTTTTGGACAGCTACTTCTGGAAGATTAAACTGTGCATCTTCCCTCAGGCTCTTTCTCTGAATTTCCATTGTGGTTCAATGTCTAATCAGGAATATAGTTTTTACTGGTTTTTATTTTACAACTGACTATCCCCTGATTAAAATATTTTCTTTTATATGTATATATCTATTTATTTATCTTCGCAGTTTTCCCTTTTGTGGAGGCAGTGCTCTGCACTTTTCTGTAATAGTCTTTTATATCTTTCCTAGAGTGTTCAGGTTAATTGGAAAGTGTGATACACATCAGGTATTTTACTGGAGTCCTTCACACCCTCCAGAAGCGCCCAGAAGTCCAGATAGATGTGGCAACCAAAATTTACATAGGTGAAGTTAAGGGAGCTGACCCTAACCCTCACCAGTTAAGGCAATTTTAAAAGACTGCAGGTGACACCACACTGGGGTGGTGGCTGATGTGCTGGAGGTTAAGGCTTCCTTTTAAAGGGAGCTAAAAATCCTAGGAACGGGCTGGAAGTGCAACAGCTCAACAAAGACAAATGTGAAGTCCAGCTCCTGTAGCAGTACAACTCCATACACCAGTACAGGTAGGGGACTGAGTGGCTGGAAAGCAGCTGTGATCCAGGGTCCTGGTGTGCCCTTGGCAGCGAAAGCTGATCGGCACTGGGCTGCACTGGCAAGAATGCAGCCAGCAAGTGGAGAGAAGAGATTATTCCGCTCTACTTGGCAGTCATGAATATTGTGTCCAGTGCTGAGCTTCCCACTTCAAGAGAGATGTCAGCTAACTGCAGAGTCCAGCAGAGGAACACAGAGTGGTCAGGGACCTACAGAGAGGCTGAAGGACCTGGGCTTGTTTAGCCTGGAGAAGGCTAAGGGAGACCCTAATTTCAGTCCTCCGCTACCTAAAAGAGCTTTACAGATGGAGCCAGACTCTTCTCAGAGAGATGCAGTGAAAAGACACAATACAACAGTCACAAGTTGCACCAGGGAAACTTGTGATTAGATGTGAGGAAAAAAAATTCTTCCCTTTCAGCACTGGAACAATGACTCAGAAAGACTGTGAGATCTCCATCCTTTGAAGTTTTGGCAACTCAAGTGGACCAGGGCCTGGGCAACTTGATCAGACTTTAGAGCTAGTCTTTTTGAGCATAAGGTCAGAAAAAGATGAACTATAGAGGTCCTTCCCAACCTAATCTGGTCATATGTCTACTTTACTTGTTCTCTGTGCATATCAAAAAGCAGCTTTAAGAGTTTTCTGAGCATGCCAACCTGTTTCTTTCTGGTAAGCTCTAGATCATACTCCCTAATATTTTATCCTTGGTTTTCTGACTGCTACTTCTCAACAGCTTCTCCTCCATCCTCCTTGTCAAGCGGTCATTCTTGATGGATAGCTTGAGATCTTTTTCAGATAGCACCAGAGTGATGTCAGTTTAGTCTTTGCCTACTCTACCCAACCTGCAAGTAGCAGCAATGACATTTATGTCACACATAAGCCTCATAGTGAATTTATGAGCAGCAGCAGTACTTAAGTCATCATTTTATGGTCTTAAGCATTCCACAGGCAGAATCCACTACCTTAGTTAACACTCAGCTTGTTCATAGAAAAACTTTGAATATAAACAAATAAAAACATATGCTTCTATCAAAACTTACATTCACTATTAAGACTGATAAACAGGGCACCTTTCTACTCCTCGTAGGTGAGGAAATTGCTTAATTTCCAAGGCCTGCATTATCTGATAAAACTATAGCACCTTCCCCTCTTGTCCTTTGCTGCAATAAATGAATCATACTAAAATGAAAAAAAATATCCATAGAAAGGTGGAATTTTTCTTTTGTGTTGAAGTAAACGGAAAAAATAATTGGAGTAAAGATAAGCTTCAGAAAAAATATCATTTAGGATCATAAACAATAGCACATAAGACTCCATTATGATTATACTTTCTGCTGTTTCTATGAATATTTGTCGAAGAATATACTCTAAAGTTTAGAAGGATTCTAATAAAGTTATGCCCTGATTTAGATAGAAGAGCTAATTTCCATCTGTACTTACTGTCTACAGTAACAGAACTGGCTGGAGCCTTAAATGCAGAACGTTTGTTGCTTCTCGAATATCCAGGAGTAATTACTAAAGCTGAGGGCTGTAAATTCAGAGTGGTGTAGCCTTCCTCATCCTCCATCTCCAGCTCATCACACTTCTTTCCTGCAGTAGCAGTACTGTGGGAGTCGGGGCACACTGCAGCGAGACTGATGCCGAGGCGATGAGAATGGCTCATGTTTCAGCATTTCCAGTGAAACCATGCAGGAAGCTGCCTCTGTTCTGATTACTGTGTCATAGTAAAAGTGTAACATACTGAAAGCACATTAAGGTGTTAAAATGGCACTGTCAAAGATGGGTATATTTCTCCTGAATACGAAGATGGGAGTCTTGGGTTTTGGCTGGAACGTGAGACTTTCATCTAACTATCCACCTGATCTGACCCTGTAAACAGAGCAAATGTCAGGATTTTCTACCTCCTTAAAATAAGATGATGGAGAAATAGTTGCTATTTTGAGTTAAGTTATCAAAGATGTCTGTTCGTGTATCAGGGCACAAATACAACGCAGCAGCTGCATGGAATAATAGGCTGTATTTCCATACTCTGTTATGAAATAAATTAAAAATGAAATTATTTTTTTTAATTTTACTGAAATAAATGCTAAAAGGGGAGAAGCTGAGCTGAAAGAAATGTGAGGCCAGGAGCTTGGCAGGATTCATGTGATTGCTCAACCTGTGTCAGAGAAAGACCAGACCACACCGAGCACCTCTCTGCTGTTGCACTGTAGACAGAAGTCACTGCGCAGAAGTGGCTCATCCATCCCAGCTCTCCATCTCTAGCTCTCTGCAGTGCCTTGCTCCAGTGCTGAGCTGTAGTTCTTAAACATCTTCAGTGACCAACTCTCCTTAAACAGAGCACTTGCCCAGGCATGATGAATCATGTTGTAGTGTCAGGGTTAGTCAGAAGGAAATTGCAAGAGAGGAATTTCTGTGGTAGCTGTTTGTGCTCTTGTTTGTAAAGTTCAGAGTCTCCCATTTGCAAAATCATATCAACAGACTGGAAACACACTGTAATGACTGGGCTCTTCTTCCTGCCTTGCTGCACAGATGATAGATGTTTTCAGAGCACAGGTATCTCTGGCTGCGTATGTTTCTTGCATTATATCTTACCCGTATGCAAAGAGAAGGCATGGTGGAAAAGTTGAGAGTAAAGGATGCCTACAGTCAGTTTTGTTATACAGAGAGGCACACAAGGAGTAGCAGTCACTGTGTATTCATGCTGTATCCACAGTATCCTCATAAAAACCTCATACTAAATATGGGGCAAAAATACTTGTCTATCAGGCCTGAAAACTGTATGTTGGCAATTTAGTGTGGAAAGGGCTTTTCTGTAGCTAACCGGGAGTCAAGTGTGGTTATGCTACTGAATTTCATTGCAATTTTTCATGGCAGTATCTTCTCCAGTCATAGCAACAACTTCTCAAGCATGTAATGAATCACCTTTGGGGAAGCTTTTCTCCAACCTGATCTTACTTCTGCAGAGAAAAGAGGAGGTTAAGTCATTTTCTTGTATTATCTTGGTAGCTCTGAATTCAATAAGCAGTCTGTTAATTATATTACTTTACTTTTTTTTTTTTTTTTTTTTTGAGTCACCTTTTAAAACAGATCCTGCTGCAAGAACAGAAGTAACAAAGGTTCATCATACTCTCTGTTTTTGTAAGGATGCGCAGGCAAAGTGTCTTCATTTCTTCAGATTAAAATGAAAAGAAAGGTAAACTAAGGCAGGAGGTTTGGGTCTACATTTGATCACAGCCCGTGTATAAATGTTGTCAGCAGGCTGCACAAAATAACTGTGTTTATTAACCAGAATGTTACCTTGCAAATTGCATTAGCTAGAGGCTGAGGGAGGTGGTGTAGGGAGGAGAAAAATTTAGACATTGGAAACACACTGTTGGATGGAACCATGATTCAAAAATGCCATCTCAGCCAATATGCAAACGCTACATTTTTATGTCTCTTCCTCTGTAAGGAAAAGCTCCGTTCAGTGGAAGAGGGGCTGGAGTCAGACAGCACATCCTTAAGCCCTACCTGGTTACACCACCACCAGGGTATGTCCTTTGCCAGTTTCAACCTTGCTGGATGAGGTTGTTCGCTGGCAGCACTCTGAATGCCCGCAGTGAATGGTAGTGTTTGGATTTGTGGTTTTTTTTTTTTTTTTTTTTTTTTCTTTTTTGGTGTTTCAGTCATTGGTTTTTGAGAAGAAACTAGCTCCTCCAGTTTCAGTAGCACGGCACACTGTGAGACTGTGCTCTACCCCCTCCTGCCTTCACAGCCACAAATACAGCTGCTGCAGTAAATGGGCTGGCAGTAAATGAACCCAGAAGATCAAGGCCTGTGGCTGCCTGTCAGTGTGAGGAGCTGTCAATCTCAGCTCATGTTTGTCTTCAACAAACTGCAGAAACACCTAAGATTCACCCCTCTGCTCTTAGGCATGCCCCACTGATGAAAAAACATCCTGGAAATATTTTTCTTGTTTCCTCACAGTCCCTCTAATGGAAAAGAAAACAAGATCAGACTTTTTTTTCTTCTTTCTTTCTTTCTTTTTTTAATATTTCTGGCAAATTACAGCAAAGCCTTTCATTATCAAGAAAGTATGCACCATGAATACAGTTCAGGATACCTTCCACATGAGATTTCTTATTTCAGTGTATCTGCTATGAATGCTGAGAGACACTCTGGGAAGTCACCAGGGCTGTGTCTGTACTGCAGGATGGAAGTGTTCTGCCTGTTCACCCCCAAAGACAGGAGCAGCTGGAAGAGGAACTGAGAGGAGCAGCTGAGAGATATTATGTCAGAGATGTGAATGGTGAGTGTAAACAGCAGAGAGTAAGAGAAATCCACAAAGGTTTCTGAAGCATGAAATTGGTATTTGAAAATAACGCCCCAAATGTTCATGCTGGTGATCAGAAACTGCTGCGTAGTGCTGAGTTCAGTGAGACACTGGAACAGCCTCTTGATGGGTATGACCAATTCTTCAGCAGCCCAGCTGCTACACCAGTAGTAAATGATCCACGATAAATAATCTGGAATCCACAAGGAATACACAAATCTCTAGGGAGGACCAAGCTAGGAATTCATGGACTTTTTGCTCAAATCAAAACACCGTTATGGGACTGAGATTTATTTCAGCTTCACTGTCATTGTTCCACAGAGATGTGGAGGGAGACGTTTTGTTCATTAACACTGCTTGGGGTGTTTTCACTGTGGTTGGGTTTGTAGACCCTTGCTCAGCACGTTAGATTAGTAGTGTGGCATTCCAGGAAGTATCCTAAAAATTCATAAAAGGAGGTTCTGTTCATGCCTCTGAACATGACTGTGACTCTTGCAGGAGATCAAAAATGTAGAAAAGTGGAAGAGTAGAATTATTACTAGGAAAAAAAAAAAAAGAGAAAAAAAAGAAAGAAGAGAACTAACAGTGCCAGTAAGAAGTATAAAGCACGGAGGAGAGCTAGACATTCATAGCTGAAGGATGTCTTCTTCTGTGACACATGCACAAGTCCTTACGAGGACCATAAATCTCTGTGTCCCAGAGCAATTATGATTATTAATACAGTTCGGGAACACTTTGGCCCACCTTCTGAGGATAACTATATTTACGTGTTGTATACTCCAGCCTACTAATGCATTAAAGCAGTCATATCAACAAGACATCAGAAGTCTCTCCTGAATGGAAGGGTTTAATCCTCATCACTTGTGTTATCTTACAGCTGTACAGTTAGAACTGACGAGTGGTGTTAGGACCGTATCAGGGGATGCTGGGAGAGGAGCAGTACCTGTAAGTGCTTGCCTTAGCGTTTTGGTTTTTTTCCTGGACATGACTTTTGGCCGTTTTGCCATCACTTGTGTTGATTAAAACTGAGTAATCATTTGACAGGTTTTTATCTGGATCAACAGACTTGGGTAGCTCCTGGAGCTTGTCACTGTGCCCATTTCCTTAGTATGAAAATAGTTTTACATATATCTAGAAGAGAATGAAAACAGGGAAATGTATTAGGTGCAATCCAATGCATTTAAATTTTCATGTGATAGTTCTCAAAAGCAAAATAAAAAATTCCAACCTTGCAGAACATCTTCTAGCTTCTCATAATCGTTTTGGTCTGACAAACCAGTCCTCCTGCCAGTGGTTGCTGCCTCGCTGGAATAGGATGGCAGGCTTTTCACAGATATAGTAATACTTTCTTGTACATGGACTACTATATATGGAATCATAATAAAAATATACACAGTATTGGGGGTGTAGTTGCTTTACCCTATGAAAGAAAAATCTTTGTTGTTACATCTCACCTCATTCAAATGGTACATTCTTGTCCTTTCTTCCAAAAAGAGCTGTCTTTGCAAGAATTACTTATGTGGCTTTCACGAAGAGTGTATATGCCCAACAAAAAACCAAAACATTTAGTGACATTGTGCACCAACTTGTAGGAAGATAACTCTGTCCTGAACATGCCAACAAGCACTCCCAACAGATTCCAAGGGTGGATCCTAAACCATTTTTTGGTACCTGACAGCAAGAAACACTAACTCCTGGATACCAACTGGAGGTGTCAGTGGCTCTTTCAACAGTAAGTTGCGAGGAGACTGCCCAATAATGAAAAGGAAAATTGGCAAAGCAGATTTCAAAGCAAGTAGAAAAGTATATTGTATTTCTGAAACAACATGTTAAACTGAAGTGAAATGATGGTAGAGAATAAATATATTTAATATATAATTTTATATATGTATATAATATATTATAATAGATTATATAATATGTATTACATAACAAGAAAAATCAAAAGCATTAAATTAAACACCTTTTCATTGTAGTTTTTTCCTTGTGTCCTCACTGAAACAAGACGTTGAATACAATGTATGACATTTATGGTCAATCTGAAACTAAATTGTGGAAATACATTTTCTGGGTATTTTCCCCCCCCCGCAGTAATAGTGCCTAGACCACCCTCTAAACAGTTCTGGGTAAGGCAAAGAAAAATCTGAAGTGGAAAAAATGAGACCCAGAACACAGAGAAATCTGCATAAAAGTTGGCTGTTGGATGTGCCCTTTGTGTCAGACAAACTGGGAGTTGCATGTGGATGAGGACCGACTTTATGTACTGTGGGAAAGCTGCCCACTTACCAAGACATTTGTTTTGTAAGAACTGTGTTGTCTGTCCAATACCACTCTCTCTGTTCATCTCTAAATGTTAATCCAACCCAGTAGGTTTCTCTAGGAAATTCTTGTACCAGTTTCTATGCAGAGTAAAGACAAACCGAAACAGACATTCAGGAAGATATTAAAAACAAATATTTAGACTCAAAAGTTGAAAACATTGATGGAAATTTCTTAAAGAACATAAATAGCACAAGTTGTTAACCTGTCAGGAAAAGTTCTGCACTTAAAGGAAAAGGCTAGTGTCAAAGGAGAAATGACAGTGGAGCTGTTTTTAATTGGAGAGAAGACATGCTTCTAGCTCTGAAAAGCAATGTCACCCTCATCAACCTGATCAAAACACTGTGGGTGACACGCTTGATCATTCTTCCCCCTTTAGTCATGAATCATTCCTCCCCTTTTACTCTGTCCTTAGCATTTATCAACAGTGAGAAGGAAGCCTCTGCAGGGAGCTGTTGGGTTTGATTTGTTGAACTTTCACCCTTGGCTCTAGAATTGTTAACTTATTCCCAAAAGCTGGACCATGACAAGTAGAGGAGGTGTTAAAGTTAGGCATTTAGTGATATTCTGCTCTTAAAAACTGCTCTGAGCTGAACAAGTAAGAATGTAAACCTGAATAATGCCGCCTTTTTCACTTGAGGGAAATCTCTAAAGGTTTTGATTAGATTTTCCCGATTTTCTCTTTCTTCCTTCACTTACCATTGTCACTCCCAGTGCACTTCTTCATTTTATCTTTTTCCTCATACCTCTCAATGCCGTGATTAAGACAGCTAGAACAGACTGCACCTAAAAACTTTTGCTGTCACCAGTTTGGGAGGGTGAGAATAAAGCTACTTCCCTTTACTTCCAGGATAAACCTTATGGCCTGCAGCTCCGTGAGAGGGGAACGGGCATTTGTCAGGTGCTGGAGAGCAGGCATGCCCAGCCCTGACTGCCAGTTCTGGGGACATCTTTTCTGCCCTCGAACCTTCCAATATATCTGCTGGCACCCAGAGGAAAAAGCATTATTTCACTCTACACCTGGCATTTTCTCTTCCCACCTCAGTTTGTTTTCATTGACTAAAAGATTAGGCCACGTTTTGGCAGCTGGCTGCCAAGTGTTTTAGTTTTGATTGAAAAGATGAGATCGACTTCCATGGGAAGAAATTCTATGAAGTAAGGAGGACTATGCTTAGCCCATGAGGAGACCAGGTTAGAAGAGGTTTTCCCACTAATATCTTACCAAATCCTTGTATGGATCTGAAACAATTGTTAAGTCAGTGAAATCATTGCCCACAACAAAACAGTCATCCCATTAAGTAGCCAGCCATAGCAAGCTGAGGCAAGGTGGGCTGTCCCCAACCATCAGCCACTCGAAGGGCTGCACTTCATATGGCAATGGCCAGTCCTGTGCCTGAGCACTGCCCAGGGCAACCTAACCACTGCAGAAAAACTCCTGCTCACGGTGCCATCTAAGAAAATTATGTGAGGTGAGTAGCTGATTGGGTGTGTGAATGTCTTGCTAAATGAATGTCATGCTAAACAGAGTGAGAAACCAGTCCATACCATCTTTGCTGCATCTTTTATCAGAAGAAGAGTAGAGTTCCTTGAGGAACAAAACTGGTGACTCTGTTCCCATGACTTCTCTTCCTTGGAGAGGTAGTAACATGTGTCGCCACCTTTCCACAGCCAGTTTGCAGGGCAGAGTACACAGTTCTGGCCTGGAAAAGGAAAACCATCACCCTGTTTCCGTTCCCATGCTGTCCCTCACAGAACATCGCTCTAGGCCTGTGATGACAAGATCTGCAGGGACTGAGGATATTTAAGGCAGTCCTCACTCAGTCAAAATCCCACTGTGGCCCTAGAAGGTTCAGGTAATAACAGAGATGAAAACTAAATCATCCCCCTGTCTCTCCCATTCCTTTAAGCACTGGGAGGAAGTTCAGGTGCTGCAAATGGGATTTGCTTTGCCTAAATTTAGGAGTCTATAAAGGTGATATGAGACAAGCCATCTGGATTCCCATTTTGGTCAACGGACAAAAGTAGATGTGTCTCACACATGCTTTTTCTGTTGTTCCAGGTGTGTTGCTTGGGAGGAAACAGACTGTATCCTTGCACTACCAATTTCCCTTCATCGACCAAAAGGGAGACCTAGACAGTTAGCTTGTCTGTGGAACAATATCCTGACAAATGAAATCCCCTTTCCCAACAGTCACAACAGGATCCCCTTGCCCAATGCCCCTACTGCCCAGAGTGTGATTTCCCAACAGAACTATTTCTCTGGCTGGCACGTTGTCAGATGCCACTTAAATAACCAAGCTGTGGCAAAGTGATTTCAGAAACAGCCCTGCGCTGTACACAATCAGGAGACAGGGAATGAACTCCCAGGTTGGTTTAGCTTCCCCATATCACTTCTGACTTCAGGAGATTCCTGTCTTACTCGCGGTCAGTACTAGCCCACTGCCCTGTGTGTGGACTGCTGTTCACACGGAGTGCAGTAGGTTGCTTAATTCTCAGACACCACTGTAAAATTGCCTATTAGATGCAGATGAGCATGTTGTAACGATCCCTGAGCTAGTGCTGATGGGAACTGGCATGTCCAGAAAGCATCCTGCAGAACCCTTTTCTTATGGGAAGTAAATCCTGAAACCCTGGCACCACTGCCATGTCCCGTGCCAGTGCACATGTGGCCAGGCTGGGTCCCCCTCTCCAGGAACTGCATGAGGCAGACCTGCTCCTTGCCTGCTTTCTGGGTGATCACATCTGAGAAGACACAGGCTCACCTGAGGAGACAGACCTAAGTAGACACAGAAGACACATATTTCCTTCTCTGCTATGTTGCAAGATGAGCCCTCACCAAAATGTGTTGATTTACCATTATTTTTGAGGTTTTTTTCCCCTTCCAAGCACAGATGATTTCCTATTGCTTGCAGAATATTTGAGAAATTTGCATGCAGCTGATTCTTTGTCATGTTGAGGTCTGTAAGTTGTGTCCTGTAGTCCTTGGGAATCTGGATAACTGAAATTCACAATAAGACATTTTCCAGTGCTGTCCTTCAGGAAGGGTGGGACACAGACAGGGAATGTATTAGCAGATCATTAGGGATAAATAAACCAGTTGGGATAAATGTTAGCCCTCCCTGTCAGTCTGACGTTATTCAGTAGCTTGACCCCCCCTCCCCCGCAAACAGAACTGCGTTAGTACTTACATAAAACTGCCAGGGTCACCAGCGCCATCAGCAATGCCAGGCACAGCATGAACAAGATCACGACTACTGGCCAGTAAGAGCGGGACGAAGGGGGAGGCCCCGGGAGGAGTTCAGTCGTGAAATGGAGCTGCGATGCTAAGGAATGGTGAACACAGTAGTGTCACTAAATCGCAGCCATCTTTGTGGTGCATTGGTCAATATGTAATTGCTTTTACTTTATCACTGTGTATTCCTACTGCATAGTCTTTGCACACAGCAGAAGATGCCCAAAGTAAGAGAGTGAGAGATCACAACAGCTCAGTGGAGACTGTGGACAGCCTTGGTCCTTTCAAAGGCCATAGACTGTGCCAAGAAAGATATTGAGAAAGCAAGATACTGCAAAATCTAGAAAATTGTTTGCTCAAAGCTGAAAAAAAATATCCACTGTGTGGTTGTGGTAATTTGTGATGTGTGGCATGTATTTGTGGTAATCTGGTTAATCTGAGTGCTAGAGTCAACTCCTTTGATATTCATGGTAGTTTGAGATTTCTAGCTGGGAATTCATAGATAATTTTAATGTAATAAGGATTACAAAGTAGATACAGAAATGAGCACTTAATGAGGAGAAAAAAAAATTTCAAAATTTTCCTAAGCAATGGAAATACTACGCATTTCGATCATTCAGAAGGCACCCTGTTTGCAAGAGCTGGAAGATTTCATGGGATAAGATGCACTGAAGGAGGGAGCAAAAGCATTAAATTTGTCACGGAAGCACTAAATCTAAGGCAGATATTAAAGATGCCACTATATGAACTTCGTGGAGAGTTGCAACAAGCTTGACTTAATCCAATAAAGGCAGTAGAATGCGAATGTGAAGAGGAAATTCTAGCCTAGAAAAGGGAAAGAGGTATTTACAATTGGGTGGGGAATTGCTGAAGGAATAGGAACTGAAATTTAGTGTGCCAGGCTGAAGGAACAGGAATGGAAACTACGCAGTATGCTTCTCCTACAAGTAACCTGTGGTCAGCTTCTGTGCTAAAGCAATCCTGGGCAGAATGCTTGTACAAGACCTCACCCTACAGAAACTCAAGTTGATGAATATTCAGGCGAGAGAAGACCGAGCAATGGAGGTTGTCTTGACCTGGGACACAGATCACTGCTGGCTTATGTTCAATGTCCCATTCACCATAAACCCCAGGTCTTTTCCAGCTGCCACAGCCAGCCTGCTCCCAGGTTGTCCCACCGCCCGGCAGTCCAGCCTTGGTGCACAGCAACTTGTGAAGCTACATGGGGTTTCTGCTCACCCAGTCCTCAGGTTTCTCATGGTTCCTCTGTTTTAAAGCTCTACCGTTTCATAGCATCAGCCACCACCCCTAGTTTAGTATCATTATAAATTCGCTGATAACACACTCTGTGTCATTTTTCAGGTCGTTGATGAAGATATTAAACAGTATTGACCCTTGACAGACCCCTGAGCAACTCTACCACCAAACAGATGTTGAGCCATTAGTTACTCCTCTTTGAGCCTGGTAGTCCAGCCAGTTTTCAATCTATCTAACAGTTCACCATCCAGCTCATAACTTCCTCAGCTTTAAAAAGACAATACTGTAAGAGACACAGACTAAAGCCTTGCTAAATATGCATTACATCTGCCACTCTCCCTGCATCTGCATTTCACCACAGAATGTAAGTCCAGTTTAAGGAAGTGCTCTAACTGCCTGGTCTTGCATAAAAGAGAAATACACGGGCCTTCATGAAGAGAAAGAACATCTCCCTTCTGCATTATTTTCCAAAGTCTGATCTCACAGACATATGACAGACACAGACAGAGATAAAGCCTGCACGGGAGAATCACATACCTTATAGATCCTAAAAAGACTTAAGGACACATTGACTGCTGGGATATATGGATATTTTTAAGGTCACAGTGCTTTTGTACATGCTTGGAAGCTGAATATTAGGTGCCTGGGGAACTTCAGTAATAGAAATTTGACTCCCTAAGGCAGGCTGCTAAACAGACTCATATGAATTACAGCTGAAGGGCAAAAAGAAATTGTTCCTACCACTACAAAGTCACAGCCCCAAGACGAAGACTGAAAGCATTATAGTCCACGCTTCCTGGAGCTTTTAGATGAGAAGAGGCAAAGATTCTGTAGTTTGAAAGTTTACAAGCAACTGTGAAATATTTTCTGGGCAGCAAAACGAATCAAGACCACACAGCAGGTTTAGCTTTGGCTGCTTTAATTAAGCATTGCATCAAGAGTTTCTTTAGTTTTAGTTCCCCGTACTGTACTTCGTAACCTCACACTGCTTCTGCTACATCTAGGACAGCTAAAGGAGCCTTGGGCTGGGTCCTCCTTCCTGTACGGTGCTTTTGTTGTCCTAAAATGGGTGTATTTACTAATTGTGGTTGTTTTAACTTGATGTTTGAGAAATAATGCACAGACTGTGTGGTCTCAGAATGGTGCTTTCTCATCACAACATGCTGGGGGCAAGGGATGCCATCCAGAGGGACCTTGACAGGCTTGAGAGGTGGGCTCGTGTGAACCTCGTGAAGTTCAACAAGGCCAAGGGCAAGGTCCTGTATGTGGGTCACAGCAATCCCAAGCACAAATACAGGCTGGGTGGGGATTAAATTGAGAGTAGCCCTGCGGAGAAAGACTTGAAGGTGTTAGTGGATGAGAAGCTCAACGTGGGCCATCAATGTGCACTTGCAGCCCAGAAAGCCAGCCAGATCCTGGGCTGCACCAAAAAGCAGGGCCAACAGGTTGAGGGAGGTGGTTCTTCCCCTCTACTCTGCACTTGTGAGAGTACTGTATTCTGCTCTGGGGTCCCCAACAAAAGAAGGACATGGACCTGTTAGAGCAAGTCCAGAGAAGGGCCACAAAGATGATCAAAGGGCTGGAGAACCTTGTTGGTGAAGGCAGGCTGAGAGACTTGAGGTTTTCAGCTTGGAGAAGAGAAGGCTCCAGGGAGACCTTCCAGTACCTAATGGGAGCTTACAGGAAAGCTAGAGAGGGACTTTTTTACAAGGGTATGTAGCGATAGGACAAGGGGTAATTATTTTAAACTGTAAGCGGGTAGATTTAGCTTAAAGAAAGAAATTCTTTACAGTGAGGGTGGTGAGGCACTGAACAGAGAAGTTATGGCTGTCCCATCCCTGGAAGTGTTCAAGGCTTCAAGACTGAGTTGGATGAGGCTCTGTACAACCTGGTCTAGTGGAAGATGTCCCTGCACATGGTAGGGAGATTGGAACTAGATGAGCTTTAAGGTCCTTTCCAACCCAAACCATTCTATGATTCTGTGAAAATATGCACATAGAAGCAGGACATCTGGAGCAGTATGAGGATTAGTGACCAGTGTCATTGGATGTTAAAGGAAAAGAAGCCCAGAGCTTAACACAAAGACAGTTCAGATTTTTACTTTTTTTTTTTTTTTTTCCCCCCTGAATTATACTTTGGCAGTGCTCAAAACCATAACTTAATAATATCCAAAAAACGTATGTTCAAAAAGTGTAACATGTTAAAAAACCATAACATATGCTCATGATCAAAAAAGGTATAAATGTTTAAAACCATTGCTCTTTGAAACAGAATTCCCCAGAAAATTCCTTCTGAATCACAAGCAATTTGCCCTCTTGTTGGTAAACCTCTGCTGCAGAGCCTGACCCCACAAACAGCTAGCACTTTCCATGGTCTTTGCTCCCATGAGTTGAACCACTCAAATCTGGAGATTGTCTTTGCAATTTAACACAAATTAAGCAAAATTAATTTAAATTTAGTATTTAAAATGCATTCAGCCCTTTAACAGATACAGCCATTTCAAAGACCAGTGCCCTAATTCAGGCTACAGCTTGGGAACTGAAATAAAGTGTGTCAGTTAAAGCTGATTCAGTTCTAAGTCTGAATGCAAACACAATGGAGAAATTAAATGGAACTGATCCACTTTAAAAATCAGTTCAAGTTAACTTTTTGAGGTTTAGACAATTAAGACTTTGTGGAGCTTAGTATAAGGCTCAGTAATATGCTTTTCTGTAAAATAATAATACCACTATTTCAGGTATACCTTCCAAACTCTAAAACGTTCAGGCAGAAATGACAGCAACAAAAACCAGGACACATTTATAATCAGTACAACTTTCCTGATAGTAATAACTATGATTAAAAGTATTTCCTGCCCCATCTACTTTAGCAAGAATAAATCATAAAAGATTCATAGATACTACACCTTTTTCTTTAGTTTCTTCAGGCTCTGTGATATTATCCAGTTCATGGTTGTTCTCAAACTTCAGATTAGCATATACTATTTCTTCTGTCATAGTTGGTAAAAAGAAAAATGTCAGAAAAAAAAGGTAGAAAAAGATCTAGCATTTGCAGCTAGTAAGCTTGGAAGAAAATCTACCCCTTTGCAGGGTGCCCTCATATTGCCAGGCACAAACGAAGCAGCAGGGACATCAAGATATATCTGAGCTTCCTCATTATGGTACTGACAAGAAATGTTCCTCTCTCACTGCTATATTCTCGCTCTTCCTCTTTACCTCACTTCTGCCCTCCTTGACTGGCATATACTTCTTTTGCCATTGAAGAAAATGCAGCCACTTTTGCAGAACTCTTAACATTAGAACTCTTCTTCTTTTGGATAGACAACATTTAATTCCCGACTACATGAGGTTAAGGCTTGAAACACAGAATTGAATAAAATGTTGGCTTTGAATAAAATGACAGCTTGGAGGCTGGCTTTCAGTTTGGACAGCTGTGCTCAGCAGTGGATTTGTGATCACACTTCAGTTTCCCTTTCCTACCAGAATGTGCTGAAAGCAAACCAGAAGGTGGACTTTCAATGTAAAGCTGGCAAGTTGTGCTCTCGCCCTCAAGAAGTAAGCATTTTTATTTGAGGTTGGCACCTCAGCTAAGATCTGTCAGGGTGTTGGCTCTTGCCTTCAATGCCACCTTCCCAAAGTGACTGTCCTGAGATCTCTAAGTCACCAAACTAGAAGGATCTCTTGACAAAGGCTACATCTCAAAAGATTTTCTTCAACTCGTTTCTCTGGCATTGATATTTCATTTTCATTTATGTAATAATTTTCTTTGTTCTTTATTTCTTCTCCAGATCTATGGCATGAGGAAAAGCATACGCTAACACTCAGATTTTGAGATTGCACAGTAAAGTAATTCTTCAAGAAAATACATCATATATCTCCCTCACAGACATGGACACGGCTGTAGAAACTACCTTTCTCTGAAGTGAACAAACAATCCTACAGAGGAAAAGAAATGACAGGGAGACCTGGTTAGCCGAGGAAGGAGTACGTGTTTCATTGCATAAGAAACTGGCCACCTGCTCTATTGCTGTGTGCCTCCCACGAGTCTATCCATCGTTGCATTTCTCTGGAGAACAGCAATTCTTTATTATCCTGGTAAGGCAATGCTTTGCTGGACTATTGCTGTTATCCAAGGAATTGTCTAGGGCAAATTTTGTAACATGTAAGAGGTTTTTAAACAGCCGAATTGAGACCATGAGACAGGATCTTCTAGAGCAAAAGCAAAATATTCAGTTGATACTGAAATATCAGAAATTCTACCTGGAGTAGAAAGGCACACAGACACACTCCTTAATGAAAACAGAAGCAGGAAAACAGATTATCTGAGGAGTTTTATGTGTCTTTTCATGATGTTTTTTAACACTTCCACAGTTGTGAAACCTTAAACATGTGTGACGAAAGCAGGATGTCTGCGGTTTCCCGTACATTTTTTGCAATTTAGGAGAAATGATGAGTGGAACAGAAACAGATTATGCACGCATGTTACCACCTGAGTGATTAGCGCGAGGCTTACATACACTATTCTACCCCATGTTAGGAGTGTAAAGCATTCTAAAAATAAGCAGTAGTATAAACTAATCTTCCTTTGTATTTGTGGACCTGCATAACAGAGGCTTAGGCTTTAATTTTTCATATACTGAAAAAATTAACCAATCATAATTCTTTATAACAATGCTAAAATCAAAATGTCTGGTCTAAATTAACTAAATAAATTTAGATCATTACGATACTGGATCAGCTATGTAGTTGGAACATTAAAAAAATATGTTTAATACAAAATACCAAAAGAATAGTCAAAGTATCCAGAAACCAAACTCTAATAAAAATCAGCCTGACCTTTTTGGAGGGTTTATTTTGGTTTTTTTGTTTTGTTGGGTTTTTTTCCCCACGTGTGTTTGTTTAGGGAAGTGTCATTGGTAAACGGTTTATTTGTAAATACGTAAGATGATTTTGTGCACCAAAATAATTCTGGAGCTTTTGAAGTTTTCACTCTACATCCTCTCTTAGGTGTCAGGTTAAAGGATTTCAGCTTTCAGAGGATCTTCATTGATGTGAAAGAGTCAAGTCAGCACTGAGGATCTCTGAACACTATAATGTGTTCATGTAGGCATTAAGAAAAATAAACATCTCTATAATAATATATTTTTATTTATTTATTGCATATTGTAATCTAATATTTGACTACTGCTCCAGACAATCAGAAATTATAACCATTTAAGAGAAACCATACATAAAGTCTAAAATGAAAAAAGTAAAGTAAGGCTTTAACAGAAAACCTATATAGTCATCCTATCTTAGTATGACTATTTGTCAGCTGAGAAATGCTGTCTCTTCTCCATTTCTTAACTGACCCTTACACAGAGTGAGGAAAATTCTGGCTGTTTGTAGTATTTAAAAAGGACATAAATTTGAGAATTTCAACATTTATTTGTTCTAGGCAGCTGACTCCAACAGACTTCTGGACTTAGAGGAAGCCCTCGCTGATTATTTATTTGATAGAAAGCTGCTGTGCTGCATCTCAAAATGTATTGTGAAGATCTGGAAGGCTATAAACATCCTTTGCTAGTTGGCAGTGCTGAAGGTAAATAGATTTCTTGACTGAATCTAAAACACAGAGTATTTCTGATTTGTTACAATCAAATATGGCTACAGTTCATTCTCCTGGAGTTCTTAAGGAAGGGAAAAATCAAAATGGAGTGAAACTCAATAATGCAAATGGCAAGGCCACATATATAGGTACTGGTAGCCAGAACTTTCTGAATCAGAAAAGGTTCAAAAAGAGATGGATCTGAGCATAGTAGTATTTCCCGTGAGTGTGAGTAGGAACTAGGAATATACTGTGGCTGTAAAGATCCCATACCAGTTACATCAGAGGATGTATGCAGGGCAAAGGTAGTAAAATTTAGGTGCTGGTATATAAAGCAATAGTGACACCACGTCCAGAATACTCTACAGCATTGTTCTGATCACCAGAATTTAAGAAGGGTACGATCTGTTTGGAATAGGTGAAGGGAAGCACTATCTGTAAAAACCGTCAGATACCGTTTCTGTTATACTTGAGCAGGCTAAATGATCTTGAATTGTTTATCCTTGCTAGTTAAAAACAAGTAATAATGTAGGAGAGTGCTGAAGAATGTTTGCCCAAGAGTTTATGAATATTTTAAAGCTGTAAATTAGAACAAAAATTTCTTACACAGGTAATGTGTAAGAACACAGGGTAAATGAAGTTCTGTAATAGCTTTTAGATAGGAGTATCCATTATAAATCAACCCTCCATGTGAGCTGATTTTACACTCTCATCTTCCTTTTTGGAATAATTGGCCTTTCCCAAAATATAGGTTGGTAGTCATACATGAAGTTCATTAATTGCTATTGCACTCATAAAAACCCATGCAAAGTCAGATACCCCCCCCGGGGAAGGATCCATTCAACTATAAACTGCTTTTTTTTTGCTTTTTTTTTTTTCCAAAATTAAACCACAAACCCACTATTACGAAGTAAAACCAAGCAAACAAAGGTAGCAAAAGAATCCTCAAACCCCAAAATAGCAGAATACAGCAGAATTATCTGCATCCCTAAATCTCACATCTGCTCATGTGAGCATGTAATATAGCACAACTGAGACAATATGTGACTTTGGAAGAGCTAGGGAAGTGAAAGAAATATATCAGACCTGCTGGAATATACTCAGGCCAGCAAGCTACAGTGAATAAGACCAACTAGCTGACTGCATAAGTACTTTTAAAACTCAACAGAACAGAAAAATTCAGTAGCACAAAATAAAAAGCCATGAGCTTGGAAGACTAATGGTTAAAAAGACTGCTTGGAACAATAAGTTCATCTGCTGAAAACGACTGCGAAAGCTGGTCACAGGATGTGCATGGACCATTTGCATCCTGTGAGCGTGATAATCTCTGGGAAATGTTTCCTAACAGAAACGGAGACAAGCTGGTGCTCAGGCTCTGCTTCATCTGGAATCCCCTTATGGTTAAAGCATCTCTGGTCAGAAAAGTTAAATTTTCTTTCTTATTAGAAAGAATTATTGTTATTTCTGTATTTATAATAATAAAGAATATTAATATATATTACTTCTTTCTTTCTAAACCAAAATTAGAGTGCAGAAAAAGGCTGTGCTGATGATGGGAATGTGAGGCCTCTCTTACAGGAGAATGCCCTCTAGAAAGGGAAATGGTTGGCCTTTTACAGATAAAGAGGGGTTAAACATCAGTGGGAAATAAGTAGTTTAGGTTTGTGTGATATGACATCTTCTACAAAGGCAGTGACCACAGCTGGAGGCACAGGAGAGGACACCCTCAGCTCTTCTGCTTCCCACTCCAGCTAAGGGCCCCACGCTGTGACATGAGCACTTTAGTAAGAGTAAACAGAGCCACCATTACATGTGGTTTGTTCTTTTGCATGGCAAAGAACCAGTGGTAGACAGAGAGTTGCAGTCCCTCCACGAAGGCAAGGTAGGGGCTGTCCTGCATGCAAGGCTCTTGCTAAATCCAGTGCAGTGGTCTAATGGTACAAGGAAAGCCCTTGCAATGCCATGCGTGTGTGGGGCATGCTTCACAGGTTTTACGC
The DNA here is from genome assembly GCF_963210335.1 of Falco punctatus. NCBI lineage: Eukaryota > Metazoa > Chordata > Aves > Falconiformes > Falconidae > Falco > Falco punctatus. The sequence goes on along the minus strand of NC_137585.1, from coordinate 9,116,005 downwards.
AGAAAAGCATGGAGAGTCGAGTCAGGAGACAGCAACTGCCTCTCACACAGTGGGTGAGAGCACGCCATCAGTCGAGAGTTTTGTTTAAACAGTGACATCCAGAACTGTCCCAGTGGGGAAGAGTCTTCAGAGAGATTACTCAGGGTCCCCGGATGCATTTTAGTATTTGAACAGTTAAGCCCCAGAGCTGAAGCAAACCTCTTGCTCCTGGACCCCTGCAGCCTATTCTGGCAGCTGGAAAGTCCTCTTTGGGGTCCTCCAAGTTGCAGTCCAGCTGCACCCAATAGCAAGCAGCTGTCCTGGGTCTTGGGGGACAGGGAGGAGGAGGAAAGGCAGGATGGGACACGTGTGCAGAAACATGCTGCCAGATCAAAGACGGATGTCCTCATCTCTGGTCACTCAAGCTTAACAGCCCTCCTTGGACTCTGGCTAGAGAGTGCTGTAAAGAGTCAGTGACATCTTATTGCTGCAGCCAGGACATGGGGCACTTTGTGCTGTGTGTTGGGCTAGTGTCTCCTGGCTGGCCAAAGGAATGCAGTTGGACACAGGCAGAAAGCTCTGCAAAGCGAGGCTGTAGCACAGCCCTTGCTGAGGAGAGAGGGCACCCACCTGCCTGGAGGGCAACTGGTCCTGATGGGCACCACCTGCCTCCAGCTCAGGTTTGCACTTGGTCTGAAAGCAGCTGCAAGGGGGACAAGGGATCTCCCGCCCGGAGAATGAGCACAGGCCATGAAGGATGGCGAGGGTGAAAGTTTCTGGAAGAGCAAAGGGCCCTGGAGGTTCCTCTAGCACCGTCCCAAGGGGGAATATGGCAGCAGAGACAGCAAGTAGCCCACAGTCCAGCCACATTTGCCCTTCCTGGCTGGGGAGGGTGGGAAAGCACTTGGGCTCATCATGGCCAGCACCCCAATTCCCACAGCTGCCTGCCCAGGCTGAGCCTGGTGACCGGTGTCTCCACACCTTTCTTTCCATGGCTCTCAGAGAGCCCCCAGGTTCCTGATCCAGCCTGAGCACACTGTGCACCTTTCTTCCAGGCGAAGCACGCAAGGACAGGCCCTCCTGTGCAATCTTCCCATCGTGGGTATCTCCACTCGGGACCCTGTCAAAGCAGGGAAAGCTGCTTTCTGACAGTGTCTGTTAGCCATTTTCCCCACTTCTCCTGCTTATTTCCACGCTGCGAGGTCCTCTGCATGTAGCCTTTACATCTAGTTTCCCCTGGAACTCCATGGGAAGAGGGGAAGAGGAAAGAAGGGCACATGTGCCATGGGGAAGTGTGTTGCCTGCTGTTGCATTCCACTCAAAACTGCTACCAACACATGACCCAGCTCGCTGCAGGATTTCATCATAGAGGCACAAAGCACTTTGACTCAAGGAACAGTTCAAACAGCCTCTTCTTTCAGTCCCCCTTTGTAACATGTTCCAGAAGTGGTTTCCAGTGGAGACAAGGGCAAAGACACATCCATCCCCCATTGTCTTTGCACCTCAGAGACAATATATAGCACGTAAACACATCTCTGGGACACCTGGGAAATGATCTCAGTGGCACCACAAACCCGTTGCTGGTGAAAATGCTACTGAGGATAAATACTGATGCTATGGGGAATTTCTGAAAAAAGCAGGTATTCCTGGCTAATAATCAGTCTCCAAAGGCAACAGTGTCCCCTGCTGCAACGCTAGGAGATGTAAAGTATTGTCAGTACAGCAGGGCCATCAAAGGTTAAAAAACCAGCCCACATCTGCAAATTGGAAAGCAAGCCAAGAGTAACCACTGGTTTGATTCTCCCCTTTCCTGGTGTTGAGGGGTGCGTCACGAGGTAACCTGGCATGCGAAAGAGATACCTTATCTCATACGTATGATTGCAAAACATCCTTAAATCTCATCCATACTGATATGTGTTAAAAAACGGCACCAGGATTTCTGTCTATAAAAGGCACCATATTTTGCATTTCTGTAATTGCAGGGTATTTTTTCTAGCTATGCGGCAAGACTGGAGTGGAGGAGGGGAGAATTCAAGAAAGGAAACAGCTGCAGAGAGGCAAAGGGTCAGCAGTGGCTCACAGGTGCAGATTCAATGTTCTGGACAGTACGGCACCCTGGAGCTGTAGAGAATCATTGGGGGCAACAGGGGACAGCGGGAGAGGACAGAGTCCCGTATTTGCTGGGGCAAGGCAGAGGCAGAGCTAGAGGGAGGGACTGGGCAAAGCCCTCTGTGTTTACACCTTTCACGCATAAAGAAATGAAATGAGGCTGGTTTGGACTCCCCAGAAGGAGGTCAGCAATCCCAGCCACACTAGCACATTTTCGGGTTCCGCGTAACATCAGCGCGAGCTGAGCTTTTATTGCTGACAAGATGCCATTGAAATACAGGTGTAGAAGCGCTTGTGCGTGTGCTTGTGGACAGAAGGGTTATATGTATTATGGACGCGAGAGTGGGCAAGGCACGGGACGAGGTGTGTTCCACCTATGCAGGGACGCTGCGGAGGGTCCATGGGCTGGTAGGCAGGCGGCAGTCCCAGGGAGAGCCTGCAGCGTTCTGCTGCTGCGGCAGAAGGGCAGAGCTGCTGCCGGGGTGGTGCTGGCGGGGCTGCCCGTGGCGAGGAAGGCAGAGGAGCAGAGGTCACCATGTGTCCTTCTCTTGGGAGAGGAGCTGCCGTGGTGTTGGCTTTGCTCACAGCCCCGGGCACCTCCCCAGGTCTGTTCTGGGGGCCCTGCACAGCCAGTCCCCAACACCGTCGCCAGCGGGCACGTCAATGCTTTGCAAAAGAAGAACTGTGAACTTTTAACAACTCCCACCGTGGCCTGTGCTGCGGCACAGCAACGGCACTGGGAATCACCGGTGCCACGTGCAGAAGCCCCGTCAGACTCGTTACCGTTGAACCGCTGCCACCTTAACGACGCCTCATGCGGCTCCTCTCCAGGCACCGCGGGACCCTCCCCTGTGCCGTTTGGGCGGGCAGCGCCTCGGCCCGCCGGCTGCGATACCCAAAGTACTGAGTAGGGCCGTGAGACCCACACGCTGCGTTCGGGCTCCGGCACCTGATCGCCTTTGTGGGAGCCCAGGCAGAGCCACCGCTGCTGCTGCTGTGGCACTTGGTGCCCGGCCACTGTCAGATAAAAGCTGGGATTTCACCCTTCGCTTATCTGAGGTTCAGTTCCCTCCTCAGCCATTTCTTCCAGACTTCTTCCAGACACTTCTCCATCTTCAGCTGCTCCCTGAAGAGCCCTTGTCACCCACCCACCTGCTCTTCCCTTCCCTGTCGTGCTCTTCAGCTCTGCCTCCCTTGACACCTCAGGGGTGAACTGATTCCTGATGGATACCCACTGTGAAATCCCTCCCCAAACACAACCCCCAAACCCGCCAGTTCCCCAGGGACCAAAATGAGCAGATTCTGCTGCTGGGAACACCACAAGTGACTGTGGGGAGGTGGCAATGGAGAAAAAGCACCTGATTGCAAAGCATGCAAAAAATTAGCTATCATTTATGTGCTTACATGCCCTTGTGGACCTGGCCTTTCTTAAACGATGGGATGTAAAGCTCTTCCAACGTAGCTTGTGATGGCAATCATGCCCTGTGATGTGAAGGAAGGTCTGGAAAGAAAGGCACCCGTATCTCTGGTCAGGGAGGTAAGACTTGAGGGAGGGAAGTGGAAGCAAACCTCGGGCATGAGCAGCAAAGAGCCCTGAGCGAGATGCTGGATCCACACCCTGCAGTTGTATAATATACTGCTTCCTCAAAGTCTGCTGTGGTGTGCACAGCCAGCCCAACCTTTGGGTGGCAGAGCTAGGGCAGATGCTTTCCAATAGAGGAGAATCAGAGACATGTCAGCTCCCTGGCTGGATTTAACAGCACCGTTGTCTCTCTCCCACCAAGACATTGGGCACAAGTCACAGTAGCAAGAGCAAGTCACAGTCACTGTTGTCCGTTTCCCTGGCCATGCTTTGGGTTTACTGAGTGTAATGTACCAACATAAGGTGGAAGGGTGTAAAGGAGTCAGCCTGTGTCTCTGCATTCAGAGAACTGGTGTTCTCCAGATGAACAAGGCATTCCTCATTCTCACACCCAGCAGCCAAGAGGAGAAGCGGTACAAGCCCGGCTGCACTCTCCGACAGTGTCAGCTTGAATGGAGCGTAAATGGACATGGAGCTATCAGCCAGTGGTCGGGGTCCCAGGGGCGCACTGTGCCGTAAGTCCAATGAAACTCCAGAGGCTTTGTTCCAGGAGGAGAGGCCATCCTGAATTGGCCTGAAGGAGACTGACATTTCACTGAATGGCTCTACACCCAGCTGGGTGGTAAAGACAAGCCATTCTGCTTCTTTCCTCTGCAGGGTGGAACAAAATGAGGAACCAAATAGTGTTGCTCAGGACCACAGTGGTAATCTCAGGACCTGGCAAGAATGACACAGTCGTGGAGAGGAGCATGTGTCAGGAGGCAGTCTGCTTCAGAAATGGGGTGCTGGGCCAGGGGATCCCCAGAGGTCTCTTCCAGTCTAACTTCTATGAGTCTGTGTGTGCAGGAATTACCTCTGGCTCTGAACTGAAATACAGCGTGGAAATAAGAAAGGAAAGTGAATGCTGTGCAGCTCTCTTACAGGCCCAGCTATCCAACTGTTGTAGGTACCATGCTAATGCTGATGCTTTTCTTCCTGAAATCAGGAATGATCCACTTCAGAGAAGGCACATTTCATTACTCCCATCTCTTTTTTCCTTTTAAAATTCTCCCAGATTTTTAGTAGTCCATAGTTTAGTTTATGACATGGGTGCCTTAGAAAAGGGAATTTTCCCCTTCTGTTACCTCAGTGTTCCAGAAAAAGCTACGAGTGTCTCGCTTTATAAATACAACTGTGAATTTGGTTTGATTTTAATGTGCTTTTTCTGGTTTTCAGTTCTGATTTTCCCATGTTCAGTAGAAAAAGCAAAATGTCTACAGGATTCAAGTAGGCATAGACTAATGTATCTGGTTTATCAATGCTTGGGGGTGGAACATCAGCAATAGTCTCATCTAGTAGATGAAAAAGTGTTCAAAACACATGGGAAGCAGCTGATCGATTTTTGACATTTAGTGTGTTCATATCAGGGAACGCAGCCATGGCTGGCTCCTGCTGCTCAAAGGGTGCTAGCTTTCCCATTTCTCTTCTTTTGAAAGAGGACAGCTGTCACAGCTGCTTCATATTTCACAGGAACTTTTCAATCACAGGTACCTGCATTTGTTCTCCTGAATGAACACATAAAGCAGGAACCTTCAAAGGCCTGTTTACGGTGACTGGTAAGAAGATTTTTTTTCTTCTCCTTTAAACTTGTGCCGGGTAGAAAGATCCAGAGGAATTACATGTTCAGTGTAGTCCATTATTTTGAAACTCCATCCCTGTTAGCAGCCTTATTTCCTGGAAGGAATGATCCTGCAGGTGATTAATCCCATGAAAGCTGATAGACTGATGGAACTTCTTAACCGTTAGACCTTCTAGTTAGAAGTGTCAACACAGAGACCAGGGAATATTTTCCAAAGCACAACTGTCAGCAAACAGAGCTCCAAGAAGAAAGACATTTGAAATGTGGGTAAATGGGAGGGTGCTAAGAGCCTACCTCCTGAGTCAGGGTCAATGCCAGAGCTATGCTGCAGAGTGCAGATACCTCAGCTAGCTCAGTGTGAGGAACTGCAGCCTGGCAAAACCACACACAGCTAGTTTCTGCACTGCAGTGGTGGTCCTGTCCACTTCCTGCATGGGAGGTGTCAGACTCAAAAGTGTGAAGAAGCTGAACCCTTCACAGGCTTGTTCACCCTCCCGAGAAGCAAAGCCCATGAGCATCATGTTTTCTTTCTTTTTCTTTCTGATAAAAGAGTTGATGCTCTAGCATCCTAAGGACAAAGGCAATACAAATATGGTCAAGAAAAAGAATATCTTATTAGATCAACTGATACACTTAAAAGAAAGCCTGCTACACAGCAGTTTATTTTGACTGCTATTTAGAACCGAGAAGACAAACCGCTTTTTCCAGCTGAGTCAATAGTTCTGGTAAAATGTACTATGTGCCTAGGACAGCTGCATATAAGGAATAATTACTTATCTCTAATAAAAGGAATAATAATTAGGCATTTTGTGTTATGATATCCATGAGACTATACAAAGAAACAGGCAAAAATGCACTTGAATAACCTCGTGTTACATTTTAATCCCTTAAAATTCAGTGAGAAATACCTGAATTGCTCAAGAAGAAAGAGCAGAAAGACAGGCAGTAAATGAAAGCCCAGAGCCCAGGCTACACGGAATGTAAGACTCTTCTCCTTCTCTGAAGCTTCAGCAAGGCTTCCTTCACCTGCTTGTTCCTCAGGCTGTAAATCAGGGGGTTCAAACTGGGGCTGATGAGACTGTAGAAAAGGGAAAGGACTTTCTCCCTCCCAGATGAGTTACTGCTCCCAGGCCCCATGTACATGAAGATAGCATTTCCATAAAACAGACCCACCATGGTCAGGTGGGAGCCACAGGTGGAAAAGGTTTTGTGCCATCCTGCTGCAGAGCGGATGCGCAAAATGTTGGCCAGGATGTGCAGATAGGAAAATAGGATTAAAGCTAAAGGGCAGAGGAGAAAGCACACACAGATAGCAAAGATCAGGACTTTATTGGCAGTTGTGTCAGCGCAGGCCAGCCTTAAGACCCCAAGGATTTCACAGAAGAAGTGGTCAACCTCGTAGAGGCCACAGAAGGGCAGGTGTAAAGCCAGAGAGGCTTGCAGTGTACCAAATATGAACCCAAAAGCCCATGAAACTGCAGCAAGGGTGAGGCACACCCTCCAGCTCATGATGAGGGCATAGCGGAGGGGATAGCAGATTGCCACATAGCGATCATAAGACATCATGGCCAGCAGTACGCACTCCGTAAGTGCAAAGATTAAATAGAGATGTGTCTGTGTCCCACACCCAGCAAAGGAGATGGTTCTGCCTTGTCCGAGGAGGTTCCTCAACAGAAGGGGGACATTGTTGGAGGCAAGGCAGATGTCCAGGATGGAGAGGTGGCAGAGGAAGAAGTACATGGGACTGTGGAGGCGGTGGTCCAGGCAAATAAGCACAAAGACAAGTGTGTTTCCCATCAGAGTGGCAGAGTAGAGGACAGAGAAAAGGCCAAAGAGGCAGAGCTGCAGGGCTGGGCTGCTGGAGAACCCCAGAAGGATGAATTCTGTGACAGTCGTTTCATTCTGCATGCTGTACTGGAGATGAGGCAGCACAAACTGCGGCCAGGGAGATCTGCAATGGAAGGAGAAGGAAAAGGAAAGAAAATTGAGTTTTCCTAAGAACGTTGCTCCCCTTTTACACTGCAGCTCCCTGCTCCTTGTTTTTCTCTCTGACCCCAGTGGAAGGTGCATACTACCCTCACCATGCTGAGTGATATAGACCTGAACTGCAAGCTCTAATCTCTGCACAAACTTTGAGCAGCTCTGAGCAATCTTGCACAACTTTACTGCCTAGTTTGCCTTTAATGTTTTTCTTTTTCTGAGCTGTTGTTTTTTTCTTTTGGGGCACGGGGGTTCTCTGTTGGAGAAAATAACAGCTGTCAATGATGATGAAGATTGCAGGTGTCAATTAAGGGGAAGTCAGAATATCTTCAAAACAGCTGTTTAAAATTATGCTTTTTATTTTTAAAAATATTTTAAATAAAAAATAATAAATTTAAATATTTATTTTAAAAAAGTTAAGATTAAAAATATTAAAATGAACCCACAGTTCACAGAATAATTCCAGTTTTACCATTAAACCAATTAACATTTCTAATCTATTGGTAAGTCCTCTTTACCTTAGCAAAATGCATTCATACTGAATCCTCGGTTGCTTGATCCATTATTCTATATCTAACTTCACTTCAGGTTGCTGAACAAACTGAGAGCTACACTGGGATGTACAGCACATAATTATTGCTAAAAGAATGTTACTTAAATTTATACACAAGAGTTTCCTTACCTGTAGCATCTGGAAAAATGTGATTTGTTCAACTCTGTGTTTTTTTTAATCAGGAAAACCTTATTACAAAGTTCTGTGTACTTTCTCAGACAACAGGCAAAACAAAGAGCTGTTCCATTCTGTTCATCTCTCTATGTTCATTTGTTTTTAAAGCCAAAGTTTTCTGACTAATGTGTCTGAAGGGACACCGTCTTGATTGCCAACAGGCAGCACAAAAATTAATCTCAAGTATAAATCCCCAGAGTTACATACCTGAACTCTGGGGATCCTTCCAGAAAATAAACATAACTTTATTCTGAAATGGATGTGACATTGTTCTTGCACAGCACTGTACTTACTAGCCCTTCATTCATATGGGCTTCTTTTCTCTTAAACATGGTCTCCTTCATCACTTTCCCCTTTATGTCTTTGCTGACTCGTAGAACTTCCCTGCCTCCAACAGCGTATAGAGCTTTTTGGCTGAGATACTAGTATAGGATAAAACCTGCGGTTAGGAGTTGCCAAATCTAGTATCTCGATGCAGTACACGGCTGCAGCTCCACATCCCCACGTTTGGCCAAATAGAGAGGCTGAGCATGTGTTTTCCAACTGGCACTCATCGTAGATATGCACACCTACATACATGTGCCCTGTCACACAGATCCACAGTGATTGAAAACAAAGCCTCCACAGCATAAACAGCCTTGATCCTGTTCCCTCTCAGGCTAATCAGGGTGAAAGACACTCAGTGGAAAATCTATACATATGCAGAAGCCATATGGGTCCCATCAGTAGCTGACCTTAGACAGCCTATCCAGTCTTTGCCCTCAGGATCCCATGGTTTCCCAGCTCCCTTGGGATAAAACCACACATACACAAACAGCTCTCTTCAGTAGCTGTTCCAGGCCTCCAACCCTGCTAGATTCCCTGGTGTCTCCCATAGCTGGCTTGGGCCTCTCTGGTCCACCCAGTAGCTCTCTCAGACCCTCTGGTCTCTTCAACATCTGGCCCAGACCTGTGGCCACTCCAGTCCCTGGATCCCAAGACCCTTATTCTAGCTGCTGACTAGTCCAGCCTCATGCTCACCAGCGGCTGTACTCCCTGACACACACACCCTCACAATGCGCACACACTGCAGTCTCCACAGCTGCTGGTGCCTCCGGTCCATGGTCCTCTGTGGCCCAGGCTCCCTTTCCAGTTGCTGGTGCTTAGACCTTACACACTAAGTAGAGACGTCCTCCCTCAGGAAAAGAGAAATGGAGCTTAAGAAGAAGATGGGACAGGCTGTGGTGGTATCGTGAGCAAGTCAGAATAAACAACAACCTGTAGAGTATCTGGATCATGGGGTTTATTTAACAACCAACAAGATTAGCCCCTACTTGATTATTTCTCTCTCACACACACATGCACACCCACACTCATACTTGTGAGCAGATCAGTTTTTGCACATACACAGTGCTACAACCCAGAGACCACAACTTCCCTTCCCAGCATGGAGTTTACTGCAGGCCTGGGAAATTCAGGCAGAAAGTCACGTTGGGTTCCTTCTGTGCAGCTGCTCACCATCACTAGTTTCAGAGGTTGCTGGTCAAGGTCCCTGGGCATCCCCTGGCATTTGTCTCCATGTGGCTCTCTGGTCTCCAAGATCTTCCTTCACCTCCAGGATACTTCCTCCAGCCAGAGTCGTCGCCTTTTTATTTCTGGGTCCCCTTCTTCTTCTCAAGATCCCTTTTTCTTTTTGTGAACCCTTCTTTCTGGCATCACCTCTTCTTTCTGAAACCTGCCACCCTCAGTTTCCCCAGTCTAAATTGTCTATGTGAGTAGTACAATGCCTGATCAGCCTCCTAATTAATGGTTCTGTCTCCTATCTCTTTATTAATTGCGGGAATCAGGACATGCCAATTTGCTTATTCCAGGTGTTAACAAAATTTACAACCAGCCCAATAATGGTTGCAATTAGCAAGTAGCAGGATTCTGCTTGACAGTTCGGAATTCAGTTTCAAACGTTCACCCACAGACCTTGCTGTACACATGCACCTCATCAGGTGTTGCTACCTGTGAACATTCATAGTTTAAGCTATTTTTTTGTCTACAGCATGGCCAAGAAAGCGCATTCCCCCCTTCAGTCTTTGAGGTTAGTGGGGGAGAATCAATACTTGTCTGGTGGGTCTCATACCCAGACAACGTGGTTGACCCCTCTCCTGTGACAGCCCTGGGACAAGCCACATCAGGGTGCTGGAGCACCTGCTGAGGTTACTGGGGACCCTTTTTCTGCCATCGCTCCTTCGTACTCCTCTGTGTTTGTGGAGATGAACCTTTAACCATACAACCTAACCCTTTCAACACTGGGAAAATGAGTCTGGAGAGGGCCCAATGCTGAAGACTGTCGATGTGAAATGCTGCCTGTAAGAGGCAGGAGACCAAGCTCGTTTTCTCCCGAGCCGCTCTCTCAGAAGCAGTGTGTGCAGCGTGCTCTGTTGCAGCGGCTGTTCTTGTGTCTGACTGCCTTGTCCTGGCTACAGCACCCTGCTCTGGGGGAATGCCACAGAACGCAGGGAGGGGGCTGCTTCCCCAAGGGCTGCCAAGGATGCTTATCCGAGCGATGCTGCAGGGGCCAAAGTGGGGCAGGGAGGGAGGGAAGGGAACGCAGGAATGAGGAAGCTGGGACTACTAGGGTAGATTGGGAGGTGCCCAAAAGGATCAAGAATGCTGTAAGCACAGGAATAGCTGAGAGATTCACTTTGAAGCCCTTTGGTTAACCATCCCCTCAACATCTGGATCTGTTCTAGTTGCTGAGCTACCTTGCAGTTTGTCAGCCTGTTGTAGAGATCCTGACTGGGGGGCCACTGTAGGGCAAGGAGTTGGTGATCCACAGAACAACCTGAGCAGGCGTAGGTCTGTGCTCTGCTGTATGCACAGCATGGCCTTCAGGCTGTGTCCCCACACACGTCCCTTGGCCGCAGGATAAACTTTGGTGGGTGATTGTAACAGAGGAGCCTGCAGAAGCTACTGCTTAGTACCAGAGATTGCACCACCTGCGTGGCCCTCCCTCCATCTAAGGTGCAGCAAGAAGCCCTCATGTGAACATCCTTTATGAATAGAGTTGTTTTCCTCTGAGAAAAATTGTACAATATCTTGAATGACCAAATAAGGAGGAATTTCTCCACAGACGGGATCTGTACAGCGTGCCAAGGGAAAAATCCATCTGGGGTCTGCCCAATGCTGCATGGATGCAGGGTACCCAGAATCTGAAAGGACATAAGATTTACTTGCTACCTATAAGCCTTTTCCTACTTTATCTCACTACAACAGCAGTTTTATTAAATCATGTATTAAGCCATTCTTACTGAGATCCAGAAGGAACCCGGCACCATCTCCTTCTCCCATCTCATCACCCTCCCCTGTGCAGAAAACGTGTGTTCTAGGAAAACCTACCAAGTGTAACTTTTGGGATGCTCTCTGCAGGGTGGGAGGGGAGAAGGTTTGATTTCAAAGCTCTGGCCAGCTCCTACTCTTGTAGTGTTGCCATGAGCAGGAGGAAGATATTCCACACACACATAGTGGGCAGAACAAGACATCACCAGCTCACTGTGCAGAGGTTAAGGTTGATGCTAGACTCATGGAAATCCACCTTCCTTGCTCTTCACGGCCTCTAATTCAGTGATGGAATTAGAATGTCACATTCCAGGATATTTAGTCCCATTCTGTCCTCCTTCAGTCTGCTGGTCCTCCTATATCACAATTTCACTCCACTTATGAAGATCCCTGGCCTTATTATGCCCTATAATCAGTGTCCCTATTGCCTCATTATTCACAAGGTGCTGAGCTTTACAGCTCCTCTCTCCCAGGCATGCAATGTCACCTGAGACAATGCTAGCTTTGATTCATGCCCCAGGTTCCCACTTAACTGCTGACACCTCCTCAGCCTTGCCACTGGTGCAACCTACCCAGTGTAGCTCTCATCCTCCCAAAAGGGACCAGCAGTGAGGCTCCTATGCCTTCGATGAACATGGTCCCATCCAGAATGCATCCTGCTACAGTCAAAGATTGACCAAGGCCCCTCTGACAGTCAATGCAGCCACAGGAGGTTTGGCGAGTGCCAGCTGGGCTGCTTTGGAAGGGTTTCCAAGTGTCTATAGCCAGAGCTGGGGAGAGAGGTGAGGTGAAAAAGGTGCATACCTTGCTCCTTGACTGGTTTCTAGCCCTGACTTGGATATTTTGGAAGAACCCATGAGACAGATGAGGCTCAACAGTGCCTCAGACCTCAGCTCTGCAGCTGTTGTGGTGTTAACCAGTGTTGTGAGTGCTTATTTTCTCTTGAAGATCTTCTGATGTCCATGGTTCTGTTAAAGTCTAACCTTATGGCATCACTGGATTTCCTAATAATCTTAGCTATATTAAAATTTCTTGAGGTTATGGTTGAACAGGAAAGCTTGCAAACATGATGCAAGTCCTTCTGAATGGCTGCTGAACTCTTCCAAGTTTACTGAAAAGTGCGTCTACGTGGTTTTAAGGCAATCTCCTGGTGTTTTGGGAAAGGAAGGCCATGACTGGAGCCTGATCCTGCACCCATCGAGTTCAGGAGCTCCTTCTGGACTACAGTCCCTCAGACCATAGCAACACTGCACGATAGTTTCCAATCAAAAGCCGAAGCCTAAAAGCACAGCAGGAATTTTAGGTAACACTGTGGTTTGATGCTTGGTCAGCCTTCTGGACTGGAAACAAACTGTCATTCGTAGATGTGCCAACGCACATCGAATGATTATCCTTGGACCAAGGAAAGCCTTGACCCACTTATCATTCTGCTTAAGGTACAATAGGAGATATAGTTGGTCTATTTTCTTTTGCCATTCCCCACTTGCCATATCACCTTCTTGGTTCACAGAAAACTCCTCAGTTGTCTCTCTCAGTGCCTTCCCACTTCGTGCCACTAAAGCTTGTGGAATACTCCCCAGTTGTAGGAGCTCTGAAGTAATGCATATCCTTGTATTTCTTGTAATTGAATTATATTAACTCAGAGAACAATGCTGGACATTTTATGCTGATATTTAATTTTTTTTTTTACTATTTTAGTCTGTTTAGTTTTGGAATATGGAAATCTAGAATATAAAAAATAAGGAAAATGTAGTTTGCTGAAAATTTGACCAAGAAGTTGCTAATGAAAACGGGTCCAAGTTTACAGGGAAGACTGAAATTATGAACTATTACATAAACCTAAATGACAAGGTCTGAGAAGTGGCATTTCTTTATATTCTGAGCACTTCAATGACAATTTCGATAGAGTTAACTCGTGGGCTTCTATTTTATGCCATAAAGGCATATTGCGTTAGGTTTACTCACTGATTTCCTGACCCAGAAGTTAGTTTTGTGACTTGCAACTCCAGTTGTGCTAACAAGAATTTACCATATTAATGTACTTTGCTATTTACAAATAATTCCAAAGAACAGTTCATGTATTTTTGAAAAATATGCATTTAGTTGGCTTTGTACATTAGACTGTGTGGAAGGAATCTTCCCGAAGATCCACCTGAAAATTGAACAGTTTTTCAGTTGTAATGTTAAAAAAGAAACTTTTGATATTTTTGAACAGAACATTTTTGGGGAAAAGAGCTTTCAATTATAATTGCATTGAAGCTTCCCTTCATTTGTTTTCTTTAATTTCTGAATTAAAACTGTGAAGTTTATGAGATTTTATTATGTCCCATTGATGATCCCGTTACCAATTAGTCCTAGGTTTTGATTTACTACAAAGGCTCTACCCTAGAGGTCTCACAGGATATATAAAGGTGTGACTTGCCTGAATTGCAAGTATTCAGAAGACTTCTTCCATGCCCTGCACTTCTAACAGCTCATTTTTCTCCCAATAGGAATGTAGTTACGATGTCTATCTCCTTTCCTTTCCAGTCCTTGTCAGGAAGATAAAAAAGACCACTTCTGGCATCTCGGGGAAGACATTACTGGCAAGGCTGAGCAAAGTTTGCATCAATCTGTGATCTTAGAGTTGTCATCAAAGGTATGTTTCTTTAGGTAAAAAATTCCAGCAGTTTCTGCAAGTCAGCATTTGGATTCTGATATTATATATGTAGGTAAGCTGAACCATAGGGTCCTGAGAACTATAAAGACCCCAGTGATTTCTAGCGCAGCATGACGTCAGTGATGAAGGGTTTAGCCCTGTTTCTCTCCTTTATAGCACTATTTGCTTTGAAAGAAACAGTACCCTGGTTTTGCCTTTCCTCCTAGTTCACTCTGCATTGTGATGAAGCCATTAATTATAGCTAGGTTTTACTTAAAACATTAAAATGTATTTAAATGTGTTAATATAAGGTGCTACTGGCACTAAAGTGAAACTGAATGAATCAGTGGCTTGTTTTATTGGGTATTGCTAGCTTTTGAATACTGAACCGCAGAAAGAAATCCTTCGTATGTTGAAAGGCTTGCTGGATTTTATTTTACAATGTCAGATGAACAGTGAGGATTTTCTCCAAGCATAAAATAGTCTTTTCTTTGCCCTGTATTTGAACTGTCTGATTTTGAATACTTTTGCACTTCTAGACCCTCTAGTCCCAGAACACCAAAATTCATTATGTAGTGAGATAAACCATTGAGAATTCAGCCTCAAAAAATCCCCAAGTGCTTTTCCCCTGTATGTTCAGTGCTGTTAGAACGAGCTACTACTCTGACTTTGGAGTAAGATAATGAACTTGGTTTCCTTAACATTTCACTGCATATTGAACAAACAGCAAAGAAATATCTTATCATACCACATTTAATAATATTCCTAAACCAAACAGAGATCTTGCAAAGAAGCAGGGAACTTGAAAAGAAACAAAGTTATCTTACTTACTGTTCCTATTTCTTAACTGTAGAAATACTGTCCATATGTGTCAGAGGACTGCTCCCTGCTGTTATACCGTGCTTTGGGATTATGAAGGAGAAATGGTTTTGTTGCTTTTCTCACCATTTAAGTCTGGTTTCTTTTGCTCAATGAACTCTTTCTAGATCAGAAACTTTATGATGAATGAGACCAAAGTGATGGAGTTCATCTTGATTGGATTTTCAGATTTTCCAGATCTACAGATTCCATTATTTTTCTTTTTTTTCTTGACTTACCTGCTCACCCTCACTGGAAATGTCCTGCTAATGACAATTATTAGTCTTCATCGTCACCTTCACATGCCCATGTATTTCTTCCTTTCCATTCTCTCATTTTCAGAAACTTGTTATACATTTGCTATCATTCCCAAGATGCTGGTAAATCTAATAACAGAACAGAACTCCATATCTTTCACTGGATGTGCTGTTCAAATGTTTTTCTTTCTTGGCTTTGGGGGCACTAACTGTATGCTTCTAACAGCAATGGGGTACGACCGATGTATGGCTATATGCAAACCTTTACATTACAAATTCCTGATGACCAACAGAGTCTGTAGTCAGCTAGTGACCTTTGCAATGGTGACTGGCTTTACTGTGTCCCTGATAGTAACCTACTTTATATTCACATTGACTTTCTGTGGAGAGAAGGTAATTAATCACTTCTTCTGTGACATGGCTCCTGTCATTCAGGCAGCTTGCACACAAAATAATGGAATTGAGACAGTAATTTTTATTTTTTGTTTTGTGGTTGTGCTTGGCTCATTCTTGTTGATTCTTCTCTCCTATGTTTTTATCATCAAGACCATCCACAAGATCCCCTCTGCTGCAGGGAAACGTAAAGCCTTTTCCACTTGTGCCTCCCATCTCACTGTTATTGTTGTGCACTTTGGGTGCGCCTCCACCATCTATTTAAGGCCAAAATCCACCCATTCCCTAAAGGAGGACATTCTGATTTCTGTCACTTACACTGTGGTGACTCCCTTGCTGAACCCTGTGGTTTATAGCCTGAGGAACAAGGATGTGCACATGGCCCTTCGGAAAGGACTGGGAAGAAAATTGTGCACATGGATCAGATGAAAGGATCTCCTTGAGGTTTTGGTGTGAATGGGCTGTACTTTGGCACTGAAAAAGTAGGGTACAATTCAATACGGAATAATGCTGGTTGTTAACCTGGATAATTCTATGATAACCCATAACAGGAGAAACTGTATTACAAAAGGCTGACCTGCAGCCACCACTTGCTGCCAGCTGTGTTGCTTACTGTTTTGAGCTGGTAAGAGAGCTGAAAGACCATTGAAAAGTTATTTTTATAAAAAGCTAGAAACTCATTGTAGCTGTTTCTGGAACGCTGAGGTAGCAGAAGGGAAAAATTCCCTTTTCTAAGGCACTCGTCATAAACTAAACTATGGACTACTAAAAATCTGGAAGAATTTTAAAAGGAAAAAAGAAATGTGAATAATGAAATATGCCTTCTCTGAAGTGGATCATTCCTGATTTCAGCATGAAAAGCACAAACATTAGCATGGTACCTACCACATTTGAATAGCTGGGCCTGTAAGAGCACTGCACAGAAGTCACTTTCCTTTCTCCTGCGTTCACAGACCCTAGAAGAAGTTAGACTGGAAGAGACCTCTGGGGATCCCCTGGCCCTGCACCCCATTTCTGCTATTGTTGTTGCAACTTGTGCCCAATGTCTTGGTGGGAGAGAGACAACGGTGCTGTTAAATCCAGCCAGGGAGCTGACATGTCTCTGATTCTCCTCTATTGGAAAGCATCTGCCCTAGCTCTGCCACCCAGCAAAACTCCGTCATACCCAAAGGTTGGGCTGGCTGTGCACACCACAGCAGACTTTGAGGAAGCAGTATATTATACAACTGCAGGGTGTGGATCCAGCATCTCGCTCAGGGCTCTTTGCTGCTCATGCCCGAGGTTTGCTTCCACTTCCCTCCCTCAAGTCTTACCTCCCTGACCAGAGATACGGGTGCCTTTCTTTCCAGACCTTCCTTCACATCACAGGGCATGATTGCCATCACAAGCTACGTTGGAAGAGCTTTACATCCCATCGTTTAAGAAAGGCCAGGTCCGCAAGGGCATGTAAGCACATAAATGATAGCTAATTTTTTGCATGCTTTGCAATCAGGTGCTTTTTCTCCATTGCCACCTCCCCACAGTCACTTGTGGTGTTCCCAGCAGCAGAATCTGCTCATTTTGGTCCCTGGGGAACTGGCGGGTTTGGGGGTTGTGTTTGGGGAGGGATTTCACAGTGGGTATCCATCAGGAATCAGTTCACCCCTGAGGTGTCAAGGGAGGCAGAGCTGAAGGGCACGACAGGGAAGGGAAGAGCAGGTGGGTGGGTGACAAGGGCTCTTCAGGGAGCAGCTGTAGATGGAGAAGTGTCTGGAAGAAGTCCGGAAGAAATGGCTGAGGAGGGAACTGAACCTCAGATAAGCGAAGGGTGAAATCCCAGCTTTTATCTGACAGTGGCCGGGCACCAAGTGCCACAGCAGCAGCAGCGGTGGCTCTGCCTGGGCTCCCACAAAGGCGATCAGGTGCCGGAGCCCGAACGCAGCGTGTGGGTCTCACGGCCCTACTCAGTACTTTGGGTATCGCAGCCGGCGGGCCGAGGCGCTGCCCGCCCAAACGGCACAGGGGAGGGTCCCGCGGTGCCTGGAGAGGAGCCGCATGAGGCGTCGTTAAGGTGGCAGCGGTTCAACGGTAACGAGTCTGACGGGGCTTCTGCACGTGGCACCGGTGATTCCCAGTGCCGTTGCTGTGCCGCAGCACAGGCCACGGTGGGAGTTGTTAAAAGTTCACAGTTCTTCTTTTGCAAAGCATTGACGTGCCCGCTGGCGACGGTGTTGGGGACTGGCTGTGCAGGGCCCCCAGAACAGACCTGGGGAGGTGCCCGGGGCTGTGAGCAAAGCCAACACCACGGCAGCTCCTCTCCCAAGAGAAGGACACATGGTGACCTCTGCTCCTCTGCCTTCCTCGCCACGGGCAGCCCCGCCAGCACCACCCCGGCAGCAGCTCTGCCCTTCTGCCGCAGCAGCAGAACGCTGCAGGCTCTCCCTGGGACTGCCGCCTGCCTACCAGCCCATGGACCCTCCGCAGCGTCCCTGCATAGGTGGAACACACCTCGTCCCGTGCCTTGCCCACTCTCGCGTCCATAATACATATAACCCTTCTGTCCACAAGCACACGCACAAGCGCTTCTACACCTGTATTTCAATGGCATCTTGTCAGCAATAAAAGCTCAGCTCGCGCTGATGTTACGCGGAACCCGAAAATGTGCTTGTGTGGCTGGGATTGCTGACCTCCTTCTGGGGAGTCCAAACCAGCCTCATTTCATTTCTTTATGCGTGAAAGGTGTAAACACAGAGGGCTTTGCCCAGTCCCTCCCTCTAGCTCTGCCTCTGCCTTGCCCCAGCAAATACGGGACTCTGTCCTCTCCCGCTGTCCCCTGTTGCCCCCAATGATTCTCTACAGCTCCAGGGTGCCGTACTGTCCAGAACATTGAATCTGCACCTGTGAGCCACTGCTGACCCTTTGCCTCTCTGCAGCTGTTTCCTTTCTTGAATTCTCCCCTCCTCCACTCCAGTCTTGCCGCATAGCTAGAAAAAATACCCTGCAATTACAGAAATGCAAAATATGGTGCCTTTTATAGACAGAAATCCTGGTGCCGTTTTTTAACACATATCAGTATGGATGAGATTTAAGGATGTTTTGCAATCATACGTATGAGATAAGGTATCTCTTTCGCATGCCAGGTTACCTCGTGACGCACCCCTCAACACCAGGAAAGGGGAGAATCAAACCAGTGGTTACTCTTGGCTTGCTTTCCAATTTGCAGATGTGGGCTGGTTTTTTAACCTTTGATGGCCCTGCTGTACTGACAATACTTTACATCTCCTAGCGTTGCAGCAGGGGACACTGTTGCCTTTGGAGACTGATTATTAGCCAGGAATACCTGCTTTTTTCAGAAATTCCCCATAGCATCAGTATTTATCCTCAGTAGCATTTTCACCAGCAACGGGTTTGTGGTGCCACTGAGATCATTTCCCAGGTGTCCCAGAGATGTGTTTACGTGCTATGTATTGTCTCTGAGGTGCAAAGACAATGGGGGATGGATGTGTCTTTGCCCTTGTCTCCACTGGAAACCACTTCTGGAACATGTTACAAAGGGGGACTGAAAGAAGAGGCTGTTTGAACTGTTCCTTGAGTCAAAGCGCTTTGTGCCTCTATGATGAAATCCTGCAGCGAGCTGGGTCATGTGTTGGTAGCAGTTTTGAGTGGAATGCAACAGCAGGCAACACACTTCCCCATGGCACATGTGCCCTTCTTTCCTCTTCCCCTCTTCCCATGGAGTTCCAGGGGAAACTAGATGTAAAGGCTACATGCAGAAGACCTCGCAGCGTGGAAATAAGCAGGAGAAGTGGGGAAAATGGCTAACAGACACTGTCAGAAAGCAGCTTTCCCTGCTTTGACAGGGTCCCGAGTGGAGATACCCGCGATGGGAAGATTGCACAGGAGGGCCTGTCCTTGCGTGCTTCGCCTGGAAGAAAGGTGCGCAGTGTGCTCAGGCTGGATCAGGAACCTGGGGGCTCTCTGAGAGCCATGGAAAGAAAGGTGTGGAGACACCGGTCACCAGGCTCAGCCTGGGCAGGCAGCTGTGGGAATTGGGGTGCTGGCCATGATGAGCCCAAGTGCTTTCCCACCCTCCCCAGCCAGGAAGGGCAAACGTGGCTGGACTGTGGGCTATTTGCTGTCTCTGCTGCCATATTCCCCCTTGGGACGGTGCTAGAGGAACCTCCAGGGCCCTTTGCTCTTCCAGAAACTTTCACCCTCGCCATCCTTCATGGCCTGTGCCCATTCTCCGGGCGGGAGATCCCTTGTCCCCCTTGCAGCTGCTTTCAGACCAAGTGCAAACCTGAGCTGGAGGCAGGTGGTGCCCATCAGGACCAGTTGCCCTCCAGGCAGGTGTGTGCCCTCCCTCCTCAGCAAGGGCTGTGCTACAGCCTCACTTTGCAGAGCTTTCTGCCTGTGTCCAACTGCATTCCTTTGGCCAGTCAGGAGACACTAGCCCAACACACAGCACAAAGTGCCCCACATCTGACATGGCATTACCAAACCCTTTCTTGTACCCTTATAGTGCTGAATTTGGTAAGAACCTGGCTCCAGCAGCAGCCCTTGCCTTGCCATTGTGGGGCAAGAGCTTCTGCTTCCTTCTTACTGGATAGCAGCAGTGACATGGGCATGTGCAGCCCTTTGCCTGGGGCATCTCTTCTTATTCTTGCTTGTCTTCTTTTTGGAGGGTGAGGCCGCATGCTGGCTTTGGGTGTCAGCCCTGCTGTGACTCCTGGGCCTGCCGGCTGGCAAGAGATGCTTAAGCACAGAGCTCTTTTGCAGCACCATCTGCATATGTGATGGAGAAATGTGCTGCTGCTTGCTCTGCTTGGAAATTTTGCCAGCCATGTGCATGTTCTTGTGTGTCACCCGCTGCAGCATCGCAACCAGACAGACCACAGCCCTGTCTCCAAAGTGGTTAGCAAAGCTGCCTCTGAGCAGCTGCCTGTCTTCGTGGCTCACAGGGGAGAGCAGCCTGGGAGAAGTGGCTCATTTCCACCTTTGCTTCCCTGCCTTCGGAAGGCCCCACCAGAACATGTCGCTTCGGGCTCCCGCTCCTGCTCTGGCACCGTGCAGGCCTCCCTGCTCCAGGCACGCTGCTCACAGCTTGCTCCCGCAGGTCTCTCCGCGCTGTGCCGTCCCGTGCCCTGCCTGCCTTGGCCGCCCGCCCTTGCTGGCCCTCGCTCGCAGGTCCTGTCTCTGGGCTCGGGTTGCCTGGGCTTGGCCGAGCCTTGTCCGGGGCAGGGAAGCCAGGACAGACCCTGCTTTGCCCCAGCCCCTAGGAAGAAGGTCTGGGGCTCAGGGCCTCTCCTGCGCAGGCTCTGGCCCTTTGCCCACCTGCACAGCAGCAGCGGTGGCTCTCCTTGAGTGGCAGGGACAAATAGAAAGGACCTCACCTGTCTGCTTGTGACATCACCCCTCTGGCTCCGCCCTGCATGGGTGAGCTCAGGGAGCAGCTCTGCTTCCCAGCTGAGCCCCTTGTTTTCCACGCTTGGCATGGGGCAGCTGCTCTAAGGCTGAGCGCCCTCCTCTGCGTTCTGCCTGCCTCCCTGCCCTGCGACAGCTCTCCCTTCAGCCCTTGCCTCTCCCCTCCAAACCAAACCCACGTAGCCACTTGTGGGGAGAGGATCTCCTTCCCCGTGCCGTGGGAATCCAGAGCTACAGGCTGCCCAGACACGGGTCCCACCGGCTTGTGAATAACTCCGTGTGCGGTGATTCCATAACCTCTCTGGACAATGCCCCCCGGCCTTTTTTCCTCTGAGCTGGACAGTCCCAACTCTCTAAGCTCTTCTTCCAACAAAAATCCACATTTTTACAAGCCTTCCTTTTCCTCTTCCAGTGCCTCCTTCCCTTCCACTTCCCCTTCCCTCTTGTCCCCTGTTGGGCAGGGCAGGTTGTAGAGTGACCCAGGCAGAAGGAATCCTAAACCAGCCACGATGCCTGCTGTGGTTAACAAAACCACAAGTACCTGGGGTGTGACTGCCTTGGGCAGGTGTCTGGGCAAGGCTGCAGAGGAGCAATGTCTTGAGAACACCTCAAGGACTTCAGAATATTCCTTTCTGCGGCATTGTGTCTCCTGTTTTTCACCCCAGAGGCAGTGCAGGCAATGTTCTTTGTCTGGACTTGTATTCTGAGGTCTGTTTAAGTGCCTTCCATAAGGTAAATGTGTTAGACATTTATTTTTGATTTCTACACATTCATCCTTCTGGGCTTTTTGTAGCAAATGGATACTTTTTCTTATGGCACAGAGGAGTAATTTTTTTCTTTGTTGACTTTTTTTTTTTTTTAACTAAAAATTAATTCCAACATGTCATTTAGGTACTTTGGAAGTCCACTCTCTCCTCACATCACTTGAAGTGGGTTTCACACTTTCAACTCAAATAGGAAAGGCAGGTCTTACCCTTGGCCCCATCTTCCATGTCTTTTCAAATTTTCCGCTGTTTGCTCTCACACTCCTGGCTTCAGGGACACCTTTGCAAGTGTACAAGGCAGCCTGATGAGATGCAGAGGCTGTGCCTATCAAAGGGTGGCAGCTGGACTTGCTTTCCTTTTTTTCTAGGTTAGCTCTAGCAGAGACGTGGAAAAGATAAATCATGCTGCTTCATGGAACAGCAGTATCTTATGGACCCAGAGATGAGCCTTTCCTAGTGTCCTGGGAACACTGGTGGTGTGGAGTTTTGGAACCACTCTCTGGGATGATGGAGAGATGAATATCCTCCATGCATGAGGTCATTTCAGTAACAGAGTGTTTTCAAATGCCTGTATCACTAGCAGGAATGCACTCAATTTTATATTTGGCTTATGGTGTTAATAATAAATTCTTGTGGCTTTCCAATTTTCCCAGAGTTCTTAATTGATATAATCTGATTTCTAATGCCTCAGTCTGTGTAAGCAAAGATCCAAATTAATAACTGTGAATGCTGCTACTTAGCAGCCTTGTCCCTTACACGTACTCCATGAATCAAGGCTTTAATATTCGTGATCTTTTCTCAAACAGCAGGAAATTCTTAATATTATAAATACTTGGATGTCAGTATTTTACAAATCCATTGGGTTCTGTTTTCCGGGCTTTCTTTAGCATACTGGAAACTAGAAATCTGCCTTTAAAATTAATAGCCAATATTCCCAGTGTCATATGATTCAAACAGCTTGGGTAAAATACTAAATATTGTAGGAGACTTCGTATGCAAATACTTTTAGGAAGTCACAAAAAGAATTAAAATCCCATTCTTGAGTTGTTCTGTTCATAAAGGTCACCTGTCTGTTAAAGCTATCACTGATTTCTAGTTGCTGGGAAGACAAGGGTCTGCAGTTTAGCTTTTGCCCCAGCTCTCATGGAATTGAATCCATTTTTTTTGTCAAAAAGTAGCTTCTTCAAAGTAAGTCAAAACCATTCCAGGGAGACGGTGCTACTTCTCTATATGAGGAATCTGGGACCCAACCACTCAGTCTGGGTGAATCAAATCTCTTCAAACCTGGGGCACAGGGTTACTAATGTTATTAGTTAATGTTATTAATGGGAACAGGGTTCCCGTGTTACTAATCATTCTGAAGAAAACCCATGCCTTAAAAATCTGCTTGCAGAGACCTCATAGGGGGAGAGCATTAAGGGTGTTCGGGAATATGAATGGGACAATGGCACCCACAGCAATGGTTTACAGGAACAAACATTGTCACAGTTCATGATTGCAAAGCACCCCTACCTGTTTGTGGCATAATAGGATGAAATGGCCTCAGGTTGAACCAGGGGAGGTTTAGATTGGATATTAGGAAAAAATTCTTCACCAAAAGGGTGGTCAGGCATTGGAACAGGCTGCCCAGGGAAGTGGTTGAGTCACCATCCCTGGAGGTATTTAAAAGATGTGTAGATGTGGCACTTAGGGACATGGTTTAGTGGTGGACTTGGCAGCATTAGGTTGATGGTTGCGCTTGATCTTAAGTGTCTTTTACAACTGAAATGGGTCTATGGTTTTATGGCCAGGAGGTGGCGGCAGGTCACACCGAGACCGTCCAGGGTCCCTGGCTTGCTGTCCTGCAAAAGCGAACTTCTCCGGGGTCTGTGCCTCAGGCAGTTATCAGCAGGACACAGGGGAAAATGCTGATCTTAAACATTCAGTTGCTATTTGTCTTTCATACAGTCTTGGTCTTATCTAAACAAGATTTTTGCACGGATTAGCTATGGAGTAATGTATGTCGGTTTAAAGGTCAGCATGAGATTTCATACTGCATTCAATTTCTGTTTGATAGCATTATAATAACAAACTTTAGTATCCTAAACTTATTAATTATTATACTATACCATAGTGTAATTTTAAAATAATTAAGAATCGCTAGATGTAGGGTGCATTTTTAGGTATAAAATCCAGCTGGTTTAATTTCTATGTTACAAAAAGTGTATTTTCTAGTAAACATTACCTTTCAAGTATGTTTGCTCATTTGCTCACAGGTCCTCTACATATGAGCTTTCTATAGCTGGCATGCAAAGCAATGAAAAGCTATCCACGTGTGCCCTGTTTCTTTTTGAAGCAAACACTGCAATAAACTGCAGATTGATATAACAGAAATCTTAAATTTGCAATGAATGGCATTTGAATGGAAATATGAATATAAAGGCATGTGAATAAAGAATGGAACAAATTATAAAGACATAATATGCCTTAACTGGTGAAGAGGGTTGCCATTCAAATAAGAAGAGAACAAGGACTGCAGCAATTTAAAAACATAAAGAAAAGGTGTTAAAGAGCTGAAAAACAAGATTGCAACTATAAAAAACTCAAGTAAGAAAAAAAAAGAACACTGAGACTCAGCAATTTTTTCCTGAGACTTGCAAGAGGCAAGAGAAGATAGTCAGATGAAAGATCTCAGTAAATCTCTACTCATGGAAGATGCAAAAAGTATGACGAAAATTCAGGTAATAGTTAATGATGATTGCCAATAAAGAAGAACCTTTAGAGACATGATGAGAACTCAGCCGCTGCTGACAGCTGCCCTGTGTGGCACTATTACTCCTTCCCAGATTACCTGGACAAATATGTCCTGGCACTAGTGAATATGAAAGAATAAGTGAAATCCGTGGCAGAAGGAGCATGAGTGAAATCAGTTTTGCTTATAAAAAACACCTTCCCCTGCCAGAAGGATTCACATTGAATGTTCCCTACAAAATCCATTGTAGAGAACATAGCAATTTTTTTCACATCTAGAAAACTAGGAACAAAGCATAAAAATTTAGAGTTCAACTTCTGCCTCATAAGTTTCTCCCATTTGATTTTTGCATTTTATTACCACTACAAGGTCTTTCATTTAAATAACCTACTCAACAATATGTACATTTATAAATTAAAATGGAAGGCAAATTTCTCTGGAAGGCAACTGTGGATAACCTAGTGCTTCCACCTTCACTCTCTTCATTTTACCTATTTTCTCCCTCATGCCTCTGTGCTTCATTGCCCAAAATTCCATGCACCAGAAAGGTTCAAAAAATATGTAGTCAAGGGAAACCAAATATAAATAACAGGAAAAATCTCCTAAAACCTAGAAGGTTTACTTGACTATGCAATCATCTTCTGGGTGAAAATAGTGCAAGACCCAGACTTAAAGGCACTGCAAAGTACTGAAAACTGTAGGAGAGTAAAATCCCTGGTCTATTCTAGCTGTGGGCAAAGAAAGCAAAGGACAGCAGATAATATTGTTCTTTTCATTGCTACTTTCTATAATTTCTTCTGCCTGAGAGAAAACATGAACTCAGACTGTTTGTTGCCTTTCCCCTGCATAGAGCTATACAGATGATGTGTCTAATAGTTTATACGCATCAAAATCTAGATCCTGCAATGAGATCATGATGTTGTCCCAACAAAATCTTAAGTCACCTGGAATTGGCTGTGCAATTTAACAGGCTTCTTCGAAACAAATGCTATTGAGTCATCTGTGCTGGAAAAATCTCACCACTGCATAACCCAAGGGTCAAGAGGTGGAAAATGGACACATACATAAAAAGGTCCTTAATCTCAACAACCACATTTCCACTGAGGACTCACACCTGAAGGCTGCCACTCCATGGCCAGTTTAAGCCACCTGAATGCAGTTGCCATTGCCCTTTGCGTGTCACCACAAACATTTGCAAAGCTACAAAATGAACTGCACGCTGTACTGGTGAACTGATCCAGCCTAGAACTAGCCTACAAGATTTCATTCTACCCCAGACTGCTCCATCTGGCTAACTGCAGAGCATAGTTGAACACATGTGCTGGCGCAGGAGGAGGACACGGGGACAGTTCTGGCCACAATACTCAGAAATTCCATGTAAATTGCTACCCTAGCTTTCATTTAATGAGAAACACTTTGTTTCTTGAGGGCTATAACAATGTGATAGAAGAATAAAATTTGTGTCTGGCCATAGCAGGCATTCAGCTATGCAGATATAGCTGAAACAGAAACAGCCACAGAAGAGCAACAAAACAAACCAGTGAATGAAGATGGATACACATTTGGAAGTATAAATTCATGTTTTCAAGAAAAATAATCAGAATACTCAAGGAATAACAAAGCATCATTCTCTTTGGGCTTAATATCTTTTCCCTTCCTTCCAGAGCTACCTGCTTTCTGTCAGTCTTTGGCTTCTGTTCCAGTACTGAGCACATCTGTGCCTGATGTATACGCAGAATGCCAAGTTCTGAATTGTAAATGGCACAATCCTATTGTAGATCCCAGAAAGCACACAGTATTTGGGGACCGAAATAAGAAAGTTCCTTGTTCTTTTGGTTTTCACTGCCTCTGTGAAAAATGAAAGTTCATTAGAAAGCACATGCCTATGTACTGCAGTAATACAGCAAGACAAGCCCATTTGATTTGTCTGAGGCAGCCAAGTGCCCCCGAAGCTCCTCTTGGTTCAGCTCAGATGGCAAACCCAGCCCACACATTGGCAGTGCTCAATGTTTGGCTGCCAAGAAAGGCCTGGAGGAACCCAGGGCAGGACAAGCCCAGCTCTGCCTCAACGTTACCTGAGAACAGCTGCTTCAGGTGGGGGCAGCACATCATGTCCCCTGCCAAGATTATCACCGTTACATTCAGAAAGCTGGACACCAAGGACAGCAGTTTCGGAAATACTGAAATGACGGAGAAGCCCAGCTCCAATTTCAAAGAAATCCATGTCACTTACAAATTTCTTTCCTTAAAAGTCTGCTAGAATCTTACAACTGAGGGAGTCGCTAGATACTTGCCATATATGCTTATTTACCTCCTGAAATGAGCGGTCTGATTTTCAAATTGGAAGAATAACCAGAGCTTGGGAAAGTTGGAAAACAGCTAATTATCCCTTTGTCTTAGGGGCAGAGGAGGAAGGGAGAAGGTCAATAATGGTAGACAAAAGTCAATATTAATGAACTTTTTCATCCACTTAGCACCAAGACAACAACTCCACTGAGTCTGATTTCAAAAAGTGCCTGGCACATGCTGCTCCTGTGTTGCATTATTGTTCTTACAGTGGCTCGGCCCTGGGATAAAAACAAGCAGTCTCTGTCTTCAGAATAATCTTTTCATCCTGAAGGATGAGCAACAGAAAAAGAGGTTTCTTAGTTGACGTTTCTAGTTCTAACAGACAAATAGTCGCTCCTTTCTTCAACCTTGTTACGTGCTTCCTCCTTCAGTCAGATTTTGCTATCGCTTCCGAAACTTATCCCAATTTGTGCTGTTGGCCAAGAGGACATCTGAAGCTTCTTACGTTGAAATTTTGTAGAAAACACTGGTTGTCTAATTAATGTTCTGTGGTACAGAGTAGCTCCAAGGAAACAGGAAGATTTTGAGCCTCTCTGTGTGTTCCCTTCTTCACTTTCATGCATAGACGATTTTACTTCAAACTAGCAATTTTCAGAACAGTGTTTAAGTGTACAAAGATTTAGGATATGCTGGATAATTTGTTGCTAATAAAATTTTAGGATATGCTGGATAATTTGTTGCTAATAAGCATGGCTTACAGAGATACCAGCTTGCGTCTAACACTGATTCCTGCCTGAACAAGACTAGTTTGATTCCAGAATGCTTTCAGAAGAGCAGCCTATAACCATCAGGCTTGAGAAATTAAAAGCCAACTGAAAAATTTCTTCTTAAAACTTAGCTCCCAACTTCAAACCATGTTGTTGCTTAGTTGCATCAGTCACTCAGGCAGGAGATAATGTCTCTAGGATCAAAATATACTAGCACAAGAGGTATCACATATACGGGCCTGGTACAGACACCCTGTTATTCCATTTTGTGGGTCTCAGCAATTATTCAAACCCTAAGACTGCATGACCATTGGAGGTCCCTTTCAGCCCAAACTATTCTATGATTCTACAATTCTATGATGCTGTCAATGTCCCCCAACAGCCAAATCCCAGTTCCAATGGGTTAGGAGCAATTTGCAGCAGGAAAACTGCTGCTCCACTGGGAAAGAAGTTGAGGATATGCAGCTGCTGGACTGCTGACGGTATTAAAGCCACAGCACTATGGTTTCCACAGGCTTATGGAAAGGTGGGACTTGGTTGCCATTACTACCTCCCTCTTTTAAACAAAAAAAGGAGATTGCCATTTTCAAAATCTAATTTGCTACACTGCATGTTTTCAGAAGGAATAAGAGCACATGAAAAGACAAACCTACCAGACCCACATCTTATCCCCTGCAGGTCATGCTCCTTCAGAGCCAGTAGCTGAATACTGGAGCACCTACCTGTACTGGAGAATCACATAATCCCAGCTACACTTCTCCTGCTGTGTAAACATAAGTGTGTCCCAGACTGCAGACTGTGGACATCAAGCATTGTTCAGACTTTAATCTGGATCCTTCCAAAGGGTGAGCAGCAGAAGAGTGGAACAGCCTTCCTTATTGGATGCTAGTGCTTTACCACAGTGACAAAGGCAACTCAGGTGATTACTGTTCACATTTCAAAGCAGACAATCAAGTATGCCACAGACAATCAAGTATGCCAGAGGTGGGAAAACCAAACCCATCAGTGCCATAGATGTTGAAATGCATAGAGCAGATCTACAATCAGCTGAAACAGTATACAGAGCAGATCCCTTTCACTTATTTATAGAACACTGACAGTTTATATAAATAGCTATTTTAATTAAAATTTTAAACAGGAGATAGAATTGCAAACCAAACCCAGCACCAGATCAATGAGCTGGGTGTTTGAAAAGTGCACTTCCTTTCCACCAACATCACAGCACTCAGCACGTGGTCCATACCTCTGCTGCAGTTACTCTCTAGTTCACAGATCCTTATGCATATGCATAAACACAAACCACCAAAAAATGTTGCTTGCTTTTTCATCCAACTCTTTCTGCAAAAGAAAACTTTAACAATATGGCCAGCAGACCACAAAGTCCTATGGCGTAAGAAAATAACAAGTAGAGACATGGTTATGTGAAAGAATGGCAGAGTGAAAATAAAAGGCAATGTTGAGGAGTCCTCATCATGCACCAGAGCTCTGTATGAAAAAAACAGAGCAAAGTGCCTCCCAGTGAACTTTACCACTCAAGCATTGTTATTAAATAGGAAGAGAGATTCTCAGTCTGAAAAATATTGGTGCTGAGGATTGGTTGTCTTTTCTTCTCAGGGAAACACCTACCAGGCAACTCCCCAACCTACTTGGAAGCACTGAGCTCAGGACTGGGCCACCCCTGTGCTACCTGGAGATCGCCCTGCTGACATTTACTTTTGGCTCACAGTCAAATGCTACAGTCTGGCAATAATGCCGTGCATTAGGAACTGCCTGATACAGATTATTTTCTGAATACAAACTCAGCAGAAACAACTTCCCGTGTCTCTTCTACCTTTCAATTGTGTTTTAGAGACACCAGCTGAAAAGGTAATTACTTTTATGAGGTTCTATTCAAAGTCTAACTTGTCTAAAGTGCAAGTGAAGAGCTCAGCCAATGCCATGTGCATTGAAAAGAGATACGGTGACTTGGTGTGTAAACGTCAGAGCTCAGCCAACAAACATTCAAATTCTCCTTCTCCAGCAGGGTGAAGAGATCAAACTCCAGAATGCAACCCATTAAGCACACTGGAAACTGTCTTTGCAGCTTCTTTTTGCTCCGTGTGAAACAGATCATGAATGAAGCTTTTACCCAAAACACACTTTGAATCGGCCTGAAGAAAGGACATAAAAATCCAAGCTGGCTGAAAGACAGAAGTTAAGAGCACGTTTTAGTAACTGCAGAGAAATTGGAATTTTTCGTCTTCCCTCAAAATTCTGCAAGTTAGAAAGGCGGTGCTGTAAATCTTTAGAGAAACTAATCGACCTAGTTACTACATTTGCCCTTTCATGGGACCAAAAGCATATTATGAAGGCACATAGTGACATAGTTCACTTCACTGCTCACTCTTCTCAAGGAAAAGTGCATCCCACAGCAATTCAGCAGCGTAGAGGAGCACTACAGAATAGCTCGTGACAAGCTGCAAGTTCAACATTCAACTGACATTTCAAAGCAGCCTGAGCAAAGGCTGCTGCATTATTCCATCTCCTCTGAGACACACCGCTGTCTTCACTCCTAACTCAGCAAGAGAAGAGGGACACCACCTGCAAAAGGCAAAAACTAACATTCAAGGACTGTGCAAGAAAGTTTAATTAAAAAAGCAGCACAACAAAGTACATCATGCAAATTCCGAGCCAGCATCAGCCTAAAAATCCTCATTACTGGGAGCAATCTCCCCCTGTGAAAAGTGAAAGTGGAGGAACCATCCTGCCCCAGAAAGGACCAAATATCCTTTTAGGCAGTCCCAACAGTAGAGAGTGAGGCTTCAGGAAGAAATGTACACATGGAAACATGAATTGTCTGACTCAACTAAAGTTTATTAATTTCAGTAGACTACAGTAAAGTGAAGTTTACACATCAGTATCTTTTTTTCTAGCAATGACATGCTTCTAACCTGCCAGCAGAGTTTAGCGCAGGGCTATGAATTAATGATTGGCTGCATTTGCCTTAGAGCAGCTGACATCTGAGATGTCTTGTGAGAGCCTGAATATGCTGCCAGAGGTACTTAAAAGGAAAGGCACCAAATAATGTGAAAAATGTGCCAGTTATCTGAGGGGTGCCTACTGCACACACAGTTTCAGCAGTTTTGGTCTGCTTAGTTCTCAGAGCGGCTCTTTTCCACTGAAATGCTCCCTAGCTCCCTTCCTAGCATAGATTAAACCAAGTCTTACTTACTCCTTGCTTCAGCCCCTTGTTTCCTGAGTTTACAGAGCATTTTCATGTTGGGCATGACAGCTGCTTGCCCACTGATGCCAGAAAGCTGCACTGTAACTTTGCTAGCAGAACCTCTGGGTTTTCATGCTGGTTTGGCTCGTGGAGGCACAAGGCACAAGAGTTTAGATCTCCTCACAACAAGGAAATTTATTTGAAATCACAGTGCAATGCTTCCACTCCACCAGCTGGTGCCCTTTTCTTAGCTTTCTTCAGTGACCCAGCCACTCCAGGTCACCTTGCAAAATCGAGTGGTCTCAAATTTTTGGTGGTCCCACTGAAAGATTTCCCCTGCAGAGGCTGAGAATGCAACACAGTCAGTGCAAGGAGAGGAAGAAGGAAAGCCAACAGGGAGATGCTCGGCAGCGTATGGTCTTTGTCACCAAAGCCCAGCAAGGGGTCTAGTCTTGCCTCATTGCACTGCTGCGCTGATTGCAGAGCTTTCCAGGTGCACCTTTGCTAGGATCCTCAGGACACCGGTGCTGCACCACAAGAGCAGCTTCCCCTCCTGCACAAGCCTCACCTCACCATGCCAGGGCCTGGTGGTGCAGGGGGCACATAGCAGGTCACAGCTCAGGAACGTGCCAGCTCCAGAAGGTCTCATTGCCTCAGCTGTGCCAAAGACCAGGGCACATGGGGCACAGACCACCTCCCAGCAGCACTGGCCCCCATCCCAGCCCCACCAGCCCAGTGCTTGGCGCTTCCCACAGTAGCAGTCATGGCAGCTGCCTCAGGGTTCCCTGGGGAGTCTGCCCACTTGGCTGTTCTTCTGGGACCTCCATAGGGCTCTGTCCCCAAAGCTCTCCTCAGCCACCAGGAGCCAGGCAGGGAGGACCAGTGTGTCAGATCTGGTGGTTCCTTGTGGGTCAACAGCTCCCTTTGGGAGCCACAAGTAACAGAGAAGCAGATAAATTACAGAGACTACTGACTCCATACACTGCTACAGTAAGACATGCGCTTGTCCTCTCTTCTGGCCAAAGAGCTTTGCCTGCATCCTGGAAAGCCAGAGCCTCCCCATAGGCACAGGGTAGGGAGGCTGTAGGTGTCATGGTTTTGCTGAGGATATCTTCAGTATTGGGGACAGTCATGTTTAATATCTTTATCAACAATCTGGAAGAGGGGATCAAGTGCGCCTGAAGGAACTTTGCAGATGACACCAAGGTAGGTGGGAGAACTGACCTGCTTGAGGGCAGGAAGGGTCTGCAGAGGGATCTGGACAGGCTGTATCGATGGGCCGAGGTCAATTGTATGAGGTTCAACAAGAAGAAGTGCCAGGTCCTGCAGCTGGGTCACAACAACCACACACAACGCTACAGCCCTGGGGCAGAGTGGCTGGAAAGCTGCCTGGTGGAAAAGGACCTGGGGGTGCTGAGTGATGGCCATCTGAATGTGAGCCAGCAGTGTGCCCAGGTGGCCAGGAAGGCCAACAACATCCTGGTTCATATCCAAAATAGTGTGGCCAGCAGGACAAGGGAAGTGATTGTCCCTTTGTACCGGTGAGGCCGCACCTTGAATACTGTGTTCAGTTTTGGGCTCCACACAACAAAAAAGACATTGAGGTGCTGGAGCATGTCCAGAGAAGGGCAACGGAGCTGGTGAAGGGTCTGGAACACAAGTTTTTTGAGGATCAGCTGAGGGAACTGGGGTTGTTTAGTCTGAGGAAGAGGAGGCTCAGGGGGGACCTCATTGCTGTCTACAGCTACCTGAAAGGAGGTTGTAGGCAGGTGGGGGTTGGTCTCTTCTTCCAGATAGCTAGTGACAAGACAAGAGGAAATGGCCTCAAGTTACACCAGGGGAGGTTTAGATTGGACTAATAAGGAGAAAAGTTTTCACTGAAAGGGTGGTCAAGCATTGGAACAGGCTGCCCAGAGAGGTGGTGGAATCACCATCCCTGGAGGCGTTTAAAAAACATGTTAATGTGGTGCTTAGCAGCATGGTTTATTGGTGGACTTGACAGTCCTGGGTTAATGGTTAGACCTGATGATCTTAAAGGTCTTTTCCAACCTAAATGATTCTATGATTCAGGTGGCTCCTGGTCTCCCTGAGACATCAGTTGCCCAGTGCCCACTCCAGCCTGCTGACAGGAGATGTGCCTAGGGACATCTCCACCACCATGCCGCTGGTCCCTTTCCTCTGTGTCCTCAGCACACTTCCCTGTTTCTCCTTATCAGCTGTAGCCTGCAGCATTTGTCAGTATTTGCCCTGCTCTATTTGACGCAGGGACGTCTATCCAGTGACAGCTTTGCATTCCTGATTGTTTGTCCCTGCACCTCACACCCACCCGTGGCTGCCACTCCTGATTCCTGGCAGTCCCAAGACATCCAAAGACGTCATTTGAAGAGTGTGTGTGATTGCTCCTTAATTATTGGGTAATCATCCCCAGATCATGAAAACTGTAATCATTGTTTATAATTATACTATTCCTGCACATCTTGTAAGGGTGGTTTGACACTGCTGTCCAAGAGACCCAGGGGAAGATCCTATGACTGCAGCATCATCTCTGTACCAGCTCTGCTTTGGACTGTGGTTGGAGGGCCTCATTCTCCTCTGTACAGGAGATTCCTGAGCTATGTGGCAGGACTCGTTCTTGTGTTCCCTCAGGAACTGCTATTTTTGTTTCCTCCTATGCAGCCTCAACAAGGGTCAGAAGGCTGCAACACAACAGTGTAATCCAGGATTATAATGAATATACATCTGGCGTTCACCGTAGCATGGAGAAACCACGTAGTGGCTGGTGTCACTGTGGTGATAAAGGTTTATTCCTTCAGTTTCAGGATGTCCTTTTACTACCCGACTCTTGCCAGAGGGGCTTGGAATTCAGTAGTTGTCTCTTCCACAGCAGCACCGGTCCCCAAGCAGACTGGCTGTAGACCAGAAAGTGACACAGCCCAGTTCCAGGGTTCTTCAGATTTTCCTTCAGCTTTTGGTGGCCCAAAGCTTCTGCTTGCAGCAGATCAAAGCTGTGTTCACTGCTTTGAGAAAGATATGTTTTGTTCCTATCACATTTAGCCACACTGAAAATTATAGCAATTACTAATGGAACAAAGTAAAGGGTTTGGAGTTTGTTTATACAATTAAAAACACTTCTACTAAAAATAAAGTTGCATGCAATAAAATACAGGCTTGGGCCACTCCCAGACTTACTCTCTTACCCTAGGTGTTGGTGCAAATGTCTTTCTGAGGTGTTTCTCATCTACAAAAAGTAAAGGTCCTACTTAGTGGTACTATGCCTTTAGAGACATGGCTTTCAGCACAAGGCCTCCCCGTGTTCAGTTATGCACTTATATGTGAGGTTCTCTAGGAACACTGAATACAAATTGTATTTCAAAGCATTTCTTTGCAAATTTAAGGGACATTTTTTTGCATCGTGGCCTTTTTTTTTAGCAACGTGGCAGCTAGGAGCGTTAATAAATTCTTAAGATTTACACTGGTGAGCAGAGAGAGACTGGGGCACTGGTGCTTCTGCTCATCTTCTTTTCCTCTTAGGAAAGGATCTGAATTATGAGTTTACACAGAAGTTGTTTTCAAATAATGTAACATCCTTTTGAGGTCTGTTTATGCCTTTGGCATCTTGTCTGCTGAAATATTTTCCCTAACCAGACAGTAGACAGAGCCCTCTGCTGTAGTTGAATCTTTGAATCTTTAAATGTACCCTATAATGGGCACATTGCAGAAGATTCTTATGGAAAGCAGAATCTGGCAGCCCAACAGAGGTGAAATTGCTGCAGCTCCTTGCCCCTGGATGCAACCAGTAGCAAGGCTAAGCATGTTATCCCCAGTAGGCACACACACACAAATGCACGTATATGTCATAGATATACATACATACATGGCCACCACAGAGACCTACACAGACACACAGAGCACTCCCATGAACACAAATGGCATCAATAACCCCCCTCCTTTCTTCCTCCCTGGCTGAGCAGGATAGAGGTCTACTAATGCAAAATATATATGCATATGTATATTGACAACGTTGAACCCATCAGTAGCTGGGCTCTTGCAAATGAAAATATTATCAGATCGAATAAAACACATTGATGATGCTCTCCATGGATTGAATCTGCTATATAAAGATTGATAAAATTCCAAAATTAACTTAGGGACTTGAAATTTACTTTTGATCCAGTTCGGCCTTTCGTTCCAGACCTCACCAGCAGAAAGCAGCTTTTTGTTCCTGTAAGAGTGAAAACATCCAGCTTGCAACATTAGATGAGTATCAGTGTTGGGCTGCATTTGTTACCGAGTTAAGGGAGTCACTCATCAAGTTCTTGCTGTTGTCATGAATCATCTGTGGTACAGCGCAATGCTCCTCTAACATCGGATCCCAACTACAGGCTGACTGAGGAGGAACACGCTGGTAATTAAAGCATGGAAATGGGGAACCGCTTTACACTTTATATTTGACACATTTTGATCAAGCTCCAGACTCTGGACTGCACTGTGTTTCACCTTCCCAGTCTATAGGCTGAATTTTTCCTTTTAGACAAAAAAATTAGGATGACCTATATTACGCTTCTGAGCTTGCATGTCTTATCTAAGCATTTCCCACTACAGTCGTTGTTGGTTAGCTGCTGTTGGTCACCACCCCACAAGCAGACCTGCAGGGCAGGGCTTAAATTACTTAGTATAAACTGCAGGTTTTCAAGTTATCAACAAGAAAGAGAGACTCCACTGGGGGATGTAAATAGATTACCCCCAACTGCTGCAGAGAAAACTAACCTTCCAAAATATCACCATGCTCCCACATTTCCTGCTGTAACCAGAGGCCAGGTAAAAGGAGACAACAGAGACAGTATCTTTACTTTTAAATGCATCCTCTTTAGGGAGGGATCTCTGATCGGACCATGTGTTGTTTAATATCCTGCATCCAGCAACTTAGGGCTCTATAACAGGTTGGAGTAGCTGAATCGCACAGTGTTAGTCTCAGGTCTTTTCTGAAAATGCAGAAGTAGCATGCAAGCTTTGCTGCAGTGTGCAAGGTTAAGTGTCGTACATCCTGACACGTACACCTCCATAGGCATGTGGGGTGACTGCCAATGCAAAGCCTACCGACAAAGCAAAAAGGGGAGCTACCATGCTGTGGTCTGACCAATCATGACTATCAGTAGTACTCCTTGCCATGGATTATCCCCAGAATCATACATAGGTTTCTTCCTGGAAGGCACTGCTTGGTTCATTCCAAATTAGTTCCCTGTGGGGAACTGACATCCATGCAGGGAGGACAAACTAGGAACCAGAACATGGGAGCCAAGAGATCCGATAGTACAGATATACCCAGAAGATAAGGTGCTATCTGAAGGGTCAGGAGATAACCATGTGAGCTGTACCTGGCAGTGGTGTTGTGTGAAGGTACACAGGGGTGGAAAGGTTGAAAAACCCCCTCAGGGATTTGTAGCATCTAAAGTGTTTCTCCTGGAAAATGCAAGTTCTTCAACAGGATGACCTGCAGGATGATGTTATTAGCTGGAAAAAGTTAGATGGACATAAAAAGTGATTTGAGCTGCACAGCCTTTTGTCCCTGGTCCCTGCAAGAATGGCTGGCTCTTCAGGCAGAATGGTCAGGGATGCAAAAGCCTTGGTTTTGCTGCCTGAAGAGTCACTCTTGAAGGCTTCTCCAGCATCTTGTTGCTTACATATTATCTCATTGAGTCATGGCCTTTGCAAAATTAGTGGGTAGCACACTGGGTGCATGTGGCAGTTGTTTCATATCACCAGGAAGAAGTTTTCAGAAGCCCATAAGCCTTTGTTAGATGAAATAACACACCTGAAAAATGTCTTCTATTAAATGGAAGTCTTGGAGTTATAAGGCATGTGTTGGAGCCATTACTCATGCATTGCTCAGAAGACTGGGAAAATCAGTCTTAAAATACAAAGGATGACATCGCTTCATGTGATATCACTTATGTCTTTAAGCTACTGATTCTTTTGAACCACTGGCAGCCCATAAGACCATATTAGCTAGTTCTCAGTTTATCCATGTGAGATCATCTAGCCTTTGTAGTGTTTAGAGTCAGAAGTTTCATGATCAAGATGCCTTGGTTACCTGCATGTGGTTTCACTTGTCCTTATGGTTGTTTGGTGGTGATTCATGGGACCGTGAAGCTGAGGAGCTGTTGCTCTTAGGTGCTTGTTCTGACTTGATTCTAGCTGATGCTACAGAGTGAGCAATAGGATTCTTTTCTAGCTTATTGGTCAACTACAACTTCAACCTGAGAAGACCTTGTGAAATGACTATTGGCAAGGATCATCCCAGAGAAGGAAAAGCAGCAATGGTTTTAGGTCTCAAGCCTGGCTTTCCTGTGATTACAAAATATTCCTTTGACTTACAGAGTTCGAATGTTTCCAGAAGGGTAAAACAAGGGCATTCCATGAACTGAGAGATTGTTTAGTGGGATGGTCAGAAGTCTGGTATATTGTTCTTTTTTTAAAAAAAAAACAAACCTACACATGAAACCCAAATGAACTCAGTTAACCATAAGGGGTGGGAGGTTATTTAGAATCTGAATCTGGAAGGAACTGATTCTGATTCATTTTCTTTGTAATTGAATAAAAAATTTGAGATGCTGATATTTCAAAAAACAAGCTCTCAAATATGTTTCTTTATTTTAAATCAGTTCCTGTTTGCCTTTTTTAAAGCTCAGTGTGACAGTCTGCCTATCTCCACCTAAAGCAACAGACCTATATGAATAAGGGAACAAGGAAAATAGTCAAGACAGGAAAATTTTCTACTGAAGCAAAAATTATTTTTACCCTTTAAAAGTCTCCCTGACACACATTTCTTGTCCTTTGTGATCAAGTGAAATACATGTTCATAGCCCCTTATGGCAAAGGTCTGTTATAACCAAGTCTTAAATTAAATCAGTTTGTCGGTGGTTCAAGATTTTGAGCTAATTCAGAATGGCAGCAATATGGTTACTGCATCAGAATTGCATTGTCCACAGATTTTGGGGTATTTTATTTTATAAGAAATGAAATTTTATATCAAATTGTTCATCTAAATGCAGCAATATTTAATGCTTATTAATCAAACTAAAACAATAGGTAATAATACTTATTGTTTGCACTGCTTCTGCACTCTTCTTGACCTCATCGTCTTCTGGTTACATGTCACCGTGGATTCTCTGGCATGCTTCCTATTCCTGCTGTTTCTGAAGAAAGATTGATTGCTAGTTTTGATTATCTTTGTTAGTCTGTTTTAAGCTCTTCTTTTGGCCTGCCTTGCTATGTTTATGTTCTCCTATTTTCATCATTTAGACAGAGTAGGGTTTTTTTCAAGATCTATACACTTTATAGATCAAGAAAAATGGATGATACTTGAAAGTGTTTCATGCCATATGAGGTTGTAATACTTTATTTTTCTTAGACAGGGCTAAAATCTCTTCCAGCGAGATGATGTTGACACCATACTAGTTAATTTACTATCAATTTATCTGTAACAAAGATCTTGCAGGGACTGAACAGTGCGCTGTTTACTCATCTCAATATAACAGTTTTACAATTCTTAATATTACCTGATCTTCATTATTACAGACAACAAGCAATATCAGAAAAAATGCTCTATCCATTCAACATGAAAAGATACAACATACTCCACCAACTTCACTACAAGCTGCCTGTTGCCAGAAAACATTCTGAGAAATATCATCACTTGCAAACTAAAAGCTTGCAGATGGGCATATGTCTTGGAAAAGTAGAAGGCTGTGTAGGCAAAGTCATTCAGAGTATCCAGTCTCTGAGGCATATACCATACTATTCAAAGATTTGTTGGCTTTTTAAAACAAAATGTTTTGTCGGAATGGGTTTGATAAATGTGGGGAAGCATTTCTCAGATTACAATGGAATTTCCTGAAAAGATTGCAGGTTAGCAAATAGCCTGGGACTATCGATGAGGGTATTTGTGGAAGTGAAATGGAAGCTGGGGCTCTGGCCCCACATCTACCTGTTTTAGAGAAAGAAACCAGACAAAAAACAGGTATTGTAGTGTGGGGTGGATTGTTTGTACATCATCTCAGGTGAAGTCATGGCTTCGAAAGTACTCTCAGTCCTTAAGTGTTACGCAAATATAAAGTGGAACCATAGAAGAGAAACAACTAATTATGTATTACTCATTCTTCTGGAAAGTCCAAGGCTTCAATGCTGAAAGCTGCTCATATTTCCACTAAACTTCCTGCTGTTTCTTTGACATAAAGGAAAACAGGCATGACATCTGAATTGACCAAAATTTTTTATGTCTCAACTCTACTCTCAGACTATGCATTGTTCTGCATGGCAAATGGACACTCTTTGGTGTGTTTATTTTCTAATTTGTGCCTACATCTAGTGTCTAGATTCTGCACATACAGCTAGCTATACTGGGCATTTTAGGACACCGTAGGGACACCTGAGGTGCTCTACACAAGCTAGCTGGAGTATTGGAGGTGGGCTAGTCACAGACTCATAGAATTCTCTGTTGTGTGTGCAGTGTACATGCACAACACTGCACTTAACTGCTCCCAGAAAGTCAATGGGATCAGTGTTAGTTGGAAAACTTTACTTTGCCCTAACATTTATGTGTGCCTAGTGTAAAAAGGAAGAGGACAGGTGCATCTGATGAGATAAAATGGATTGGCAAATTCAGATTTATGTGAAAGAAAACTAAGTTGTGAAAAACACGTTTCCAATGCAACTGCAGCAACCATCCCTCTGATTCATCTGGAGAAAGAATGGAGGAACGAAAATGTATGTGTATATAAAATGTCTTCATAAGAGAGAGCAAACTTTCTGAAGTCTGGACTGAATGAGTTAAAGACATCTTGATTCTCTGCCATCCAAAGAGCATGCAACATGACTCTACTTTGAAAACCAAGTACATATGGGATACCTAAGTCTGTATTTGCATTGTTTTCGTCCTGAAGTGCATTTGGTGCTGTTCCTTATTTTGTCAATTTTCTAGTCTAACTATGATCTCCAATTACATCTTTCTTTACACCAAGACAAAGCAGGGCCAGTCTAAGGTCAACAGATTGGTTTTAGATCCACTATCAAGGTACCTTCTGTGTGTTTGTCTTGTAACAGCTGTTTACTGTGAAGTTCATTATTTCCTCTATGTTAAATCCTGATCTTCATGTTTCTACAAGATTTCATCCTCTCCTGCTCCTAGTTTCTTAATCACACAGTTCAAAAGTTCTTCTTTTTCCCTCCTACCAAAAACAACTGGGATAATTTCCCCATTGCACTGTGGTTATCTTAAGAATTATCCCTGACATGGTAGTGATAAGCACAAATATCTGAGCTCATTCATTTATTCACAACATTGCTACAATACGAAGAGGTCATCTGCGATCAGCAGTTTCACTAAAGTAATGAATTCAATAGCTTGTTTCCAGAGAAACATGTGCCCTCTTCAATTGATCTGAACATAATGTCTTCTAAGGTTTCAGTTTTTCAAATGCTGTATTTTTTCCTTTTCAATGTGTGCGTATCAACAAGAAAACCCTCTTACATTTTTCCTAAAGGCATGCTGCACTTAAGTAAAGGATGAGCTTCTGCAGCAATTTGCACTAGAGCCCTGGAGTTGGTTACTATTTCCTTCTCCCTCCTTGATTTTTTTTCGCCGGTTACTTAGTACCCGTTTACAATAAGACATGGGGTCTGAGGCATTTCAAAGCTGCAAACAAAAACACGTCTGCGACATATTCTTAGTTGTCTTCTTCCCTCATTACAACTAATGCAGCAGCTTTCTTCATGATGTGACTGCCCAGTTTGCACACCACCCACCTGCCACGCAGCACTGTCACCTTATTGACAGGTCACGGTCACTCCTGACAGTGCAGTGCTTCTCCCTAGTAACTCAGTGGGAATAGACAGGAGTGCCTGCAGCACCTGGGGCAGTTTTCTTTGTGTCCTAACTTGGTCATTAGAAAGCTTCTGGGAAAGATGGGTAGGTAAGCTCGTTAGGCATGGGTAGTTTAGGGTATGACCTATGCTGATGGAAATCCCTGTACAGCTGAATCATTAGCAAGGATGCATTATATCATGAGAAATGAAATTGATAGAATGGTTTTCAAAAGTCCCACATCCATCCGTACCACATCACTCTAATAGTTCTAATTTCCTTCTCATGCCCCTTACCATCAAAATAACTTCAGGCCCACTCTACATTGCCTAACACCTTTTTTTCAGTGCCCCTAGTGCTCTTTCATGTCCCTAATTACTCCTACAGTATACTCAGTTCCTCTTCCCATTCATCACCTGTTTGGTTGAGGAAGAGGAAGAGAAAAAGGAAAGGAAATTGCCTGTTACTTTCCTTAAATTGCAGGTATAGATATGTTGATTTCCTACCTTAACTTTGTTTTCTTTTCTTTTCTTTTCTTTTCTTTTCTTTTCTTTTCTTTTCTTTTCTTTTCTTTTCTTTTCTTTTCTTTTCTTTTCTTTTCTTTTCTTTTCTTTTCTTTTCTTTTCTTTTCTTTTCTTTTCTTTTCTTTTCTTTTCTTTTCTTTTCTTTTCTTTTCTTATGTAAGACTGGGAATGTAGTCCTGCACTACCATAGATTTTTTAGTTCCCTGTGCTAAGGCTGTGTTACCAAGAGTGTAGCCAATACCTCAATGAAGTTGTTTCTTCACCTCTATTCAGCAGTTGTGAGGCCACAGATGAAGTTCTGTGCCCAGATTTGGCTCCCCAGTGCAGGAAACGTGTTGACAGGCTGGAAGAAGTCCAGTGGAAGGTCACTGGGATGGTCAGTGGCTGGAACAAACCTACAGAAAGAAACTGAGACAACCTCATTTATTCAGTTATATAAGAAACACAGGCTAAGAGGGGACATAATTGCAGTCTTCTGCGGCATAAAGTGGGATGATAGATAAGGCAGAGACAGATTCATCTCAGGGGTGCGCAGTGAAAGCACAAGAAGCAATGGACACAAGTTATAATAGAAGAAATCCTGATTTAAGGAAAAAAAAATCTTCACAATGTAGATGGTTAAGCATGGGAGCTGATGTGGACTCTCCATCCTCGGAGATATTTAAAACATGACTGGACAAGCTTTGAAGTTAGCCCTGCTTAAAAGGAGAGATTGGAGCATATAATGTCAGGAGGTCCCTTTCTATCTAAATCATTTTATGATTCTATATCTTGATTATTCTGAAACTTCTTCTCAGTCAGATTTACTAAAAATTCACCAACAGGCTTGCAGGTTGCTTCATGGGGGGAGCAGGGACAGCGGGGAAAAGCAGACTGACAGACAGATGAGTGAACAAATGAAGTAATATTATCAGATTCCTTTCCCTAGGGATATGCTTGCCCTGACCACTGGCAAAAATGCTGGACAACTAGCCCACACCATTTCTTGCTGAACGTTACTGTTTTCAGTAAGAAACCCCGATTACAATCAGGAGTTCCCTTCTGTGCCATACTGAATGCAGCTATAGTCTGATGGTGTATTGTCACTGCCCAGCCCCCTATGCAGGCATACAATAGCACTGTGTTAGGATTGCTTCTGTTCTGTGAGATATATCTACAGATCTTCACCCAACAAGGAACTACTTAAGCAGTGGCAAATACTAACAGGCTGAAACATTACGGAACCTTCAGCCAATGACATGATAATCAGAGGCAAGCTTCAATAAAACATTCAGATGGGCAGAACCGGTTTGGCTTGCAGGAAGTTATGTGAAATATGAGAGCTTTCCTAAGCTATTGTTTGAGAGTTCAAGGAGTGTGAGAACACACAACAGAGAGGAAGATGAACCTATGCAAATTTTATGTAGATATCTTTTGTTGGAATATGATGGAATCTGTGGAGGAGGAGCATCATCTCAGGCCAGTTTAAAAGCCAGAAGACAGGCTGTCCACTGGAGATCAGTCTCTCCTCTTTCTTCACCGACAGAGATGTGGTCAAGGATTCTTCTGAGTATTCTGTGCTTGAACTGGATTGCCACAGTGTCTTCTGAACCGTAAGAGATCATACATTCTGTACTTTTATAATAACATATTCTATTGTATTTCCCACCGGTTTATTTCTTCTGGAACACTGCTATATAATAAACTGGATGTTTGAGATCCAGGTTCTGAAATTTGTCTGAAATGGAAATAGATTACATTGAAGGATGATATGGAATGATGCTCATCATCATTAAAGTGCTATGAAACCTGATTTGAATGACAGAAACATAAAACTGGAGTAGGTGGAAGTCTGAAGCACATGGGTAAAGTGGAGACAAGACTAGACTAGCAAGTAATACTAATTATAGGGATTGATAAGCATCAGCAGTGCAGAGGGAGCATGGTGTGTGAGGAGGTGCTACAGGCCAGATAATGACTGGTACTAGGGACTATGCTGCCAATCCTAGTGTTAGTATTAGTATTGCATCTGCTGTGCTGTCACCATACAGCACTGTCAATGTCCACGACTTTATACAAACGGAAGATTTCAGCCACAATTTTCAAAAATACACCAACATTACAGCTTAAATGCCCTTCTGAAAAGTTCTAAAGGAAAACGCTGTGAAAGCCAGAGTGTTTAGCTTTCTCAGTTACACTGTTGGTTTTAATCATTTTACTTTTGGTCTTCAAATATCATTCAGTCTGAACTGGGCAACTGAAAATAACAATGAAGGCAATATGAGTAAGCAAAACTGTGGGAGAAAAAAAGGGAAAGGGTCAGATTATCAAGAAAAGATTGTGTGATTCACGTTGTGCTGCAGAACCAGCTCATCAAATCTATTATATATTATTTGTAAAGACTAATTCGGGCAGCAGAGAACTGGTGATCAGCAGCAGAACGTTAGCCAAATATAGCAGATCTGAAGGAAAGTTTTTCAGAGGAAGAATTTGGGGAATGAAGGATGCCCTAGTTACAGAAAGCAGTGTAACTAAAAAAGCCCAATGGAAGAATGAAGCAAAGGAAGCAACCCAGGGAGAGGCATTGAAACAGAACAGAGCATGCAGGTTAGATTTAGTGTTCCCTAGAATATTCGGTAAAATAGAAAAGCAGGACCATTTCTTGTGCATTATGCTGATTGACTTGTGGTATGTCAGTTCTTATCTGGAGGGACAGAGATCCAGAGGAAAATAAAAATAAATATTTGTTACAAACATTGACTAGTATTTAAGTGTACATATGGGTCATGGGAGGATAAATGCAGCTAAGCTTGTCAGGTGTTCAGGCACTTCAGCAATTGGAGCTGAGTAAATGCCTGGGATGGAAAGATGCAGTATCATGCTGGGGAAGAGACTGCATAGAATAATGTTAGTCTTTCAGCTCTGAAAGAATTGTGAGGGACAACTGTAATTTTTACTTTCTTAGCATATTATTCAAAATTAATTGAATAGAACAAAAATCCTTCAGCTGATTTGAACAAGCTTTGAACAAGCTTTGAACCATGTCTTCCTTCATATGGGCAGCATTTCTGTGGTATTTTGCTCTCCTGTTTGCTCTGAGTTTCCTTCATGACCAAACTCTGTGATCTGCTCTTGACTTCTCACAGTCAGTATGTGCTGCTGGTCCC
Source organism: Falco punctatus (assembly GCF_963210335.1). Classification (NCBI taxonomy): domain Eukaryota; kingdom Metazoa; phylum Chordata; class Aves; order Falconiformes; family Falconidae; genus Falco; species Falco punctatus. The sequence goes on along the minus strand of NC_137585.1, from coordinate 9,071,867 downwards.
AACTGTAGTGTGGAGCGACTCCCCACAGACCGCTTGTGTCCAGCTCCACAGCTTCAGGGAGCCTCTGTCCCTGAGCATCGTCCTGGAATACGGCAGTATCCGGAAGACGCTCTTTGAGGAATCCGTGAGACAGAATGATTACTTCAAGTGCTGCGAGTTTAAGGTATTTTTCTCTTTTTAGACTACTGAAGAGGGTGTAGAAGCTGGAAATACTTCTAAGGGCAACTCTCCCTATCAAGAGCAAGAAGATGAAGAGTGTGGGAAAGGAACAGGACAAAAAAAGATAAACTGCTAGGAAGTCTGACAATGTAGACACAAAAAAGAAAGGCATATGCATTGTAGGGGGAAGCTGGAGAAAGACTTTCCATCTCCATTCACAGACTGAACAGAAAAAAAGCTTTTGATTGCCATTGCGGGTGCAGGTGCCCTATGGGACTGTCATAACTGTCAAGCTGGAGGATCCAGCTGGGACATGCTCATTCCCTTTCCCATGACTCTGCAAGATCTGGACAGATATGATAAACAAGTCCCAAGGTTAGGTCTTCAGACTGCAGCAGGAGAAAACACTTCAGAACTGAGCTATATGGCTGGGGCAACCTGCATACATGGGATGAGGAAATGCATAGGAAAGGGCATAGCTTAAAACCTTCGTACCTGGTGACAGACTATGGGACTTCCACCCACAGCAAAAATTCAGAGATTATCTCACTGGTAAAGATGGGGCTTCTCATGACTTTGTACAAGCTATTTATGACTCACTTGACAGTCAGTATCTTACTCAAGAACCCCGGGCACCAGGGGACCTGATCACACCTCATTTACCACTTTTCCTCTGGGGTTTTGTTTCTCTCCAGGTTCCTCCTGCTACTTCTGACCCCCTGGCATTCATTTCCTTTTCTGCCAAAGGCACCACAGTCGACATAGCTGAAAGAAGATCAGTGGCGATTCAGAATGTGGATAATAGTGTCTTCATCCAGACGGACAAACCCATTTACAAACCAGGGCAAAAAGGTGGCTGAGGAGTTTGAGTCAGCTAGTCAACTGGGAAATTGAGTGCAAGGGTGGGTCTAGAATGACAAGGACTTCCTCTGGTGGAGTAAAAGACCATGGACTGCAATGGCCATGAGCAATCCTTCAGAGAGTGTATAATTGTCATCTGAGGTTGGGCTCATCAAAAGTCAGTGAAAAATAGAACCGATTTACAAAATTGCAACAAATGAGTAGAGCTCATGTGTTTTTACTGAGTTAATTGCACTTACAGGATCTCGAGTTCTGTCAGGTTTACTGAGGTCAGTCACCTAACAAGTGTCCTTAAAAATAGAGAAAATAATAGGTTAAGCTTCGAATTAATAAAATTCATATACAAATAAAGCAAGCATGTCATTTCCTGTCAACAGCTCTTTCTATTTAACTCCTAATCTAATTCACAGTGCTGATTCCATCACAATATTTATATTACAGTACTAGCTGTGGTATAGTTAGCTATCTCTTTAGTGTAATTATACTTCAGTGCTGCAGAGCGTTTACACTTAGAATAAAGACAAATTCTTCCTTCTCTTAATTTTTTTCATTTAAATGGTCTGTGTACAGTGTTTTAGGAAATGCTCCAAAGAAATGAGTCCTACAAGAAGAATTGAAGGCAGTACAGGGTATTCCTATTTACTATAGAGATTCCTTTAGTCCCAGTGGGTCAGAATTGAAGATCTTTCAGCACACAAGTTTGTTTTGGTTTTATTCTTCACTGGATAAGATAATCAAATCCTTTCTGGTTCTCTGGGGACTCTAGTTCTCCCTGAAAGTCTGGGCAAACTTTGTTTCTGTTGTATGTTAAAAGTAACTTACTGCTGCTAAAGTAAATGATTCCCTTTTGTCCTGCATCTTTTTCAGTGATGTTTCGTGTGGTGACTTTGGACACCCAGTTCAGACCTGTTCAGGAAACAGTAAGTATGAGTGAGACTCAAGATTTTCCAAGCACGCTCCTGGGATACCTGTTCACTGAGACCCTGTCACTTAGAAATTGAATAAAAAGGGTCTGGCACAGGCCTCCTGATGTTTTTGGAGAACTGCTGTAACTCCTTAACTTCACACTCCATCCTTTTCCTGACTTTATAGAGGGCAAAGGGTGTGAAAGCTTTCCTGTAAATCTTTCATAGCACTCAGATTTTGTAGTCACTTCATCTGTCTCAGATATGTCGAAAGAGACTGCATGTTTTTGTAGAAAAGATAAATTCACAAACAGGTTATCTTAAAATTATCTCTTTAATTACAGACATAAGTTACGAATTGTTTCCTTGGCCCAGTGTTTTGTATCCAGAGAAAGCTATTTAAAGCCTTCTTTATGTTCTAGTATTTCTCAAACTCCACAGTTAATTTCTTGATGTTTTGATCTTTTTTTTTTCTTTCTATTTTTTTCCTCCTCCAGTATCCCCAAATCATCATTGAGGTAAGAGATGCAGCGTCATGAAAGAATAAGTTGCTTTGGAAAGACTATGCTTCATCTTTCCCCATAGCATCAGTAGCTGAGGAAGGCTCATCCAGAGCACTCCATCTAAAGCCAATGGACTTGAGGTTGAACAGTGGAAGTACCCATTATCAAACACTAGAGGAGAAGAAATCAGCAGAACTGGAGATGTTAGTCAGAGGTGGCATGGGATTGTTGCTGTGTCTTTAGTTAGAGTTCAAACAAAAGCATTAGGACTAGAGTAAATGGGCTGGTGAAATAGATTCATTCTCATACAGGCGTAGGAACGGTAACTTTCTGAAATGTCGTGTTCTGGTGGGGGACAGGCTAACAATGGATTAGTCTTCTACCATATTTCACATCATTAGATCTCAAAGCACTTTCTAAAGGAGGGCAGTATAATATTCCCATTTTACAGAAGGAATTGAGTCCGAAAGACTTATAATAGAAGAGCTACAGGTAAGCAGCCTCAGTCACAATCAGGTACTATTGCCGGATGATCTGAGATCATCTGCCAGTGTGGCTAATTTCCAGTTAAACATAAATTCAGGCTTGTTTAATCCACAAACACATCTGGAAAACTATTGGGAAATCAGAGCACATGTCATCAGTCCAGACTTGCATTCGCCCTGTTATGCAGTTAGCCAATATGCCAGAGAGCAAAACTTGAAAGAAGGCGAGAAGACAAGAAATAGGGTGATAAAAGTTTTGGTATGTCTTTCTCCCACTCTCCAGGATCCAGAGAAAAACAAGATCTTCCAGTGGTTGGAGGTAACATCTAAGCATGGAATTGTCCAGCTCTCCTTTCCACTAATCCCAGAGCCTATTCTGGGTTCCTACTACATCATTGTGGAGAGGTCGTCAGGTGAAAAAGAGTACCAGTTCTTCACAGTGGAGGAATATGGTAAGCAAAGGCTGTGAACTGCCCTGCACCAGCAACAAGTCTGGCTTTCCCTATGTCAGAGAGGAGCTGCTAGTGCAGAGTGTAAGTGCTTTGAATTATCCACTTCATACCTGAGAGGGAAAGCCATGAAGAGACCTGGGTGGAGAAAGCAAAGGCATGAACCAAAAAAAGAAGTGCTGAGAAAGGCAGCATTTTTCAGGAATTGAATTAGGAATCTAATTCCTTTTTGGGCTTGTCACAAAGTCACTGTGTGACGTTGGGATCCACATGCTGTCACTCGGACCTTACACTCCCTGTCTGTTCAGAGGCAAAATGAATATGTCAGGCCTGCCCTGTTTTGTGGAGGTCATCACTGTATGAAGACCACTAGGCTAAAATATGTGGTAGAAATCTGAAGATACTGTCTATCAAACAGGTTAAATGACAAGTACCAGACTGTTACCGAGGAGGCTGAATATCCAGTGGAAGTGCAAGATGGAAAACAGTGGGTAGTGGAGATGCCAAAGCCCTCACAGTGATCTGCTTACACTCTGGAATAGACCATATCAAGGGAGTTGCTAAATTAATTTTGATTTCACAAGTTTTCTCATCTTACAGTGGCAGGTTTTTCTTATTAGTTCTCAGAGAAGGCTTGGACAACTCCCAGTTGTTTGGTTTGTTCGTAAGGGCAGTAAAGCACCTTTCCCACTTACCCTCCAGAGCTCTTTCACACCTTCCAGGCCCCTGCGTACAGGTGTGTGAGAAAAAGGCCTTTTCCAGCTATGTTGTCATCATTGCTGGTGATCTGGGCCAAAAGAGAAACTGAAAAGAAAAAGTGACAGTGACCTGTTTGGTTTTAATATTTCACTTAATCTGTTGCCTTTCTCCTCCAATTGGGGTTGTATTGCATAGTAACTTCTGTTCTCCAGGGCTTAAGTTGTTTGAGACATCAGCATTACTCCCACCTTTCTCTTGAAGAAAATGTACAGCCAATTAGAGTGATGTATTACAGTTCTTACTGTAGCTGTTATCATTATTAGTATGATTACTATTGCATTCTAAAAAAGTTATTCATCTTACCACTAAGGATTATTTTTTCTCCAGTAATAACCTACAGCCAGCTCCTAGGTAGACTTTTCTTTGATCCATTTCTTCTCCCTTGTTGGTGAAAATGCCTTTGCCAATTGTTTTTTTACTTACACGCACACACACCTGCCTATGCCATGCAACTGCTGATCAGCCATATTCACATTGCATTCCTAGTGCTCCCAAAATTTGAAGTGACAACCGATGTGCCACAGAGCATTTCTTTCTTTGATGAAGAAGTCAGAGTGAACGTTTGTGCTTCGTAAGTATCAGAGCTGAGAACAACACAACTGTGCACAAGAAACATGGGATAGAGGATGTGTGCTGTGCTGGGAAGCCAGGACCCTGCTGCTGGTTCAGAGTTTGGGTTAGGGCAAGTCCTTTACCTATGACTTCCATGACATGAAATATGGTAACTCTCCTCCCACTACATAGCAGAATTAGACCTGGGAGAGTTTGTGTGCATCCAACAGTTTGAAGATATCTAGCGTCACATACTTGCTAGCTGTTGGGTTTTATTACAGAAAAAAAGAGAAATAGTACAGCAGGAGAGTCTATCATTAAGATTTCTGGCTGTGACACTGATGAAGGGCAGGGTGGCATGAGCTATAAGGGTGAATAGGGATCTTTCTGCAATACATTCTGCTTTGTGTAAGGCACTAACAAGAAAAAGCAAGCAGCAGGGAATGATATTCCAACCCTGAGCCCAGTACCACCTTCCAGCTTCAGACTTTCAAGAATGACGACACCAAGACAATAGTAAAGCAGATCTTTGTCAACAGGGTGCCAAAACAAAACCTAAAAATAATTGAAGGGAATTCTGCTAGGGCTAACTGGTCCTAAGTCCCAGCTGCTCTTCTATCTGGGCACTTCTGAGGGGTTTAGAGTCTACATTGCTCTGCACTCTGGGGAGGTTTCATGCTAAGTCCACGTGACTGGGTTTTTGTGTCTCTTCCTCTTCTAGGTACACTTATGGCCAACCGGTGCAAGCGAATGCCCGCATCAATGTGTGTCAGAAGCACTTTTATAGACCGCAATGTGAGCATAAACAGAAAGAAACCTGTGAAATTGTCACTGGACCGGTACGATACAGAGCAAGACCCTTCTTCCCAGTAGCTTTACTACCCAATATGCAGCAGCATTTGGTAGCCTCATTCTTTTCCCAGGGAACACCAGAGAGAGAGAATCCCAGAGGTGTAGAGGAATGAAGGCAGTGGGTTGATTGGCATGGATGATATGCAGCTTTAGCTCGTTCCACTAAGTGGTTAAATAGCACTGAGAAGTGTAAAAGAGGCTGGATGGAGGAGGAGTGGTGTGGTCTGGCCTCTGGAGGAAGGAGAAACAGCATGGACAGTAGACTGATGGTAAAAGCCTTATTACAGCTGGCTAGTTTTGTTTGTCTGTGACAATTGGTGCCCCATGTGAGGCAAACTGATCTGGACTCAACTACAGCACAGAGATTTGTTTTTTCTCACTACCTCACAGGAAATGCTGAAAGACCTTGAAGGTAGTTTTTACCAATGACCTCATTAGGAGACTTTGATTTTTTTTCTCTTGGAAACAGTCAGTGGAAGGCTAGGAAGCTTATGAAACTAGAAATTCATGCTCACTCCTAAAACACTGCAGCTGTGTTCTTACCAAATCTAATCAGCAGACCTCTACTGGGAGTCTGTGCTACTGAGGACACTTGACATTAAGATAATGAGTAACTTCTCCAATAGATCGGACTTTGATCATAGAGCTCAGGCATCGTGCAAGATGGGCATAGACAGGATTAGGGGGGATGAGAAGAGAGGTTTCTAGGTGCAAAGGTAAATGGTATTGAAATGATGAGCTGGGAAGGGAGCCAAGGAGTGAGAAGTGTAACGTAAGAGTGGAGCCAGTTAGAAAGGAAGAGCTGAAGAAGATATGAGCAGAGGCAATGAAGCTCTTCAGAGACCTGCTAATACAGATTCAGGAGACATTTTTCAAACCTTGTGAAAAATGGGTTTTCTCCTTTGTGCTCCTTTTTCAGCTGGGTAAGGATGGTTGCCTCAGCACTATCATCTCCACCAAAAAATTCCAGCTCTACCGCAGCTATGCCAGGATGTATGCCAGTCTGAATGTAGAAAGCATCGTCACTGAAAATGGGACAGGTAACACCAAGTGGAGGTTGGGAGTAGCTGGTTAAAGCTAGTAGATGGTACTTTCTGAGAGGAAGCTCCTTCATCCTGATCTGTAGAGCAAACAACAAACAATCACCATTTTCTGCATGCATCTCTCCATACAGAGCATCGATGCTCCATATAGCTTTTCAAAAGAAACACTTTTCTGCCTGCTTGTGATTTCTGTTTCCTCCCCTGGGTGTGTCTCACAGGTATCCAGATGAAAAGCTATGACTATGTTGCTGTCCGCCAGGCAAATGACAGAGTGACGTTTGAGAATATGGATCTCTATTACAAGAGGGGAATTCCTTACTATGGTGAGGTGGGTACCTGAGAGAACATATTTAGATCAAAACTCCCTAGGTCCAGCATGATGATCTCTGTGTTGCCCCATTTATGGCTGTCACCTAACTCTGTAGGGACAACTTCCCATGGTAATGCTGCATAAGAGTGAGTGCTGCATAGTTCTCTTGTTGCATTAGATTATCCCAGAGAAAACAAGAAAATTATACCATACCTGGAGTGTTAGGATCTCTCCTCTGCCATAGTTAGCGAATGCCTAAAAGGTAGGTAAATGAAAGGTCAGATGAGTAGGGAGGAAGAGGCTGCAAGAAACTACTTCAGCAACAGGTGTGCCTAAACTGAAGGTAGAATTTACCCTGCGTTGCATCACACAGTCCCAGGGATATTTACTTAAAGCAGTATAGGTGTTGGAGCGCATTCTGACTTTTCTAGCAACCTACACACACAGGCTAAACCCAGGCATAGAAAGGAACATGAGCTGTACAGCATCACCTTTATATGCAATGGGGACAGAGGGTATACTCAGATGCCTAGGAGCTGGGATGTGCTACTGAGCTCCATAGGTTATCTGGGGCCGTAAAGTCATCTGATTGCTTTAGTTTTGCTAGTGCTCTCCAAAGAGTATGTGCTCTCAAGTCCCTCTGTTTCTATCTGCTCAAGAAGGGGGAGCATGAGGTAAGAATTTAAACCATCATCTCTCACTCAGTAGTCTTTAATTTATATGATGGCCCACTGAACTAACGGCCACTGAAGAGGATCAGAGGACTTACCGTTAAAAGAATCTCTTATACAGGGTCATGTATATAAACAATTCTTTCTCCCTTTGTGACATATAGTTAGTCCTGGCAGTGATGGGAATTGCCTGCCTATACCTGTCATGGAACTCCTGCTCCTTCAAACTATTGATGATCATTTGCCTCTTACATACAATTCATTATTGAATTCTATTCCCTGTAATTGTCCTCAGTGCTTAAGTGAGCATCCTCTGGTGAACAGAGCATTTCCCATTCTTTTTTTTTTTTTTTTTTTCCTGAATCCCTTGGGTATTCTTTGTGTTCAGATCACAGTGACAAATCTGGATGGCAAGCCTGTTGCTGATAGGACTGTCCTGCTGGAACTCAACGAACGGTATCTGGCCCACTACACCACTGACAAGAATGGCACTGCTGCTTTTTCCATAAACACATCCAACTTCTTTGATCCCAGTTTTGAGCTGAGAGTAAGTAAATACAGGCTTTTTCTGTAAGTAAGCCTTTCTGTAAGTAAACTAATTCCTGAAAAAAATACTTCACTGGGGAGAGCAATTAGAAGTGATTGGCAGGATGTTTCAGAGGAGGAAAGTAGGCAGTCAGTCCATCAACACCTGCAACCTAAGCGAAACTCACATCAGAAAACCCCAGTGCCTGAGAAGTGGCAGTCTGCACCCCAGCACTGTTTGGGCTGCAGTGATCTCCAGCAGGTCCCTGCTTTTCCCTCTGCTCAGAAGCCCATTCTGCAGACATCTTTCTTCTCTTTATCCTGTGCGCTAGTGGACCTTCCTCACAGACTGCCCTGTCTCCCCTACCCAGCCCAGATGCCTGCCAGCCTCTTTCCCTGGGGCTGCCTGCTTCCCTGCCTTTCTGCTGGCAGACTCGTGCCTGTTAACCACCACATGGTCTTCTCGTGTTGGCATGCCTTTTCTCTGGTGTGACGGGAAGAGCTGAGAAAAAGAAGGCTGAGAACGATACCATTCTAACCCACAATGACTCCTAGGAGTTTACACAACCTATTCCAAGCCTGCATGAATCTGAAATAACTTCCCTTCTGCAATGTGTCATAGGTGTCTGGATACACTGAGGTGTCCAGAAGGCCCCCTGCTCTGGACTGATGAAGCACAAATTTTTCACATCAGCTCTTGCTCTTGGCTTAAACAGCCCCACAAAATCATTTTCCTGACAGAATATTTTAGAGGGAAGATACCTTTTGCCTCTCACCTGCCTGCCATTTTCTATTTTCCACTTTGTGTGTAAGACTCTTCTGCTTCATAGGTCAGGCAAGCACCAGATGACTGTGCAGACTTCTTCACTTGGAGGCATGATAATGAGCCTCAAGCCTCATTCTTTGTCCGGCGCTTCTACTCACGGACCAACAGCTTTGTGAAAATTGAGCCAGTGAAGGAGAAGCTCAGCTGTGGCCAACAGCAAACAATCAATGTCCACTACATCCTGAACAGAGAGGGCTACAGGAATGCCATTCACACAAACTTCTACTATGTGGTAAGTGCTATGTTGACTCCAAAAGCATCTCTTTTCTTTCACCTTCTCTTAAACACCATATAAAGCAGAAATCTCCAGACTGGTGGTTACAGATCAAAGCTCAACTTGATGGCCTTTGAAGCCTCTCAGAACACTACTCAAAGTCAATGACTTCATGGGGGAAGGGAGGAGGTCCTTTTGATCCTGCCTCATGATTTTTTTTTTCTATGTTCAGGTAATGACAAAAGGAAAAATTGTTCTCAGTGGCCAGAAGCTAGTCAGAATCTCTGGTGGTAAGTTCTAGACCGTGTTACTACTGATATTCATAAGATCATCATAAGCGCCAGAGAATTAGTAAGTTTTGTAAGAATGGATGAAAGCAGAGAACTGTGGCTAAATCAGGTCCTAGTTCTTAAACGCTATGACCTGTCACAACTTGTGGTATCAGTTGCTTTTGCTGCAGCGTCTAAACAATCCCTATATCGTAATCAGATTTATCTTGTTAGTTGAAAGATTAAAACTCTGTTGTGGTCAAACACAGGGAATGTAACCTTCTGTTTTATTTCTTGCTGAGGAGTATTTACAGTTTCACAGTTCTAGTGTGACATCCTAGTATCCACCAGCTAGAAGAGTAAAGCTTTTAAAAGTTTGAAATAGTATGTGTGTCGTTTGACAGGGATATTTAACAGTTAAATGCTTGGAATTCATCGCACTTTCAGAATTCTCCCAATACCCACAAATGAGAATGATCTTGCTAATCACAGCAAACTGAACTTCATTCTTCCATTGTTAAAAATACATTTTCTTGCAGAATCTGGTTTCAGTAGATGGCTTGAGTAAGACTCACTCCACATATAGGACTCGTTTAGTATTTGCCTTTTTTGGTCTTAGGTTTAATTTCCTGTCCTTGCTCTAGTAGTTGTCATCTAGATTAGAACTTCATATTTCTTAGTGTAAAGAGAGGTTTCCCTTTGCTCAGGAGATCGGTCCGTCTCCTCTGGTCTAGGAGGTTCTAGGTTTGAGACCCAAAGGCAATGTTGTGCTCTTCTCATAGCAATCATGCACAGATTTCCCTGACCAACTTCTACTCAGCTCAGACCCCTTTCTGCAAAGCACCCTGCTCTCAGCATCCTCCAGTTTGTATCTGTTTCCTTGCTGATGCGAGCTGTTCCTCAGTCACTGAGAGATGAATCTTCCAATATCCAACTTCCCTGTTTTTCACAGATGCTAGTAGCTTATGGATAAATATGTGGTCCTTCCACCAAAGGTGAGGTTTTTCTAACCTCTTTTGTTGGGTTGTCCTTCCATGTTTGTTCCACAGCTCCAAGAGGTACATTCTCCATCACACTGACTGTCACAGAGGAGCTTGCCCCCAGCACCAATCTGTTGCTTTACACGGTGCATCCTCACGGGGAGATAGTGGCTGACAGCTCTTGGATACGCAGTGACATATGTTTCAAAAACAAGGTAAAAAACCTTTGCTTTCTTATTAAGGGCTATATCAGCTGCCTCTTTGCTGAAGGAACAGTTAGGGAATGACCTCATCAAGAGCCTTTCACTTGGGACGGTCTTTAGGAATGAAAAGGTGCAGATGTGCCTGGGAACATGAGGAGCTGTCCCTGGAATTGACATGTATGCTCAGACAAAGTTCTCAATGCAGTGCGGAGGGGGAGGTGAGTAGGGCAATTATACAGGTTGTGAATTTTCACAGAACAGGGATTCAGAAGGGCCATCTAGCAGTAGGAGCTTCGCTCCACAGAGAAGAGCGAGTGCTGGTGAAAGGTGAGATTTAGATCTATGTGCCAAGCTGATTCTCCTAATTTCTTTATGGTTGTCTGGATTTATTAATTTCCAGGTCCAGCTTGAGTTCTCTGAGAAGCAGGGCCTCCCAGGCTCTAAAGTCGGTCTTCACCTTGAAGCTGCTGCCAACTCCTACTGTGCCCTGCGGGCTGTGGATCAGAGTGTCCTCCTCCTTCAGCCTGAGCGACAGTTATCTGCTGAGAGTGTAAGCCACATCCCCAGTCCTGTGTTCTTTTGACCTAGGGACATCCAGACTGACAGTCTAATTCCCAGCTGTGACCTCTCTGCTGCTGGCTCTATTTTTATTTTTCCCTTGGAAACAGACATTTCAGTGATTAAAGAAAAGTCTACGGCAGTTGTATACTTCAAAGACGGAAACTGATGGTGGAAAATTTACTTTTGGAAAGCATGGCAGTGTAAGACATATCCCAATATACCTAATGTAAATCCTTGAAAGCAGAGTTACTCCCTGGGGAGTGATTATGTCAAAATTGCATTTTATGACTCAGATAGGCCTTGGGCCCAGAACAGAAGTTGTAGATGTCAGCTAGTATCTTGTTGGATTCCAGTCTCATCTTTGCATAACTTAGGAATATATCTCCATGTTTTTTGCTCAAGTTCACCCCACAAAGCCATTGCAGCTCAAAAGGAGGATAGAAGAGTCCAGTTCTTCTTTTGTAACACCAGCCAAATTGCTTATTCATCTCTAGGAAGGCATCGCTTGTCAAACCCACCACAGTCTACAGGATTGCTCAGGAGCTACCATAAGCTTTGCATATATGTGACTTCACACCTGCCCAGCACTTCCCTTGTGTTTACACTAGTCATTCTCACCTCCCAGGTGTACTACCAACTTCCTGTGAGTGATTTATATGGCTATTACCACAATGGACTCAACCTGGAAGATGACAAGCCAGAGAGGTGTACCCCAGTCAAAACCACCTTTTTTGATGGCTTATACTATGAACCTGTGAATGTCAGTCGTGATGGTGATGCCTACAGAATTTTCAGGGTATGTGCTCTGTGTGGTTCTTTAAGTGGGAGACATTCCAGAAGAATTCATGCACATTAGCATCCAACTCTCTCAGGTGGTGGTTCTCACTCCTAAGAGAAGGCAGCTGATGCCTGGAACTGCCTGAAGTCTCTGATGACCCAGTTTCTGCCTCCTTATCCCCACTGCTTACTCAGGAAGACTGAAAATCACTACCACTAGATATATCCACTGGTGTCCTGCCCATGCTTCAGTAGACACTTGCTAAGCAGGACCGCATCCTTGGCTCATGACTTCAGGTGTTCCTTGTAAAGATCTGAGTCCATGATGAAGGCCACTTCATTCCTGATACACTTGCCTCTACTCCCCACTGTCCATATCACCTAAGACCTAACATAAGCCCCATCATTACTGCCCTTCACAGAACACCAGTTGCCACTGCTCCATAAGAAACACAGAGATTGGCGAGAAAGAGTTGTAACATGCAGGGTTGAAAGAATGGGATGTGAGAAGAGAGGAGAGAGATGAACTATGATAACCCAGGTGGGAGAAGTGGCAAGCACAGGTAGCTAGTGCATGCCTTGAGTGACATGATTGATTCTTTCACATTTAGGATATGGGCCTGAAGGTTTTCACCAACTCCAAGCTACGGAAGCCCGTTCTGTGCAATGAAGACAAGTCAGATACAGAAGATCACCCTGTCAATATTGCGTATAGTATTGCCCATGTCGGTGGCTATAGCGCAGGTAAAGGAAGGTTCATACTGTATCTCCAGTCCCAGTCTACCTGGTTTTCAAAATGGTTCTCTGTTTAAAATATCAGCCAGCATGTTGAGGGTTTTTTGGGGAATAGGTCTATGTGTCCCAGTTTGCCTCAAGTAATCTCTTTCTGACAGTCCTAGCGGTAGAGTCAATTCTCTCACTTAAGTATAGGGTGCATATAGAAAAGACAGGGAATACTGGGATGCTACTTCTTTCATAAACTGATACTAGTTTTTCAGGCTTTTTCAGGTCAGAACCTTTCATCAAATGACAATTCAGTTAAATATTCAGAAGGAAATGACAATGCAGAAAAATAATGACAATTCCCAATCTCAGGAATTCACACAGCATGTTGTCTCCAAAGCCTTTATAGATCAGCAAGCATTATGATTTTCTTCCTCCAAATCAGATTGCTCAGCAAAAAAACTCTAAAGTAGCAGCCATGGGTTGCCACAAGGGAAATTGCTATTCAGCACTTGGAAAACATTCTTTCCCATGAGAGCTGTGCTGCACTAGAAGAGCTTCCCCAGGATGTTTTGGATCCATTGCTGCAGGTTTTAAAAACTAAGCTGGACAAGGCTCTTGAGCAATATGATCTGACTTTGAAGTCAATCCTACTTCAAGGAGATTGGACTGGAGAACTCCAAAGGTTCCTCCCCATCCAGAATTTTGAATGATTCTGTGATTCTATGATTCTAAGTCCAGCAAAATAAGAAAGTATTGTTATTTCCATGATACAGCTAGGAAATCTGAGGTACCTCCATGCTAAATGAGATGTTGGACATCACAAGTGAGTCCATGGCAAAGCTGGAAAGAGGATGTTGGTTCTTAATATTAGACCTGTAGTTTGACTATATGAACAAAAATAGTTTTCCAGTAGGCTGGATATTCAGCTCCAGTTTTAACTACTGAATGGGGAAAAGATGATTGCGTTCTCATGGAGAATTTTAAAGCCTTATAGGTTTTGGTAGTAATACTGGCTACTGTCACCCATTTCCAAATCAAAGAGAGCTAGTGGTAGAGGATGGAGAACATATCTTTCTAAGTGGATGATGAGAACTTTTAATGTGAAATGAAGTGATATGTCTTGTGAAATAGCTAAATTTTCTAGTATTTTCCCATGGAAAAAGAGAATAGATAAGAAGTTTTTCTTCCCATATCCTATATCTCTTTGAGTTTTCCCTTTGTACAGGAAAAAGAATTGAAACGTACTCAATGAAATAGTGTTCATTCGTAGTGTTGAGCATGTCTGATGGCAGTTCAGGTTCTTCTGGCCTGACCCCTCTAATGTTATACTTTAACCATATATAATATTCTAGATGAGTCAAGGATTATTTCTGGGAGTGGTGTTGCTCATAACACCATTCGGAAATTCTTCCCTGAGACCTGGATTTGGGATCTGGTGCATACTGAGTGAGTATCTTTATCTTCAGTTCTTACCTCCTGTGTGGATTTTTGAGTTGATACATGTTGCTGAAATGAATTCTGGGAAGAAGTCATGGACCATATGTCTGCTTTGTAGATATGGGTCTCCTTTTCCCATCTTAATCAATGACATTTGGGCTCCTAACCTTGTAGGCAGTGTCAAACTTAGTTGAACTGTGAATGACATCTGTGCTCTGCCCCCTTTCCTTCTGATGGGGAGAAAGAATAAGAGCTGAAAGTCAAATAAAAACATTTTTTTAGGAGGGAGCAGGAGGAAAACTTGCTATTTTTAATCAATTTTTTAATTCAGCAGCAGAAAAATCAGGTTATATTTTCTTTCCAAGCTATCACAGCATCTGCAATGAGAATGTCTCCCTATTAACTCTGCATGCAGGGGCTGTTATAGAACATTAATAAAAATTTATTGGTTCTAACCTGAATGTTTGGGCATTGTAGTATTTAAACAAATTGTATTCTAAATTAAGAAAAGCTGAGTATTCTTCCAAGTGCTTTTATAACATGTAGTTCACCAGCACCTTCAGCTTTACTTCCAGCTTTACAATATTTTTTTAAATACGGAGAGATATCTTGCAGAAAGTGAGGTGAAAACAGACATACTAACTCAAGCAGGAACCCATTCTATAATTTGGTTTGAAAATGCCAAAGACAACTTTTAATTCTGTTTTTCTTATTTTCCTCAGTTCCAGGGGAGAGGTCAATGTCCCTTACACTATTCCTGACACCATCACGGAATGGAAAGCCAGTGCTTTCTGCATGCAGGATGATGCTGGATTTGGCATCTCCTCACCTGTTACACTGACAGCATTCCAACCATTCTTTGTGGATCTCACTTTGCCATACTCTGTTATTCGAGGGGAAAAATTTAATTTAATAGCCAACGTCTTCAACTACCTCAATAAATGCATCCAGGTCTGTCAAGTCCCCTTTTACTTCTTATATGCTTTGTCTATTTCCTAGAGATCCCAGCATTTTCCTGCATAATGCACTAGAGATGGAGAAATAAGTATTTAACTTATTTTATTAGTGAGTATTTAACTTACGCTTTAGCCTGACACATTATTCCCTCACCCTCTCTCTCTGGACCCATCCTTGTGTCATTAACATTAGGAAAACATAGCTGATGGTCACTGTAGCTGGTCCACAGAAGATAAAAACTTACTGCCTACCCTTACATAATTTAGTTCTTTTTGCTCCTGAAGGACAACTGGAGCAGAGGGTATGGGTACCGTGTTGTGCAAAACTCAATACGTACTGAGTATGTTGTATGTAGCAGTAACTCATAAGATGACTTAACTAATGAGCATGGGCACCTTGCCATAATCCTGTCGAAACCAGACACTAACAGTGGGCAGAAGAGACAGGTTTGCTACTTCCTCAGATAAATGCCCCATCCTCCTGTCCTAGTACCATCCCTCAGATTCCGATGACAAATAGTTTCCCCAGCAAGTCTCCCTTGCTCTGCAGCCCAGTGTTCAGGACAGCCTGTTTATTTGCAGTCTTGCTCCTTCTTTGTCTCAGATCAGTGCCATCCTGGCAAACTCAAGTGACTACAAGGCAGATATCCTTTCACCAGAGGGCAACACAGCAAGGTTGTGTGCCAATGAAAGAAAAACCTATATTTGGGCTGTTAGCCCCAACAAACTTGGTAAGTTTGTCTTTCCATCACCTCGATATATCCCTGTTTAATCTTTCTACCTCTGTCACTCCCGTCTTTAATGAAGCATCATAGTGCATAGGCAGGCATTTATGGACAGCTCCATCAATTGCTCTGCAGTTTTAGTATTGGACCTCTGCTAAAGCTGCCTTAGTCACACTGAATGAGCGGTGAATTGCTCCGGTGTTTTATCTCTTCTAATTTTTGGCAGTCTCTTTCCTGTCCATTTTAGGAAGAACTCTTCACTTGCCATATTATGTATGAATGGCAGGACTGAACATGCCTGTGATCTTTCATCAGGCAATTTTGTACCTAACCAACTGTATACAGTACGAATAAAATTTCCTAATAATTTTGGAGTGGATTATCAACAGGCAAAGAGGGCATTTCTTCTTCCCAGTTTTACAGCTGTGTTAATTCACACTGCCTTAAAGTCAACATTGTCTTTTTAAAAAAGCAGGTACGATGGCTTGAGTGTGTAAGTGTCCCAAAAGCTGAGGTACAAAAAACCTTTTAATTAGCAAAGATTTTTCTCAAAATGAACCACAGATGGGCCTATTCTTTAACAGATTGTTTCTAAAATCCTATAGGCAGTATGACTGATTTCCTTCAAAGTCACTGGGAAAGGTGCAGTTATAGTGAGATGAAAACTGGATATGCAGTGAAATAATACTGCAGAGCTGAAAAAAAAAAGAAAGCTGCTGTCACCGATAGCTCTGTTGATAATGCATTTTGATCCAAGTAAAAACTCCTTTAGATTTCCAGTGTGCAATGATTGCAAGGGTGAAATGAGCAACACCGCAAAGCTGCCCGCTTCAGGGTTGCTCCTTAGTGTTGTCCCTCAGTTAACAAATTCCACCTGAAGGGAAGAGGTAGTAGAGCTGTAACTATTGCAACACTGCTCTACATCAGAGAAAAATCAGCACAAGGCTAAGAAAAGGTGGAAACTGACAGTGAGTACTGTCAGTTTTTTGGCCAGGATCACCCCTATTTCATTCCTCATCCTAGACCCCCAGATAACCATTCCTTGCCACAAGCAGACCAACGTGGAGCCTTGTTGGAATTTGTTTCTACTGAGCTGCCTTCAGAAAGGATATGTTTCTCAGTAGTCCATCAGCCTAGAAAAGTCAGTGAAAACCAGGGGTAACTGTAAACATTGAAGATAACTTTTTTTCTTGGGCTGGTGGGTGACTTTCCAGGTGAGGTGAAATTCACAATCACTGCTGAGGCCAAAGTGAGTAAGAGAGATACTGGAAAGACCATATCCCCAGAAGAGGAGACAATTCGCAGGGACACCCTGATTCAAACCCTACTTGTTGAGGTACGGTAGGAAATCTGCGTGTACTTTCCGCTTAGTGGAAACTGTGGTTCCTGTAGCTGTGGGTTAGAAGCAGTTAGCCAGTATGAGGAGGTGAGGCAGCCAACACAGGTGGAACTGTGTACAGTAGGCTTCTCCAATTGAAAATGAGGGTGTAGATCACAATAATCAGTGGCATCTGCTGTGCTCCTGCCACTGTCTCCTTTGTGAAACCATGAGTATGCATGCCCTGACACTCCACAGCATATCAGTAATAGCCAGAAAGGAGGAGATTCCATACCTTACCTGTGAGTGCCTTTAGCCTGGGACTCTACTACTGGGGAGGGGGGGGTAGAGGCAGGTATAAAAGAAAAAGAATTTGCCTTGTGCATCATAAAGCAGCAGCCACATCGTTGGAAGAGTCCCTCTCAGAGGTTGGAAATGTCTATTTTGTAACTGCTTTCTTAGAAAGAAGGTGCTCTGGACAGGGGGTTGTGTAAAACAGGGAGGGAGCCATGGACCAAGAGATATTCTAGTGGAGACAGAGAGGACTGGGTGCAAGGGGTGCACTGTCTGGATAGGCACATCCACATACTGTTTTACAATGTTAAACTGTCATGTTTTCATGGTGATGTTCTACACTTTTCTTCCTGTTCTCGACCACTGCCCTGCAATAAAACAGCCCGAAGGTATTAAGAAAGAGTTGACTCAGAGCTCCCTCGTCTGTTCGAAAGGTAAGGCAAGTTCATTCGTTCCAGGAGTCAGTGGAACTCCTTCACTGTTTGTAGGTTTTGCCCTGCAAAATCAGAGACCCTTCCAGGGAAAGACAGAGGGTTTCGGGGTCAAGATGCTGGGCTACAATTCAGGATTTTCAGAGATACCTTTGTCTCACTGGGCAAGTCTCTGCAATATTTTCTTTACCCAGACTGCAGATTGTAACAGTCACTGTAGTGATGCTTACAAAGTGAAGACTTCTGGAAAAAATGATGATTTTAACAATTCTTCTTGTTACATTTTTTTATCAGGCAT
Organism: Falco punctatus; assembly: GCF_963210335.1. NCBI lineage: Eukaryota > Metazoa > Chordata > Aves > Falconiformes > Falconidae > Falco > Falco punctatus. The sequence goes on along the minus strand of NC_137585.1, from coordinate 9,053,778 downwards.
AACGATTTCTGAACCAGTGTCTCTCATCTTGCCAACAAACCTAGTGCAGGGATCAGCCAGAGCTTATTTTTCTGTCATTGGTAAGTTTAGTACTTGGACTAATACCAAAAGTAAATGGCATTTCTCTTGTGCTGCATCAAGTGCCATCATGTATACATCTGGAAAACTAATGTAAAATAGAGGAAATGCTTAATCTCGATTTTAGAGGAAATCTTTCCTACTTTGCAAAATGGCAATGAAAGACAAAAGTTTCTCAGAATTCCCTAATATCAAAATATTTTGACTTATATTGCATTTCAGATTATACTGCATTAGCATATCCTGTTCAGTTAATTAAGCTTAAAAGTAAAATAAAGCATAATTCTTTTTAAAAAATATTTTGATTTCTTGGAAAGAAGACTTCAGAATTTTGCTGACTGCATAATTTCAAATTTATGCTTTTGCAAAATGAAAAAATTTGTCAGTTGATAAGTCCTCACAGAGTAAGACTTTCAGGTCCCAGACAACTCTACTAATCTTAATGTCATTATTAAGGTAGGTCAATTCAGTAAAAATTCTTTGAGGTTCTGAACTCAGACTGCATTCTAAATACAATTGTTCTGCATGCCTGGGTCAGTGCGAGATGTGCTGATACTGTGCAATACAGCCCCTGTAACCCATCAGCATCATACTCAACACAGCTTTCTCACATGTACATGCAAAAAGGGAAGCAGGTTGTAAAGGGCAGGGAAGTTGAAACCTTCTAAGGGTTCACAGCATTTTCTCAGAACCCATGCCAGCCCTTATTGCTGCTCAGTTTTTCCTCAAATTCTCAGATTCTCCCAGGTGTCCAGAAAAAAACAAACAAACAAACAAAAAATTAAAAATTGAGGCATTTCAGCCTTTCTTTTAAGCTGTTTCTTTTGTTACTGTGATTACTCTGTATTGGTCATTGCCCTTGGGTTCATAATAAGGTAATATAAAGCAATATATAGTGCTGTGTAATAAGAACATGTCTGAACTGAACTGACTTCTTATATCTTTCATTCTTCAGGAGACATTTTGGGTACAGCTCTGAGGAACATGGAGAACCTCCTCCATATGCCTTATGGCTGCGGAGAACAGAACATGGCCTTATTCACGCCCAACATCTATGCCCTGGATTATCTGAATAAAACTGGGCAGCTGACTGAAGAGATTAGAATCAAGGGTACTGGATATTTATCCACAGGTAAGAGACTTTCAGATTCTCTCATCTAATATTCTGATTGTGTGCATTGTACTCTAAAGCTTTACACAGGAACACTGATGTCTGAATTCTAGCACCACATTTATTGCACAGGAGCAGGTGATGACAGCACCCCAAAGAAGCATGTCATACTTCCAGAAGCAAAAACATCTAGAATTCATAGTGGCTGGCATTATTTATGAGACATACATTACTTAATATTAAATACAAAAATCTTACTACTTCAGCTGAATAAACCGCAGAACTAGTGCTTTTCTGTAATTAGAAAATATGTCATCTTTGTTGTCTTTTCAGGGTACCAAAAACAGCTGTCATACAAACACCGGGATGGATCCTACAGCTCCTTTGGGACACGAGATAGGGAAGGGAGTGTATGGTAAGTGATGACACTTTCTGTTTCCCTAGTGCAGGATCTTTAGGCTTTGAAAAATGATGGAAGTATGAAGTGATTCTTATCTTTAATGGAGTAAATATACATAGCTCAATTAATTTGGCTCGCCTAGTAAAGGAGAAATTAATAAAGCAGAGAGAGTGCTACAGAAGTATAAGATGACTGGGGGCTGGAGTACATAATGTTTAAGGTCAGGCTGAAGGAGCTGGGTTTGCTGAGCCTGTAGAAAAGAAGGCTGGTGGGGAAACTAGGTGAATCTTCCCACTACATAGATAGAAACTGTAGAAACAACAGTCAGGCCCTTGTCAGGGTTGCACAGAGTGAGGACAAGACTTTGTCCTTCCTCAAGTTGCAACACTGAAAACTCCATCTGGGTAGAAGCGGAAAAAAAAGCTTCCCCAGGAGAAGGCTGCAGCACTGAGACAAACGCCCAGGGAGGATGTAGATACCTCTGTCCCTGGAGATTTTCACACGATCAGACAAGAGACTGAGCAACACGACAGAGCTTTGAAGTTGTGCCTCGTTTAAGCAGACGGTTGGACTGGAGAATTCCAGATGTCCTTTCCCACCTAGTTTATTTCAGAATTCTGTTAATTAACATTAGAAATCACTATCATCAGTCATCAAGCTCTGTCTATACTTCAGTCCTGCTCTGAAAGAAAGAATGGTTTCAGCACAGGAATGGAGAAACCTCAGGTCAGTTTTTAATGTCAGTTTTTTAATGATCTTACTGATTAAAAACTTACAAAACACTTGTTTCTTTTACCTCAGACATTATGGAATTCACCTTATGTCATTTTCTATGCACACCACATTGCTGGTAAACCTTCTTGATCTTGTTCACACCTTACCTGCTTTCTGCTTCTGGTTCACCTGCAGGCTCACTGCCTTTGTGTACAAGTCATTTGCACAAGCCAGACGCTACATCTACATTGACGACGATGTCCAGTCTCAAACTTTGATCTGGCTGGCAAGCAAGCAGAAGTCAGATGGCTGCTTTGAAAACGCTGGGTCACATTTCAACAATGCTTTGAAGGTAACTGAGACAAGTATAGTTCTAAATTTCCAATCCTGGCATTGGGATCGATTTGGATCATTTCTGCCAGGCACAAGCTTATCACCAGACTCTTCCTAGTTCTGTTCTCCCATGTCCCTCATATCCAAGCATGATTCTTACGTCTGCTATCAATGATGAAGTAGAAATAAGTAGAACTTTGAGTCACAAATCTCAGGTTTTATTTTCCACCACAGCATTATGTGTTCAGCCAGAGGCTATAATGTGCTTTATTGCATATGTGCAAAAGCCAAGAAAATGCATGAAATCATTTTGGCTTTATCCTGAGAGAACTTATCTTCCTTTTTTCTGTGAACACAGGGAGACAAAAATTACTTCTCATCTCAGATCTAACTGGGATCTGAACTATGAATTAATTCACATTTTGTTTCTTTCTAGGACATCTGTAACTGACTAGTTCTTCACTTGTTTTTATTTCAGGGTGGAGAGGAAGGTGAATACTCACTCACAGCCTATGTTGTGGCAGCGTTGTTGGAGGCTGGACACTCTGCTGCGGTAGGTATTTGATGTTGTTATGCCCTGTTAGTCCGGTCAGCCGTTTGTGAAACAGTGCTCAAGTCATAGTCCTCACATCCATATTCTTTAACAATGTGGTAAATACTGTTTGTAGGACAGTAGGGTCACCTGAGGAAATCTGTTTCCAGAACCCTGAAGTTGCCACAAGTATTTGATAAACGTTACAAATCAGTTATGTATCCAATTCCTGTAGATTAATTCAAAAAATCCCTGAGAATCCAGTTGTGTTAAACAATGGTTAGTCTATGTAGATGCAAAATCCAGACTGAATTTGCCCACTCCATTCAGAGTCCAGTTTGGAACTTACTCTGAATTTACCCAGCCTGAGGTCCAAGCTATCCAGTCTTCAGTCCTACAAACTCTCTCTGCGCATTTAGATCCAAGCTGTGATCTGATTGTTAATTTTGTCTCAGCTTTGCTTTGATTTGATTGAAAAACTCTGATGGTTCATCATGGAAGGAAATTATGAGCTGCTAGTTGGGAGACTATGCATGGGGGAATAAGAAACAAGTTGTGTTCTCTGTAATATACTTTGTGCATATCCCTGAGACTCTGCTTTTTGCTGACTTTGTTCTTAGTAAAATGAGGATGATAAACCTTGTTCCCAGTCTAACAAATGTGTTCTAGGCATGCTGAGTTTTGCAGATGTCTCAGGTACTGTGGCATGGGGCATCATTTAAGTATCTGAGACCAGAAAGATAAAACCATCGTGCAGAATCAAATAGTTCTTCAAAAACATCAATTTAGTTCCTAATATCTTCATAAGAAACTCCAAAACATAATGCCACGTCTATAAGTAAAGCTGCATAGACAGGACGTGGTTATAAAGTGCTGGTGATGTCTGAGCTGAAGTAAGCTCACAGAGATAGTCTGTAAGGCTAAAAGGGCTGAAGACTTATCTTGATAGCTATAGCTAGCAAATGAGTAATAACATCTATCTGAGAGAGCCTGCTTCTTCATCATGATCTCAATGCACTTTACGTAGTACTGTAAAAATGATCCAGGTTTTATAGCTAAAGTAACCAAGGGACAAAGGATTCACCTGCATAATAAGGTCATCTCACAAGTCAGGAAAAGAATCAGTGCTCTGCTGGTCTGGCCATGCTACGTCTACATAAATGCAACACTGGAAGGGCATTTTTTACAGGATACACATTGTAGGCCCTTAAACAGGCCATGGACCACGTATATTCTTATCATGAAGGGTGTGTGGTGGCAGTTTAAGCAGTGATGGAAGTTTTTAAACAGAAGCTGAGACACAAATCCAGGTACCTGACAACTCTACTGCGTTTTCCATTATAGCATCCTCTCATTCAGAGTGGCATGAACTGTTTGGAGACTGCATTTACCAAAGGAGTCCGCAACCTGTATAATCAGGCCCTCTTTGCCTATATTTATGGCTTAGTGGACAAAAAGGAAAGATGCCAATTCTTCCTTGAGAAGCTGGACAAGACAGCTACCAGACATGGTAAGCGCAGTATGGCCATGATACAATACAGCGAATGGAATGATGCAGGCTATTCTGATGTACAGTTTTCCCATTCATACTGCTCCCTTCCCATTTCATGCCTGCCGTGCTACTGAACTCATCTCTATGAACTTCTCTGTCTCTTTTGGTTTCACAAAACATTGAGCTGTGGCCTGATTTTCTTAATAATGAAATAATTAATGTGTATATATGATATATTTATATTTATATATATATATAATTATAATTAATAATGTAGGTAAGGAGAGACTCCTTAAGTCTGAGTCCAAGGTAGTGGATAATTGTATCCAGTTCCCTCATTAGCTTACTCTTTACATGCTGAACAAACCCGTTCCCTTGACTATGCTGTGTACTCCAGTCCGTGACTACCTTAGCACCCTTCTGCTGCACTGCCGTCACTTCAATCCGTCTTTAACTTATACAGCCCCATTTTATTAATCCCTTTCAATCCCTTCCTGTTTTCCTTTCCATTCTGGAACTAAAACTTACCCAGTTCAGGACACTGATGGCTGAAAAAAACTTTTGGGTAAAGGCAGAGAGGGAATCGTATGCCTATTTCCCACACGATAGTGTAGTGAATTAGGTAGCAAGTAATTTTCCCATGCTTTTTACATCTCACTTCTGTTTTCAGGTGGCTCAGTTCATTGGCAGAGAGAATATAAGCCACCAGCAGAACATTTCCCTGTCTTCTATTCCCGTGCCCCTTCTGCTGAGATTGAAATAACCAGCTATGTGCTCCTGGCTTTGCTCAACAAAGCCAAACTCAGTCCAGAAGACTTATCTTACATTTCTCGCATCGTGCACTGGCTTGTCAAACAACAGAACCCGTATGGTGGTTTCTCCTCCAGCCAGGTAACAACTGGGTGTGGTAAAAAGAAAGATTCTGGGAGCGGTCCAGCCTGCAAGCTGGATCTCGACAGTATGTCATATCTTCCTGACTGCATATTAGTTTGAACAGTATTTGATAAACAGCGCTCACAAAAGTTTCTTTGGCGAGGCACATCATGCTTCTCATAGGCTATGTCATACATATTTTAGGTTTAGGAAATGGGGATTTACCCAAATTGCAAGTTAGCTGTAGACAGCAGTCACTGCTGACACAGCATTATCCCAGGTTTTCCAGCATGATTAAAATCTCTTGCTCCAGAACTTGTACCTTGTCTCCTTAGCTCTTTGCAGAGTCCCCCTCTATTTATGAGCATGGACAAAGGATCAGGGAAATAGGAGCTGTGCTAATCACATGCATCATCTTACAGCTGGGTATCTATCTAACTGGGGATCATGCTTTTATTTTCAGGACACTGTTGTTGCTCTCCAAGCTTTAGCCCAGTACGGATATCTCACTTTCTCTAAAAACAATCTCAACACAGTTAAAGTCAACTTCATGGACTCCACCAGTAAGACTTTCCAGGTGAACAACAAGAACCGCTTCTTACTGCAACAGGCTTCCTTACCCACTATTCCAGGGAATTACAGTGCAAAAGTGAATGGCACTGGCTGCGTCTATCTGCAGGTAAGCAAGCTGGAAATTCAGCACCACTCCTCTGAGAACTAAGCAGGGGGTCCTCCATACCTCGTTCCTCTCCATACCTCATGCCAAAGCCACAAAAGCCTGTAAGTCTGTGACCATCTCACACTTTCCATCTCTTTTAGACCACCCTGAGATACAACATCCATTTGCCAAAAAAAGCTGCAGGATTTTCTCTCTCCGTACGGCCGGCCAATGTATCCTGTACAAGCAGCTTTCCACCAAATTTTGATCTTGTCCTCTCTGCCAGGTAACTTCCTTTTACTGACCTACTCCCCTGCATTCATTCACAGCCTGGTAAAGCATCCAAGGAAGGATTTCAGTAGAGGCAGTTAGCTGCTACTGTGCAGCTGCAGGAAGACAAACAGGATCATTGGGAGCTGAAATAGTCATTCGCTGGTCTCCTCTCCATTTGCAGACCAGACTAACAGAGCTTTTCTCATTTTAGTTACACAGGAAACCGCAAAGTCTCCAACATGGCTATTATTGATGTGAAGATGCTCTCAGGTTTTGTTCCTGTAAGATCTTCCCTAAGAAAGGTAAAGAATGGGAGTATAGTGAATGTTAAACCCTGAAAACATAGGAAGTTGGTAAAAAATACTCTCTGATTAGTAAATTGAAGCCCCATGGAAATTCTGTGAAGTCCCTGGGCACAGCCTTCTGTCACATACTCTGTGTCTTGGACTTGAGGCTCTGTTAGAAGTTGCCAAATCCAGTAGCCCAACAGAGGTGAGACTGCTGCAGCCTCAAATCCCCAGGTTCAGCCAAGAGCAGTCCTGAGTGTTAATTCCTTATAAGCAGGCATGCACACTATAAATATATATACACATATACATGCCTGGCCACACAGATCAGCTGAGACGGAAAAGACAGCACTTACACACACATAGATAGCACAAATGGTGCTATCCTCTTCCCCTTTCTGGCTGATCTGTGGAAAAGATAAATATATACATATATGTATGTATACACACACATATATACATGCAAATACATGATGTGGAGCCCTCTGGTAGCTGGCCATAGCCCCACTCCAGTGACTGGAACTGAGCTCCCCAGCACCCACATACATGCCTGGTGGGTACCTCCAGTAAACCAGCCCTAGACACGCAGCCTCTGCAGCAGCTGGGCAAGGGATCCCCTGGTCTCCCAGTTGCCTCACGCAGACACACACACACACACACACACACACACACACACACACACAACTGAGTTGGGCTAGCTGGTCCAGCCCATGAGCCTGAGCAGTATCTGCCTCCAAGACAATATAGTCTCTCCAGCAACAGGCTGGGACCTCCTGGTCCCTCTGGCTGATGGCAGGGTGACTCAGATCCTCTGGTATCCTCAGTATTTGGCCCAGGCTTATGCCTGCTTCAGCAGCCAGCTGCCAAGCCCCTTAACTCACTCACCAGCTAGTCCAGCTTTACATTTGCTAGCAACCACACGCTGGCATACACACCCATGTACAGCAAGCCTGAAGCCTGGTGTCTCCAGATGCTAGCACCCCAGACAGAGTTCCTGTGATCTGTGGTCCCCTCTTCAGCAGCTGATATGCCATACACACAGAATAGAGACCTTCCCACCCAGGAAAAGAGTCAAGAACAGAGTTTAATAACAAGTCAGGAGAGGTTGTGGTGACCAGGTTCAGGGCATGGCCAGACAAGTGTGCTGACCACCAACCTGTTCACATGCAACCGGCTCCTTTTATCCCATTTTTCCACACTGTTCCTCCCAGTTGGACTTTATCCCTCCATTTGCTACTTCTGGTTCTTCCCCTAAACATCCTGTAATAACTCTGCCTTGGGTCTCAGCATCCCATATTCAGCCCTGTGTTCCTGTAAACAGCATTCTTCTTAAGCCTGTAAGGTGATACTCTGCTGTTGGCTCACCTGGTGGGTCTCACCCCCTGACAATGGGGCTGGTTACTGCACTGTGGCAGCCCTGGGGGGAGCCAGGTCAGGGTGCTCTGGTGGCTTTGCTCAGGTTACTAGGGTTTCCCTGTGCTCCTTAGTTTGTGGGTGCGAGCCTTTCATCACACAACCTAGCAGAACCTATGTAAGAAATACTTCTGCCACAGTTAAATTGCTCAAATGGGCATTTAGCAATGTTATCTCTTTGACATGGTTATTCCTTCCTCTACAGGACAGTTTAACAAACAAAGGACAAGTGGGTATTGCTCTTCCTTTACTATCCAGAAATTTGGACACGATGATGACAGTGCTAGGGAGAGCACTGATAAGCACCTCATTTCAGGTCCTAGTGCAATTTCGGTTCTGCTACAGATGTATTGGCTTCAGGCCATGAGCTGTAAGCTTCAAGCAGATAAGAAGAATGCCAGTCGTTGTAGAGTCTGCTCATCGCTTGGTGCAATTGTAACCATTCAGTATTTGGGCCTGATTTTCTTTTTTAGCTAAAACTGTATGAAATTCATAACTTTCCTTTGTAAGATTTCACAGTTGAGATGTTACACTGTCTGCCATCCTACTTCTCTTTATATGTATTTGGGAAAGAATAGGTGGATTTTAACGTTTGGAATATTTTGGTTTCGTGTGTTTTTATAGTAAAATAATTTTGCTTGTAGGCTTTTCTAAATTCTTTTAAACCTTTATTTTTTAAGATATATAATGGACTAGAGAGTGAGTCAGCTTGAGCTGTAAAGTCTCACTGAAATGAGAACACTCTTCAGTTAGTGGTGCAAGTCACACCCAGCACAGCTGACTAGTGAAACTATTTATCCTTGTGACTGGCTTGCACTGGCAGTCCGACGCTCAACTCACATTTCTTATTTCGGTCACGAGATGGCAGGTGGCACAAGAGGAGTGTGGCAGCCGCTTTAAACATACTTTGCTAAGTCTCCTATATTAACATTACCATAATTTGCCTTATTTAAAGCTTCAGTACCAGGATTCTGTTGTGGATCGTGTAGACATCAAGAACAACCATGTCCTTTTCTACCTTCAGAAGGTAAGTTTGGGAGGTTTCTTTTTGGTTTTATTAAACTGGAAGTTTAAAACAGGCTCCCAGATAAAAGAAACGTTTCATTGATAGCAGATTAGCAAAACACATGTTTTAAAGACATAAAGGGACTTCACTCAGTCCAACATCAGATTTATATATACACAGTTGTAGTTGTAGTCTACAGTGAAGAGATAAGCATTTATTACTTTTTGTGAAGAATGCTGTATGATTAAATAGCATTTCACAAACATAGTTAAGGTATTTCCCATCTTACAAAAGTTCCCAGTCTACATAATATTCCTCACCCTCTAAGTGATGCTTCTCATCAGCTGATCTGAGAGTGTTTTACAAGGAGTCAGTATCATTCCCTCCCTTTTAGAGAGATTTCTGTGTGAAAAGAGTAGTCCTACTACATCAATGTCAAAAATAAAGGGAGGAGAGAGAAGAAAGATGAAAATCAAAACACAAGTGATCTTAAAATACCAAGAAGGGAAGGAAAGAGGAAACAAACAGAAACAGTAATGATATCTACCTCTCAAATGGTAATTTTTATTACTTGTTCCCCGAGGATCTATTAAGGAAGATTGGAATCAGTATTTTGAATTCACGGAGAAGCTGAGATTCTGAGAGGTGAAAAGTTTACCCAGCAGGGCACCAGTGATGCAGAAAGTTCTCCAGAGCCCCTGTCCATTCCTGTAAAGAGATCCACAAAATAGAAACTAGGTCAAAGGGAGAAGAGAGCAAGGGCACAGTCCCAAGCTCACAAAAGAAAGTTTGAGACGTTGAGTAAGGAGGAAAGTTTGGGACGTTTGGCTGCAGGAGTGTGGATTGAGGAACAGAACCACAGGGGGTGATGGAGATCTTGAGTTTAAAGTGATTAAAGAGAGAAAAGTGGGGAGAAGATTCATAGGGGTGCTGAACGTGATTTTAGGCAGGAAAAGGCAAAGGAGGACACTAACAGCAGCTTTCAATGACCGGATGGATGCTGGTGTGCTGAAAGCTGCAGTAACCAGGGAATTGTTGGGGTAATTGGCAATGGAAATACGAAGAGGAAGAAAGAAGACAGCATACAATTTTAGCAATAACTTTTAAGCAATGATCTGTTCTAATGTCAAGTTTACAATCTGGACAGAACTGTAGAATAACACTTTGTCACCTAGTCTGAGCCAGAAATGCATCTTTTCAACCTTAGCCTTGTGGGTAGATATGAAAACAAGAAGTCCAATGCATTTTCTTGTCTTACCGTTTCCAGGTGTCCCGGAAGCAAATCAACTTCTCCTTCAGTGTGGAGCAAAGCCTGCCTGTCTCAGATATCAAACCAGTCCCAGTACATATGTACGATTACTACGAAACAGGTAGTTGACCTCAGTAGGCCTGAGCAAAACCTGTGAAATCAAAGTCTCAGTCTCAGCGTTTACAAGGCGCAGACAGTGGATTTTCCCTTGCTCTCGGTGTGCAAGCTTCTTTCCACTTTTCTGCATTTGCTGACTGTTTCCCAGGAGAGACAAGTGGGGAGAGCAAGCTGGCAGTTCTGCTGCTTTTGATTACTAAACTGAAAAGGGTTTGCAGAGCCTAGACAGTTTCTGTCCCCCTATCTTTTCATTTCTTGCTTCATTTCAACATAAAGCAGATCAGAAAGTGATATGTTAGGAGTAGCTTTCTTACAAAATACATAAACATGTGTGGTTCCACTTTCTTTCCATAGTTTGAACACAATGGTTAAAACCATTAACTCCAAGACAGCAGTGTTCCTGACTTCCCTGATCTGGGTTATCTCATATTTTTCGTTTATATTGCCATAGTAGGCTGCAGTCAAAGAACTCTTCTCTAGTGGAATCTACTTAAGCAGGAATGACAGTGCCACTGAACTCAAGAGGAGTTCAACCATCTAACTAGAAAACTGAGTGCCTGACCACCTTTCTTGATCTGGCCTCAAGGAACTACAATTGCATTAGATATTACGCAGCTGTGGAACTTATCAAAACTGTGGCTCAGGTTCTCCCGTGCTTTTCTCAAGCTTGGCACAACTTTTGGGAACTGCTAACAGATTAGTAGCAGCATCCAGAGAACTGACATATCCAGAGAGCTGACCCTGGAGTGCATGTTTTGCCACCTGATCCACATCATACGTGGTCACTGCAGTGGTGTGTCCTGACAAACATGGCCAGAGGAGTGCTCTGACTGTGCACCCCTGCAACAGGGTGCCTTGACAACTGGGAGACTACCACAAAACCTATCAAATGTTTTCTGGTTCATAATGTGTTAATCACAAGTGCACATGGACTGGAGTCAGAATGATTTCTCACTCTCATGCAAATGTCATCTTTTCTTCTTTCCAGATGAATATGCCCTTGCAGAATACAAAACACCCTGCTCCCTGCCTTCCAACTGAAATCAAATATGTTCCAGGAAAGGTAATGGTTCAGAAGGTAGGAGTCAAGCGTTTGTTGAGGAAGAAGAGGATAAGAGACTTGTTTTATTCTGGGAGAGCAACGAAAAGCATGTAGAATAATGAGGAATAAGCAAATCCCAAACTTCAGTAATCAGAATGACCCATTCTGGCCCACACTTCAAAAGAGCTTGCGGTCAGTGTGGGTCAGAAACTCCAGATAAAGTGCTTTTCCTAACAAGAGATACTGTGCAATTGTTAACCCTGACCAGCCATCTTTTTAGAAACTCATGACATATATTCCAGGGGGAGCTTTATGTAAACTCCTGAAATGTGTATTCTTGGCCACAGATTCCTTTGAAGAAATCAAAGATGAGGAGAATAATCTGCTGCAACTGTTGCTTTCATAGATTAGATTATATTTGTCTGTTCTTTCCCTTCATCCTGAAGGAAGATTCTGAATAAATTACTTTGATCCTCATCTTTTTCAGTGACTGAACTGACTCATGTACAGATGTCAGAACTCTAGTCACAGGAAGACAACTTCTGTGCAGTTTTTGCCTCTATTTAGAAAGTTTTTCTTCAGATTAACATCTCATATTTACTGCTCTTTGTAATAAAACCACCTGATTGCCAATGCTATTTGTCCCAGTCTCCACTTGTTGTATCTAGAACTGGGTGCTGTAAGAAATTCTGTAAGCTAAAAAATTCATACCTTGGACAGGTCAATCATTGACATCCTTGTGACAGGTCAGTCAGTGACATCTTGTGGCACAGACAGGACCAGGGCCCTGGCCTATGTGATGGAAGCTTTCTACCCAAAGCTTAACGACAAACAAGAGAGCTATAACACAGAAACTCTTTGAAAAGGAATTGGGGAGGAATGGTGGGTCCAATGGAGCCCTTGGAGGGAGAAAAATGAGAAGATTTGGAGTGAGTGAAAAATAGAGAGCCACAAGGAGCTTGTGATGGGATGGCAAAGTACAAGAAATTTCTTGTTGTGCTTTCTGCATTTAGTGAACAGGTACAGCAGACAGCCAGACACTGTGGCTACTGTCCCTCTCAGTCTGCGGTGACCTGACCTTTGTCCTGACCAGATCACACTGGTAGAAGGACACAGAAACCAAACACTTATCCGTAGTGACCTGAGCAGATGCCTGCCAATTGAGCTGCCGTTTCTTCAGTCGGGTTGTTAGACATTGTCCTAGTTACAGGCTTGGAAGACACTAGCTTATTTGTCATGACAACGGGCTTCTCAAAGCAGGTTTTGATTCCTACAAGCACTACTCAACAGCAGACCACACAACAGCACAGGAGGTGGTAGAAGAGGAGCAGCCTTTGTACACCCTGGGAGCGCTGTTCAGTAGGGTGTCAGGCTTGCCTAGAGATGGCTCAAGTGAAACTAATCCTACTGCACTGAGTGGTGCAGGAACCTTTGTGCTAAGGGAAAGCCATGGCAGAGACCCACGGGCTCAGTGTAATCCCAGAAAGATACAAAAGAAATTTGGAAGCTGTAGAAGCATATACATGTTAGTTTGGAAGAGACCTGCGTAGGACATCAACTAAAACCTGCTGTTCTAGGTAGAACCACACAGTAGAAACCTGCAATTCAATGTAGGAGGCAGCTGCAAAAAAGAAGCTCCAGTGAACCCAGGACATCAGCACTGGCCTGAGGGACGCAAGCTCTGTAAGATGGTGTCCAGCCATGAGCACCATATGCATGTCTCGGGCAACCAAAGACATCCAGACCTGCAGGCAGGCCTGTCCGTCGGGTCTGGCTGCATGTACTGTTGCAGTTCCAAGCAATTTTCTAAATGTTAGTTTTCCTTGCAGCCAAAAGCAATCATGCATAGGTCCTTCACTGCACTGTGAAAGGCACTCATCCACAAGGTTCCCTAAGGAAAGGCCCAAGGGGTGGGAGAGAAATGTTGGACATTTTACATGAAAGCTGTAAAAAGATAACCTATCATCCCCAAACTGATTTCCTTCTTTATATCTTTCACCACCTTTCACGTACTTTTAAAAAAGAACTGTGAAGTGTGTCAGCACCAAGGAGTTCCACTGAGATAAGATCCCAGAACCTAAAGCCTAAAGGTCAGCAAAGACTTACTGACATCACCTTTCTCACTGTATCCAGGATAATAATGTGCCACTTGTCCCTGACCAACAAAAGTGCAATGCTAGAGACTATGTGCTGAGCTTCCAGCCACATCATGTAAAGCAGTATTTTTGTATATGGGGTTTTCTGCTTGGAGTCAGAGTCAAACATATGGATATTTCCACATACCTACAGACAAGGAGCTTACTCATCATTCTGTTACTCCCAGTACAGGTATTTCTTGGCTTGTTGCTCAGTTTTCTGCCAGTTCAGACATGCAATAGGGTTCCTGTGCTCCAGTATGAGCTGGGTTATTACAGCTGTCTTTGGTTCAGTCAAATAAAATACCCTTCATTACAAACCTTGCTACCTCGGTGAGTGAAGGGATTGTAGGGATGCAGAAGCAGTCACTGATCTTGTCTTGGACAGTCCTTGTGAACCAACCTTTGCTCAGGCGCTTTCATGGATAAAAGCCAAAGGCAGGAGGCTGCAATTTCATAGAGAAGAGAAGTTTTTTTTTAGAGAAGCTACTGATGGGATCCCAGTCCTCTGGGACCCCAAATCACATTGCAGTTAAGCCAGTCTAACAGGTAGGTGTTGCTGAACAGCACGGTCTTGGTCCTGCTCATTTTTTTCTGCCTTTGCTCCCATCCATGATCTCGTGACCCTTAGTGTACTGCTCAACTCGACCCCACAGAGAGCAAGTCAGAGATAGGGACCCAACTCAAAACTGACAGTATTTAGGGGGAAGAAATATGTTTCTTCCTTCTATCTGCTTGAATGGTAAGCAGGCAGGAAAAAATGCACCATCCCTTCCAGCAAGGCATGGACACAGCTCAGCTACATCAGACAGTCATGTTGCAAATCTTGGGAGCTTTTGCAGAAAGCTGAGCAGGCGAATCACCACTCCACCTCCTACCCCTACTCACCTTCTCTCAGCACAGCCCTGCCTTTGTGTCTGCTCAGTGTCTCCTGCTCACAGGATCACAGCTGTGGTCTCTCGTTTGACTTCTTGTAAGCAGTCTTGAGTCTCTCCCTCTCTCCATCCAAAACCCCAGAAACCGGGTAAGTTTTCCATTCCATTGCTGTAATTTGCCTGCTTATGTTTATGGACCTAAAGACAATGTCCCTGGCCCAGCTTAACAAAGCCAGAGCTCTGGTCCCTGACTGCTCAGGTCACAAAGGTGGTAATGAGAGTGTGTCTTACCTAACGCGTGACAGCCTTGATTCCCAAATACCAGGTACTATCTAGAATGAGAAATAGCCTGAACTATGGCATTTCTATTCATACAAAAGTCCCTCTTTTCATTTTCCTTGAAAATCCACTTCTATTTCCTCACATGTCCTGTGAAGATGCAGTTGTATGCAATTTGAGCTGTGCTCTGAAGATATTAAGCACATAAATATAACCCAGTCTACCAAGCAATTAAACATCTCTCCCCACAAGGTCCCAGTATCGGCTGGGTCTTGCATTTCAGCCGTTTCCACAATCTTCTCTGTGAAGATGGTTTCGTGCACTGAGGCCGAAGAATAGCTCTAGGCATGTCCTAGCTGTCTCTGCTTGGTCATACACCAACAGATGCAGAAAAATCCAAATGTTTCTGCTCAAAATCTGGGTGGGGAAGACATGAACAAAGTGAAATCTGGAGGTTGACTGGCCTATTCAGACATGCTCATTGTGTGCTTTACCAACAGCTACTATGACTCCTGTGTCAAGTCACCCACAGGCTCATTTCTTATGTCCAAAAAGGCAGGGGACTTCACAAATTTCTGTCACTGACAATCACCCTTACCACTGGATAGCTAGCCTGGTGGAGGCGCAAGCATATATAAGAACCCCCAGAAGTCTTGTCCCGCATGCCTTTCGTATGCATTTGGAGAAGCTATGAGATAGGGGAAGAGCTTCTTCAGATCAGCTAGCAGGAGAGTGTTTAGCTTGAGAGCAGCACTAGGGTCCAGGCAAAAAAGCAGACTTCAGCAATTCAGCAACACCAGGACCTAGGAAACCTTGGGAAGCAGCTGGGCAGTTGCTCTAAATAGCTGAGGAACTGGGCATAGGACTCTTAGGCTTTTTGTGGATTTAGATCCTGACTGATGTGAGCCAAGTACCTTAAAACCTCAAGAAACTCAACACATGCTCTGACATCTCTCTCAGATTTCTAAATACATCACCTGGCATTTGAAATCATCAAGCATAGAGCAGGTTTCCATATAGTAGCACTGGCATGCAGGGGAGCCTGAAGGGGCACTTTGATGCATAAAACAACATTTATGAGCACGTCAGACCATCAATATTCTCGGGTACCCTCCTTAGGATGGACATAAATATGAGAACAGTGCTTTCTGCTTTTTTTTTTGATGGAATTTAAGCTTTGTTTTATTGAGGGACAGGAGTAGTTTCTTCCCTGACAATTCTGGTAGTACAAGTGATGAGAGTTTCTGCCTTTTGAAAAAAAAAATGATATTTTGAGAAAAGTATGTTGTGAGGTGAGTGGCTTTCACCTCTTCCAGTTCTGCTCAAAACCCAGAGGTGCTATCCCCAGCATTTCTGTTCCCATCAGAAGCACCCCTTGAGCACAAAGCTTGACCCAGAAGGTCACACTGAAAGCAATGTTTTTGTGTTTGCATGAAACCTGGGGGTGAGTTTTGCTACAGACAGACACGTGCTGAGGAATCAGCTATGATTCTGAAGACATTAAGGTGCCAAGCTGCCTTTCAGTGACCCCAAACTCCCCCTTGCTTTCCCATCCCTGTCAGCAGAAAAGCTTGTGTGAGTTTCAAGAGGGGTCAGTCAGGCTAGTTTAATCCACCTTCTTCATCTGTGTACACTCAGCCTGCTGCTAAACAAAAGCCTTTGTTTAATGCCATTCCGATGAATGGCCAACTGCAAGCCTGGTCAGATGGAAACTGATATGAAATGCAGATTCTTTCAAAGGCACAGCATTTAAATTTTGCTTCAAATTCCCAAAACACTAGGCTAAGAAGGAGTGGGTGGGAGAATACCAGTGTTATCTAGCAAAATCTGTATTTCACAGCCTTCTTTTACCTCTATAACTCTTTTACCTCCAGCACAACTAGTGACCCAATTTTTTCTCATGGAGCTTGCATCATGTGAAGTTGCTGATGTAGGAGCTCAGGAGTTTGCTTAACCTTAATGCAAGTCAGACAAGTTGAACTGTGTCCCACACTCTCACTGCATCAAGATTTTCATTTTATTTGTTTGCCAGAGGTAAAAATAGAGCTTTGAGGCTGTTAGGCCTGGGTTCACTGTGATATATCTATGCAGCTCTCTAACTCATGCAGTAAAATTGAGAAATTTGGCTACTTCCATGTTATGCTGTCTCATGTTCTTTCCCCTTACATGTCACTACATAAGAAATTTTATTTAGAGTTGGTTTATGAGGTCCATAAGAAAGTTTTGATTTTTAAATGATGCAAAAAAATTAGACGTTGCACAACAGACTATAGCAGAAACCTACCACATGCAGTAACAAGCATGATACCTTGCTATTGTTCAGTCAGTTGTACACTACAATTTCTTTCCTTACATGTTTCACCTCTTCTCTGCCCAGCTGAGCCACCCAACCCTTAGCATCACTTTACCAAAAGGGAACTCCCTCCTCTGGAAAGAACTGATGAAAATCTTAAGTGATGAAGTAAAGAGTAGACAAAAGATGCAGAGCAGATAAAGAAGAAATCTCTAGAAAAGCCACATAAGCCTGAAGGATCAGTTTGACAGTGTGGGAAGGTTCTCACTCCTGTTTCAGACAAACCAGTAGAAGCAAGGTTAATGTTGTCCTTTTCCACAAGCAAAGGATGCAGCTTTGGGGTTCTATCTCAGCTAGTCGATAAAAAGGCTCATTTCCACATTCCTTGCAGTCCGTGTCCTGCAACACCTGTGAAGGTCTTTTTTCCACCTAAAGCACCGGGAAAGTGCAGTAATCCTCACCGCTCTTTGAGACTGCAATAAGCACATGAAAACCTGATCCAAAGGATTTTCTTGTTACAATTCCAGATGAAAAGATATAACAATTGGCAAGAACTTCAGATACTGAACTTTTAGGGTCATGTGAATTGATCAGACATAAATAGTAAGGGTTGCCTCCCACCTCCAAAACCGCTAAATATTTTTTATTAAGTGCCAAATACAACATGTTTATGCTAATTTTTTAGTTTGAACAGAGGCACTACTCTTCTGAATATGAATATTTTCTTATAAAACAAAGTCCTTTAAATGGTCTGCCTGTTTAAAACCTTGAATGATAACCTGATCCTTTCAGTAGCAACACCTAGTTGCCAGCTAAGACTTCAAGACATGCCTCCAGCACAGTGACCAGCAGCATGAAACCTTCAGCACCTTCTGGAAGCTCTTGATCAGTTCTGGAGGCTCTGCCGACCTCATGGCCAATAGTTTTGCCCTGCTCATTAACCTGTCCCAGAGCAAACATATGCAGCATTACTTACTCTGTTTCACTCTTCTTGATTGCTGCAACTTGTCTCCAACAATTAAGTTGCAGTTTTTCTCTCCTTTAACCTTTATTGCTTGCTGTCGTCATCTATCAGGACTTTTTTCATTGTTGTCTCATGATTTTTTTCACTCTTGTTGACATTTGGTTTGGTTGAATGTGAATGCTTGGAGGGGATTCAGTGACTTACCATTGTTCAAGTTACACTCCTGCTGTTTTTACCTCAAACAAACAGTGATAACATGGACTAGCACAATCTGAGACGTGATCCTGTAAACAGTGGGAATAGTGAAGCCATACATGACCCTAGCTTTCATCGTTATCTAGTCCAGGAAGACTAGGTAAAACTTAGAAAGAAGACACAGAGCACTGAAGCTAAATGAAATTATCTGGGGTAGATTCTTGCTTGTTTCTTGGATGTATGTGACTCTTACCTTTGATTATCAGAAAAGGCCAGCCCATACAAAAAGTGATGGAATGAATTGCCAAAGGTATTCAGAAAAATGTCAGCCTTTTCAACCATTTCAGTAACAAGCTGGTCACTCTCTTCTGATGTTAGCTGCATTCCTGAACACATGCTTCATGATTTGTAGTCAGTCACAAGTTATGACTAGCAAGCTAGCTAAATAATTATTTTCAAAGTAATTCCAGTTTGCTTCTGGAGTGATGGGGTTACCTGTACCTTTTCTGTCTCTTCCAGGAATATAAAGTCCTGCCAGTGTCAGTGGAGCGCTCACAAAAGAGCTTAAAGAACTATAAGTCTGTTTGTATAAATGCAAGAAAAAAGAATGACTGAAAGCCAGAGCAAAGGGGAACCAGAAGAATCAAGAAGTCAGAAAAATGCCCAAGAAGCCATCAAAGTGCTATGATGAGGCTGAGGCCTTGCATGCTGGAGGTTGTAAAGAGAGCACATATGGAGGATCCTACAGTGCCTAGTGCTAGTCCGTGTCATCACTGTTAGAGGTTAAAACAATAGGCGCATAACTCAACCAATGCTAAATGCACCTATTCAGCACAGCACCAGGGAGCTGCCTCTCATGGGCTTTTGGTCTTGTTGTGCCCATCTATTCCTAGAGTCTGGATCCTACCAAAGCCCATCTTTGGAAGTGAAGGAAGTCAATCTTCCTTTCCACCTCTCTGGGTTTTGGCGGGATTTGGAGTCTGCTGAGCTCCTGTGTGGGACTGGTGGGACCTACGGTTCTGCTGTCACAGCTGAACATGGCATTCAGTTTTGTTCCCAATCAATGCTCTGCCTTAAAAAGAAGTCAGCTGAGTCATGTTTTAATGCTCTGGTTGCTATAGTTAGATGATAAAGTACCTTAAAACTACCATGAATCAACCTCCCCTTTAACTTTCAGTGTGACAAAAAGGTCACCCTCCTGCTTCTGCTTCTTCCAGCTGTTCGTATGGGATCCATCTGCTGCAGGGAATGTGACAGGAGAGACTCTGGAGGCTTTCCTCAGAGGTGTGAACAGCCAAGACTCTGCCACTGCCTCACAAAATAGCAAAGTGCTTGTGTTCCCTTTGGGCTAGCAACTAGGGGTGACGTTAGACAAGGATGTGACACTCCAGTCACTCCACCCAGTGCTCTCCAGCAGACAGTTTTGCCTAGCACTGGTCATTTATGAGGCAGTAGCCCTAAAAAACATGAAGACTTTCTCTGACTCTCTCTTTGCCTGAGGCCAGCTTGTTTGCCCTGAACTGACTCGGAAGCCTCAATTGTTTAGAAAGATAATAGAAGGTAATAAAGAATGACAGCTCTTCATCAAGGGCACATCCTCCAGCTTGTTCTGTACGTTGCTCAGTACTTCAACACACAGCTGCAGTATATATTATCACTGAAGGCGAAGGAGAAATAGCCTTCGTGTGGGGAATGAATCCAAAAACTTTTCAGGCATAAGGTCAGAGGTCGAAGGCACAAACAGGCTCTCCCCAGGGGGCATCCTTAAAGTAGCGCAATTAATATGCTGGGTAAGACAGGAGAATTGTTGTGCTGCCAAGAAGATAATAATAACAGATAAAGGGAGAGAAAGCTGTAGGCCCTCAATAGCATTTGCATGCCTCCCGTAATGTGCCTGGAACAAGTTCAAATTCTGGTATGTCATGGTGGAAAGAAAAAGCCTTTGCAACAATAATAATAATTATAAAAAAAAAAAAAAAAAGATTTAGAAACTAGATGATGGTAAATGGCAAAAAGCTCAAAGTGGTGCCCTCATACTCACAAAGGGACTGTAGCCTCCAACATCTGGTGTTATCAACCAGTTGTGAGAGACTCCTAAATCCATACTCTTTTTCACATTTGAGCCCTAGCAATATCATGCCTACAAAAAAGAAAGACTAGAAAGAAATGAGAAGCGGTAGCACCTGCTCTTACAGATGTAAGCCTTATTTCTTGGATTCATCTTCTATGAACGTTTGGTTCTGAAAACATTATTTTACAAACCTGAAGTGACTACACCAGGACCCACACTTCCCTTCTCAGAGCAGCTGTAACAGCCATGCAGTTCCCCCCCCCCACCAAAAAAAAAAAAAATAATGCCTGAAAAATTTTGTTTGGCGCAAGTCCATACCACAAAGCTGCATTTGTGTAACCACATCCAAAGAAGCATGCAAAGGCATTACTCCTCCACAGTTCCCTTCTCACAGACAGCCCAACCTGCTGTTCAGAGAGATGATTCATATCTGTTATATCAACAGTGGCTGCAACTCCATGAAAGGACTTCAGGGGTACAATTATGTCAGTAGAATCCCTGTAGCCTCTGTAGCCTGATGGCTGAGATACCCAGGGGAAGAAAAACTTCTGGATAACCCTCTCAATCACTCTGGAGAAGAAGGGCAATCAGCCAGGGAAGGCTACTTCACTGTAAACTAGTGAAGGGAAGGAGAGGAAACAAGAGCAAGGAATGGAGCCTCTAACGCTTATAAATCTGTTGTTACAATGTATTTGTGAGGCTTTTCTGCAGAATGAAATTAAGGAGCAGGCTTTCCATAAAGCAGAGAAAAGTCATTGCAATATGAATGTTTTTAACGTTGCACTTGATGATCTTCAAGGTCTTTTCCAACCTAAAAAAAAAAACAAAAAAAACCCAAAAGCCTCAGACAGCTATTTCTTTCTACATGAGACTGGCACAACTTTTGTCATCCAAACTTAAAGAAAATGCTTCTACCTACAGAGTGCAGAAATTACAGCTCAGAAAACAGGAGAGTTGTGTGCAGCTGTGGAACAGAAACAAAGGGTTAGGATTTTCCTCGGAGGCTGAAAGGTCAGAGAATGGATTTGGCAGTCTTCAGCATGCTAGAGGTGGCTACTTCAGCCACAAGTACCTTTATGGCAGCCAGGACAGCAAATACATGGCAACATATGTGCAACTTGTGTCAGCTTTTGGTAGATAATTTCTCAGTACCAGCGACAAGCTGATTGCTAGCATAGGAGGTTTAGGGAGGGAGCATGCAGCCAGCCTAGCTGTCCCACCAGAGCAGAGGTCTTAACTAGCTATATTTTTGGAATTACATGTCCAATGTTCCCCTCTTTATACTTATTAAGTATTTTCTCTTCCCCCTCTAATAAAAACCTGATTTACATTTGCAAGAATGAAGAGTGAACATACTACCAGAGAGTTTTTGTGGTGCTTATTCAGATATTTTATTAATGATCTTTTTACATTTGAACCCAACCTTTGCTGCTGCCTATCAAGACCATGAAGAAAGAAGGCTTGAATAACCCTTGGTCCTGTCCGTACAAGGACAGTAAAACTGCAAAATACTCCCCAAAGAGGTTCAGACTAACCTGATATCCTAACTGTACCACTGCATTTATAGCTTAGCTCAAGCCCTGCCAGGTAAAATGTGCATAATCAGGAAAGATAATTTCATTAGCATACCAGTACCCACTCTCAGGCTTGTGCAGGTACAGCAACAGCATTCAAATTCCAGCTTCACCCACCTTTGACTGGCACATTTGCCACCAAAACTGCACAGCAAATACAGTCTTAATACTAGAGCTCACACAGAGCTATTCCTGTTCAGACCTCAGCCTCTTCACATAAGAGAACAAAGGTCCCAATTTTGAAAAGACATTCTGGATGACCCATCCACAATTACATGAGTCACTGGTGTAACAGAATCCTTGCAGTTAGCTGACCTTCACTTACCTTCATCTTTTACACCACTGCTTTCTCCAGGAGAAAATATCATAGACCACTGAAATAAATTACAGCCCCCACTCCCCCCCATTTTGTCAAAAGAAATACCATCACTCATCAAAATCACTGCAAGCTGTGACTGTTCCTCTAGGGGTATACCCTTCTTTTGTTTTTTAAATGAGCTCACCATCCTTTTAGCTTGCAGAGCTGCTAGAGAACTTTGCCAGGTCCCACATGTCCTAGAACAATGAAAGAAATCTTACATGCTTCACTGGAGACCCTATTGACCAAGCAGGACTTTACCTGTAGTTACCATGTTTCAGCATTGTTCCCCAACCACCTGGGCCAAACCAAGCATTTCGACCTTTACTATGCCTAAGCAAATTGTTACAATTTAATCTGCTTGAAGAAGGTTTTATAGGAAGCAGTCGTAGTCAAAGATGTAGATTACTTCAGTGCTTTTCAATTAATTTTCATAGCTGTAATGACTGAGTTTCTTTGTGTTGATCCTCCTTTAAATGCAGCATTTAACCCATTTACAAGAAAGGTGCTGGAGTCTACACCACAAAGATATGTCTACAGGTCTTGCAGACATATCCAGGTTGGCTTCAGAATGGCTGGCTGGTACTAGGAAGGCAATCATAGACCTCCTCAAAGGGGCTTTGCCAGGAGTCATACCACTGCCTACTGCAGTGCTCAGCTAGCTAGGTCGAAGTTGCTCTGCAAGGCTGTGCACACTCTTACAGAATTACCACTCTCCTCACCTCCACTGCTCCAGTCAAGCACAAAGAATAGTTGGGTAATAACAATAAACTGCAAGAGTAACGAGTAGCGTAATGAAATGAAAGGTGAGCAGCATCAAATACTGCAAAACCAGGAAAAAATATGGTGCTCTGAAGACTACTGAAATTTTACTAGAGCCATTTTCTGACTCCCACAGGAAAGAAATAGGTTCTTTGCAGTGATAGTGCAGAAATCTGAAGCTGGGTCATTCCTTGACACAGAAATCACTGTGACCAATTCTCTATGAAAAAAATTTTGCAGTTGAATAATATTACTATGGTCTATCATAAGACGACAAGCTTTTATTCTTAAAAAATAAGCTGTTATTGATAGAATATATCTAGTAACACAAATAAATCAAACCACAGCCATAAAGGTACAATTTTTACAGTCTAACTATGCCTGCAGCAGGGCTGTTTAAGTTGCAGAAAGCTATCTATACTCAGCTGGTGGGTCACTTCTTAACAAAGAGAACTAAATCAATCAGCTTATTTTACTGTTGCCAATGCTCCATCTCATTGCTGTCCATCTGCAAACACACAGATCTAGCTGAACAGCGTGCTACTGTTAAACAAGACTAGCTGAGGGCTGAAGTTGCAGCTTAGGTGACACTCAAATTTAGGCTGGCAGACAAATCATTTTGAGTCAAGAATACAAGATAATCCTTCTGTACACAGGCATTTCTCCAACATTACTTCACAGTTCATCGTATATGTCCAGAAAGATCAATGAGTTCTTCCAGAATCTCCTGGGAAGGAATCATGGTGGTGTTACAAAGCACAGCAGCCTTGAGTCCTTTCTCCAAGAAATCTCAATGGTAGAATAAGGAGAGAATCTTACATACGTTCTACGTGAGTATGTGTGGGGAGGAGGTTTAGGTTAATGTAGGTGCCAGTCACCTGAATTTATTCTTCTATGAAGAAAGAACAGAATCCCAAAAACAGTCTCCTGACCTGATGATGAGGGAGCATCTCTAATTTCCCTATAGAGCAGTCGCCACAAGCTTCTTGCATACGTACAGATGAGTTAAAAATTAATGGTTAGGATTTGAAGAGCAAGGACATGCAGTCAGGAGAAAAAACAACACAAACCAAACCCAGAAAACCACATTGGTGGTTTGCAAATATCTGTCTAGAAAACAACCCTTTTGTTGTATCAAGTGAAATGTTTGATTTTTCTGTGAATGACAAATGACTATATATTATAGCCAAACAGATGGGATGACCTCTAGCTTCCTTTATTACAATAAGCTGTAGTGGCTTTTTTTCATTTTTTTGATTGCAAACGTATTAGCCCAATAACTTCTTATTCCAGCTCATTGCATTTCTTGTTGGCTTATTTCATTACTAGATGCACCTCCTCCAATCTGGTTAACAGAGGGAGTAAACTAGTGCAATAAGTTATTTGGATATAATATACATGGACCATTTTTGTCCTGCATTGGTTACCATTCAGAAGGTGTATATGCACAGAAGACACCATTGTGGCTAATATCCATTCTTGGAAATGTGAGTGTGGCCCTTCTAACCAAAGCCCACTATATTTGAGCTAAAAAACCTGCTCACTATCACAGTGAATCATACACAGCTACCCTCCTCTATCTATACAGCCTTTGAATGTCACCTAACCCACCTGATCTTTTGATTAAGCTTTCCAAAATAGCCTCAGAAAACTTCTTGCTGCATAAAGATGGGCTGTGATGATTATCAAATTGGCTTGTTTGGGATGAATATTGTGTTGCAATAAACTCATAACTACCTGAGAAAGACAGCAAGAGCAGGAATTGTATCATAGAAAGGTCTGGGTCTGAAGAGACCTTAAAGATCATCTAGCTCCAATCTCCCCACTGTGGGCAGGGACATCTTCTACTAGACCAGGTTGCTCAAAGGCCCATCCAACCTGGTCAAGAACATGCAATACCGGTCATCTGCTTTTCTTACAATATCTAGTCAAGTTCAATCTTTCATCAAAGAATTTCTGTTCTTGACAGCTCCTGATGTAGATATCGCATTGCAGAGAAAATCAAGGCTGATCCCTAGTGAAGATCCTGAACTTAGAAGCTGGTGGAGATCCTCTTTAACAGAAATGACAGGGAGCTGGGCTTTCAGAGCAGAACATCAGACTGTTGTCTGTGGTCTAAACTACCACAGCATGCCACAGAGACTCTGGGGGACCACCTCTTGCTGCTGCCCTGTTCCAGTTTCATATGGCTTAATACACCTGTGAAAAAATTAAAGATGTAAATGAAGAAAGTTTCACAGTTGCCCTATGTGGCAGGTGCTACCATTACCTGCATCACACACTAGCAAGAAACAAGAAGATACAGTCACACAATGTATCAGGAGATTAGAGAAAAGCATGTTCCCGTGCAGGTACTCTGCCTTTGAAGCCATATCTGTCTGGCTTCAGGTCTACAAAATTTAACCATGTTGGTAACATACAGTGGTAGGTTGACCCCAGCCAGCATCCAAACACCCACTCTACCTTTCACTCACAGCTCTTTTCTGGGAAATGTGTGAATAGAAGGAATATTAAAAGACTAGTGGGTTGAGATAAAGATAGTTTAATAAGGAAAGCAAAACATGCATGTGAAAGAGAAGCAAAAAGAGGAATTTATTCACTACTTCCCATGGGCAGGCAGATGTCCACCCACTTACCGAGAAGCAGGGCCTCAGTAGGTGTAATGGTTGCTTGGGAAGACAAACACTGCAACCACAAATGTTCTCTCCTTTCCCCCACTTTTTATCAGTGAGCATGATGTCATATGGTACGAGATATCCCCTTGGTCAGTTTGGGCCAGCTGTGTCCCCTCCCAACCACTTGCCCACCCCCAGCCTACCAGCTTTTGGGTGGGGCGTGAGGAGGGTAGAAAGCCTTGAAACTGCAAGCACTGTTCAGCAACAGCCAAAACACTGGTGGGTTATAAACACTTTTCTAGCCACAAGTGCAAAGCACAGCACCATAGGGGCTACTGTGAAGAGAGCTGGCTTCATAACTTCATCCCAGCCAAACCCAGTGCCAATATGAATGGAGGAAAAACAAATTAGAGTTATCAAACAACTGCTTCCCAGCATTGCTTTTCTTGTGGGCAGCAGAACACAGAACGCTTTATTTTCTCTTGAGAATACAAGAGAACAAAAGGAGGAGGTAATCCTTCTTCATCTTAAACTAAGGTCTTTGGATGAAAACAGATTATTTTTTTTCTTCCCTAAAAGAAAACAATTAGCTTCCACACAGGTGTGAAAACTAGAAACCTGGGGCACTAACAAATTTACATGGACCCATCAACAGGATAATTTCAAGCTGAAATGAATCAAACTTCAACAACACTAAAAAGTGCTCAATGGCTAAGGTAGAAATAATTAACACCTCTTTCTGTTTGTGGCCTCTATTATTCCATTTCATCAATATTCAAAATATCTATGAAGTAAGGGAAAAAAGAGGCCAATACATTATTTTAAGGAAAATCAGATGTCAAAGTATTGAAAGTTAGTCTACTTCACCCAGACTAACTCAAACAGTAAATTCCAACAATAATAGGGAAAACCCTTAAAAGTTAATCTGGTTTGACAGGATTATTCTAGTTTAGGTAATTTTGTGCTTTTCTGTGTTGTGCCAAGCCTCAGTGTAAAGTGCAAAGACCCTCACCTTGAAAGCAAGACCACTAAAGGCATTCTGCACAGACATTCAGAGAACTGCAGTGAAGTGTTACAGTCTGCAGACAGCGGGTTGATTTAGGTTGCAGTAGGGCTGGGGGAGGTTCTTGCAAGCAGTAGGACAGACTGGGATCTCCACCCCTTGCTGCAATTATAAAGGCACTAACATCTAAGGAAGAAGCCAGGGAGGAGTTGAAGGGCTGACTCCCTTTCCTCTGGAGCACTCTGTGAGGAATGTGGCAGAGCTGTTAAACTCGTAGGCAATGAGTTGTTTATGGGGAAGAGAGCTTATCTCTTTCTTCTGTCGCCCAGTGAGAAAAATGTGGCTGAAGTTTCTTTTGACTATTCTTCTCCAGCATGTAACAGCTGCAAAGGAACCTGAGCTGTAAGAACTATCATATTATTACTAATAGTATTTGTGATAAGGCTTTAAAGACAGTGCTAATTAGTGCCACTAATTTTAACTTAACTATTAAATACTGCCATGACTTATCTTTTATATCAGAAGAGCTAAGTTAAACTGGAATGTGGAAGACAAGAGAAAGTTTCTCATTTAATATGAAGCAGAACTTCTGCCTATTGCAGAACTGTCATAGAAGTTGACGTGTGTTCAGAAAAGACTGTAGCAGCAGTAACATTTGTGTGCTTTGCTAAAAGCAGGGGGGTCCAGGACTCAGATAAAGGGCAAAAGGGCAAGAGCTGGGGGCATTGGCAGAGCTGTGTGGGGAACCCTGGGCTGGGAGCTGCAGAGCAGGAGTGAGGGGCACTGGCAGAGTGTCCTGTATTTGATCTAATCAGTGGGTACTGAAAAATAACACTTCGTATTTGTTTCATCCTGTTGAGGTTGTTTCTTCTTTACCTATGATGTGATCACTCTGATGTTTGGATCTCACAGGCAGTATGTCCTGATGGTGCCTGCTGTCCTCCAAACTGACTCTCCAGGTCAAGTTTGCCTGCAGTTCCTTAACCTTAACGAGACAATATCCGTCAGAGTCATCCTAGAATATGGTGCTGTTAACACCACTATTTTTGAGAAAACCATGACAGCAAGCAATAGTCTACAGTGCTTCAACTTCACGGTAATTTTTTTTTTTTTTATTTATGTCCCAATGGAAAAGAAGTGTAAGGAGGGACAAGAAAATCAGAGCAGAGAGCACTGGAGGGGAATAATTAATGGAAGCAATAGGACTTTTTGAAGGAAAAAAAGTGGAGGAGAAATATATAGTAACAGACAAGGAGGTGTTTTTAATAGACATAAGAAATAAGAAAGGTCCAAGAAAGTTGATGAGTTGGGTGTCTCTTTGTAGGACCCCATGCCACAGGTACAGGTTCTGGAGCAAATGACTTCAAGACTGGCAACCTCCCCTTGTTTTTCTGTTTCCTTACAGATTCCTCCTCTCCATTCTGCCCCACTGGCTTTCATTTCTTTCTCTGCCAAGGGCACCACGGTCAGCCTAGCAGAGCGGCGGTCAGTGATGATCTGGAACACGGACAGCATCGTCTTCGTGCAGACAGACAAACCCATCTACAAACCAGGACAGAGTGGTGAATATCTACTTAGTTTATAACATGTCCCTTAAGAAGCAATTTATTCAGATAGAATTTCTCTGCCAGGTACTTTTCAGATTAAGCTAGAGTCTAGGCAGCTTCTTCAGAGTTTCTGTTAAAACCAGTGCAAGTATTTGCTGTGACGTTCAGAGTCATCTTCAGGATGGCAGGCAACAGTTATCCCATGGTCTCTATTATTTTCTTTGTCCCTTCCTCCTAGCTGACCGAAGAGGGGAGATTTTATTGCTGCTGTTTCATTCCTGGTGACAGGTTAAGGTAGTGGAAAGAAGTGATTAGATTACTACTTAAGTGCCTGACATAAAACAATGCTCCCCCAGGCTTCTGCCTGTGGTGCTGGTCAGCATCAAAGACAGTCTAAAGATAATGAGTGAAATATATTACTTTAAAATTAACTACAAGTTTTTAAAGACAAAATCATGCTATTTACCTACTGAATTCTGACAGTTTGGGACTTTATATTTTCATGTTGGTTTCTTTCCTGCACTTATGTTATTCCCCTATCTATACTTCTCATCTGGCCATCAAACAGAGCACCATGTATACAAAAAACCATTCATCTAGATCCACTCCTTAATTCATTGCTAGTCTTTAAGGCTTCTAGCACACAGCTAGAACACTAGGAAACACTGTGAGAATACTTCTTTCCACAGGTCAGCCAAATAATACAGCCATTAGACTGGATCAGCTACACTTTAATTAGGGATAAGTTTTATCTACGTAGATACATAGCATGAAGGAAAGCTTGCCAACCAGAATTTGGTGCCACCAAGGTGTCCACCAAACATGGCTTGATTTTGAGGCAGGGGAAGCAGTAGCCTAATTTCGGTGACGAAAATGTAATGCTTTTTAAGGACATTTTTGACACACATTTTTATGTTTCGCCTTGCACAGTAATTCATCATTCTCCTTTCAGGTTTTTGGTGTTTTGTTTTAGTTGTTTTTTGTTGCTTTTTTTTTTTTTTTTAAAAAAAAAGTAAAGAAAGTAAGGGGAAAAAATTGTACAAGATGAGAACAAAGTAGACTAAGAGGAATTACACTGCATTAGGAAAACCTGACACTTCATCTAGTTCAAATAATATCTGGAACTTTCATATGTTCAAAGCAACAAACCCTGTTTTAGAGATGAGGAAATGAAGAGGAACAAATCTGCCTACATCATGCAGACGGCCGCTGAAAGAGTTATGGCTATCACCTGAGACTGCCTGACCTGCACAGTGGCTATTCGTTCGGTCATCCCCTTTCTCTGAGGTTAAGCAAACTTTCATGAAAGATTGTGAGAACTCGATGTTGGGGAAAAGTCCCCTTGGCAAAGTCTGTGTAGGATTATTTTACCTTCAAAGGTGTTTTATTATCTGCATCTTGTGCAAATTGAACTGTTTGAAGTTTGAAGTTCTACTACTGGGAGTAGTAGTGAATGCAAAACATCAGGCTCAGCCAAATAAACTACAGTTAATGCTAACACCCTACTCCTTGTCTTTCCAGTAATGTTTCGTGTTGTTGCCCTGGATTTCAATTTTAAACCTGTCCAGGAGATGGTGAGTGATCAGTAATATTCCCCTGTATTTACAATTGCTGAGAGACAACCTTTTCTCAAATTTTAAATAAACAGTTCTGTGGATAAAATGAGATACTGGAGAGACTAAATGCCAAAGAATTAGCGTGATTTCCTAAGCAATGCTATAACCCACCCTTATGTTAGGGTCACAGGGAAGATTGCAAGTGTGTAGCAGGTTGGATTCCTGACTCCTGCTACAGCTGGGAAAGAGGGTCAAGAACCCCTCGACTTTGTTGATGCAGACATTATTTTAGCTCTGACCAGAAAGTCCATGGCTCAGTCTCTTGCTATCACTATTCAGCAATTGTTGCTTGCAAAAATTGGTGTGTCACCCACCAGTACTTTGTTGATTTTAGAAATGGGGAAATGAAAATGAAAAGTTGCTACCACAATTGTTTATCTCATCAGAGGCACTCCTCACTGCCAGCAAGCTGTCTTCATGCTCAGAGTACATAAATCAAGAGATAGGTCTTTACTGGCCTCCTCTTATGCGGTTATAACCAGAATACAGCACTGTGTTACTGCAAGAGCTGGTGCTAATGAGCAGAGTGAGGATGTAAGATCAAAGGCCAGATCACCGTTTCATGCGTCTCTAGAACTCAGTTGCTCTGGGATTGCACTAAATCCAGTATGATCAGAACCTGCCCCAACATTCTCATTTCATCTCTTTCCTTTATGTGATCTTATTGAAGTAAAACTGCTATTAAACTGATCAAAATACGAAATGAGGATCTCTGATTACTGGTATTATACTGATTATAGGTTATACATTTCTCACAGTCTGGGGGGGAAATAATCTGTGTTTGTTCAGCCATCTAATCTCTTCTCCTATTTTGTTTTTTTCCTCTTTCAGTACCCCTTGATTGCAATTCAGGTAAGGATTTTTCTCTTTGCACTGTATTATGTATCTAAAGATAAAACCTAGGGCACATGTGCTTACACTGGTTTGTATGTGTCCACACACAGCCAAATCTTGCCTGTGAGTGCACTTGCAAAAATTAACAGAAATTTCATAAAATCCCAGGATGTTGTTTGAACCTTACTCACATGGAAAGCATACCTATATTCATTCCAGCAGTCAAAAGCTGTACCGTTCTTTTGCCTGCCTTTCACTCCCCCCCACCTCTTCCAGTTTGCCCAACTTATTTTGGAGTATATCTTTTCATAACTCAAGTGCTGCTCAGAACTATGAACAAAGGTAGGCTGTGGATACGATTACTAGCTATGTTAACACTTCCATGTCATTTTGTGGTGATTTTTAAAATAGCAATCGCAGTCCACATCTAGATATAATTCTTACAAGTTTTCATGTTACACCTTGAAGTCACTTGACTATTTTGTTTGCAGTGAAACCTACATATTTTGAGCTTTATATGTGTTTTTCTGCAGCCAGAAGACTTCAAAGTCTTTAAAGACTTCAAGTAAATGGTGTGAGCAAGTTTTCTTTAGTCTAACTAGCATACCATAGACTAAGAGGCAAATGACACCCCAGTGAATACAGAAGAAATACTTACTTACTTACTTCTTCTGGTAGCTGAAAAAAACAGCTGGGGTTGCTAAAGGCCAAGATGCGCGTGGAACAAATGTGAAGGTTTTCTTTCTCTCCCCTCTTGACACAAAACTAGAGCAACATATACTAAAGAGCAGGGGAAAGCAGTATTGTGCAACTTCTCTTGATGACTGAGGCTAATACCTAGGCTGGCACAGGATGCCTAAATCAGATATCAGAAGATGAGAATCTAACAGCGTTAATAATCAGAGTACAAAGGCATAATTTGTCTTAGTGCACATGCATTAAGCAACTTCTCCAACGAGTTAAAGAACTTGCCCTATTTTCTTCTTAATTTCTGGTTTTGTGTGCGAGTAGCAAAATATTTCCAAGGCAAACAAACTGTGAGTCTGTGTTCTTTTTTTCTTCAGGATCCACGGGGCAACAGGATCTTTCAGTGGCAAAATGTGACATCGGAGACGAACATTATCCAGATTGAATTCCCACTAACTGAAGAGCCTGTCCTGGGGAGCTACAAAATTATCATAACAAAGAAGTCAGGAGATAAAACGAATCACTCATTCCTTGTGGAGGAATATGGTAAATGCCACAGTATGTTTTTATTCAGAGTAGAAAACATCATTAGAGATGAACTCCTATCAGTCAATTCTTTTGACTGCTAAAACTTCAAAACATCTCCCTGGCAAATGCAACTTCAATTCGTTGTCATTAAGAAGGGAGAGGGGGGAAAGAAGAGCAGTAAAAAGACAAAGGGAAATTAACCATTTTTCACAGATTCAGCCAGAAAATAATCTACATTACAAATCAATACGTTGGCTGCAAGTTTCACTGTGACAAACTAACCTTCATCCAGCCACATCCATGAGCTTTCTTGGCCAAGGCATCTAGACATGACAGGATTCACCTCAGTCCTGACTGCTCCTCAAGGCATTGTAGAAATACTTTAGTGAGCCTTCGCAGGTCAGGCCACTTCTTGACCATTTTGGCACCCCAGTTCTGGGGTCCCATTCCATCTGTGACTAACACTGATGATACAGCCTCATTTTCTTTCTTCTTAGGAGGGCCTGCAAGTTTGCAGTGTGCCAGTATCTTTTTTCTTTTCATTCTTCATCCTAGTGTTGCCAAGATTTGATGTCACAGTCAGTGCACCAGAAAGACTGACAGTCTTGGATTCAGAGTTCACAGTGAAAGTCTGTGGAGTGTAAGTATCAGGTGCAGAGTGGTTAGGAAATATGCTGAAGAGAAAGAACTTCCCAAGGACTGGGGAATAAAACAAGGTTTAGAGTAGAGACCAAAATAAACAGGTCCTCAGAAGAGGCTGGTCAGAGTGGACTTGGTGGTTGGAGCTTTCATTTACTTGTGTACTAATTTCATTTTATTGTATGAATATTGTCTTCCAACTAGTGTTTAGTGGGTTGAATAAATCTTTTGAGAAATCCCCTGTTAAAGCAGGATGTGTTCACTCCCAATAACCTACTTCAGAGGGAGACCTTCATACAGCTGAGCAGCATCTTTAAATTCTAGCAGGCATCCTAGGGTTCCAGCTGTCTTTAACTCCTCCTCCAAGCTGAATCCTCAGCCTGACTTACTTACCAGGATCTTGTAATTTAGAACCCAGGGGAGATCCTGATCTCTTTGCAGATATAAGGAGTTTTGCTTTGATTTCAGTAAGTCTAGAATTCCAGCTTAAGCTGAAGAGTGGAGACAACAGTCATAATTTGGTAGGTAGCCATGTCTGTTCATCATGCTTATAGAGGTATTTATTTTTATGTTTAAGATATGGATTTGGTTCAGGGGTGAAATAGAACTCATTAAGATTTCACTTCCTGAGTGGTATTATCTTTCTGTAACAGCAGGAGAGTTAAGGAAAAAGCCTGTGAACTTATTCCATTCTCTGGCTTCCCAGCTCACTGCTTATCCTGGATCTATTCCTGCATATGTTATCTTAAGTCAATTATTCAAGCATCAGCTCATGGACTTGTTTCCTCTTCCCCTAGGTACACCTATGGCCAGCCTGTTGAAGGGAAAGTCCAGCTCAGTGTGTGCAGGGATTTTGATTTATACGGGAGGTGCAAGAAAAGCCCAGTTTGTCAATCATTTACCAAAGATGTATGATACATGATTATTATTCCTCTTTGTGCTTGTCTTCTCCTATGTTCTTGCTTCTCTGCCTTCATCACTCTGTCTTGGATGCTTCACTTCACTCTACTCATCTGTTTGCTTGGATCACTAGCTAGAGAATCAGGGCACCTCGTTTCTCTTTTTGGTTTCCTACAGGCCTGAAGAAGAACTGGCATGTTCCTTCTTCTTGACTCAGTTTCCCATCTGAAAAGCTAGACAGTGATGTCTCCATCAGCCCTGTATAAATCACATTAAAAGCAGAGGAAAAAGACTTCACTCACTAAAGAAGGGTCCCATGTATTGCAAGCAGCCTTTGAAAGCTGTGATCCTCGGTAACGATTTATTTTCTTCTTTCCAGCTGGAGTCAGAGGGCTGCCTCTCCCAGGTTTTCAGCTCCAACATCTTTGAGCTAAACCGCATTGGTTACGTGAGGAATCTTGACGTGAAAGCCATTGTCACAGAGAAAGGAACAGGTAATGCCTTCTAGACAGTCAGAAACAGCAACAGTGATGTGGTCAAAAAGGAGAGCAGGAGATAGTCAGCCTCTGCCTGCTGAGTACAGGGATGTCTTCCTGAAGAAGCTCCATTTTTATAAGCACAGTGATAATCTCCAGGCAAATGCTAACTCTGATGAAGCTATTTGCAAGACAAAGTACATCTTCTCTTGACTCTGGACATTTCTTACAGGTGTGCAACTTACAGCTACTCAGTCTATTTCCATAACCCGGGTGATGAGCAATATACACTTTGAGAACATGGATCGCCACTACAAAAGAGGAATTCCTTACTTTGGACAGGTAAGCAAGGGCACAGAGATCTTGTATTGAAGATGACTGACAGGCAATCACATGACAATGGTAATGGGAACCTTTAGGGTACTGTTTGGAGTGGAGGGCGTTCTCCCCAATCTTCTTTCTCTACATACAGTGCCCTATTGGTAATTCTGAATATTGAAGACTATTAGTTATATTCTGAGTTTGATTCTACTAGAAATACTTTGAAACAAAACAATACATTAGCTAGCATTTTTCTAACTTTTATTTTAAGCTTGATATAAATCACTGCCTCTCCCTTCAGAACTGACCATTGTATGCCAACCAGAGATGAATAAAAACACTGGGGGGTGAGGGAAGAAACAGTGAAAGGCGTTTAAGAAAAAATCAAGTTTCTGTCTCAAAAAGCTTTTTCATTATTCTGTGTTTCATGACAAATCCCATATAAGTCTGTCAGTGGTATAAATGGTAGGGATGAATCTCTCTCTTTCCTTCACTTCAGCTTTTTTTCAATGATAGGACATCTTATCAGTAGCTGGAAGGAGAGAAGAGATTGTCTTTCTAGGATTTTTTTCCTCTCTGGAAGATGTCTGTATAACTTTCTCATGTTCCCCACTCCTGGTCCATTCTTCAGATTGCTGTGCACCTTAACAGCCCTTTCTGGAGGATGGGAGTGAACAGGCTCCCCAAGGTGATGTGCCACAGTGTAATTCCTCAAACACACACATTCACACACACGCTAGAGGTTAAACATGCTAAAAGACATATGGTAGGAAGCCGGGATGTCACGTCTCAGAGGCAAAGCTGCTGACTGGCCTCAGGCTGCTTTTATAAAAAAAAAAAAAAAAGAAAAAAAAAAAAAAACCAAACAAAAAACCCCCAAACAAAACCTCAAAAAAACCCAAGCAGAAAACCCCCACCCTTGAGGGTCATATCAGGTGAACTATTGTCTGGAAGCCACTGATGCTTGTACTTTCTCAAAATGCAGCAGGTCCCAGTTCCTGCCCTGGTGTCATCACATGGCATTCATGGTCCTTTCCTGCGCTATGAAACATCTGTTGCTGGCCATATGTTGTCTGCCTTCAGTTTTGCTGCCTTCAGTTCCACTGAAGTTAACATCCATCTGAATACTTTTAGTTCTCTATTGTTATTTTTGTTTCAGAGGTCATTTTTCTCCATGCTGTTTCTGAACAGTAAGGATAGTCACTGTCTTAAGCTTGCACTTAATATATTATCACTTTTCCAATCTTTTTCTGGAAAAAAAAAAAACCCAACCCAAGCCTCTAAATGAATGTCAGTTCTAGCAACCTAGAATTTACCTAATGGTGTCTGTTATTTTGTTGTTTGCTTAACACATAAACGGCAGAGTCAGTGGGGACAGAATCAGAAAAATGTTCAAAACAAAGATCTGGAGAGAAGGCTTTCAGACACTGAAAGTATCAGCAGCAAACTCTCGAGACTAAGAAAGGGGAAAATGGAAGAAAGGAAGTACATCTTTAAACTGGAAATGTGTACTCAGAAGGGTCTGACCGGGAAAGAGACGAGATGTAAGAAGTTCTTGCTCCACAAAAGGACTTTATCAATTATGTAGCAGATGCTGAGGAAGCTTCTGCTCCAAACCTCGTAAGATAGCTGAGATAGCTCCCAGAAAGTGGAGAGACATTTCAGTTCTTAAGTATTGCTTTGAAGGGAGAAGAAAATGTAATTCTGCTGCGTGGAGAGCAAAGGAGTGCAAAACTTTGGTATCTACATACAGAAAGATAAGATGCTGATCCTGTTTTGCATTCTTTTCTACAGATCAAGCTGGTAGACAAAGACAACTCTCCTATTTCCAATGAGGTTGTTCATCTATTTGTCAATAACAAGAACACAGACAACTTCACCACTGATGATAATGGCATTGCAGAGTTTAGTATTGATACGTCCAAAATGTTTGATCCTGAGATCAGTCTGAAAGTGAGTACAAAACTAGGCTGAATAGAGACACAAAGAGAGATGGCTGCTCTCAGACTGAACCCCAAAAAGATGGGATGAAGTTTGAATTCTGGTAATATGTGCTTTACCTGGCTTATTTCATGTTCTAGACCTCTCAAAGATTACTATAAAAGTGAGGAACACCTGAGTTGTAGCAATGCAATGGCTTGCTGCAAGGCTGCAA
This sequence comes from Falco punctatus, assembly GCF_963210335.1. NCBI lineage: Eukaryota > Metazoa > Chordata > Aves > Falconiformes > Falconidae > Falco > Falco punctatus. The sequence goes on along the minus strand of NC_137585.1, from coordinate 9,017,373 downwards.
GACCATTTTGCTGCTTTTTCCTCACCAGTTTGGCTTTAGATGAAATTCTTAAATGTATGCATTGCGTGAATTAATCATTCTGATGTCTGTATGTGATTATAATTTCTCTAGTGACATATTTGTTTTCCTTTTCTTCCCCATTCCCTCAGGCAACTTACAAAACCAGTGACCAGTGCCACTCTGAAGGTTGGATAGAGCCGTCCTACCCTGATGCATTTCTCTCCATCCAGTGCTTCTACTCTTGGACTAGCAGTTTTGTGAGGATTGAGCCTTTGTGGAAAGACCTGAGCTGTGGGCAGAAGAGGATGATCACTGTGCACTACATTTTGAACACAGAAGGATACGAGAACATCAGTACCATGAGCTTCTACTATGTGGTGAGTGTGTGGTTTTTGCATGGCTTGCTGAAAAGGCTGGACTGGGCAGCTATCTGGCAGTCCATCCACAGCAATTACGGCAGTGAGTGCTCTTCCAGCTTTTGTATTAACAGCCAGCACAATGGCCAACAACCCAAGGACAGAAGCGGCACTGAGATGGTTTGGGAAAATCTACTCACTCAGGAAAAATGACCTCCATTTCTGGCTACGTTACTCTATTTCATAGCAAGGGACCACCTTCAAATGTCTCAGGCCAGGGTTCTTGTCTCTTCCTTCCAAGGAACTCTTTATGGTATTCTCTGCCTCTCTCTTTCCTTCCTTTTTCTTCTGTTTCCTGATCAGTGACAAGGGCCCCAGCCACAGCAGCAGCAGTGGCAGCATCCACCGTGCCCTAAAGTTGATATTTAAGCATTTGGAGCCATCTCACTGTACACAGCTTGATGGTCCTGTTGGTGTACATTGAACTTGATTGCCACTTTCTTCCTCCAGCCACTACCAACCCATAAATATATTGCTCTTCTCTGCACAGGGCATGGCAAAAGGCAAGATTGTCCTTACAGGGGAAATTAAAGTTAATATCCAAGCTGGTAAGTTAAGTTGCCAATCCGTGTTTCTGCATTAAATTTATTTGTTTAAAAAAGAATGGAATGGTTGAACTGAGGACCAAGGCAAGACTTTCTGGATGTATACAGCAGCTAATGGGAGGGCTGCATCTCGCCCCATTCATGCACGTGTAGTAGTGCTACCACTAAGATCACTATAAATTCAGATTTAGTCCAGCAATTAGTTCATTTGGTATGAGTCAAGAAGTAGTGTCCTGTAAAGATCTTCCCAAAGGACAATGTAGGGAATGCAGAGTGTGTGGCTTAGGGGGCTCTCTGAATCTGGCCACATGTTCAAACCCACAATAAATCTGAATGCATCTGGATCTAAACCCAGGCCTATCTAGCAAATCCAGGATTTTTCAGTTTATCGTCTAAGTGCAGATTGCTCCACTGACTGGTACAGCCATATACCAGCGGAGGACGGCTACTACTACAGCAGACCTTTGCACTTGTCTCTTTACGGGTCCATTTCTTTCTTTGAACAGAGCAAAACGGCACTTTCACCATCCCACTTGTGATCAACGAGAACATGGCTCCAGCCCTCCGGTTGCTGGTATATACCTTACACCCTGCCAAGGAGCTGGTGGCAGACAGTGTCCGATTTCCAGTTGAGAAGTGTTTCAAAAACAAGGTGAGAAGCACTAAGATACAGAAGTCTTTCCTGCTGTCAGATAAATACAAATTCTTTGTGCACACATTCACATCAGATTTCCAGGTTTTTTTCTTGTTTCCACCCACTTGTCTCAACATTACTCTCTTCACTTCTCCTCTTTCTTGATGGCCTTATATCTCTCCTCTACCACCACCTCCTGGCCTTATTATAAAAAAGTAAATCTTAAACACCAAAACCTACTTTTCAGGAAACCCACTCAACTCCCAGATAGTTCCTCCCTCTCTTGAACTATACTAGTGTCCTATTTAGTTTAGACCATCTGTTCTTGAGCATAGCGAGCACACTTTAGCCTTACCCCACTTCACTATTCAATCTAAATTTTTACACTTTTTTTTGTGAAAAAGGCAATTTGAGTTTACCAGAACTAAATACAAATGGAAAAGAAAGGAAAAATAGCAATCTGGTGTTTAAGTTTTCCTTCCATGTTTTTTTCTACTGGTACATTTTGTCATTTTGAAATCAGATTTCACTGTTAAGATTTTTCTAATCTTCAGTTCCTAAAAGTTAAACCCCATAAAACTTTAGGAGAAAACAAAACAAGTGAGATTAAACAAAATGTTTCCAGTTACCTGAGAAGGTCCTCCACTCCTTTTTTTTTTTTTTTTTTTTTCCCTCTTATCAAACAAAAATGTGAAATAGATTTTGCTCTGAATAGTTTCAAAACAGAATCGGTTTTAAATATTTGCTAAAGTGGGCTATGGACCTAGTAAAAATATGATTTGCTTACTGTAACACTCATTACACGTAGCCTGTGTCATAATAAGATTTGAGTCGACAACAGCGGCACAACAGAATCCACCTTTATTTTAAATCACTTGAGGTGGGGTCCATTTAAGCTGTCACAGGAGTTTCAGCGTGGTTGTACCTGAGCCCCCGTGACAGCGGAGGCCTGGTCAATAGAGGCAGTGGAGACCAGACATCTCTCTTCCAAGCAATCTGTGCTCTAACAGAAGAGCCTTCTGCTCTCCTCGCCCTCCATTCACACGCACCCCTAGAGCAATGCTGGGCATAGGGATGAGCCATACCAACATCGGTTTGATAAATTGCAGGTCTGGTTGCAATTCTCTGAAAAGCAGATGCGCTCAGCTTCCAACGTCAGTTTAGTCATCGAAGCTGCTGCCAACTCCTTCTGTGCCGTGAGGGCAGTGGACCAGAGCGTGCTGCTCCTGAAGTCTGAGACGGAGCTGTCTGCAGACACGGTGAGCTGCCCAAACAAACGCATTGCACCCTTCCACCGCTTCCTTCACCTCCATTACAGTGTCTTTCCACTTAAGATTGTTAGACTGTGTTAGCCTTCTACCATTTTTTGCATGCGCTAGTCAAAAAGCATCTATAATAGGCAATACAAAGCTTTTGTTTATCAGCAGTTGGAAGTCCTCTTTTCATGTGGGATTTAGTTTAACCAGTGACTGGTCTCTGGCAGCACATCCCTCTGACGTATCAACCACTCCTCCCAGTCTTGTTTCATCAGCAAACTTGCTGAGGGTACCCTCTGCCTCATCATCCAGACCACTAATGAAAATGTTGAACAGGATCGGACGCAGTATTGACCCCTGAGGTACACCACCAGTTACTGGCCTTCAACTAGACTTTGTGCCACTGACCACCACTCTCTGGGCCCAGCTGTTCAGCCAGGTTTCAATCCAGGAAACAGCTCATTGTGTCAAACAGGCCAACATGTCAGCTCTGGCAATCTGCAGCACATGATGATGTGATCAGAACTGATCTTTCCACACACACAGGTTTTGTGTTTCTTCCCCAGATATACAGCCTGCATCCCCTCCAAGACTTTCAAGGCTACATCTTTGATGGGCTCAATCTAGAAGATGACCCCCAAGACCCCTGTGTCTCATCTGACAACATCTTTCACAAAGGCTTGTATTACACACCTGTAATGTCTGGATTAGGCCCAGATGTATATCAGTTCCTCAGGGTAAATGTCCTGTACATTACTTAAATCTGTTGAAGTGAGTTTTTACTTATGTAGCTTTAGTTATTTCTGCAAATGACACTGTTAGTAAAACACATTGACAAACCCTCCTCATGGACATTTATTGTCTCAATTGACTTTGGTGCCGGCTGTGATTTTCCAGCATGCACAAAGCTCCCACAAGTCTCTGCAGAGATGTCTCTGGGCATCTCTGTGGTGGAAAGGCAATAATGGGAAAGAAGGAGGAATGGAATAAACCCCAGCTACAGTATGGTTATGGCTAAAACTGAAATGTGTGTTTTACAGGATATGGGCATGAAATTTTTTACTAATTCCAAGGTTCATCAGCCAGTTGTGTGTACTAGTGAGACTGCAAGACCTTCCCCATATTTCTTGAATGCAGGATTCATGGCTTCTACACACCATGTCAAATCATCAGGTAATAAAGGGGACAGGAAAGGGATTTTAATATTTTCCTTAAATGAAGTGGTATTCATGTGACATGGACAGTACTGATGAATCACATTGGTACTGATGTTGAATATTGGTCTGGCACAGACTGAGACGGCTTAGGATAATGGCCAATGCCCAAAAAAGCTTTTCAGGTCTATGTTTCTGATTCATGTCTAGCTTCATGCCAGGCAATCAGTGGAGTGTCAGACAAAACTGACGCTGTTGACACTGATTCCTTTCTGACCAGAGCTTGTTTGAAGAGTGCAACAGTGTGGACAGCAAACAGATCTGAAAGCCAAGTGACCTGAGTTCTTGCCCTAGGTCTCATGCTCATAAACAAGGAACCAAAGCACTTCAAGTAATGTTTTCTTTCTCTGTGATACCAGGTTATACCTAACTCAGAAATACATTGGTGATGCTAGTTAATGTTTGTGTGCCATTACCAACAGTATCAGAAATAAATGGCTAAACACTGATCTTCCTTCACATGCCCATGCATATTAAAACATGTTCTTTCTGGGAGTCTTCATTATTTGAATCAGTTCTGACTAAATTGCCATTATCTCTTATCAGCTGAAATTGCTAGAGAGGAACGTGGGAAGAGACTCATCCTTGAGACTATTCGGGAATTCTTCCCTGAAACTTGGATTTGGGATATAGTTCTAATTAAGTGAGTACTGCTTCTTCCATCTCTTTGCCTTACTTTTAAGAGTTACTCAATATGTACCCTGATGTCTTGCAAGGCAGCAATTCCTTGTCACCTCTTCTTACCTTTTGGCCTGCAAAGACTTAGCTTTTTCAGTCGTCACCTGGCCACCTACCGTCCTCTTCCCCATGATAAAATTACTCTGTCTATTCCCACAACATGTGTACCACAAAACATATTCCTTTCCTAAGAAGAGGGGCACCTTTATTTAAAATATGGGTCCATATAACAAAAATTCTGAGTTTTCCTTCCAAACTCAGGAAAATTATGGGCAGAAGAACTTACAGATAGGTTTTTCCTCAGCAGATTTGGGTAATAAGTTCTGTGGGGACTTGGATATTGAATTTCTGCAGACAGAATAAGGGTAGTGCTGATTTTCAAGACCCATTGCCTGGACTGAGAAGCAAGGTATATGAAACTCATCCTTTCTAAACTCATCCTTATTCCATTCTCATCAGCTCTACTGGAAAAGCCAGCATCTCATACACCATCCCTGACACCATCACCGAATGGAAGGCCAGCGCCTTCTGTGTGGAAGAGTTGGTCGGATTTGGTCTGTCTGTGCCTGCCACCCTGACAGCCTTCCAGCCTTTCTTTGTGGACTTGACCTTGCCGTACTCTATCATCCAAGGGGAAGATTTCCTGCTTAGAACGAATGTCTTCAACTACCTTGACCGCTGCATTAAGGTGTGTACTTCTGACTCCATTCTTAGACCTTACCCCATCTTCAAAGAAGCTGCAGCAAAATGACTGGTGTAGATGACTGGATCTGTCCCTGCTCTTGAATGGTGTACACTGGTCATTCTACCTGATGACAGACTATCCTGACTGGATTTGTCCTCCTAAATCGCTACAAAGCAGAGGGAGCTCTGTGTGAGCTGTGACTAGGATGGGTATGTAAGCAACTGTCTCAAGATCCATAGAGGTAGTAAGCAAATGCTTTGCCGAGTATCATTCACTATCCACAGCCATGCAAGCCACTGACAGTTTTATTGAGGTCTTTTCTTTCAGGATATATTTGCAAATGTGAAGAAGTGAAGGGCTTGTGCTTACCAGACAGAAGGAAGTGGGAAAAGCAAGAAGTGGAGAGCAGACAAGCCCTTCTCAGGGGCCAAAGTTCCCAAAACAGGGAGCACAGAAGTCCAGTACTTGCACCACAGAGTATCTGCCCAGCTAGAGGCTCTATTGCTCCCAGGCACTGGGGGACTGTGTTCTCAATATTAAGCACTTTCCAGGCAAGACGGCTCCAAACCATAGGTTCACTGCACCTCTGCATGGAGGGAGCTTACACACAGATTAAAGGATACCTGAAGAAAAATATAACGGGGATCTTCTGTCTGGCTTCTTATTTATGTTGTATTTTGGAATTCTGGGGAAAAAAAAAGAGGCAAAGGTAGTCTAGATTTCCTCTGCTTGATTTGAATGCTAAATATTAGCTCTCCAGTCTCACAAGGAGATCATCATCAAAGGAGGAAAAATCAAGACACAATTTAGGAGTTTTTTTTTCCCCAAGCTCTGTTAAGTTTGACCTAACAAAACAAAAAGGCCTAGGATTGTAAACATCCTAGAAAAACAATATCTCAGTTATTGAGGCTTTCATCTCTTAACCTTGTTTTCCAAGTGTTGATACAACAATAGAAGAACAAACATTGATAACTGGTTTCCTTTGCAAGTTAGTTCAAAGCCATTAGCACCAGGACAACTGAATATAAATATCCTGATCGGGAATCAGAAGTATGCATAGGATATTTAATGTCTCAATGGAAAATGTCATGAGAAGCAAAAGGGAATACTGTTAAGGTTACATCTGATGGATGATTCATCTAACACCATCATCGCAGGCTTTAAATCTGCTCTATGCTGTTAACACCAGATGCAAACACTATCTCACCCCCCTCTAACAATAAAGCACTATTTGCCTATGGTACAAAATCATCCCATCACACTCCTCTTTCTGTTCTCAGATTAATGTTTCGCTGTCAGATTCCCTTGATTATCAGGCCAAAATCATCTCCCCAGAGGATGATGGATGTATATGTGCCAAGCAAAGAAAGACCTATGTCTGGAATATTTTCCCCAAAGAAATTGGTAAGTGCCTTTGAATCCACCTGATTTTCTGTCCTGAGATTGATACTAATCAATTTATACCTTGCTTGAAAAAAACTAATCCTCTTAAAATGTGGAGAACCTGGCCTACCACTGGTCTTTCTAGCTGTCTGGACTAAAGAGCTCCTTCAGAACTGCAGTGTGTTTATCATTCCTGTTTTCGGAGATCATTTCTCTTCCCATTTGTCTCACATGCAGTGACTGACAATTCATTATGTTGCACTACTTGATATCTGTAGATATTCATTATCAGATAAGTTTTCTTACTTTAGCCATCATTCTGCAAGATAAAGGTCTATATTTTTTCTCCTTTTCTGCTACTATTTAAGGTAGTGTAGTATTCAGGATTACTGCAGAGACCAAGGATGATGAAGCTTGTGGAGACAAAGCACCTAGGAACATCAGTATTGACTACAGGGACACCCAGATCAGAACGCTGCTGGTTGAGGTACTGCTGACGGCTCTTACTCTTTGCCCTGTACTTCCCATGAGGAAAGGAAAATGTAGCAAAAGTACCAAAAGCAAGTAAAAGTTTTTCAGGTTCCCTAAAGAACTCCTGGTTTGGCTCTACCTTCATCTGGCTGGGACAGGGTCTGGCTATTCAATCTAAGAACAAGTCCACTCCCATCTGATGTCCTCTTCTATGAGGATCAGTGGGTGTTGGTAAGTGCATGTCTCCCTCATTCAGAGGAGAAACTGGAAGTGGGGGACTCCATCTGATGGGAGCTCCCTTTCAGTAGCAGCCACATCAAGTATGAACCTGTAAACTTGCTTCAGTCCAATTGTCTTATGATGCAGGAGGATTGAGCAGGGGCTGGGTCTTCTGTCACTGCATTTCTTCTGCGTGCTTTGTTCTCATCCACTGCCTGTGTCTCTTCTTCCCGTTGCCATGCAGCCTGAAGGCATCAGAAGGGAAAAGACCCAAAACTCCCTAATCTGTACAAAAGGTAAGGGTCTTACGTACTGCTGTCCTGGGAGGAACTGTAAGGAAGGCTGGAGGTCGCACTCTTTCCCACAGCACTCACTGATGCTGTCCCTCCCCTTTTCCCCAGAGCTGCCCAAATGGCAGCTAATGTGAGTGTTACAGTTCAATTCCCTGCTACAAAATTCCTGTGTGAGCAGGTGCCTGTCACTTAGACAGTGCCTGTGCTGAGATGTTGAAAGAAGGCTGCTGTGAAGCTATCAAAGCGAGATGCCCTTTTCATGCAAAATCTGTCCTGCATTTCACCACTCATGTTGACTGCTGTCCTCTGTTCCAAGGCTAACTGTAGCTTGCAGCTTTCCACTTCCAATGGGAATAGGAGAGGGAATGTAACATTCTCTTCCACACTATCTTGGTGCTGACAGTAGTTTCCAAGGTTTCCTGAAGCTCTGCCTAAAAAAGGCACAAAAGCAGCCCTGACCCTCACCAACCAGCTGTCCCCACTATTATGCTGAAGAAATCCTCAAGGTTCACAGACACTACAGCCTGTGAGCACCACCAGCCTTACCCTGTTCAACTCATTTCTGTTGATCAATGACAGTTACTGCACCAATTGGTCTGTTTTTCTCCACTTTGGTTTTGCTGTGCCTCCTTCTGCCTTGAGGTTCTTCATGACAACTGTGAGTTTCTGTCTATTGCTGTCTCTTGTGCATAATTTTGCACTGTGCAGTTCCTACCAGGAGCATTTCACTGCTATGATCAACGTTGCCATACAAATGACCACAACACACAATATTTTTCTCCACAGGTGCCGTGGTTATTCAAGATGTTGCTCTAGATCTACCTACAAATGTGGTGAAAGGATCAGCCAGAGCTTCCTTTTCTGTTGTTGGTAAATATATAATTAATAAAATATAAAAAGAAAGAAAATGTAAGAACATAAAATGAAAGCTTTTTTAGGATCCAAAATGTGAGTTTCCACTCCTTGTGTGGGAAACTTTTGAGCAAAGAGACTGATTCTTATCTTGTCCAGCAATGTTCTTTGCTGTGTCAGAGGAATGAAGTTTAAATATTGGTTGCATTCTTCACTTTTCTGTTTAAATTTATTGCATTTGAATGTTTTGCTCTGAAGTAGCACAGTTCTGAGTTATGACCTCAGCCAGACTCAGGCCAGTATGACTTTTTTCTACTCACCCACGTGCAAATCAGAGATGCTAGTGAAATCTTTTCCTGAAAGGGACCTGAACTTGGTTATGTGACTCACTAGTCACAAAATCTTTGCTTTGTAATGTTGGTGATTTCAGCTCATTCTAGAAATCCCTTGCTGGGTTTGTGTCATCTTTCCTAAAAATAACAGTTTAGAGGTGGTCTGTGATATATCTGCATAACCAGTGCCCCTTTTCAGCATTAGTTGTCAATTCTGCAATATATGGTTCACTGTAGCATCTCTGGGCTGTTCTGCTTCCCTCCTCTGGAAATAGAAGTTTCCTGGAACAACTTTTTTTAATTTCTAATAAGAAGTATCTGCTTGAAGTGGCACTGAAATAGGTAGTGTTTCTGGTGTGGGTGATTTAGACTAAGGAAAGGTGAACAAGGGTTTTCTTGACTGCGAAGCAGAACAGAACAAATCACTCGGTACTGAGAGCTTTGTGTTTGTTGGAAAGGCTTGCAACCCTAGCTAGACTTTCCACGACTCTGACTACGGAACACAAACTACTGCTTACTTCAGTGCCTATGAGTTGTGCTAATCCCCCCTGGCACCTCCTCTTCCCCAGGTGACATCATGGGCACTGCCATGCAGAACGTGCACCAGCTCCTGCAGATGCCGTTTGGCTGTGGGGAGCAGAACATGGTCCTGTTTGCACCCAACATCTACGTCCTGGACTACCTGAACAAGACAGGGCAGCTGAGTGAGGAGGTCAAATCCAAGGCCATGGGATACTTAGTGAGCGGTGAGAGCCTTGTGCTTCCCTTACAATGTATGCTGAAATTCCCATTGAGGCCCAGTGAGCAGAAGCAGCAGAGTGGCTATCCTAGCAGTATGGCACTGCTGCTGTAGCACAGCTCAGCGACCCAAGAGTCTGCCCTGATCAAGACATTTATTACCTTTCCTTATCTTCTGTTTTTCCTTATCCTATTTTGCTGGGACTCAACTGTCATGCTTCCTTTGAGATTCCGCCTTTCAGACCCTTTCTTCTTTTCCACCCAGGCACAGTGTGTATCCTAATCCTGTTAGTTTAGTCGGAGCACAGAGCTGAGACAGCTCTGCCTGTTCTTTTTCTGCCTGTTCCATGTTTCTGCTGGACAAGATGTTCCATCCTTCCATCTAAGCTCCTTCAGGGATCCCCTGCTGCTTGATAGATATACATTGCCTTTCCACTCTTTCCCATGGTGGTTTCAGATAAATCTGCCAGCAAACAGAACAGAATTTTGTTTTTAAATTAGGGAACACTTCCTCTTCCATGTTTTTTCAGGCTACCAGAAGCAGCTGTCATACAAACATCCCGATGGGTCCTACAGCATCTTTGGCACCAGAGATAAGGAAGGGAACACCTGGTGAGTACTGGGAGCAGAAGTGGCTCAAAGATTAAATTGCACTGAATTCACATGATGCACTTTTACTAGCTAGATCAGATGTACAGAGCTGTCTAAGATCGGGGCTCTGTAAGCACTAAGAAAAATGGCTCTCTGCCCCATGCCAGGCAGGGTGGGCAGAGAGGCTGCGATCCCTACAGACCCAACCAACTTTTTGATTCACACTCCTGCTGTCTCCCATGGAACCCAATGCACCGCACTGCTCTGTAGAATCACAGAATCAATTAGGTTGGAAAAGATTTCTAAGAGCATTGAGTCCAACTGCAAACCCAACACTGCTAGATCCACCACTAAACCATGTCCCTAAGTACCACATAACCAGGATTAACCCCAGAGTGTGTTGGACACCCTTCCTATGTCCCATCTAGCTACTGTTCCTTTAACTAACCTCTCCTAGAGGAGCACACCAAGAGAAAGCAAGCCATCAGCATGTTGGCTGTTAACTCTTCATGTTTATGCATAGCATGAATGGGAGGGCTGAGTTTTTCTGTTCCTACTTCCAATGCTTCTTCATCTCTCCCTTGCAGGCTCACTGCCTTTGTGTACAAATCATTTGCACAAGCTAGTCACTTCATCTATGTTGATGACAATGTCCAGGCTCAAACCCTGATGTGGCTGGCAAGCAAACAGAAGCCAGATGGCTGTTTCCAAAGCGTTGGAACACTCTTCAACAATGCCTTGAAGGTGGTAGAGAATTACTTCTTGGTCAAATTTACAGTCTTTTCATTAAGAATATGCTCTCCCACTACTGTCAAAAGCTATACTTTACTCCAAACGCCTGACCTCTGCCAAGGGCTAGCTCTTCACACCTTACAATGACTATTTTCAGCTCAGCTAGCTTCCCCACACTGTACCTTACACCTTATGAGCACCTGGGATAGGGTTACAGAACTGTAAGCTTGAGGGAGGGGGTTTTTTTGTGGGGTTTTTTGCTTGTTTGTTTGTTTTGTTTTGGTGTTTTGTGGGGGTTTTTTGTTTGTTTGTTGGTTTTTTGAGATGGTAGCAATGGGTTTCTCTTGATTTAAGAGCCATTTAAGAGCTCTGTGTATGCTTTCCTTCCTCTTGGCCTGCTTCCAGAACTGACTGCACTCCCAGCTGGGATATGGCAATTCGTATTTAAAGACTTCTCACTCGTGGCATTCACTAATTATTCCTCTCTCTGTGTCCTTTTCAGGGAGGAGTAGATGATGAGCTGTCGCTTTCTGCCTACATCACCATTGCCATGCTAGAAGCTGGGCACTCCAGCTCGGTAAGGAGACCTTCAGTTGCTGGTATTCAGCTGGAATTGGTTTGCAGTTGTTGGCTTGGCTCCAGCATCTGCTACAAACTGTAGTAAAGAGAAAAGGGAGAGAGTACTCCCAAGGAACGTGACCCCGCTCTGTATCTGCACTAGTTGCTGTGGTAGAGAAGTTCCCCATCTCTATATCTTTTAAGCCATCACTGTTCAAGCAGAAATTGTACAGGTCTCAGTGAGGTTAGGTCTTCTATTTGAGATACCCAAGACCTTTAGCGACATCTCTTAGTTTCTGATAAAGAAACTTGAAACGTAGTAACCCACACGCTATAGTTTAGCCTCAGACATGGTTCAGTCAAGAAAGTAAGTTATTGCAGGTAAATCCATAAAGTCTACAAAGGGGACTAAAAGCTGTGTTGGAAAAATGAAGGTCCATCACAGTGAAAAGCTGTTCTGTCCTTTTTAAAAAGTGGCTAGTACAGAGAAGACCACAGAGGAGATGTTAAACTTCAATATATGAGTTTCTCTGCCTCCAATTTGTCATATCTTTTCTGAGGGCCTTCCTGGTTAGTGCATTGGCAAGGGCAAGAGTCAATCTGTAAACATTTTTTACTTGTTGTAAACCTAGTACAACTTCACAGAATTAAATTAAAATTACACCAGAGTCACTGAGGAGAGACTGCTAGGTTGGATTTGTTTAAAACAACTCTCATCTACAAAAGTGCAGAGTGAATTATTGTCATGGAGGTAAGCAGGAATTAGCTGTGAAAGAAACGGTCTTCTCTTTATAGACTGACATCTTCAAAAACACACTGAAAAGCCGCTTGATTTGTCTGATGTTTTCTCTGAAATCTCTCCTTAAATAATCCTGTATTGTCTCTCCTGAAATCACTATACAAACTGAAGTCCCATTCTCATTGCTGTGATAGTGACAGGAGGAAGAACAGGTTTAAAGAAAATAAATGTTTGGCCAGGTGAAGACTACTGTCCAGAAGTAAACCCATATGTTTTGTTTTGCTTTGGTTTGTTGTGTTTTTTTTTAAAGTACCCTGTAGTCCGAAATGCCTTTTTTTGCCTGGAGACTGCATCTGAGAAGAATATCAGTGATGTTTACACTCAGGCACTCATGGCCTACGCTTTCTGCTTAACTGGCAAGGCAGAAAAATGTGATTCATTCCTCAGAGAGTTACAGAAATCAGCAAAAGAAGTTGGTGAGTTTCAACCATTTGCGGAATTTGGGAAGTGGGTAGAGGGAACAGATCTTACTGATGGTTCATGGTCTAGCCTTAACAATACTGAGAGTATAGGTACATGCACCGACCTCTGCAAATAATACATGGAGTTAATTTACAGCACATCTGTTGCTCCATAGAGATTACTTGTGAGAAAGAGGCCAGGACACAGCACACCTCCGAGGCAGCGTGCAGCAGTGACACCCATAACCCATTTTGGTTGCTCCTCACCCTCTGTTTATTCAGATGGCTCGCAGCACTGGGAGCAGGAGGAGAGGTCTCCATCAGAAAAATCTCCCTCCTTCCTTGACCATGCCCCATCAGCTGAAGTCGAGATCACCAGTTACGTGCTGTTGGCACTGCTCTACAAACCCAGCCAGAATCAAGAGGATCTCACAAAGGCCTCAGGGATTGTGCAGTGGATCATCAGGCAGCAGAATCCCTACGGAGGTTTTTCTTCCACCCAGGTGCCAAAACTCCCTTCCACTCCCCAGCCAGTCCTAGGACATGGGGCACTGCTTCAGGGTGCCAGCAGGGCTTTGACTACCTAGTCTTATTTCTCTTTTGTACCTCATGTCTGAAACACACAGAGACCAAGCATTTCTCTTAAAGAGACCAAAATACCCCTTTTTCTTTTTTTTCCCTCTTCACTATGAAAAGGTTAAAGCCATACAAGATTAATCTGACTAGCAACAAATACAGATACTTGTGTTGGGGATGAGCATAGAAAACACCAAGTTCCAGCTGTTACATGACCAAGAAGTGTTTTGTAGTAGTTCTCCAGAAAATACATGCTTCACCACCATGAAAAACTCTAGAAGTATGCTCTAGTGCTCAGATTTTATGTCCTGAGACCTTTATATGAGTACAGAGATTTCTTCCACCCTAAAACATACATGTCAGAATGGAACAGCTCCATATATATGGGAACCCTGGAATTATGCGCAAATTCAGGGTTTCTTTAGCCAGGATGAAATAACTACGTTTCATACTGGAACCATAACTTTGACCTCCTTTGCACGGGCCACACTGTGTAGCTAATTGCTTTTTATTATTTTCTTTTGCTTCAGGACACAGTCATTGCTCTTCAAGCCCTCGCTGCTTATGGTGAGGCTACCTACAATTCTGTTACACAAAATGTAGTCAAGATCACTTCCAAAAAGGCTTTTGAGAAGACATTTATTGTCAACAATGCAAACAGGCTCCTGCTGCAACAGATTCCCCTTCCTGAGGTCCCTGGGAAATACAGCCTAACAGTGAATGGCAGTGGATGTGTACTTATGCAAGTAAGCGTCTGCTCTCCTCTTCATTGTGTCTCACGTTCTGCACACAACACAGTGATCTTTTTGATGATTGTCTAGCAGACTTCCCTTTATTTTTCCTAATTATTTTATTTCCCTAAACTATTTGAACTCTTCCCCCCATCCCACATTCTGACTCACAGCATGGGGAAAAAAAGAGTCCTTTCTGATCAGGAGCTGGTTTTGGGAGGTAACTCTGGGTACAAGCACCTTCACTGTTAAAGAGCATTAGTCTTTTGTGTCTGTCATTGATGTAAGCAAGGATCTTCCTCACAAAACCAAGAGCAACGTTGTCAGGAAACTTGACTAAGTCTGATATTTGTTGTCTGGAATGCAAGGAAAACTCTTGTCATGCCTGAACAAAAGTTTTTTTTCCTCTTCCAGACAGCACTGAGATACAACATTCACCTTCCAGACGGGACCTTTGGATTTTCACTCTCTGTACAGACATCAAATGCTTCCTGCCCACTGGATCGACCAGCGAAATTTAATATTGTCCTCATAAGCAGGTAATGTGCCATCAACAAACCAGTTGCACAGTTGACAAGGCACGCAGAGAAGGTTACCCTGTGTATTCAGTTCTGCTTACGAAGTCAAGAACCATGAGCTGATCAATGTGTTGATGATACCAGCCTGTGAAACACAGTATCCCAAAAGACCTTGTCGCGGTAACTGATGGTGGTAGCACATACTTGGCCCCTTCATACCAGGGGCCTCCCCAGTGTCTTCATTTGAGCCAGTCAGCAAGTGCATGTGCCTCATGCCAGCCTCCCTGTGCTGTATGACACCAGGAGCAGAGAGCTGAGGTTTGCTTCCCCAGGCACGGTCCCGACTGACGAGGGCTTCTGTTGTTTCAGTTACACAGGGAAGCGTAGCAGCTCCAACATGGTCATTATCGATGTGAAGATGCTGTCTGGCTTTGTTCCTGTTAAGTCTTCCCTGGACAAGGTAAACTTATAGGAGCAAGACTAAATGAGTCATCCCAGGGACAGAGGAGAAGACTAGTCATGATGAAAGCAAAGGCCTCGTTAAGGATCATTTGTTGACCCACAAGCCCTGCGAGGTGTTTGCATGGCTGCACTGTCTTCATTACCAGGTAGAGGGAGTGTCCTGCAGCGAGCTGTGAGCACACAGACATTCGCACCTTTAAAACTAGGAAGGGTTCCAGCTAGAACCTGACCAGCTGGCAGGTGCAACTGGGAGCTGGCACTGCCTAGGTAGGGAAAGTGTAGGAAATCTGCCAGACTGATTCTGAAAACTCTACACTAGAGTCAGGCAGTATTCCCTAAATGAACTGCAGTGCCTCCCATGCGCTTGGGAAGTGCTCGTACCCCCCACTAAGCAGCAGGTTTTGCTCAGTCTACTCATCTGTTCAGCAACGTATCAACTAAAAATCAGCTGCCAGCCCTTGATACCTGGCTAGGACTAGAATGAATCCCATAAACACGCAATGGTAGGATCTGGGGTAGTACTTGTTTTTTCATTGTTTGTAAATACATTTATCTCCATTTCATTGTTTTAAAGCTCATTGCCAGTCATACAGTGATGCAAGTAGAAAACAAGAAAAGCCATGTCCTTCTTTATCTGGAAAATGTAAGTTCTGATCACTATGCATCTAATTTTCACAAAGGATGCAAACAGCATGTAATAGATGCATCTACAGCATGGATGCACTCTGTGAAGTGCATTTATCATGTTCCTTCCTCAACAGTTTTCCCCTGTAATCACTAAGCTACTTAGTCCTCAAACTGCATGTAACATCCCAACCTCCCAAACGGCTTCACAATGATGCCTGCCCCATTAGCACCTAGAAATAAATTAAACAACAAAAGCACATAGAAATTAATCAAAAATCTTTCTCTTTTCAGTCAATATCAGATAAACACCACAAAAGAGGTTCCTTTGTGTGTTATGTCCCCTTGGGAGTTTTCTTGTAAACTTCAGTTCTTCCAACAGGACATGAAAAACTGCCCTAAACTCCTCTGGAAAGATTTCCATTCCTTCTCTTACACTAGTTCATTCCCAAATGTAACCTGTAATCTAATCCCTGGCTCAGCATTTACATAGTAAAAGTAACTTTGCTTGGGTCCCTGCAGAACTAACAACAGAAGCCAATATGCCCATGATGCACATTGATTCCCAGTTTCTTGGTGGCACATAATGTTCCTGTCTGAAATGGGAGGGGCTGAAATACCAAATTTTATCGTCCTGACCATTGGTAGACCCTTGAGAATTAAGCCCAGTTTTTTGGGACATTTTTCCCCTCTCTGGTAAAAGGATGTGTAATAACTACAGAATCAGGTAATATAAGCAGGATAGGAAACCTACAACTTTTCAGTTTCGATTTGGACTCTCCAAACATATTTCAGATAATGGATGTCCCACGTCTGTATGTGTGGCATCAATGAGATTTGGAATATACAGTCTATCAGTTACCACCCTGGTCTGCTCCAGATGTTGTTTTACAAATAAAAAGATCTATGTGATCCCTGTCCATCCATTCCCAGATCTCGCAGAAGAAAAGGAAAGAAATCACTTTCACAGTTGAGCAGGACTTTGTAGTGACCCATCCCAAGCCAGCTCCTGTGCAGATCTATGATTACTATGAAACAGGTTGGTCTTTGATTTTGACTAGTATGAAGTTTGGGGGAGGGGCTGAGACAGCAGAAACACTGCATGCGTTGTGGAAGACCCAGAACCAGCCCTCCTGGAACTCTAGCAGGATCTGGATCTACTGTCAAGACTCATTTCACTTTAGTGAGCTGGGTCTCATGCCCAAGGTACAAGTGGGCATGACTAGAAAGTTACAAAAATGCAGGTGCCAAAACTAAGGACATTTCAAGGATCTCCAGCTTAAGCATGCGTAGGGTACACCCACCTCCAGGGAAAGGCACAGGAGGTGGTCCCCAGGCTAAAGGGACATTTCTTTCCTTCTTCTCCAGAAGAGTATGCTGTCACCCAGTATACGTCACCATGCAAAGAGGCTGTTGCAGAAATGGACTAATAAGGAAAGTAAAAGCCAGGAAAACAAAACCCAAGCAGGTAAGAAGGTGAAGTATAAAACAACGTGAGCAGAGAGGTTGTCGGGGTGAGTACAGCAATAACTATCCTCGCAGAAACAGATTCTTCAGACTCCACCAGGCTTCTCAGGGAGCAGCCAGACAGGGGCCAGGTCCTGTCCCATGACACATGCTTAGTGGACTCAAGGGGAGACCACATTTCTGTTCACGGGAAGAGCTCAGCCTCTAGGGGGGAAAGCCAAACTGCAGAATAATGGAGAGACTGGGAAATACTTTCAGGTTTTCCTCAAAAGCATTGGCACTTAGCAAGGAATAATCTACCTACAGCAGTCCTTGAAAGCCTCCCCCCTGAAGCCTACGCCTCATGGGCACAGACAAGGTGTTTCACATGGAGTTACAGAAACCCTTTCCTGGACAGTTAAAACATTACTTGAGAAGAATACTTGAGGTGACATGAATCATGGAGGCTGTGTGCTGACTAGTCAGAGGTACAATCCTGTCTTGCTGTAGGTCTGTGTCCTGCTCAGCGCGGCGGTTACGCTGGTTATTACTTGCTGAGCAATGCCCAAGTGGTACAGGCACACCCTGCTGCCAGGCCTGGGTTTTGCACAGAAGGGGATGACTACCCTCTATCCTGAAGCTGTATGTTATATCTTGCAGCTGTTGGTTTGTTCCCATTGAAGTTATTTTGTTCTGGATTTTTCCCCTGCAGGACCAACATCAATGTTGAGCAAGAGGTCAAGCATCCTATTTTCTTCTGTCATTAAGTCCTGGAAAGGGCCATTTCACCTTACTAATCACAGTGGGAGTTTGCGACGTCGTTTGAGCTAGTGTCTGATTCTGTTTCCTTTCACAGCACACATCTCTAGATCTGTATCATAATAATGTATAACTTTCCATAAATAAACCTCCCTTTTACATTGGGCGCTGGCTTTTTTTCAGTGTCATGGAACAGACATTTCAATGACAATTCACATGTTATGGTTGCTGGCTGGGGAAGGATGAAGGGAGAAACATATCTGTCTTGCTGGCAGTGCACAGCCTCCTCTCCCAGCTACAGCTGATAACCACTGGTAACTGCTGCAATACACAACGTGTTCAGTCCCTCCCACCTCTGGAGTTTAGGACACATTTCCCATGGCTGCCGAACAGCCCCTCACCTTTCCCCAGCCCTGCCAGGGCGCTGCCTCTGCCCCTGTGGCATAAAAGTAGGGGTTTATGTATGGACATGATGGAGTGACAATGCACCATGCTTAGTAGAGGAGAGGGTGAAGAAAGGGGCAGGTTTCAGTCCAGGCCTGGTGAGTGTCTGGTCTCACGTCCCGGATAATCCCCTGCCAGGCCCTCCAGTCCACAAGACTGGCCAGAGTTTGTCCAAAAGAGATGACGAGCCTGGATCATGATGCCCTGTCCTAGCCAGCAGGAACAAGCCTCTCCATTTTCCTGCACCTTTTGTCATCCCCCACTTTGTAACACTTGGAGTCACGGTGGTTTCAGCAAACACAAATGCTCTTGGGCTGCAGCATGCCAGAGTTGGTGGAAGGGTGGGAGGAGCATGATCCAAGCACTAGCGGAACACTGGCAAAGGGGACAAAGAGACAGGCAGGGATGGCTGAGGAGGAGGGAACAGAGCAGCATCAGGAGGGCTCCACAAAGAAATATGGATGACGTTTCTCTTACCCAGGAGTAACAACAGCACCGACAGCCCTCGCCCACCCCAGCCAGGGAGAGCGATGGGGCAGGAGCTGGGCTGGGTGGGTGTGAGCCTGCAGGTGGTGGGATCCAGCCCCACACCCACTCATTTGCAATGTATGAGGAGCTGACCATCAGCCACGAAGGAGTGGGGAGAAAAGGATGGATCGTTATGGAGTGGGGAGGAAAAGGACCTGCCATGCAAAGGTGTGAACAGGAATGTAAGTGAAGGTGCAAACTGTTCAAGTGCTGAGGACTAGTATGTGTTTTGAAAGGATCCATTTCACTGGGCAATTTGCTAAAGTTGTGTGCAGACATGCATATTTTTATTGAAAAATATTAATCATCATGTCAACACAGAATATCCTTCCTCCCAAATATATTTTTTTTTTCACAAAAGGTACTAAATAATTTGAGTCACTGGGATTTGTGCTTCTGAGTTACTCTGGCCTGACTCCTCACCAAAGCAGATGTCTGAGTCTCTACAGGCAGCAGGGTACCCAAATAGTCACAGTATCCATCAGCCATGTGTGAGTTTTAGAATTGCACAGAGCTGGCCATCCAGGATGTGCATGATATTGATGTTATAAAAAGCCATTTCATTAAGTTTCACAGACAAGGAATTTGTGGGGCATGAAATTGCTTTGGGTAGAGTGCAGATTTCCACGCCAAGTTCCAAAATCAAAACTTCACTGGCAGTAGGAGGGAAGCAAGAACGGCTGTCAGTTTTGTTTTCCTGACACACCCTGAACTGCAGCAAACAACTGATTCGATTTACATGAGCATTAGACAGACTGAAGCAAGATAAATCAATAGTTACAGCAAAAAAGGGAGAAAAGGAGAGCAGGCTGAGTGGCTGTGGACACAGGATGTGCAACTTTCTGGGGGATTTGAAGCCAGTGAAGCCAAGGCTGCAGCATCCCACATGGAACTCATAAAAATCCCCCTCAGGTCTGGCCAAATGTTATTCTGTTCAGCCAAACATTGTTTTCTGGGAAGAGCCAACGTCCTGGGGAAAAAAAAAGTTGCATTTTTATCATTCTTTTGGAACCTTCTTTTCCTTTTAGGCCAAACCTGTACTATTAAAACATCAAGAACATATTTCCTACTGCAGACTCTTCTTCTGCATGCTGAAAATGTAATGTTTATTACCCAATTTTATCCTGTGACTGAAACAGCTAATTACCAGTTGCAGTCAGATCTAACGAACATCCCATGCTAATACTCTTCCTGCAGATCGTTACATATACACCAAATTTTCCCTGGCTCCTGCTCTCACAGGGATTAGCAGTATTCCTTAAATATTCCTTAAATTCCTTTAAAAGCATTCCAACACCTCCCAGATTTCTGGAACCTAAGTGTCTTGTTTCAGCTATACATTTTATGCCACACACCTGAAACTGAAGCCAGTATTTTAATTGTTGACTAAGCAAGACAGGGGCACCCACTAGACTGAATGTCATTTCTTCCTCTGTAATCCAATAATCCTGAGATATCATATCATTCAATCTCAGAGATTTAAAGAGTGTTCTAAGTATCATAAGGTTAGAACTGCTTTAATTTTGGCAAGATGTACAGGCTAAGCAAACTCTGTTTCCCCAAGTGCTCACTGTCCCCCAGGGTGCTCTGCGCTGCCGTACTGCTGCCCCAGAGGCACAGGCACTGGGTTATTGTGTTCTGTTTTGCACATCTCAGTTTAAAAAAGCTACCAGAGAATGGAGGCAGATATAAGTATCAACTGAAACTGTTCAGGTCCTGGGCATGAATCAACAACACTGTAAGAAATGGGAAATGCACAACATACACTAGGGTTGTATGCCCTTGTGCCGGCTCTGCAGCTTCTGGATCTCCTACGGGTCTGTGCATGAAGCTGTTAGAAGTACATTAAAATGCAAGTTCTTACAAATAAAAAAGTGATAAAAAAGAGTATAATCATATGGGATTGTCTTTGACTAAAATACTCTGTCAAGCTCACTTTGTGTGAAATCCTTCCGGGCAGAGTTTACTCGTGTCATTGGAATTTCTTTGCTGCTCATGTGGAGTTCACACTGAAAGATCTGGTAAAGGCTGATGTCATGGCCCAGTTACGAACAGGACTTATGATGATCACACTTGTTCTGGAAACTGAACATAAGCTTTTTTACTGTAAATTATGACTTTCATCCACAACGTGGTCAGCAGGATGCAAAATCTAGATAAGAACAAATGAATGTCCCCAGAAAGATGAGCCCCAGTGTGTAGCAGCCCCTCAACTGCTTAGCCAGCACTCTCACTAGACAAAGGAGTCTTTGATCCAGGGAATTTGTTTGCTCCGTCTTTTGGCTCAGCATCTCTGTGATCCCTGCAGTGTCACAGGTAGTAGTGTCAAGCTGTTAAACAAAAGCACAGCAAGACCTCAGCTGTATGATTTATTTTATTTTCCAGATCTTGTTACCTACTTGTTGATGTTCAGATCTTCTCCTCACCACCCTCTGTCTGTCAGATATGAAGTGTGAGTGATGACCAACCAATTCACTGATCAGAGGCAACCAGAAATGTGCCAAAGGAACCTTCGATCAAGAAATGATGATGTATCAAAATGCTCTGTGGAAACAACTCAACCTTGCTCTCCGATCATTTCTTTCTTGAGTTCATTTGCAACTTACCTGCTGGATGGCCAATTAGGGAGGTAGGGGCCTGTCTGCAGTCAAATAATGCCCACCATCTGATTCATCAGACTGGTGACACAGAACTATGAACACATCTCTGGCACCAATGGCTGTGAAATGCATAGCATCAAAGAAGGACTTCCTGAGGAACATCACTCATGTACATTTTAATTTTTTATTCAGGGTAACAATGAAAAGTTTTCTTAAAAAATTTTCAAGTAAAGAAGCAACATTATGTCAGCTAGTCCTGTAGGTCAACAGCAAGAGAAAGCTTCTTTCTGCTTGACCTCCGAAATTGTCACCTTTTGAGGGTCAAGAAAATCCTAGAAGCAAGACGTTACATTGAGTACAGGACCTAAAAGCCTCCTTCAAGGAAACTTCTCTCTCTTCCCCTTTCTGATCCTCTTGCAAGCTCAGCACACTGATCTCCTGATGCCTTTTGATCCTGCCCTGGAGCCCCCTGCTCCCTCTTCCTGCCACACCAGCGTTCCTGCTGGGCAAACTGGGACCTCCCTTAAGAACATGAATTCAGCAGGGCTCCTGGACCCCATGTTGTCCATAGATTGTATATAGAACCTGACAGCTGGGGCATTTAAAAAAGCTTATTTAAGAGTGAAGGGAGGGTAAATATGAATGAAGCAGGCAGACGTGGAGGGAATAAAACTCACCATACTGTGTATTGACAGGGCTCTGTGTGCGTGCTACTAAAGTGCTAACCTCGCACATTTTTTTCAGCCTCCCACCCTTTGGCTCAGTACCCACAGGGAGGTGAAGG
Source organism: Falco punctatus (assembly GCF_963210335.1). NCBI lineage: Eukaryota > Metazoa > Chordata > Aves > Falconiformes > Falconidae > Falco > Falco punctatus. Next base: position 8,995,104 of record NC_137585.1, on the reverse strand, counting down.
CTGGGTTAGCACTGGAGGCAATTGCATAACTATGCCACATGTTTTCTACTTTGCTTTACTAGAAGTGACTGGCTCTAGGCCCCACTGGCTCCCCTTGCTGTCCCTCCTGTCCAGGTAAGGGGTGTCCACACTTACTCAGTGACTCGAGGTCTGCGCCATGGTAAATAAAGCTCATGTGGGAAGTCCTGAGCCCCAAGTGTGGGACGCGCAGCTGGGTCTCCCCTCATGTCCCCTGGTTGCTTAGACAAGGTCTTGTCCTGTCCCCTTCCAACCACTTGTGTCCAGCGCAGGGTATCCCAAACCAGGAGGGAAAGTACAGCGGTGTAATGCACCCAGGGCAGGCTCTGTAACTGCGTTACAGCTTCATGGCTCATACCTCTTTCCCTGACCTGAAGGGCCACACACGACCACCTCTGCCCTGCCTAACAGGGTGCAACAGAACAAAGCAGAGATGCAGGGGAAAAGGTTAAACATGAGAATATCTGATATCCTTGCCCTGTACTCCATTAGGACTTCTTGTCTTGCTTTCCTGCAGCAATCTCCATCTCAAAACTCTGGACAAACACGTATCAGCTGAATCCCAGCTCCTCTCTGCTCTGGGGCGGGCACCAAATGACATCTGGCTTAGCTGTGGCACGGAGAGAGGCCTGGGCTTGCCCCACGTTACCCAGCAAGGCAGTAACTGAGCTAAGCAAAAAGCTCTTCCCTCCTGCTTCAGGTCAGCCAGCAGGCTCTGGGCAGGAGGCCCCTGTGGTGCACGACCAGGTGCCCCCCGGCACAGCTGGAGGAGCCCCCCCCCTTGCCCAGCCACCGCAGCAAGCGGGTCCTGCACTGGGCAAATACAGCGTGGTCTGTCCGGCAGGAGGTCCCAGCGCAGCCTTCTGCTCTCTTATTCTAGCGAAGCCATTCAGAGGGAGGCAGTGATCTGGGGTTTCAGTTTTTTGTAGCAAAACAAACATCAAGTCTAAATGGGAAAAATCTTTGAAACACCTACATCATGGAAGTACGACCTTTTTCTCTACTGGCACTCTTGCTCATGGCCTTGTGCGATGAAGTTTGGATTGTCTCTGGGAATGACTATCTCATGGCAACTCTGAGCACCAGTTCTGTTGTTGAATAACTCTCTTGGGAGATGCCTTTTTTCCTTCTGTCTGCTCAGTGTTTCTCTGTATGCATCTTGGCCCATTGCCTCTGCTCCTGCCACTGAGCACCTCTGAGAAGAGGCTGACTTCAGCTTCATTCCACCTGTCTTGAACATCAACCTCGGGGCCAGCAGAGGGACCTTCATAAGATGCTTGTGCCTCATCTGAGGAGAGAGGAGGCCCTTGCAATAACACCACAGCTAAAGAAAAACACAAAGTCTATATTCATTATGTATGTCTTCTAACGTGGTAAAGTTTTATCTGAAAAAAAGGACTCATATGACTCAAAAAAAGTATAGTTAATTGGCCAAGTGCTGTTTTCAGATACATTTGTAAATATTTTGGCTTTTCCTCTCCCCTTCTTTGCAATAGTCTGAGTAATACAAATGTATAAATGAAAACAGCTTTTCATTCTTTACTACATCAGGGATTATCTTATATACGCAAAATACCTGTAAATATGCAAACAGCTACTTTCTTGTCTATATATTTTAAACTTATTAGATATAATTCATTAGTTACTTGTAGTGGCTTTAATACTGGGATTTCAACAACTGATCCTACTCTGTCTACTGTGCACTGTAAGTATCAGACAGACACACCGCACATTTCTCATGCCAGAGGGTTAACAACATTGCTTGAAGCCTTTTTGGCAACATACAGTACAGGTTTCTTTTAAGGCAAGACAAAGTTTATACACAGAAGAGATGTTTCTTATAATATAGCTGGGAAAGTTGGATAAACCATACTTTGTAGAGAGCTTACCCTACAAATGGGCTAGTCTTACATCATACAAAATATAGTCAGAGGACTATTTATAAAACCCAGCTACTGATTGGGTTTTCAATTTAATCTACAAAGTGCGTTAAAATGAGAGTAATTAATCGGTGCCTGTGCCATGCCTGAATTTACTCATTTGTTCATATGACACCACAGAAATATATTTGGCAGCCCAGCTGTCTGCACCTGGGAAAGGCAGCTAATCTGCCACCAGGCTCTTCTCTCAGGTTAAGATATTTAACAGGACATTAAAGTGGATAATCTTTATTAAGTCTGATATTTTCAGTTTAATTTGAAGTTTAGCTGATGAAGGATTTCTATGGCATTGCATTTCATTGCATATCTTCCTGTATCTGCATGTTGCGACTTGTGTAATGTTCATATTGTCTGAGGTTTTCTGATAGAGGAACTTCTTTTCACTATGGCCTGTGAAATATTTTGTCTCCCACACAAAAACAAGCCCTTTTTTATCTCTCTGGGTATTGCTGTTACTCCTATTAATTTATATAAGTAATTTTCCTTGTAAAGCTTTTTTGCCATTTGAAATAAATTGCTTTGGGTTTCTTTGCTTTAGATATATAGGCTGGAGGCTGGGGAAACTAGTATCATTATTTGGATTTCCTTTAAAATAAAAATACTGAAATCTTTTCTTATTTTTTTTCTCCTGAAGGATCTTTTTTCAGCCTTTAGCCGAACAGCTAACACAATTTTGCCAGCCAGAGCTGTAAATGTAAGTCTCGGGTTTTACAGTGACTGTTTCCTCACCCATCCCCAGGCAAAGCTGATGTACGTACCAAAGAGAGACTTTGCTTTGCTAGAGTTCCTGGTTTCTACCAGGGATCTTAGGTGAAAGTGCATGGACCACCTTAGGCATGATACCAGTATCACCAAGAACTGTTTCCTCAGCTTTTTCTTTTAACATATGTCTTATTGAAAGACAAATGTGAAGTTCGGGTTTTATTGTTTACATTTGGCTTTGAGGGCTGAGCTTTGTGCTACAGTCCTTGAGGAGGCAGACCAGGAACATAGCAGAGAAGCAGGTGCCTTTCTTGGGATTATTTACATTTTGTGACTGTGGTTCCAAACTTGCTTAAGACTGCTGGGACAGACAAGGATTCCTGCTCGTAGCAGTGCTGTGGTAGTACTAAGGGTATTTACACCCACCCACAGACACCTTTTCTTCCTGCAATTGCAGTGACTGGTAAGCCACCCTCTTATTAAGGGACAACTGATAGTCATCCAGGAAGCTGAATAATAGAAACTGGAAAGAAGTCAGAGGAAAATATACCATACATAATATATGGTAATAATATAGTATTAATTGGATTAAGATGATTAAAATTGCACAGCTCAATATCTTATTTTTTTTTCATCAAGAAGTATGTTTTCTATAGTGGTCATAAACTTGGAGGTGTAGGACATCACGTTTTTCTTTTGTCTTTGCTAGGCAATGCAGTTAAGACTGTATGACATAGGAAACTGCAGAATAAGGTTTGCTGTGACTGGAATTTATCTATGTTTATGACGGCCTGTCTTAACTTATTAATTGCACCTTTTGTGTCAGTCAGTCCAACTCAAAATAATGCATTTTAAAGTGCTGGTGGAAAGGAACCTGTGAAGGAAATATTGTGGAGAATTAAATGCTCCAGAAAATTATAAAATAAAAGAGTCATAATGATATATTCAGGCAAAGTAGAAGCCTTCCTATGGCATCTGTTTCTTATTGACCTGGTGTCTTGCTCCATTTAAGTATGATAATACCTGGAAAGGAAATCCAATGCATCAGCACATGTAACTTACCAGTATATCACTGTAACCTTTCCGAGAATCATTTGGAATTAAGCTAATTTTCCCCAAGTGTTCTTTAGAACAAAATAAAATTTTAGAATAATGTTATAGTTTTAATTTAGCATTGGAAATAACTTTCAAAAACCCTCTATGGAACAACCAAAAGATGTGCTACCTTTAAAAGTGAGAGTGCACATATATAATCATTCATTTTCAAGCAGGATGAACCAAAATTAATTGCTGTCATTTAGTATAAAAATCCACTCTGCTTGGAGGGTTATAAGAAATCAGATTTAGGCATTGTGGCTAAATGAACCATTTACTGTGATGTGGCCAAATTTAAATTCTTTGCGATCAACAGTTAGGTACAACAATTCACTTAGGTTTTGTATCAGCTCAATATGGAGACTAGTCACTGAAGATATTAGATACATACAGATTGCCTCTTGATCTGCCAAGGGTGCAGTGACCTCAGACACGTGTGAAGTGTTATCATAAAGGTAACATCTTTCCTGTGGTTAAGATCATGACTGCCAGTTCCCTGGAACCATCGCCATCTATGGCAAGGATGCTGCATGCCTTTTTCAGCAGTGTTATCTTTTATTAGACCAGCTAGCCTTGTTGGAAAAAGTACCCAGTCTTTCAGACACACAATCTCTCTCTCCTTCAGACTGAAAAAGCACCTAAAAGCTTTCAAGCTAAGTAGAAGTTCAGACCGCTTGTTCTGATTATGGTGAGAGGGGAACCAGCTGAAGCACCAACTGCTGGAGCTAAAGGGTGGTTAGTGCTTGTGGAGCGAGTTGGACATCAGGGTGCCAGAGAGCTGGTTCCTGGGGTACTGAGAAGCAGGTATTTTATACCTTGTGGGTGGTAAATTAGTAGAATGAAGAAGACAATGGTGAATAGGACATCCATCAAATCACTGGTTTTGATGGTCCTGTAGATCTATGAATTTTTGGTTTACATGCTCATCCTTACGGCGTACTTTGCATGTGACCATTCAGATTTTTTGGGGGGCTCAGTTTACAGCAGCCTGAATGAAAACAGGCAACTTGGGATGAGTCATGTATTCCAGCAAATGGCCAGGACACTATTGCTTTATTTACTAAAGGAGTTGAAGATGGGAGTGAGAGGACAGGTGATAGGGGGCACTTCTGGAGAAAGATCTGTATAGTTTTTATTACTTGGTAGTTACACAACCACTTTTGCATCAGTGTTTCCATCCTTAACTGATAATCTGCTAAATCTTTTGGTTTGAGTATGTGTTCATTCCTTCTCCATATGACATTTATGTAACACTTCCCCCCCCCCAGAAGACACTGGCTGCCTCCCAACTGTTTTCCTAACTTTTGTGGTTTATAAAAGGTGTTAAATTTTATTCCACAAGAGACTGTGCCTGAGTTTTGAATACCATTCTTAATCTTCCTTTCATCCTCAGACATGTCTCCTAGTCCTTTGCACTGCTCTTCCCTGCAGTTTTCTGGCTACAGTGCCAGAGTCAAGGCACGCTGTACAGCTGACAATCAGTCTTAACATTCACTCTTTTTCAAAGCTTAATCTACAGGCAAAGAGCAAATAGGGCTGCCTGTGCCGTCGTGATCTAGCAAGCTCCCTTGCACAGAACAGAGAACCTCTGCCATGATTGTGGCTTCACACATTCAAGGTGGTTTGTGCTGAAGCATGTTCTCTGCTAGTTTATTCTTGCGCAATAGAAATCTTCACAGGGATCATGAATCTCTAGAAAGAGCTTTACTGAATCCTTTCACTGCACAGGCACAGGAGGGCATGCTGGCAGCCCTATAGCTCCAGTTTTGTACTTTTCTGTGGGCTAGTGCAAACACCCCACTTAGGATTCTCAGAGAGTGCACGTAGTTTGGACTGAGTATTTCTGTTCCATGACCTGCTGGAATTTAGTAAACACTTTTTATTACTTCAAATTCTGGTTAAGCTGCTACAGCCAGAGGTTTACAGAACACCAAGACAAGTGAGCATCACTATTTCTGAGTGACTTTGTTTACAAACATGACTCACAGCAACACAGAGCTGAATCTGGCAAAGAGAAGGAGGAGCCACCTGGAACATCTGCACTCCAGGTGACACTGAATGACAGAAGATGATCACCATGCCAGGGAAGCAAGGATGTCTCCCAATGGCATTGTGCAATATTTGCATACTCATGGTGGAAACAGAACTTATTTCCATGTCTAAAGCAGTACCCCACCTTTTGGATTGTACTCCTGACAGATTGTCTAACACATAGTAGCTCTGTTAGCAACTGTGTCAGCAAACTACTGCAGTAGTATGCCAACAGAAATGTTTCTGTCACGGGGTTTCCTCTTGCTCTTAAAATACCTATAAACCTGGCTTTCGGCTTCAACAGTACCCCACATCAGAGTGCTGTGATTGCACGCTGCCCACAGGGAATATTACCCTGTGTTGAACATAGTTCATTTCCCCAATACTGTGGATCTCTGGTGGGTTAAAGAAAGCAGGGTATGAATTATTCAAAGATTTCTAATATAAGCACTATCCAATAAATGCCCTTCCCCCACTTGGAAAGTCTCTGGCCAAATACTGTCCCTCTGTTCCAGCTCCTCCTTACGCCTCTCCCTGTTTCCGGATGGGCCCTGGCCCCCAGCCCTTATCTCCTCCAGCCCCTGGGCTGTTTGCAGAGAGCAGTTATAAAGAGGCTGACGGAGCAGAGAGTGGAGGGGAATTACAAGGTGCAGGAAAACAGCAGCACCGGACCAGACTGGGTGTCTGCCTGACCCGTCACAACCTGCTCTGCACCATGAGGAAGGACAGTCCGCACAGCAAACCAAACATCTTCCTCCTTCTCCTCTTCCTCCTTCCTGGAAACACCTCTCCCACCACAGAACCGTAAGCTACACAGGCGGAGGGGGGAGGGTGGTCTTACTGCTCCTTTTTTTCCTTCAGTTTTCTTCTTTCCTGTCAAACAGCTGTGAGTTTCTTCCATTCCTGCCCCACGTCCCACTACCAGCCAAGCCCTGAGCTTCCAGCACAGCTCTGCCAGTGCTCCCCACTCCCACCCTACAACCCCCTGGGTGTGCAGCCCTGGGACACCCCACCCCCCCCACCCCCACCCCCCCAGTTCTGCCAGTGCCCACACTCCTGCCCTGCAGCTGCCTGCTAGTCCAGACCTGGATCCTTGCAGCACCTTTGCCTAAGTATATTCCTGCCTAGAAACCTTCAGGTGCCTGGAGTTTTGTGGGCATGATGCCAGAATCCATGTACTTACCTCTCCTGTAGTATCCTTGTTTTAATCACTGAGTTATTTCTCCCCGTTCTCCTGTTGCTTTCAAGCCAGTTTGCTCCCCTTTCTCCTGATTCTTTCAAGCCAGTTTGTTTCCCTTGGCAGCATGAGATGTACTTGTTCCCAAAGAGGATCTATGACCTAGATTCTCTTCCTCTGGCATGGAGCCTGGTGCTGGCACCCTCCCCTGGGGCATCTACCCCAGTGTTCTGCAGACCAGCAGCATGGCTACAGTGCCCACTCTGCTGAGGGCCCCCAGGAGAGGAACAGCCTGGGATGGCACAGGTGGACTGGAGTCTGGCATCCCCACCCAGCCTCTCCTACCAGAGAGAGGTGTTCTGCAGCCTCTAGTCTGGATGGGAACAGCTTCTCTCTTCAGACCCTGGCTGCTGTCCCATGCTGTGCCTCTTGCTGTGCTGGCAGAAGCGCAGTTCTCACCAACGTGGATCCCATAATGATGGCTAAAGGGGAGTTCATGCCCACAAGCACCGCAGTAGTGGTAGCAGCTGTAGCAGAAGGTGCAGCGTTACTGCTGGTGCTTGCTGTGTGGTCAGAGGTGAAGTGGTGACTGGCTCGGACTGAAGGACCTTTGACTCACACTGTTCCATCAGCCCCTCATTCACCTGTCCTGTTTGGGTGCTTCTCGGGTAGATCTGCCAGCCAAGTTTGCTTTGAGGTCACGCAGAGCCCTTTGGTCTCCCTACAGTAATTTGATATAATTAAGTAATTAAGATTAAGTAATCTTAATTCACCTCTGCCCAAGATCAGGGAGAAAGGGAATGAATTCCATACTGCTCAGACCTCCTATGAGTAACATGCTGCTCTTTGTCCCTGACCTGAGCACCATTTGGGGAGGGGAGAATGAGGAAGGACTGAGGGGGTGAGGGAGAAAGGGGTGTAGTTGGGACCCACAGGATGGAGATAGGAGGCCAGTGTGTGGGCAGTGGTGTCTCAGCAGTGAATTGCTAGGTAGTATGAGGGTAGTGGGTTTGGTTTAAGTGCTGTAGGGTAGATGGGGTGCTGTGAACACAGAAGGGAAGCTGCCCTTGAACTGAAGACAAAATGAAGCTTCCAACCAAGACTTGCTTACTGTGCTCTGCACAAGTAGGGAAATCGCTTCTTCGAGCAGCAGCAGTTGCTGCTGTTTCTGTTTCAGATGTGACTGGCTGCACAAGGGACACAACTGAGGTTCAGATTATATATTAGAAAAAAAAAAAGAACTTATTCACCAAGTTAGAGCAGCACTGGAACAAGTGACCCAGAGAGATGGTGGAAACTCCATCTATGGAGTCCTTTGCAATAGTCCTGTTCCAGGAGAGAAGTTGGGCTTGAGATATCCAGTGGTCGCTTGCAATTAAAAATTTTATGAGTCTGTAAAATACTGACAGCAAGATTATTTTTTTCTTGCTCTGGGTCTGTTCTGGAAGAATTCAACAGGAGGTTTTGTTCTCCTGTTCTGGTATGTGGTTGTGCATGCAAGCTGTTTTACAATGCAGTGTACATGCTTGGAATACACTGCATATGGTCAGAAATGCAAGGTCACGATGGCACTTGAATTGACAGGTGTGGATTTGGACCGATGGAGCTGATGAAATTCACTGCCTTCTCTGGTTGGGTGTTTGTTCTAGGAAGTAGCTGAGAGTCAATACAGACATCAGTCCATCTTAAGCTAGAGTATTACCTTCTCTATATACACAAACATCATTTTTGCCTCAGCCACTTTCTCTAGGGTCTCCTGCCACTCCTTGGTGCCTGTTTCTGACAGAGTCACTGCCTCTGCTGTCAGAACAGTTCACTGCATGCAGGGAGGCTTCTGAGGTCTCTTGGGCAGCCCAAGTGCTTTTTGTCCTGGAATGGACTTTGTCACCCAAGTTGTTTAAAGCTCCCATAGTACTTTAAATCACCCAACTCTTTTCACCAACACATCCCAAAACGGCTAAAGGGAGTTCTATGAACAACATAGTTCACACCCTTGTTTCAAAGGCAGGGAAGCTGGTGTAGGGGGAACTTCTGTGCATTGGCCAAAATTTCAGCAGAACAGTGAACAGGAAGAGGAATGAGGCCAAAATCCCCATGAACTAGGTCACGCTGTCCCTTCAGGAGGCTGGATGTTACAGTCAGATTGCCAGTGCCGCTGACAGGGGGCAGGGGAAGCAAAATCAGGGGAAGCAGGCACGGGGTGAAGCTGTGGTGAGAAGTCTATGGAAGAAGGGGAGCACTGGAGCAAGCAGATAGTCACAAGCTGTAAGTCACTGCCTGGGTGGCTGGAGCTCCCTCCTTTCACTGCTTCTGCAGCAGCACGTACTGACTGGAGTTGCTGGCTGGCTCCTCACCGTGCTTTATCCTGTTGCCTGGTAGTGAGGGAAATGGAATTACTGCCTGGGTCCCACTGCCTCCACAGTAGCTTTAGGAATTCCCAAAAGCTCAGAGCCCAGGCAATAATGTAGCTCTGGATGGTCCCAGCTATCTCTTTCCCCAGGGCTGGCAGCACCTGGCAAGGTGCCCATTAGCCTTCCACAGTGGAGAGCCCATGGAAAAGCGGTATGAGCCATCCTGACCACAGGTTTCATCCTATGCATATACCCTTCAGACTGAACTACCACCAGAATCTTCCAGTGCTGCATCTGGATAGCTCGAATGTGCACAGGGAAAAAGGAGTACCAGGCCCTTAAAAGTGGTCTGGCATCAGACCAGAGGACTACATTGGCTCTGTAATCTCTCTGTCGTGGAAGCCAGTCATAGGTAGTGAGGGACAGAGTAGAGGAGCAAGGCAAGTACTGCGGAAATTAATTTTCTGTCTGCTGTAGCTTTATGAAGCTTTTATCAGAGGTTCAAGGTCTTATTGTGGCAGGGATTACACCTGTGCTGATATGTTTTCTAGCCATTTCTGGGCAATGAAGTTACACAGGACATTTTTAGTATCCTGCATATCAGGTGTAGCTGATCTTCTTGCCCTCGTGAGCCTCATACCAAATTTTATGAAGGCGGTGCCACAGGGCAGATACCATACGTCGTGGAGAGTTACTAGCAGGTGAGGAGTGTCAGCTTCTTTTAGGAGCCTGCACTTGGCTGGACTCGAAGTTAAGGCTCTAACAACTGTTCGACTTAGTGGCATCTGCTGGTTCCTTTTGTCCCTCACCCGAGGGAGGACAGTCAGCTGTGGTCTGTCACTTGATGCAACCTGGAGCCACAGCCTGGCCATACCAGAATTGTACATTTGGATTGTACAGCACACAGGAGTATTAAGTTCCTCAGTAATTGTGTATGTCAGTGAAAAGGTTTCTATTCCCTTCTATTTTTAAGCCAGCTGCTTAATATTTCACCTGGTGGTGCTTACTACTCCTGTTGTCACAAGTGATGAACAAACCATGCTTTCTTTTGTGCACGTAATGTCTTTATAGCTTTCTGTCATACCTTTTTCCACACTGAAAAGTCTTAATCTATGTAGTGTCTCCTCCTATGGAAATCATTCCAGATTACAGATCATCGCTGCCATCTTTCACTGAATCTTTTCTGCTAAGTCCATTTTATAAATGTATGTCATGTGAGGTGCGGGAGTACCTTGCAGTTATACAATGGCAAAAAGATACATTCTGATGTGTCCCCTATTCCTTTCTGAACACTTCCCTACAGTCCATTTGTTACTTATCACTGAATGAGAATTTTTCAAGAGTGATCAACAGTGGTCACGTCTGAGTGGTAATAGCCTGCTTATCAATACAGCATATATACAGCATATATACAACAGTATATATGCTGTTGGGGTAACTTTTTCCTTCCTCTATGGATTATTTTCCCTTTATATGAAGTTCATTTGCCATTTTTGCTACACAGTCCCACCACACAGTCCCACCATATGACAAAAGTTTCCCACAAATATCTAAGTCAGTTTTAGGTATTTTCTTACCCTGCACAATTATCAGAAAATTATACTTCCCAGATCATTTAGAAGTGTACTGAACAACAGGGGTCCCAATACAGGCTCTGGAAATTTTCACTTGTTCCTACCCTTTGTGTCCTATCTTTTGACCAATTATTCCATGTCAGAATTAATAATTTGATTTATTAATAAAAAAAATAAAATGATCCCTTTTATTGGACGGCAGCTTAGCTTAAGGATCTTTTGTGAGGGACCTTTGTCAAAAACTCATTGAAGACGCAAGTACACTTGTGTTGCGATAAAGCACTACTCTCTGAAATCCTTTGTGTGCTTATCTTAATAAGGTCCCAATCTGCAAGCACTCACATTTTTGCTCAGCATGAGAAGGATTTGGAAACCTGGATAGGCAAAGACAGAAGCAGCCAGACAAGTGGGTGGTTTTTTTCAGCCCTAAACCTGCTGAATTTTCAACCTTTTTCAGCTAATTCCTTTGAGTCTCAATAGGAGATTGTGGAATATACAAAAATCAATTAACAGTCTGGAACCTTTCACACCCATCCTTACTCCCTGCTGTGAAACCGAACAAAACATCCTTTGTAAGGGACTCTCTATTAGCATAGAAATTGTTCCTTCCACTGTAAGCACTTTCCTGCTTTTAGGCTAATTAGTTAGGCAGTTTAATATGTATAAACCCAAAATAAAATGGATGCTTATGTGTATATGCACTGCAATCACCGGGACAGTAATGGATTAGGCATGCTGATTTGTTAACTTCCTTTCACTTAATACTGTTTCCTTAAAACTGTTTCACATTTCTGATCCTTCTGATTCTTGTTTCCCTCTCTTCCTAGGCAGTATACGGTGCTACTGCCCTTTCTGATACACACCGATTCTCCTGAGAAAGTCTGTGTTCAGCTGACCCACCTGAACGAGTCCGTGACGCTGAGTGCCACACTCGAGTATCAAGGGGAAAACAGGAGCCTGATTGATGATGTGGTGTCAGAGCAGGATGTGTTCACCTGCATCCCTTTCTCTGTGAGTATGTCATCCTTGGGGGATGGTCCCTTGTGTTTATTGATGTGGCACAGTGGATCTAAACAGTCCAGAGATGAGAAATAAGACACGCTGCAATCAGAGACTTCTAAGCTAAGACAAACAAAACATGGATTTGGTGTGGAAAACTGACGGTCGTAGCCTTATGAGGAATAATTTTCCACCATTATCAAATTCTGTGCGCCACATGATATTTCTGTACATGCAGGGTTTAAAGAACTCTCTTGGGATCCTTCATCCTGGAACATTGACTTACAGAACATACCCCACGTTTCTTTGATCTGTGTAAGCCTTAGAGGAAAAATAGCCAAGTGGAATGAGAATTGTAGGAGCTGAGGAGTGGTTAAAGACAGTGAGGTTCATGAGGTCATTTGTCTCCTGGCACTTATTCATGATTGTTTCCTGCAGAAGGCTGGTTGGCGAGTAATGTACGCACACCCCCTAAACAATGAATCTGGGTTGATTTCCATTTTGATAAATCACAGGATGGAACAAGATCAGATTCAATATTTCTCTAAGGAAAGCATATAAATGAAGGAAGGGATACGGCTTCCAGTACTGGAAGCAGAGAAAGAAGCATCATGGAGGAAACTCAAGGAAATGGAGAAGATCTATCATTGCAATAATTCCCTGAAGGAAAAAGACGGTTTTCTTGAGACAGAGGAGACAAGCTGTCCAAGCTCATATCAGAAAATCATCTTTTTTTCTTGCTTCCAGCACTGAGTCTCTGGTGTCCCTTTAGGCAACTTTCAGACCTAGCTAATACTGAGTCCTTCAAAGGCTTAGTGCAATGGGATGAATCAGTAAAGGAGTTGTTCTCTTCACTTTCTTTAGCTTCCGAAGTTCAATAGCAGCACATCAGTGGCATTTCTCACTGTGATGGTGAAGGGGGCGACACTGCAGTTCAGGAGCCGCAAGTCGGTGCTGGTCAAGGATTCTGAGAGCTTGGTCTTCGTCCAGACAGACAAACCCATCTACAAGCCTGGACAGACAGGTAAGGGGAATTGGGTTGGTGCTGACTTTGAGGGCAGAAAATCTTACGGGCTTCATTCCCCAGTGGCCCCATACTTTTATTAAAGTGGGGGAGTTAAAACATCCAGTAAATCTTATTTCTGTTAGCTGAGATCTAGGGCATGTGGTATCTTCATCACTCCTATTCTCCATCCTCCCGGCACAGCATCTCAGCCAGATGTAGGCACAGGCTCAGATTAATTCTACTCAACTAGAGGCACGAATCTGGGATGACTTCAAAGCATAGTCTTCCTTGGCTGCACCTGAATCAACAAAGCAGGACAGACACTCCCAAGGGACAATTCTGTTCAGCCAAGACCTGATTATCCTTCTAAATTTATCTGTCTCTCACCATCTGCAAGAGAAAGAGCCTGAAGTAATTGCTTCCATAACTTAGAGAGCTCAATTCAAAGCCTGTTGGTCCATGGAATGAATATGACTTATAAATTATTGAAACACTGACATTTCCTGGTAATGGCTACAAATTTAACAGTGGAATTTCCTTCTTTTCCATTACACTCTTCAGTTCTGTTTCGGATCGTCTCTCTGGACAAAGACTTCTACCCGCTGAATGAGAAGGTAGAGCCATAATTCCTTGTTGTTAACCAGGAGGCCTAATTCCCAGTTAACACCATTATTGTCAGCACCCAGAACCACTGAAGACAACTTTTGAAGCTTATGATCTTTTCCTACTCACAACTTCCTTGACCCATTCCATATGCTGTCCTGGGACACACTCCACCTGTCTCTGTTGACTGAGAAACATCTCCCCTTTTTCAAAGGGATATAGGTGTTTAAAACCAGATTTGCAAAGTAATGGATGTGGCCAAGCATGTAGGCAGGGATCTCATTACTGAAAAATTGGGTGGGACAAGCTTCCATTGAAAGTGACAGATGGGCAGTTGTTTCTGGCAGTGGGTGCAACCACATGCTTGGACGCAGGGAGGGCAGCATGACAAGGACTTGGTTTTAAGGAACTGCTCAGATGTGTAAGTCCACCTTCTAGCTTATTTGTTCATCAGTTCCTCATGCAGACAAATGCTTTGAAAACTCTTATCATCGCACTTTCATACTGCAGTAAGACAAGAAGTTGGGGGTCTAAAATATTATAGAAGAGATTCTTGTAACCATCAAGAACTAAGGAAACAGAGGAAGTACAGAAAAGGAAAAACCCAAAGGACTTCTTAGAAGGTTGTTCTTCTGCCCTTCAGTCCAAATTTGGAAATTACTTCCATTCATATGTGACTAATATTTCTAACGGTGATTTTCCTTTTTTCTTTTCCTACAGTTTCCATTTGTCTATGTTCAGGTGAGTGGATAACTGCATGTCTATTCTTTCAGCTGAATGTGCAGGCACAGAGCTAGTAGCTTCCAGCAGTGGTGTTTTCAGGCTGAGGTACAAGGGAAAAAACATGGGTGCATGACTTTTTTCCTTTGTGTAAAGGAAGGCTGAGTAGCTGGGCATCAAAGTAAGTTCTGACAATGGTTCTTTTATTGAGGAATGTGCTGCAGAAACAAAAATAGTTAATCAGTGCAAACCATGCTGTGAACAGATATGCTTACCTAGAGGTCGTATCAGAAGGGTTTATTCCTCTTCCCAAGCAGAACTAAGATTTTCTGTCTGCTAAGTGTGAAACCAGAGAACTGCATTAAACAAACTAGCAAAACTAAAGAACGAAAATTCTGTAAGCAGATGTCCCCTATCTTTTGTCATGGTTTGTTTTTTTTTAAATGGTTGAACTTCAGTGACAGACAAAAGTTAACAGGATGGATGCTTCTGTCAGTAATTCAAGTACAATGAAAAAGTTTCAGCAGAGAAAACAGAATTTTACAATTAATACCTGGGACATCTTTTAGTGGAAAATTTATAGGAAGAACCCAGCAATGGACCTTGAAGCTATGACAGCAGCCCAAACAATGCACAAATCTGATGTTGGTTTGTGTGATTATGGGTCCTGTGTAGTCAGTCCTACCATTGCTCCTTGCTGCTTGGGGTTGCTGCACCATCTCTCTCTAGAGCTGGGGATGTTGTCACAACAGGGGAGGCAGAAGGTAAGCCAGAAACAGTCTATACTCCTCTTCTTTTCTACCCTCCTGTCAGAGTGCTGTCACTCTCTTTTGCCCTCAGCAAACTTCCAGAACAGAGCTGCAGAGCTGGCAGGCCACTGACAGTCTGGGATTATTTGGAGAAAGAAGAGTAAGAGAGCGTGTGGTGTGGGATAGCAGATGGAAGAGAGCATCTCAGAACTACCTTCTGCTGAGGTTCTCCCATGGGGTTGTAGAACAGGTCCCTTTCCTTTCAATGAGATGATACTTGATTGAGTGCAGGAGTTTCATCAGAGGAGCAAAAAATAAATCTTATCCACTGCCTCCAGAAATGCCATATGCCTTTGCCTAATAAGCTAAATAATTTCATGACATTTGTGTGTGTGTATGTGTGTGTCAGTACCATGAAAGGCTTCAATTTTAACCCACTGGGAAGGCCATCCTGTGTTTTCAGCTCCAGCCTGTGAGGTATGGTGTTGGTTCATGCTCTTTAAGCCCACTCTTGTAGGCCTTGTCCTTCATCCCCACCATCACCTCTGCCTTCCTCACTGCTCCTTCTCAGTCCAGCACTGCCCTCGATTGGCTTTCACAGATGTCTACGAGCAGTCTTGTAGAGTGAGAAGCTCATCTGGCAGCAGATTCACCGTTTTCCTTAGGGTATATTTTTCAGCCAGATCACAACTGCCAGTGCAGTTCACCACCTGCTTGCACGAAATTTGGACTGGCCCAAAGGAAAGGGTGGCAGGAGTGAAGAAAGGTGACAGCTTAAAATCAACAGTGCTAAGGAAATAAATGTTCATCCATCCATACCCTTAATGTCACTAATCGATCATACTCAGGCACAAAGGCAGAAGTTAGTATAAGCCTATTATTTCTGAACTATTGTCCTGGCCTATTGTTTCTGTCATTTAAAAAAATACCTTTCTGAGGAAAACCAAACTCACTTTCAGGCCTTCCCTATAAATATATCACAGAAAGGACAAGTTCACAAGCCCAGATGTAAACATTTTCTTCAGTTCCTCTTCCAAAGAAGCCAGGTGATGTCCCTCACAACAGGCGATCAGCTTTTCAGCAGGGCAAACCATGATGAAGAGGATTTGGTGAGAGCTGTGGGATGTTTTACTGACTGTGCCCTCCTTCCCTGCGTATTTCTTGGGAAGAAGGCCCCCTCTTCTGCCCCATGACTGGTGGCCTCCAACTGGGGGATGTCATTCACATCCCCTTTTCCCTGAGCCCTGAGCTAAAATCTCAGTGAAGTAAACGCACACAGCTGCATACCTTGAGTTGCATACCTATCTAGAGTAAATAGGCTTTTGGTGACAGCCAAGGTACAATGCAAAGAGCAGGCAGAAAATAGAAGACTGTAAACATTAACCATCCTGCTGAGGAGCCTGGAAAGGGTGCTGCAAACTACGCAGCACCACTGTGCTTGTTCAGTGACTTCTACAAGAAATTTGGGCCTAAGCTGATGAATTTGGAGCACAGCCTATTGACACTCCATTTATAATGAGCAATACTCACCTGTACTAGTGATGAGAATTCATCTTCAACACTGGGAGCAGGGAGAGGTCTCACCTGCATGCACATGTGGGATATACTTTGTTCCTGTCCCCACTCCCCCTCCCCACCACATGCTTTGGACTCTTACAGATGCGTTTTTCTCAGTCCCATAGACAGATCAGCTGTCTGGTTCCTCAGCACATTGCACACTGGTACTCAGACAGTCTCTATTCCGGGCATGATAAAAAAAAAAACTCTTAGTGGGCTGTACAGGAAGTGAAGGAGACTGAAACTTCCCTTCTTTCTCCATGTGCTCCTGCTATCTATCCTTGTCTTGTTATCTTACCAGTCTGTCTTTCCCAGCTTCCTGGCCCATCCTTTGTAAGCATGCAGGTAGAGCTGAGGGGGAGACAACACAGGACCTGCAGGGTTAAAAAGCTCTCTTGCATGCTAATCTTGAAGAATTACAGGTGAGTGCTCACAGGTCCTCACAGATAACTGAATAATTACAGCTAGGCATTTCTCATCCAGGATGGGCTGGGAACTCCACTGCTCCATCCTTGGGAGCCTCCTGTACTGTCTTGTGACCTTGAGTTATCTTCAACTGCAGGATCCCCAGAGGAACCGTGTGTACCAGTGGCAAGGGGTGGAACTAGAGACTGGCCTTAAACAGCTCTCTTTCCCCCTCACCTCGGACCCCATCCAAGGCTCCTACAAAATAGTTGTGCAGAAAAGCTTCTCATCCCATGTGGAGCACTCCTTCAGTGTGGAGGAATACGGTAAGGAGAGGAGGTATGGGCTGCCAGTGGGGCTGACAGCAATGCCTTTCACTTTGACCTCTCGGTTTGGGATTTCCTGGGAACTGCATGGAGAAGGGAGGGACTGAACACATAGGCAATGGGGTTCAGAGGGGCTGATCCAGAAGGTGCTGAGTATCAGAGGTGGTTGCTCACTTTAGGGCATCTCTGCAACCTGCCTGAGTTTGTGTTTGCTCATAGTGGTCTTGGGAGTACAGGGTCTGACAGGCTTCGTGGCATGGGATGCGGCACCAACCAGCTGGCACTGGTTTAGCCACTTTTCAGTCCAGTAGCTTGTTGCAAGTAACACTAGATATGGAGTAAGAGATGAAAATATTTTGGTGACCCTGTTTTGCTTCTCTCATCATCTGCATCGGTTCTGTTTCTCCATTTGTCCTCTCTCTTTTTCCTCTTCCTTGTTTCTGCAAAAGCTTAGAAAAGGTGTTTGGTAGAATACTTCTAGAATTTGAAGAACACTCCACAGATGTTACAAGCACATGCAAACAGACTGGTAGTAGAGACTGAGTAAAGAGAAATGTGTTGCCCAATGGAGCATTCTAACCCCCAGTTATGCAATAAAACCTCTCAGGTGTTTGTAGACATGTACACTGGCTAGGCTGTGTGCATTTGAGGAGGCTGCTTGGCTCGTGGTCCACGCTCCCAGGCTCCCTCCAGCTGAACATGGGAGCCCAAATGACCCAGCGCATTGCTCAGAATGTGCTGTTCCTGGAACACACAGAATGTGACCCAAAGATTGTCACTGAACTCCATGGGCCCTGGCTTATTTGGTTCAAAGTCAGGCATGGTGGCTAGTATGAACATGGTAAATAATTTGAACACAAACCAGGTTATAGGCTTTGACCTGCTGTGACAGATGGGCTGTCCATCCACCCACAAAGATCATTCTGAACACCCCCAAAATCAAAGGTGTATACCCATTTCTTAGCCTCACTCTAAACTTGTTTTTCTTCTATTTGTTCTTTAGTTTTATTCCCTTTAATCTCACCTGTTGCTAATTCTTATACAGCCTTTTGAGGAAATGTGCCCTGGAGTTGAAACATTGAGCTTTGCCTCCATCCTAAAGGCAAATTCATTCTAAACTGCATAACCTGAGGTTGCTTTCCAGTTCCTGGGTCTGGGTGTGCACCCTCCCTGGACTTTATTTCCTTGTGCTGTGAAAAAAACCTCAGGTGCACCGCCTGGAAGCAGGCCATTACATGCTTCAGTCCAGCCCCAGGCTTGGGCAGTTGGGGGCTTAGGGTTGCCTGATGCAATATGGGAAGAGTGATGTAACTTCATACTCAGGAGAAAAATATGCCTTTTACTTGCCACCTATATTGGGCTTTATTGCTACCTAATTCACTTGAAAATGTAGACCTGAAAATCTATGGCTAGATTCACTAGAACTGTCTGGGCACGTAGGACCGTTTCACATGCTGCCTTTTAGTGAGCCTAACAGCACCTTGGGATCTCCAGAACAGTAAGAAACAGCCAAGAGAGTCACTGATTTAAGCTGTTTCTATGTGGTAAATTACAAAGGTGGTAAATGTGCTGCTCCAAGTCTCAGTCGCAAATGATGCGTTGTGAAACATGAACACAACACACAGGACCAGCGTGTCCTTCTGAATGAGCATATGCAAGGAATGTAAACAGGTGTCTGGTGCCAATGGAATCACATGAGCATGTGCTGCCCATGAGGGAAGGTAAAGGTTACAATCCTCCTTAATTCTCTTTAAACCAAATTAGTGGTGAAGGCTGAGAAAAATTAGGGAAGGGGTAGCAGAGCTGTACTGAAGACGACAGAGAGGTGATGGTTCATATTAAGATGATCCTGGCTCTGTGTTTGGGTTGCTGCGTAGCACACAGCTCTCCTTCACTCTTCTCATATCAAACTTTCTCTCTTCTATCTAGTGCTGCCCAAGTACGAGGTCCTGGTGAAGCTGCCCAAGATGATCACTATTAAGGACAAGGAGCTTTCAGTGTCCGTCTGTGGTCTGTGAGTAAATCTCCCTCGCTTATCCTTCACTACTCCTTTCTGCTGAGGACTGAAAGAAGAGCTGGGAAGGCGTTTCTTAGTGTTCCCAGACATCTAATACAGGCTTGTTCCACCCTATCAATCCTGAGCCTGCTACTTGGCCTGAAAATTCAAAGTGAAGGTTCTTCTCTACGTTCCTTAAAAAATGATGCCAAACTAGTCTGCAGCTCTCCTCCCAGTTTGTTGTACATTTTCTCTTCCTATCTTTATGTTTCTTCAGCTGGAGCTTCTCTGCCAATCCTGAACCCTCAAATGCTCAGATATGTCAGATCAGACATCATTTAAACAGGTGGTGCAAACCCAGTGCTCTCATTTTTAACTCATAAATTGCTCCTCCTGAGCCCCTGGTTGCCTTTCTACTTTTTCACTAAACCCTCAGTAGTTCATGATACAAGGATACTCCTGGCTGAAATAATTTTCTACAGACAATTTTTTCTGCATTCCTGCGGAGATCTCCCACCTCGAACAGATTCTAATGGATGATGGAAGAGTCTCACCCTGGAAAAAATGGAAATGTAATCACTAGAACCATTAAAATATCAGATTAGCCAGTGATAAAGAAGAAATATTAGGAAATCATTCACAGAGGTCTGTAAGGAGATATATCTAAGTGTGACTCGGACTGATTTTTCTCATCATCTGAAATACTGTTTAACGCTTTGTGACTGTAGGTACACCTATGGGAAGCCTGTTCCTGGTTTGGTGAATGTGCAAGTGTGCCGGAAATTTTCCCATTCTGCTTCAAATTGTTATGGAAAAGAAGCAGAAGCTGTGTGTGAAGAATTCACTAGGCAGGTGAGCCCCAAAATTAAAATACAGGGATATTTTTTATGGGTAATGGGCAATGTTGTCTAAGGGAGGCTAAATCTGCAACTGTTGGGAGATAGCAAGACATCAGAGATGGCAATCTGTCCAAGGACAAGCAGATGTTCTCAGAGGAAGGTATTTTTAAGAAGTGGGTCATTAAACCGGAAACAGAACTAATGAAGAAACCCCACAGCTGAAATCCTGACCCCGCTGAAACTAGTGACAAATTTCCAGTTAGCAGCTGTGAGGTCCCTGCTACTGGGACCCAAACTGAGAACAGAATCTGTGAAAGGATTTTGTAACTGTGGGAGGGACTGGCAGGGAGCAAGGAGCAAAGAAGATGAGGAGAAAACAAGATGGCAGTATTGCTTATGGGTCAAACACAAGAGAAAGGAGAAAGGGCAACAAGGAAAAGAGTGAAGACAACAGAAGAAACAGGAAGAAAAACAGAACTAGGGTAGGAGGGAGTTAACGAGGAAACCAGTGTGTGCCTTGAAGAACTGGATGCCAAGTACCTCAAAGAACACAGAAAATGTGTGGATGAAACACTAGAAAACAGGCTGTAAACAAGGTCTGGTCTTGGAGACAACCCTAGAACATAAGGCTTGGTTTTCATGAACAGAAGTTAAGCATGTTGGGTTTGGGTTATCTATTCCTGTCCCACAAGGCACCACATTTGTTCACAGAATTCCAATTTTCTCTCCCACCCCCTGCTTAGGCAGATGCTCGTGGGTGTGTTTCTGCTGTAGTAAGGACCAAGATATTTCAGCTCCAGCGCAGGGGATATGAGATGAACATTGAGGTACATGGCAAGATCACAGAAGATGGCACAGGTATGTATCACCTGGAGATAGCAAAGTGATGGCAGGCCACAACAGAAGGGCAAAGCTGAAGAGGGTGAAGTAACAGTCTAGAAATTCTGCTATTCATTAACAATCCCTCTTTACTTTCTCTCAGGAATAGAGATGACTGGAACAGGCCTCTGTGAAATCACATCCGTCATGAGCAAAATCAGCTTTGACTTGCTGGACTCTCAGTACAGACCAGGAATCCCACTCTTTGGGAGGGTAAGGAACTTCTGAGACCCTGGACAATTAATGGCATAGCAAACTCACAGGTGCACGATCCCATCAGAGGCAATAGCTGTGTGTGCAGACGACATGGTCCACCTTCCTCTGCCTGTGCACAGGCAGATGAATTACTAATAGTTGAGGCACTCTGACAGACCCTGAACCTCCTGGAAGTCAGCCTAGTATAGACTAGAAGGCCCATTGTCCTGACACATAAGAATACCATCACTGAGCAGCAAGCATAGGCTGTTCCGCAAGGGAATGTCATCCACGTGCAAAGGGTAACCACAACACAGGTGGGCGTAGTGACACCAACAAGGGCACAGTCCCACAGTACTCAACCAGACTGAGCAGAGCAGGGGAGGTGACAATAACAGATACCACCAACAGTTCAGTGATCACCAGACAATGTGAGGTGATGAGTCAGGGCTGAGCTCAACCAAGGAAGTCCAGTTAACCCGATGGAAGAGCAGGAGAAAGAGCTGGGTGGAGTGGACCTCCAATGCAGCTTTAGTCAAGGACTGGAGCAAGGCACAAGCCTGAACTTAAAGTTCCTGAACCAAGAGGCAGATGATATATGGTGGAGGTCCAAAATGAGGCTGGCCAGGGTAAATAAGTTCTACTGAGGAACTTAGGGCCCTGACAGATGATTTCCCTGGACCAATCAGATTGTTTTGCTGAGTATTTTCTCAGTTGCTGCCTTAGACATCTCAGGACTCACCTCAAAATTTTCTACATTCATGTCTTTTTCTTCTCCATAAAGAAACATGCTTCCTGGCAGGGAGAAAAAGAGGGAAGAGGCTTTAGCCGTTGGAAATTGTTTTCTGTTTCTAGTCTAAAACCTGAGGTTTGTTTTTGCTCTGTTAGGTGAAGCTGGTAGATGGCACTGATGTTCCAATTGCCAATGAAACCATCATGATTTCTGTGGATGGAGACAGTTACAAAGGGAATTACACCACAGATGAACAGGGACAATCCTGGTTTTCCATAGACACTACCACCTTCACACAAGCCTCCCTGGAAATCCGAGTAAGTGGCAGAGACAGGGCAGGGGAACTGGGGTAAGCCTCTGTCTTTCTGATCAGCAGGGGAAATATCTATCCATGGGTTATCAGTCTTTCTGCCAACCGGAAGATAAAGCAATTTCTTGGCAGGTCACCTCTCTTCTCTGTGTCTTCTGTGTGTGTTCTCTACCTTCTTCTAAGAATGTGAAATATAGAATACACTCAGTTTTTCTGTGGACTTTCATGTGACTTGTTACCTGGGTTTGGTCAGGTATGAACTTTTTATTCTTCTTTATCAGGCTGATCATAAACCTGAACTGAACTGTTATGACAGCGACTGGATCACACCTTCATATGAGCATGCCATGCGTAGAATAAATCGATTTTACTCCCCTAGTAAAAGCTTCCTCAAAATTGAGCCAAAGCCTGAGACATTAAGTTGTGGCTCACCCACGGAGATCCAGGTGCACTATATCTTCACACCAGAGGCCATAGGAGAGCAGAAGAAAATTGCCATTTACTATTTGGTAAGAATTATTTGTGGTTACTTTGATCTACAGCCACAGAGAGCACTGTGGCACATACAGCTGCATGCCATGATGAGCAACCACGGCAATGCCATATGGTCAGTCCTTAGTAGTAATGTTAGAGAGAGTTTGAAACAGAAATTGTGGCCTGCAGCAGTGGGATTTAAACACATTTCAGTAATGTTTCTCATGTTCTCTTCTGTGTACAGAGATGGGTAGTGTGTACATGTTTTATTAAGGACAGAAGAGAGACAGAATGTTGATGGAGAGAGCATTGTCTTAGATGCAGCCATCCAAGACTCTCATCATACTCCACTCTGAGATTCCCCCATTCCAAATTCTGGTTTGTATATGGTCACAGCTCAGAAGCCAGCACTCAACAACAAAAAGATTAAAGATGAGGTGGAAAGCTGCTGTCTCCTACTCAGTTTTGTCCTTTGTTAGTCATCTGACCACTGAAACTAAAACAACACCCCTAACCACAGTACCAGAAAAGCCCAATAAGCTTAGAGTTTAGGTTGTATATCAGACAATGATGGGAAGTATGGGATACCACACTAATTGGAACAGACTATAACATGCTGGTATTGAGAACCATGAATCGAATCATTTTGGGGGACAGAGAAGAGAGACTAATTCAGCTGTGACTGAACAACGATCTACCAGTTTCACTTGGCAGCACGGGAAGAATCAGATGAATATTCAAACAGAACTTCTTTCCCCCTAAATTTGTTTTTCTGGTTATCCTTCGATGATACTAGCAGAAGAGACGAGAGTAGCCTTAGAGGGCTAGAAGAAATCAGCGGAACAGACACTCCTGTTATGGATTCTACAGAACCTCGTGGGGACAGACTGAGATTACAAAAAAAAGAGAATAGAAACCTGTGGTAGAGATGTCCATGTGCTTATTTTTAAGACTTCTAACAATGAACTGGAGCACAAGATTTCTGTTTATCCTGGTAGCCTGAGAAAGCTGATCTTAAATATATACATAAAGCAACCAAACAGTGAGGGAGCTTACATTTTTATAGCTGTGGATCCCAGACCTTGAAATTAAAATGGTGCTATGGAACAGATATCCTACATGGAATGTAACTGTATAAAAGGCATTTTTGACTGTGAAAAAGGAAAATTTTGTAGAAATGAGGAAAAAAGAGGCAGCATTCAGGCTGTTGCTTACTGCCTCGCTTCAGGTACCTTATTCAAACTTTTATTATTTACAACCTATGCTCTTCTATTCCAACTCTGTGAGTTACAAAACTAATCCTGATTAGATTTTTCTCCAGGCTGTTTCACAACGCAACTGAGAGTGGAGCTGAGGAGAACTGTTGATCCTTAGTCTGTTCCAAATTGTTAGAAATGTGCATATAACCCCCAAATTTTTGTGTGCTCAGAGGAAAAGTGCATTTGAACCTGATCTATGCATGGAGTATGTACAAAAGGGAAGCCAGGTCTGACCAATGAGGAAACATTGGATCTCCTAGGAGTAAATGTTTCTGTCTCTAAAGACCCAGTAAATTCCAAACTGGCACTTGCTTCTTGGTTTTGCTTACCATTGGCAGTGCTACTCATACTCACACTATACAGTTAACCCAGTGAATGTTCATTCTCCTTCCCTTCAACACAACTTGCAACAATTACAGGAAGGTTTCTCTGTCACACAGGTGATGGCCAAGGGAGACATCATGTTAGCAAACACCCACAATCTGACTGTGAATCCTGGAGAAGGTGAGAGGACTATGAATTTTTAGCATCTCTGATGACAATTTGGAGGCAGGGGGGACCATAGAGAAGTTATTTCTATTCAAACATTTAATGTTTGAACGAAATGCGTATTACAAATCACATCTTTTTAAATGAAGTGGCATGGGTTAGTTTTGTTTCCTCTGAGTTCTGTCAGGTGCTATTTTTTGGTGAAAAAAAATTAGGAAATCCAACAAAAAATATGCATAATGTTTTGGTCATTTTCTCCTCAAACCAACACTTTCTGCTGACCACTCTACCGTATTCAGACTGTGGATGCATACTAGTGTTGTGAGACTCACATGTACAGTGAGCAGGAAGAAGAGCATGTCTCCTTTTCTTTCTCTCTCTCACTTGCTTTCATTTTTGTAAAATATATTTATATTTATAAAATATAAGGGTGTTGTTTCTCCCTTGTAAACATGCAAACACACACATACCTATATTCTAACCAATACATTTAATTTTATTCATCTAAGTGTCCAAGGGTTACACATTTCTAAGACTTATTACACATAACTGACACTGGCTGTGATGCACCTTTAGAAGTCTTTCAACAATGAGACCAGGGAGGCTTTTTGGAAGTCTATGAGAAGGTACATGGGAGTAGAAGATCTTGGGTGCTGCGTGTTCATAGGGAGTTCTGCATTCTCAGTAGTAGCAGTGACTAAAATAACACCCTGGATAATATCAAGAGGTGTTCTACAGCTTTGTCCAGATTGTGACATCAAGCTCAGGCCCACTGTGGTTGGAGCAATGTTTGGTGTTCCAGCTAAATGCTTCCTTAGCAGAAACGTTGCAGTTATTCTTTGAGCCACTCTGCAACCCACACTGCTGCCACCCTCTACAACAGTCCCTTATTTCTGCATTTTTTCCCTCACCTTTTTTTTTTGTGTGCAGTGCACAAGGTCATGGAGCTTGAGGTAAAAAGAAGTTGGTAACATCAATAAATTATGCCAGATGTTAACTGGGGAGAATCTAGAGGCCACGTTGAAGCCCACCAAACTCACCTCACTTGGCTATTACACGATCATGGTTTGAATGCAGGTGTCTTCAGCAACAACCATAGACTTCAGCCATGTATCCGTCTGTATTCCTGCCCCCGTAACTAAAAAATGTTCAACATGAGTGAATTTGACTTTTTTGTCTGGGGAAGGTAAATGCATATCCTGGAACTTCTTGTATGTTGCTCAGCTTTTTTTTCTCTGTTAGCTTACGGAACATTCCAGTTGACCTTCCCTGTTGAGGCAGCAATTGCTCCCCTGGCACGGATGCTTGTGTATACCATTTCACCCAGTGGGGAAGTCATCGCCAGTTCAGCAGATTTCCAGACTGAAAGCTGCCTCCCCAATAAAGTGAGTCACAGTTTATGAAATCCATGTTTGTCTTGTGGCCAGCAGTTCAGTTATGTATTCCAGAATGGAGGCAGAATTCACAACAGGTTCATGAAATGGTCTGACCAGATGCTGACTGAGGGTTAGTGATGGAAACTCCAGAACAAGTTACAAAGCCACAGCTGTAAAAAGTGGAACAAGACAGAATGAAAATCACTGGTGATTATTAATTACATTGGCCAAGGCTGAATATGTATTAGGAGAACTGCAAGGCAATAGCAGAGCTCGGTTCACAAGGCTAGGTGTTTCAGTATAATAGCATGTAACATCATCAGGAAAAGTGACTGCTTTCATTGCCTTTTGGAATTGCAGGTCAAATTGAGTTTTGTACCCAAGGAAGGTCTTCCTGCCTCCAACACACGCCTGCAACTCCATGCCTCACCAAGGTCCCTGTGTGCCCTTCGTGCTGTGGATAAGAGTGTTCTCCTTATGAAGCCTGAAGATGAGCTCTCTCCCAGTTCTGTAAGTCTTGGCTGTTTCTGGTAATGAGCAAGTACAAGAAGCAACCAAGTATCTATTAACACCACTATAGACATGGGGCCGTATATTTTTATAGTTGCATTCACTACACCTGTTTTTTAGAAGCTGGCTTATATCAATGGACTGCTAGGTAGTGCCTGTGTCCCTGTAAATGCTGACCTGCCACCTCTTTCCCTGGTTAATCGCATTTCCCCAGGTGTACGATCTTCTCCCACTGAAGGAAATCCGAGGTTATAGCTTCAAGGACCACTACTTGGAAGAAGACAACGTAAACCCTTGTGTGTCGCTTGACAATCTATTATTAAATGGATTTGTCTACATACCTATTTCTCCTGACGGTGAAGGTGATGCCTATGACATTCTGAAAGTAAGCACCAGCCTCTCATTTTTCTTTGTTATTCCTTTTTGGAATTCAGTCTCCTCTTTCCTCACCTGTTCTGAAGGTCTTTTTAATGAACTTTGCTGTAAGCTTGCTAACTTTTGTGCACAAAATAACCAGGCCCAGGCTCTGCATCTATGTAACCCATCATTGGTACCTAAGCGCTCCTCTGAACCATTAAAACTTTGAAAGCTCTCCTCGTTGCTAATAGAGATAGCTGCAAATGAGGTCGGGTAAGGAAACAGTCCTGAGAAATGACCTAGTGACCTGTGGTGCCACAATATTAGAAATTCTTCCTCAGTCAGGCATGTTCTATCTGGTGTAGACAGGTCTTTAATAAAGTGCCAGTACTTTGGTAACCCACCTATGCCCATCTAAAGAGTCCTGCACAAGACCTTTTGGGTACCCTCAATCCAATGCTTTTCACACATACTATTGCCACCCAGGCAGTTGTCCCCAGGGTAGATATGTGGCCTCAGCTTTCCATCCATCTGATCATGCCAGGACTTAGCCTTAGGATGTGTAACATGATAAAGCCTCAACATCTGGGTTGAACGAGTCTCTCTGGCATTTATATACAAGCCTTTGTTATTCTGATGGATACCAGACTTAAGTGCATCTATTCTTGACATAGTAAAAATAGTTTATTTTCAAAAATGTGTTTGCATATCTTTTGTTCTTCTTTCTCTTTGTTTACTAGGAATTGGGCTTAAAAGTCTTCACTAGCAGCAAGATCCATAAGCCTGAAATCTGCCAGCATTACCCAGGACACATGATGGAAAGGAGTTACAGTGGTTCTAGTACCTTCTTCATTTTACCTCCCACACAGCTACCTAAAATTTACCAATCTGCTTCATTCCTGCCCTCTACTTCTTTTAACATTAATTACACCAATTAATTACAATCATACTCTGTTCAGATATGCTGCCCTAATTCAGGATCACTCCCTTCTAGACTGAGTCCTGAAATATGAAACTGATCCACCTCTGCCCGCTCATCCCCAGCTGGACAGATGTGCCTGGCTGGAACTGTGAGCTCAGTGACTCCAGTGCCAGCCCCTACAGCAGCCATCCTGTAGGCACTGTAACAGTCCGCCAGCACAAAGTACTGGGTTTTTTCCATCAGATCTGAGTCCAGCTATGGAAACCTAAAAAAGGAGTCTCTACTTCTAGGTAGTCACATTGTAGCAATAACTAGAGGAACAACTAGGGAAAAAGTGGGCCAAGACAAATGAGAAGGTGGTACAATTCTGTGGGTAGAAGTTTTACCACTGAGGGCTGAGAAATTTGGTTCTGTTCCCAGCTTTCCCACTCACATAACTGTGAGAGGCTGGATAGGTCATTTCACTTCTCTGCAATTTCAGTGACTGTGAAGATAAAATAATTATATTTTTTTTAAAAAATCTGAATAGTTCTGAGATTAGAAAGGCTAGATAACACACCCTCACCTATATCACTTCCAGACACTGACTTTCTGGTGCAGTATCCCAACTCCTATTAAAAAATTGATTTGTGAACTGGCGATAGGTTTTGATCTGGTGATAGCTTCTAGCCTTCTATTCATAACAGATAAGATCTTTGGTTTGAAATCCATGGTTTGTCTTCAGAGCATGTCCTGAGACAGCTGGCTGCTTTGAGAAGATGTAAAGTCTTCTAAGGCTGATGGAAAGCCTTTCGTAAGGCACAACACCATGCAACCCTCTGAGAAAGTATCTCCCTGTTTTGGAACAGTTTATTTGCCAATGGCCAGAGATGTAATGATCCATATTCATCTCAAAAAATTCTTAGATAGAGGAGGGGAGGGCCAAGTGTGGCTACTGTTTCAGGTCATGTATAAACACAATCAATTTTTCAACCAAATTTAATAAACTATGTGCAACTGTAACATCTGAAGGCAGTAAGTTCCACATTTGACTCTATTGCAACAGAAATGTACCCTCAATATGGCTCTTTTGGCACTGCTGCATTTGCTGGCAGTGGGGGAAGAATGCCCAACCCCATCCAATCTCTGTAAGAAGAGCAGCAACATTAGGAAAAATGAAATGTTGAGATGACAACAGAGAAAAACATTTGTTTCCAGTGACCAAGGTTTCAATGCTGTTCTTTCAAGTTCAAAACTTTTTTAGCTAAGAATAACCACTACCTGGAAGGAAAGTATCCTCCTGATTTAGGATGGAGTCTGAAATATCTTTTCCTTTCTTCCTGTCCTTGAACAAATTTTCTAGTCACTGCATGGAATCTGCTTGAAGATGTGGACTATGAAATAACGGACCACATTGTTGCTGGCAATCCTGTGGAGACGGTCCGGAAGTACTTCCCTGAGACATGGATCTGGGACATAGTTTCAGTGAAGTAAGTGTTTATATGAATATAGAGTGTGGCCCCTGGGGCAAAACCTTGGAAGATATTTAAGCCTCAATGGAAGTATCGGTATTTCAGTGGCAGGTATTTCAGGTAGACAGAAGGATTTTTCAAGATCACTAAGTATAGGATGCTTTGGGGGAACATGCAAAAGCCAGTGCCTATATCCCAGCTGGTCAGGAATTTGCTGTCAGCAGGTGTTGTTCAGCAGGCTGAGAAAAACATAGGTGATGACCAGAATATAACTGAAATCTTTTTCTTCATCCCTCACTAGCTCTGAGGGAAATGCTGATCTAGATGTGACCATCCCTGACACCATCACCGAGTGGAAAGCCAATGCATTCTGCACTTCGGCAGACACAGGCTTTGGCTTGTCCCCAACAGTGTCCCTCAGAGCCTTCCAGCCCTTCTTTGTAGAGCTCACCATGCCCTACTCTGTAGTGCGTGGTGAGTCCTTCACACTGAAAGCCACCGTATTCAACTACCTGTCCGCCTGCATCAGGGTAAGAGACATTCACAATTTTGCTTAGTCTGACAGCTTAGGGAAGACTGCAATGGGCCACTTATAAATGGTTTCCCAAGCCATATAACTGATCTCTGACTATAATTCCATATAGGTGTATATATGTAGAAATTATTGTGTATTTAATGAAGAGGGAATATGGTTTTCTGACCAAGTTTTGAAAACTGTATTTGATTCAGAACCTAAAGCTCTGCTGCTGAGGCCCCCAGCCTTGTCATCACAGATTTATGTCATTGTCCTATAGAAATATAAAACTTGGGTTATCCACAGGCCACAGCATCATTGCATACTCACATGGAAACTCCAGGTTCAGCAGGGCGGATAGTTGCATTCAGCCTTTAGTCTCATCTCATCTAAATATCTCACAAAGTACCATGCCAGATTTGCTGGAATACGCAGACTTCCTGTGATTTGTTGCATCTCCCCCTAAGACACTGAGCAGAGCTCTACAGCTTCACTATTCTTATCTGCATTGCTTCACCAACAAAAAAAGACAAGAGAGAATCACCTTTGCTCAGTTTTTTATAAATACAGATTTTTATTCTAAAAGGAATGAAGCTGGAACAAGGCACTGATCCAGCCATTCCAACGCACTCTCATTTATTTCCCTGTCTTTCCTGTTTTATTTGCTATTTTCAGGTTCTTTATTCCACTCTCCCTTGTTCCCTCATTAGCTTTCTCACTACTAGTGTTTTCCCCCTTCACCTGACTAATCATGAGGGAGGTCTTCAATTCATGGCAAAGTTTGTAGTCACTGCTTTGTCTTTACTCACACAACTGGTCCATGCTGTTTTCCCAGAATCTATTTCCTTTCCAAAGATACACATACTGTTCTCTACACCTATCTCCCCAATCTCTTACAATTGAACACACCTCAGTCTTTTCCCATTTTATTGCCCAGTTTTTGCTCTTTTTGCTCTGCAATATCCATAAGATCCTCAGTCCCACAGTCCCACCAGCTCCACTACCCAATCCCATGTACTGCACTGTATCCAGTAACCCCAGCTTCTCTGCAGTTCCCACCTTCACGACACCTCTGTACAACCGGCAGGTCACCGTGTCTCTGGCTGAATCTACTCATTTCCTGGCCACACCAGTAGAGAAGCAGGAAGAATCCTACTGTGTCTGCATGAATGGAAGGAAAACCGTGGCTTGGGCAGTAACACCAAGATCTCTAGGTAAGAGGCCAGACAAGGGAATACTGGGATCAGGTATCTGCAGATGATATTAGATCTTTGGTGTGACGAGCTAGGTGACTCCAAACCTGTCTGGAAGGATCTTGTCTATGCCAGAAGTGAGAAGTCCAGCCCTGAGGCTGAGATGCTACACTGGGATGCAGTTTCCAGGTCCTAAACAAAATGTTATGGGCCATTGTTTTCTTAACATTTGGACAGAAATCACAAATTCCCTCAATGCATGCCAAGCATCAGACATTCTTGTTGTGGAGCTGTGAATGTCTTAGCTTAATGTGGGTATCTGAAATATTTTAATCAAAGCTTGCTTTCTCTGGAGCCTCCCAGAACAAGACTGTTTGATTTACAAGACCTACCCCTTCACTACTCTTCTTGCTGATAGACTAACACCTGCTAGGGTGGCCAGCACAAAGGAGATGGCTTGGAAGGCTGCAGCTGGATCAAGATAAAACATTGTCCCAAGTTTAGTTCTCCTTTTGGAAAAGCTTCTCTGTAATGCACCAGAGAGTGCCCATCACAAACAGAAACCCACACTTCCCTGGTGCTGCTTGGCAGGGCTGGCTGACCCCTGTTCCCTCCAGGGCAGGTGGAGTTATCGGTGAGCACTGAGGCGCTGCAGAACCAGCAGCCCTGCGGGAACGCTGTGGTGGAGACCCCTGAGAAAGGGCGGAAGGACACGGTCATCAGACAGCTGCTGGTGGAGGTATGTGGGCTACTGAGTTTAGTGGCACAGAAAGTAGTAATAATTCCATGCTACGCAGCAACGGTTGCAGTATGACAAAGGTTTTCTGTTTTAGCCAAGATAGCAGTTTGCATGAGTCTTATTCTGCACATTTTCATAAAGAAGCATTGATAAATCTCACATGGGCCAATAGAGCCATCATTTGTAATGCTGCCAATTCACAGTAAAAGCAGGGTGTTACATTACATAGTGGGACAGAAATAATAAGGCAGGCAATAATGACAGGTTTGTCCCAGACACATCATCTGGGAGATAAATGAAAATTCCTTCATTTTACCTATAATAAATCACAGGGATAGGCTGTAAATGGAAGACTTGCCAGAAACCTTATGCATCCCCTCCAGCACATGGGTAGTGCTCTGGAATATGAAACAGTCACCACAATCTACAAATATTTCCAAACAAAACTACCATCATTGTTTTGAATTGTTTTTATTACACTTCTAAGATTGTTCAAACAGTATGAACTAACTTCTTATTTTTGCATTCTTTTGTAGTTTTTTTCTTAAGCAGTGTTTTGCAATGATAAAACCACAGCTCTTCCCATGACAAATCGCCAGTCATAAAATTAATCCACAGCATAAGACTCCTTGTGATATTAATAGCAAACAAAGCACACAGCAAAACTAGCTTGTTGTATAGTGAAATCTGTATAATAGTACGTGTCATAATACTGTCAATCCTATGAACAGGATTGGAAGGAATAAGGACAGGAAGGAATAACCGTATTTTACAAAATTAAGTCAGGAGTAATGAATAACGTTGCAAATCCTCCCTACATTGCAGACATTCCAATTTTCAATAAGGCAGAGCTACAATTCATGTAATATGTAGCTTCAGAAAATGTTTTGCCAACCTGACTGCAATGATGGAGCAACAATTCTATCTCTTAGGCCTCTTTTTTTATTATTATTATTGTTTCACTTACTTAAAATTAATTAAAATGTATAGCACATGTTGTGTATCAGGGGATGAATAACTTTAATATTTCAGGAAAATTTCCTAATTTCCTATATGTCTGTAGGAAAAAGAGTGTTTATTTTGTTCTTTGAAGATACTGGAAGATCAGAACTGTAAAGTCTTTTCTCCCAGGTGGCAGGGGAGTGAAAATAACTGAGTGAGCACTAAAATTACTTCTGTCGGGGTGTCTGAGAGATTACTGGTCTTATCCTGTTGTTGTAATGAGGTAATTAATCTACAGCAAGCCCTGACTGGATAGAATGGGAGATTAGCATTCAAGGCTGAACAATTAATTAGCAGGGGGGGGATACAGTGTAACTTGCTTGGGGTGGATCTGCATTGTTCCAGGCACATGGATGTCAATATCCCTTGCAGCAGGCGGTGCATCCCGGGGAGAGAGAAGGGACCAGTGCCCCGGGGGCATCCCCTCACCCCTCGGGAAACCAAGCCTTGCTGAGAGCTACTTAGGCAACGGGATGATTTTTCACCCAGGAATTTCTCAGCTGGAAAGGAAAAATCTTTCAAATAGTTACAATTTGTATGTTTTAATTTCCTGTTGAACTGTTCAAAATCAAATAAAACAATGGGTTTCTCATTTAGTTGCATTTCAGAATAACATGCTGAAATGAACGAGAAGATGCCTTTTCAAACAGAAGCATTTAGCTCTGTCATGGTTTATCCTCAAAGCTTTTTTCCTTTTTCTTTTTTTTTTTTTTTCCTGCTCTTTTAATCTTCCGTCTTTCCATAGCGAAGAATGAGAGACAATATATTTTAACTGTGTGGGAAAGTGAAGTTTACATTGTTTACATGCTGGAAAAAAAAATCAGCTGGCAAAAGCTGGGAGCCAGTAATGAAGCAAAGGGAACCCTCCTATTAGGAAGTTAAAAAGTTGATTCAGAGATATCACTGAAAAAAAACCCGCTCTGACAATATATAGTGTCTAGTATTTATGCAGAATGTTTTCAACCAACTCAACAGAAAATAGGGCTTCTATTCTGACTTCAAAAATTAGGCTTGAAGTTTTTGAAACAGAAGAATACAATCACCAGTCGACTGTGGCAGGTATTGAAATTTTGGGTGTTGTAACGTCACTTGTTGGGTGCATTGGAGTTCTCTAGTTGCCACCTGTCAAAGCTCTTACATACATATCCTACTGGTGTCCCAGGCGCTCAGCTGTCATCACAGTTCAAATAATCCTGCTAGACTGGGCCAGGGTGGGCAGCATCTTGGAAGACAGAGCCCTGAGGCTCTATTAGCACTGTCGGTAACATCATCTTGTGTGTTATCTGCATCACAACCTGTAAAGCTGCAGAGCCTTTCTTGGTAATAAGAAAGAAAATAACATGTATTACATTTCATACTTGTAATTAGCCAGAATGTTACAGTCCTCAATTACTCTCAGTTTAGCACATGGAAAAAAACTTTGTAAGCAATTTCTAAAGACTTTTCAGTATAATGAGGTTACTACCACAGGACAACTTATATGTATTCAATTTTCTTAGTCTCTTTTAGTTTCGCTCTTGACATTTCTTCCTTTTTTGTTGTTGTTGTGTCTCATTTTTTGGTTTTTTTCCTTGCCTTCTTCCCCAAGCCGGAAGGGATTGAGATGGAAACTACCTACAACTCTGTGCTCTGTGCATCTGGTAAGGGCCTTTTGCTTTTTAACACTTCCTTTGCTGAGGTAGAGACAAAAGACCAAGGGAGAAGACAAGGTTTGTGAATGCTCCGCTCTGAAAAGAAACATGTAGGGATCTGATAAAACTGGACAAACTAGATGTATGTCCAACTGATAGTTAAATCAATTCTTCCTAAAGGAGAAGAGCTGAGGCTGTAATACTTCTTGCAATTACAGGGGCAGAAGCATATCTCTTAGGAACTGAGGCTGATCAGGTCCCTGAGGGAAAGAATATCTGGGATTTAAGGGAGTTGTCTCTAATATCTTTCGTTCAATGGGTGTAAAGTCGTAAACTGGACTCTGCAGTAAGCCAGGTCCACCCACCAAAGCAGAGAAGCCCAGAAAAATAGGCTGGAAATCGTATTTGTCAGTCAAGGCCAGCTGATGAATGCATATGTTGAAGTCAGGAAACCCCTGTGTTAGGGATGGTGTCTCACCCTCCTAGCTGCTACCCATGCATGTAGATATATATGGAATTGTAACCAAAATGATCTGATTTTTATCCTAGAAAAGTCAATATCAGAGCCAGTCTCCCTGGTTCTCCCAGAGACTGTGGTTGATGGCTCAGCCAGAGCATATTTCTCAGTACTAGGTAAGTGAAGCATTCTTAAAGTGTCACATGCTATTTTGAAACACTTCCGTGTTTCTTCAGGCTGTGCTCAGTCTGCTGGCAAGCCCTGAACTGTACTAATTCACACTGGAAATTTTCCCGTTACCCAGGTGACATCATGGGCACTGCCATGCAGAACCTGCACCAGCTCCTGCAGATGCCGTTTGGCTGTGGGGAGCAGAACATGGTCCTGTTTGCACCCAACATCTATGTCCTGGACTACCTGAACAAGACAGGGCAGCTGAGTGAGGAGGTCAAATCCAAGGCCATTGGATACTTAGTGAGCGGTGAGCTGGGACATGGCTTTTGCTTCTCTGTTCATTCCTTCCCTTGGCAACTGGATAAGGACGCTACTGGCCACTGGCATGTATGATCTGGGAGAGGCTGTCCTAGTGCATTCTCTGGAAAGGAACATGATACTGTGGTAGGTCAGGTGTATATAATGCAGTATCTATATGCAGGGCGAGAGAGGACAGCATCCAAACAGGAACATAGAAAAAGTCCAGGACTGGCAATAACTCAGGAGTTTTCCCTATAAGAAAAAGGGATATATGAAATCCATAAATCAGACTGTAACTATTAATCATGACAGCTGCTTATGTAGATCTGAGATCCTCCTTAGGATTAAGATTTAGAAAGTGTCACTTGCCTTTGTCTAGGCCAGAATTTTAACACACTAGTTAGGACACGTTGCAAACAGAACACCCGTACATATGGACACAGTGGGTATCTGCTGACTAACAACGGACTGGGTTTACTCCGTTATTTCACAGAAAAATTGCACTTCCCCCAGTGGAAGTTGCCCTCTTTTCTAAATCCCTATCTACTGTGGGATCACTTTTGTAATTCAGCTCCCTGGGAACTGTTCTCCCATTTCTCTCAAGTCTGGGATACTTTTACCTCTCCTCATCAAGTCTAGGGCAGAGAGCAGCAACGACCGCAAATAACCAGTTTCCAGGTGTTTTAGGAAAGAGGAAGAGCACAAGAATGGAGGTACTCAATGCTGTGAGTTTGCCTGAACTTCCACTGAAACACTGAGCAGTGTAGCTCCCACTTGTGCCATTGTAGGGGGGACCCTGCACCCCGTGTCTGCTACATTTCCTTTGCATGGCTCCTTGAAAAGTAGTGACAGCTAAAATATTCTTCCACTCTCCATTTCAGGGTATCAAAGGCAATTGAAGTACAAACACTGGGATGGTTCTTATAGCACCTTTGGGCCCCGTTATGGGCAAGTTGGAAATACCTGGTAAGATTTCAGTAACACTGGCTTCTCATTTCTGCTTGTCATGGTCTTCCTTTCCTCAGTGTTCTTTTGTTCTTGGTCATTGTGGAGGTTGAAATGGAGGTGAAGATGAAATTATAATCATGACATTATCGAATAATCATGTGGGATGGTGGAGCAGGATGCTAAGGGAGATGCCATTTAGGTCTGCAACACTGCACTGATAGCTACTTACCTCCCCTGACACCCTTCTTCAGCAAAAGTGAGGGTGACTTGCACAGTGCTAGTTCTTGTTAGCAGAAGATGCTGGTGAATTCCGAGTGCCATTGCCCACCTCCTTGTAGCCCTCAGGGCTATGAATGGCAGGCTCCATTTAGCATTGTCCCTGTGTCACTGAGTCACTAAGCTAGATCACAGTTTCCAACCAGCCCACTGTGATCAAGTCCAGAACAGCGATGTCCGCATGAACCCAATGACCTCTCATGGATACAAGGCCTGCTCAGGATGTTTCAGTTCCCTCTGTCACTTTCAGGCTCACAGCCTTTGTCCTCAAGTCCTTTGCCCAGGCCCAGCCTCACATCTTCATAGATGAGAAGCACATCCAGGATGCTTTGGTCTGGCTCACCCAAAAGCAGAAAGAGAACGGCTGTTTCCGCAGTTCTGGGACACTCCTGAACAATGCCATGAAGGTAACATGTCTGCCTGGTTGGCTCCATTTGGGCTTTGTCGGGCTGGAACTCAACCATAAGTAACTCTGGAACCAGCACGGATATTTCAGACCTTGGGGTTGGGGAGGAAGGGGGAGTTATATATACGAGCTATCACAGAAGCAGGGAGAAGCCAACAGCATCTTCTGAAGCACTTACCATGAGAAGGAAGCTAGAAAGAATTTGTCCCTGCAGGATGTAGATATGTAGCACAGGGAGAATCCAGTAGTGCTGTGTGGGATCAATGTCTACTTTTGTGATTCCCTGCAGGGTGGAGTGAATGATGAAATCACGCTGACAGCCTACATCATTATTGCATTGCTGGAGATTCCTCTGCCTGTAACTGTATGTGTCTGCACCCCAACCCAAGCCATAGATGGTACTAACTTGACCTAATAGTGCCAGGTCCCTTTACATTTAGAAAGAACAAATCCTGTCTGAATATCCTATCCATTCAAACCTAGACTGGAATAACACTTTTCCTCCATTTTTCTCCCCTGTCCAATCCTGTCTCCCATATACACATTTCACTTAATATTTTTCTGAGTTCTTTCATGGAGAATCATGCCTTTGCTTCTACAAAAGAGTACATCTTGAATCAACAATGAGTTAAGTAATAGTTGAATCTCTGAAATGAGCCAGATAGGTTTTTCTACACCCACAAAAATCTCCTTTTGTTTGTTGGAATAGTACATTCCTGTTGAACCACTTCTATGGACTTATTGAGTTGGCACAAGAGCACGGGTCTCTGAAAAAGGTGGCACACTCAGGGATTTGTTCTCATTTTCTCTGCCTCTTCTACATTGTTTTATGCAAAATCCCTATCCTTAATGCTTGGGGGATAAGGTATAGGTATAGGGAATATCATAAATGGTAGTCTGTGAAAAGCCTGAGGCCAGTTTAAAGCAATGTAGGTTTGGTCATTCTGACCCCTAAGACTGTGATCCCCTCCTTGTGAGACAAGCTTGTGGCACAGGTAGAACTGGGGTGTGAATTGCAGCAGAAGGACTGCTGAGCCAGGATGGTTGCCAAACTGCTGTAAACCCTCTGCTCCAAATGTGGTAGGCACTATTTTCTGTTGGAAGTTTTTACCTGTACAGTAAGAACCAGCAAAAGGAATTATTTTTTCAGTAGTGTGACATGGATGACATTAACTCTACCGGAAGAGTATGGCTGCCCATTTTTTCCATGAGGTATTGGACCTGAAGGGGAAGAGATACAAAACGGTACAATCTTTGCCAGACAGGGGAGTCGCAATGTCAAAGGTCCATAGCCACCATCCAATTCCTGTTCTTCTAAGATGAACCACAATATTCGCTCTGTCTCCTCCAGCTCAGTCTGTCTCTCCTTCCAGCACTCAGTGGTGCGTAATGCTCTCTTCTGCCTGGAAACAGCAGCAGATGAGAAAGAAAACCACGTGTACACCAAGGCTCTGATGGCATATGCCTTCTCCCTGGCAGGCAAGGAGGACAAGCGGAAGGCATTGCTTGGCTCACTTGAAAAGGAAGCTGTGAAAAAGGGTGAGTGCTCCAGGCGGGACATCTCTTTCACTGGCAAAAGATCTTCCCTTGAGAAAAAAATGGCTTTGGCTGGTGGGGCAATGGCTGTAGGAACTGGCTTGTGTGGGTAGGGAAAGGTGGAGGGAGAGGAAAGACTTGTGCAACGGGGTTGCATTTTTGAGAGCTCCCTCTCAGTGCCCAGTCCTACTTCTGTGCTCCAAGGGAGTTCATCAGGCACCATCCCCACCAGTGCTGCACTAAAGGATAGCTCTGCTAGCGAAGTTTATGGCCACTCCTTCCTCCAGTGCATGTGCTCAACAGAGAACAAAGTTGACCGTGCATGGCACAAGACATGATAAATCAGAGATGAGCTGGTTGTGTTGAGAGAGAAAACAAACGTGCACCTCATTTTGGAGGCCTTAGCATAAGTTCTAAGTCTTGCGGGAAATCACGTAATGACTCGGAAGCGCCCTGCCAGAGTAAGGCCGGACAGTGGGTTTGCCCCAGCATTGGGTAGCAGGGTTGTGAAGGAAGAATGGCCAGCACCTTTTGCCTTCTCTGCCTGCAGGTTGACTGTCAAGCCCTGGTCACATTCTTTGGGTCATTTTGCCTCACAGAGCTTGTCCCTGCCCAATGCCGGCAGCTTGACTCAACAAGGGAAGGAGTGCCAGCCTGGTGCTCTGCTGGTGCTCAAGCCCATGAATGTCTGTGTGAATCTGGAGTCTAGGACAAAGTGGTCTCAGCGGTCTCAGACTAGTCGCAGCAAGCAGAGAGCTGTCTAACACTTCCCATTTCATCCCACATGACAGATGCGTCCTGGAGGCTCCGTCCTCCCAGCTGGACTGGCAGCAGACTAAGGACTCCCTTGCAATAATTACTACTAACTGCTTGTTGTCTTGTCTCCACGCTCCCTGCCTCCTGGAAAGATGGGTCTGTTCATTGGCAGCGGCCTGGGAAAGAGCCAGAGGTTGATCTCCCGTACTATCGCCACCGAGCTCCCTCTGCCGAAGTGGAGATGACAGCCTACGTGCTGCTTGCTCACCTCACCACGCAGCCAGCACCTTCCCAGGAGGAGCTGTCATTCGCATCTCTCATTGCAAAGTGGATCAGCGGTCAACAGAACCCCAACGGAGGCTTCTCCTCCACCCAGGTGAGCCGCTTCCCTCCTGCGACCTCACACATCAACGTCAGAAGACGAGAAGTGCCGGAGACGCAGGTGGGAGCCCAGTAAGGTTTGCCAGGGCAGGGGCTGTAGCCCTGCGGTATTTACCATGGTTGCCACGTCCCCAAGAGGCTAGAGGCCACTATCTCAGGTAACGCTTCCGGAAATGACGGATGCTTTGATTAATGACCTGTTTTTCCTGACACAGTGGAGCAGGACAGTAGGGACACAAGGGACGTGTGTCTGTGCCACTGGAGAGGGCTCCCACTGCAGTGTGTCGGTGCCCGTGAAGTTGCTGCTTCACCCTGTGGCAAGGGAGTGAAGGCTCCGCAGTGCTCCGTGCCAGGGAGCTCGGGGAACATGCAGCTGCTGTGCAGAGGACACAGGAAGGGAACGGGAATGCCCCAAAGCTGCTCTTCTCCTCTGTCCTTTCTACTTAAAACTGGAGAAAGTGAAGAACGGAGGGGAGGGTGCCTGATGACAGCAAAGGGCAGGCTGTGGGAGGACAGGCTGTGCAAAGGCTGACTGCATCCCCCTGGGAGCTGGGACCCGTCTCTTTCAGGACACAGTGGTGGCTCTCCAAGCCTTGTCCCTGTACGGAGCTGTCACCTATGCCAAGAGCGGAGCGGCCTCCAAAGTGACCCTGCGATCTGGAGGGGACTTTCAACAGGACTTCCAAGTGGATCCCACAAACCGGCTGCTGCTCCAGCGTGTGCCCCTGCCCCAGGTGCCAGGGGAGTACAGCACGGAGGTGTCTGGCGAAGGATGCGTCTACCTGCAGGTGAGGGGGATGGGGGCAGGTGCCATCCTAGGAGGGTAGCCCCTCACCAGGCAGCAGTCAGGGAGAGGGCGGAGGGGCAAGAGAGAGGGGAGAAGCGGGAGGGAATGGTCCGGGAGAGGGAAGAGGGCAAGGAGAGTAAAGATGGAGAAATCGTGGGAGGGAAAGAGGGAAGGATCTGCACCGTGGAGGTGTTGTGAGAAAGGGTGAAGTGGGGAGCCTGGATGGGGAGAGGACGGTCTCTCTCACACGGTGAGCATGCAGGCACACACGCTCACACAGAGCCGCTGGCTTTCCTCTAGACAAGCCTGAGGTACAATGTGCAGCCCACGCAGGAGGATGCACCCTTCATGCTTCATGTGTACACAAGCCCAGAGACATGTGCGGACTCCAAAGCTCACAAGGTCTTTGACATAGGCATAAATGTCAGGTGAGTCTGTGTTTGGGTCTGAGCCTTCCTGAGACGCCATGGCAGCTGAGTTCTGGTGAGCTGGTTTGGAAGGCCTGGAGAAGCAGTGCAACCCTTTGAAAAGTGGGCAGGGAGCAGCTGGGCTGGGAGGAGAGACTGTGGAGGAAGGTCGTGTCCTGCAGTGGTGGAGCTGTGTGGGCAGCCAGGGGCTGGGCAAGTGAGAGGCTGCGTAGGTGACTAGGAGACCCCGGCATAGCTGGAGAAGAATGTGCTGGACCGCTAGGATGTGGTGGGGTGCCGAGTGTTCCAGAAAAGTCGGAAATGCCCCCAGCAGTGCCCCCCACTTTGGCTTGAGGTGCACTGAATCTTTGTTGCTTGGTTCCTCAGTTACACCGGGGAGCGCAATGGCTCCAACATGGTGATTGTTGATGTGAAGATGCTGTCAGGATTCATCCCTGTGAAGTCTTCCGTGAGGAAGGTAGGATGCTGTTTGTCAAACAAGCTACACCCAGCTGCTTATATTCAAGACACCTTCCAAGTGTCTATAGCAAACCAGAGGGCTTCAGGGTTGGAATGAGCTTGATCTCGCCACTGTCATCTGCATATTTGCCTTGTACAGTGTTCTCTTTTCAGACCTGCCTTAAGGCCAGCACAAGGGGAGACAATATGGTGAATCTAGGAAAAATAGATTAAGTAACTTTTTCTTTGGACTGATGGTGTGCCCTTTTATTATCACTGTGTTCCAGTAGCTCCCTAGAAGCACTGTTTGCATAGGACATTCAAAAGTAGTGCTGTTTTATTTTTCCCTCTGCTGATCTGACAACACCTTATAGCATTGTAACTGTTTAGGTCTTGGGTCACTATTTGACATGCTACACAGGTGCATGGTCTGGAAAATAAGGGCAATCATACGATGCTGCAGAACTAGCAAGTCAGAAGGAATGGATTTTCATAGAATTGTTTCATCACTGCTTGAAGCAGTGCTCAGTCCCTGCTGAGTTAGGCTGTACTTTGTCAGCCAGGATGGTGAAGGGAAGGTCTGGGGACTGTGATATCTAGCGGCACACCAAAGAGGCAGTTCCATGCTGCTCACTTAGTTCCCTGAGTACCCTGGTGTCTCACCCACAGTACATCCCATCTGTAGGGCTGTGCAAGGGGCACAGGGACACCAAACTCAATGGTAAAATCTTGGTCTTCTTTCTCCAGCTGGAAAGCCACCGCGTTATTGAACGCACAGAGCTGAGTACCAACCATGTCCTTGTATATCTGGAAAAGGTGAGTTTCCACCTAGGGTGAGGACGGGTCAGAAATACAGGCTTTGGGACATATGGTGACATGGGGAAAAAGACCGGGGACTCAAAACTACCACAGCTCTGCAAAGAATAGGACTGAATCTCATACTGACTTTTGCTGACCTTTCAGACTTACTGGTACTTCCCTCCCAGCCCTCAGCAGGCTTTCCCCCGACCCCACACACAGACCATGCCCCGACCCCCCCACCAGCCAGCGCCTCCCCCAGCGTGGGGAAAGGCCCCAGGGTTCCCCCTTGCCCCTCAGCCAGGCCTGCAGCCCCCGCGCCCCCCAGGCCCAGCACGGGGGCAGGGGAGAGCGAGGGAGCCCGGGGCAGTACGGGGCTGCCCCTCAGCCTCCACCGCTTCCCTTCCCCAGCTGGGCAGCGAGACCCTCAGCTTCTCCTTCGCGGTGGAGCGGGACATCCCCGTGCAGGGCCTGAAGCCAGCTCAGGTGAAGGTCTATGACTACTATGAGACAGGTGAGTGTGGGGCTGGGGGTGCCCGTGGGACCGAGGGTGGGCAGTGGGCTGCGTGAAGGGGCACGGGAGCTGTGGGGACCCGCAGCTGTCCCTGGCCCGGGCCATCTCCCGTCCCCCCCTTGTGAACATGGAGATGGTGAGCAGGTCTGGGTGGTGGTGACTCTGCGGGGATCCCTGCGTGGCTGCTCCTCACAGCAGAGCTGCTGTGCAGCTGTCCATCCTCCCCGGGGAGAGGGTGGAGGAAGCCAAACCCCCAGCCCTCCCACCGTGGTGCCTCCAAGGCCGGCCCTGCCTCGCCACAGAGAGGAGCCATCCCGTGGGGCAGAGCTGCAGGTGCCGGGGGTCCCGTGTTCAGGTCTGGCCCCAGAGCACAGCCGTGCCCTTGCTCCCAGCCAGTCCTGCTGCTCCTTGTGCCTCTGCTGTCCCGGATGCTGCTCCAGGGTGGCGGTGACCGAGTTGTCCCCACCCCTCCCCAGTGTGTGCTGGAAGAAGGTGCCTCAGCAGCCCTTGGGCACGCTGGAGTGGAGACCTGATGGGGCTGCCAGCGCCGGGTGGCTCTGCCTTGCTGGGTGGCCTCTGGCCGTGGCAGGGGCTGGGGCTCCCTCCCACCCAGCTGGGATCTCTGGGGGCAAAGCTGGGGGTGGTGGCGGCAGCCTGCCGTGTGGCCTGGGAGGAGCATCTCTCTGGCACCCATCCCTCTACCAGGGCATCAAGGGGCTCTGACAGCCTGCTCTCTCCCTTCCATTCTGTTTTCCAGACGAATTTGCCACACAGGAGTACAGCGCTCCCTGCGCCACAGGTAGGGTGCTGAAAGTGCTTCCCTTTGCAGTTCTCTACACCTTTTTCATTGTATTTCTGTTCTTCCAGCCAGTGCTTCTGTCTTTCTGCTCAAGTTTGCATGAGTTTGGCACAACTCACAAGCATAGATTTTGTATGCAAAACTGAGAGCACAAAAGGCACAATGTTTTTGTACCATTCAAAATCTACCATTCCTGAATTCTCACAGTGGTTTCCATAGTCCAGTTCTCCTGACCTGAATGAAGTTTGTGTCCCGATTGTTCTGTTGCTGCCCCCTGGACTTTTTGATTTCAAGTTTCTTATATCATGCTTATTGTCTCAGATTTCAGGTAAACTCTGGTCCTTCCTGAGAGCTCCAGATAGTGTAGCTGTGGGATCATGCTGAGGGGACTTGGTTCTTTCAAAGCACCCAGGACATTCCTCTCCCAAAACACTCAGTCTGAAGCAACAGAGCAAATTAAGACCATGAAAAGATAACCCATAAAGAAGCATGTCATGGTCTGACCTACCATGAGGCAGGTATTCCTCATGACACTAGGCAGCCAGCCCTCAGTCTTGGTTTGGAGTCTGAGCTGGAAGGACAGAGAGGTTATGATCTTTGGGGGATTCTCTGCAGTACAAGACCACATGTGCTTGGCTTTGTGTTTGGAGCACAGGTAATGTAGGAGCTTCTGTGGAAGGCCCTGACCAAGGATACTTCTTTTGTCCTGTGTCTTCCAATATGAAGATTAGCATATGTGACTTCCCATCAGCTGCCCTGTTTCAGGTGTTTGGAATATGGAGGCTTCTGGGAAGCACTGAGACCCTAGGAACTGTTTTTTCACAAGGCATGACTGTGGCATCTGAGAGCAGAGAAAAAGTGATTTGGACTTGGGAAAGGCAAAAGCTTTGTCTCTTGCTGGTATTAAACAGTGAGATTTATGTCCTTTTGTTTTCTTATCTGATGTCTTGGAAAAGAGCCTGAACTCCCACACTTTCACTCCATACTCCTTGCTAACCTGGACTGTGTCCGTAGGTACAGGCTGTGTTCTGCTGATTCTGGGCCTACAGCCTCCCTTCCTGGAAAAACATGAGTTGTAAGACAGACACTGAGTGGACAGTAAAGCATTTCCAAAGTGTATATTGGTGTGGTCTGGTTATGCAGTCTGAGGCTAGTGGGGAGACTTTAGATTTTAGGCTATTCTTCCCCATGTCTGTTAAAAGGCAGAGTTTTTCTCTTCCTTGGAAAGGATGGTGGGAAGTTGCTAGTTAAGAGGTCCATCCGCTGGTCTAGGTGTCCAAAGGTGGTCTGCACTGACTTAAAAGGATGATAGCAGTTGCAAAGCAGAAAGCTTCCATCCTTGCCCTGAATAGTACTGGTGCAGCAGATCCCTTCTACTCTCTGCAGAGAAATAAATACACTTTAAGAGCATCTCATTGCTGCAGTAAACATTCTTGTTGCCTGTTTGCACTGTGCTCCTGTGTCCATCCCAGCTGTGACAAATCCTACTCTGCTTATCTCTTCCAGTGGGTCAGAAAGAGTCTCAGCCCTCTCTCAACCTCACATAGCTTTGAAGGTGACATGAGTGTTGAGTGCTATGGATGACCCTCAGCTCTGGTCAAACAGCAACTCACTCTCCTGTACTCTGCTTCACACAAAACTTAGCTTCCCAAACTCACATTTTGCTCACTCTGTCTCTCAGCCTGAAAGAGGGAACT
The DNA here is from genome assembly GCF_963210335.1 of Falco punctatus. Classification (NCBI taxonomy): domain Eukaryota; kingdom Metazoa; phylum Chordata; class Aves; order Falconiformes; family Falconidae; genus Falco; species Falco punctatus. The sequence continues at coordinate 8,950,287 of NC_137585.1, read as the reverse complement.
GGCGTATCTCTCTTAACTCCTCTACCTTCTCATCTTCTTCCATTCTTGCAGAGGAAGTAGACCAGGACAATGCATGAAGAACACTCCCAGTTGCTGGAACTTCCCTGCCTAGCTACCATCACCACCATCTATGGACTGACAGATAAATAGTGCCTGCAAGGAATAGGAAATGAACTTTACAAATAAATTAACTGTACTCACGAATGGGTTTTGAACAGTTTATTCCCAATTCTGTTTTTTCCTTCTCAGCCTCCAGTCACAGCTTTAATCTCCCTGGATTCTTATGATGTCGAAGAACATCTCATCCAGACATGCCTTTGTGCAGGAATAAGGACAAAAAGTGAGGAATATTTTTTTTAAAAAAAGAAGAGGACAGAATGATTTAAGTTGGGGTCAGCCTTTCTAATGTAGCCCTCTCAGTGTTATGTACTCTGGACTTGCGATCTGAGACCCTATCTAATCAGCAAAGGACAGGAACTTCTTGAGAACAATTTCTCTCCCCTGGCTTAGAAACCATAACCTTGATTGAACTGGTCTCCGCAGGTGCCTGTCCATGTCTCCCACTGGTAAGCAGCCTAGATTGTCAGCTAATGTTACATGAAATTCAGCCTCTGTGATGTGCCCCGTAGACTTCCCTTCCAGGACTGTTTCTTGGTTGTAGAAGAGTGGAAGGAGATAGACGGTATGTCCTCTTCTAAGATTAGAGTGTGCATGGAGGGGTAGGAGGGATGTGTGCATGCATTATGCCTTCAGCTGCTAATTTATAATGGCCTGTTCTCCAGCTGAAGCTTGAGCCTTCTTATGGAAACTTCCATATCTTGTGCCTGCTGCTTCTGGGACATTCCCAAGGAGAAGCTCATGACATTTGCCAGTAACTTAACAACCTAAGTCTAGTTTAAATGGCAAATTTATTTAAATCATAGACTTGCTTCGATCAATCTCTCTATAATCCTCTTACATATCTCTAGGAATGTTCTTCTTTTCTTGGTTTTGTCCCATTAATTTCTGGTTTAAACTTTTGAATGACAGAAAGATCTCATATGACTTTATTCTCATGAAATGCTTATTGTTAGGCATCATGGCTTATTGTTTATCCAAAGTATGCACAGCTAGTTGTTCCATCCAGTTTTTTTAGTGTGCCTATCCCAACAGCATTACTGAGAACAAATAAAGTTCATCATCTCTTTTGCTAGATATTAATATTGTGACACCTTGTCTCCTGTGGTGTTTGGCATTTACTCACTCAAGACCTTCTTGACACTTCATATTCAGAGAAGTCTATGGAATGAACTGTCTTCAGTGAAAGCTGAGCAAAATTTCTAATAAACCATGAATACTAATTGCATTTTGTCTTGATTTAGAAATAGTAAAACCGCCTAATTTCCTGCTATAAGGGAATTACTTTTCTGCGGCGAATGAAGAGACGGGACGCAGCTTGATGCAAGCAACTGTCAATTTATTGTACAGAAGCACGTCACGAGGTTTTATAGACTTTCAGAAGCTGCGCGTTTTAAACAGATTGGTTCTTGAAGCTAAGCATTGCATACCAGGCAATCCCTGATTGGTGGTTAACTACCAGCAATCAACAGCAAGGTGTTACCTTTCCTTGGCGCCATCCTTGGCGCCATCCGTCTCCCACCCCCCTGTGCTCTGCAAACATGCCTCATCATGTTAATTGTTGTCTAGACAAGCTCGAACAAATTCCCCTCAGCTAACTGATTGCCATGCATGGTCCTAGTTTGCAGACCGCTCCTGCACTTTTCCAAGGTCTCAAAGCAACATAGTTTTTAGTTGCTGAATTAAACTGTTTTGACTTTAGATCATTGTGAATTGCCTTTGAAGCACAACATGCATGCTCCTTGGGGATGGAAATTCAATATTCAGACATTCCTGTACTTCTTTAAGGTAGCCTTGTTGAAGTTTCTTATGTGGTATGCCCTGGAGGACCTGCAAGTATGTGATTGATGATTCACAGCCTAGTCAAGTAGAGAGATGTAGAAGCCAGCCAGGGAGCCCCAAAAGGCAAGTGTTATGGCTGCCCATGGGCAACAGTTAGATGATGCCTAATTTATAAGGCAGCAGCAAAACATTAACTGTTTCCATGGTCGAAAGCCATTATCAAAATTTTGTGAATTGAACATACTCCAGTGATTTTACAGACTTCTGAATTAAATTATCATGATGATCACTTTGTTGCATTTGAGGCAGAAGAGATCCAACACCATAACCATGTACATAACATGTAGAGTACTCACCAGAAAGTAAATGAAAATGAAGGAGCTGTTAGCACCCACCTACAGCCCACTGTAAAGGAGGGTCTGTATTTGCAGACCTGGGTTTGTATGTACAAGTTTGCAGACCTGGCACTTTTGAACTGGTTGCCCCTAACTAACAGTGGGACCATGTCTCTCTGGCACAGTCAGTCTCTCATGACCCCATAGCAGGGGAACAGCTATGAAAGGGGCCAGAGTAAACTGCTTTCCTCACACAGTGAGGAATTGTAGCTTATGAAGGGGAAAGAGGGTCTTGAGACACCTACATGGACAACGATGATGCAAAGAGCTTCAGTGTCACTGAAACAAATAAAAGTTCTTTGCTGCAGCAGTGAATTATTTTTTTGACAACCTGGGTCTGTGTACATGAAAGGAGCTGTGTGAGGGACTCCTATAGGTGTGTTTGCTTATGCTTAGATTGGCAGGATCAAAGGCACCTCTGCACACAGAACCATGTAAATAAAATACGCAGGGTGCCATATGACCTACTGAGCTAAGGCTGATTGCCTCTCCATCCCTGGGAGAGATCTAGACTAGAGACAATATGATCATTTGGAAAACTGACATGTGAAAAGTTTAACCCAAACTACCCGATGGGAATCCAGGGCATCCCCTCTGAATTCTGCTGAAACACTGTAAGCCTAGTTGTGAAGGAGAAAAAAACCCAAACCACTTTATAACATTACTAATAGAAAAACCCAAAAGAGACCTACAGGCCTCCACTGAGAGAGAGAGGATAAAGTTCTCATGAAAAACGCAAGTGGTTTGGCTCATAAGGTGGTTCTTGGTTGAAATTCTATGATTGTCCTGAGTGCCATCACATGGCACATACAGGACAACCCAGTGGCGTTCAGGGTCGGTCAGCATGGGTTTCTGAAAGGCAGGTCCTGCTTCATTAACCTGATCTCCTTCTATGACAAGGTGACCTGCTTAGTGGACAAGGGAAAGGCTGTGAGTGTTGTTTACCTAGACTTTAGAAAGGCCTTTGACACTATCTCCCACAGCATTCTCCTGGAGAAACTGGCTGCTCATGGCTCAGATGGATGTACTGTTCGCTGGGTAAAAAAACTGGCCGATGGCCAGGCCCAAAGAGTTGGGGTGGATGGAGTTACATCCAGTTGGTGACCGGTCACCAGTGGTGTTCCCCAGGGCTCAGTACTGGTGCCAGTTCTGTCTAACATCTTTATTAATGATCTGGACAAGGGGATCGAGTGCACCCGCAGTAAATTTCCAGACAGTGCCAAGTTGGAGGGGGGAGTTCTGATCTGCTTGAGGGTAGGAAGGCTCTGCAGAGAGATCTGGACAGACTGGATCAATGGGCCAAGGCCAATTGTATGAGGTTCAACAAGGAGAAATGCCAGGTCCTGCACTTGGGTCACAACAACCCCATGCAACACTACAGGCTTGGGGAAGAGTGACTGGAAAGCTGCCTGGGGGAAAAGGACCTGGCAGTGTTGGTTAACAGCCAGCTGAACATGAGCCGGCGGTGTGCCCAGGTGGCCAAGAAGGCCAATAGTGTCCTGGCCTGTATCTGAGACAGTGTGGCCAGCAGGACCAGAGAGGTGATCTTCTCCCTGTACTCAGCACTGATGAGGCCACACCTTGAATACCGTGTTCAGTTTTGGGCCCCTCACTACAAGAAAGACCTTGAGGTGCTGGAGCATGTCCGGAGAACGGCGACGAAGCTGGTGAAGGGTCTGGAGCACAAGTCTTATGAGAAGCGCTGAGGGAACTGCAGTTGTTTAGCCTGGAGAGAAGGAGGCTCAGGGGGGACCTTATTGCTTTCTACAACTACCAAAAAGGAGGTTGTAGGCAGGTGAGTGTTGGTCTCTCCTCCCAAGTAACAAGCAATAGGACAAGAGGAAATGGCCTCAAGTTGTACCAGGGGAGGTTTAGATTGGGTGTTATGAAAAATTTCTTCATCAAAATGGTTGCCAAGCACTGGAACAGGCTGCCTAGTGAGGTGGTGGAATCACCATCTTTGGAGATGTTTAAAGACATGTAGATGTGGTGCTCAGGGATATGGCTTAGTGGTAGACTCGGCAGTGCTAGGTGGATGGTTGGACTCTATGATCTTGAAGGTCTTTTCCAACCTAAACAATTCTACCATTCTATGAATGACACTGTTAAGTTCCCAGTCCCTCTCTGATTTCACTTCAACTGTTTAGAAACAAGCAATATCTTCACCACTAGAATGGGAAAGTTCACAGGTCTTCCCTTCACTTCTGTCTGGCTTGCCATGAAAGATCAGATTGGACAGGCTCACACTGTCCTTCCAGCTCATACCAGTGAGTTCACAGCGAGATCAAAGGCAATGTGCGATCAGAGGTTTATGTTCAAGGATTATCTTGCAGAAAACACTCGCTTTTAGAGGCAGGGAGCCAAGCTTCCAGCGTGTAATGGATCAGGTAGGATTTCCTCTCCTCCTGGAGACAAACCTCCTCACTGCCAAAAGCTGTCTGCTTTCTGGTATTCCTGAGGAGCTGCCAAACACCACCTTGCCATGGATGGCTCTGGATTTAAATCTCAGGCCATCACGGAGTCTGAGCTGTGGATGGGGGCAGACACAAGACACAGTACCAAAAATAAGGCCAGCGTCATCTGATGAGAATCAAGACTTAATTTATTTATAGTTTTACTTTCTTTTTGCTGTTGAGGTGTCCTTCTCTAACATTTCAGTAGCCCCCCCTCAACAAGAAGATCTTCTAGGGGCAGAGACACGCGAGCTGATCCAGCAAGGCCCAGACAAGATGTGCTCTTCAGACATTTCCCTGTTCAGCCTTGGCTGGAGGTGGGAAAAAGACAGAGAGAGGTAAGTGTCCTGGTGAAGCAGTGTCCAGAGCCCTGGACATCTTCTCTGTGTTCTGGTGGTTATGTGAGTTAAAGCCCTGTTAAAACTTGGGAAACTGCTTCACCTAAAAATGCCCAGTTGCGGGCACATAACAGAATGGGAATGGCTGGACATGTTCAAGATATCCATGCAACAAAGAGGGGAAGGGAGGCAGATTTATACTGGAGATACATGAGCTACCCTAGTACACATTCTCTCAGCACCTGGACTTCTCAAAGAAAGGCAAAAAGCAGCCCAGGGCAGAATTTGAAAGGTCCCAACCTAAGACGTGAGTAACATCAAAACTTCACCAAGATGCATGTAGCCTTCTGTGGCTGCAGCATGGCAAACATGGCCCTGAAAAGGGCAGAGACACGAAAGGCTGAGTGTCGTATTCAGTCCCAAGGGGATTTCAGTGTTGTTTGTACGATGTGACACACAGACAGAGGTAAAGACAAGTGTCTCTGTGTGAGTGAAGGCAGTGACGCTGGGATTGCCCTTCTCAGTGAACCAAAACGAAAGCTGCGTCCAACCGGACACAGGACATCAGGCGGCCTTGCCCTTCCCCGCTGCACCGAGGCGTGCCTACAGACTGCAACGGACCGTGGAGATGAAAGCTGGGAAGATACACAGGCTGAGGAGACCCAAGGTCTGCAATGACTCTCATTCGAGACAACCTGCAATAGCCCATGCTGCAACATCTCAGTTATTCCTGTGCACCCTACCTGTGGCGCAGGGAGCGCTGTACTCCTGTGTGGCAAATTCGTCTGGAAAACAGAATGGAAGGGAGAGAGCAGGCTGTCAGAGCCCCTTGATGCCCTGGTAGAGGGATGGGTGCCAGAGAGATGCTCCTCCCAGGCCACACGGCAGGCTGCCACCACCACCCCCAGCTTTGCCCCCAGAGATCCCAGCTGGGTGGGAGGGAGCCCCAGCCCCTGCCACGGCCAGAGGCCACCCAGCAAGGCAGAGCCACCCGGCGCTGGCGGCCCCATCAGGTCTCCACTCCAGCGTGCCCAAGGGCTGCTGAGGCACCTTCTTCCAGCACACACTGGGGAGGGGTGGGGACAACTCGGTCACCGCCACCCTGGAGCAGCATCCGGGACAGCAGAGGCACGAGGAGCAGCAGGACTGGCTGGGAGCAAGGGCACGGCTGTGCTCTGGGGCCAGACCTGAACACGGGACCCCCGGCACCTGCAGCTCTGCCCCACGGGATGGCTCCTCTCTGTGGCGAGGCAGGGCCGGCCTTGGAGGCACCACGGTGGGAGGGCTGGGGGTTTGGCTTCCTCCACCCTCTCCCCGGGGAGGATGGACAGCTGCACAGCAGCTCTGCTGTGAGGAGCAGCCACGCAGGGATCCCCGCAGAGTCACCACCACCCAGACCTGCTCACCATCTCCATGTTCACAAGGGGGGGACGGGAGATGGCCCGGGCCAGGGACAGCTGCGGGTCCCCACAGCTCCCGTGCCCCTTCACGCAGCCCACTGCCCACCCTCGGTCCCACGGGCACCCCCAGCCCCACACTCACCTGTCTCATAGTAGTCATAGACCTTCACCTGAGCTGGCTTCAGGCCCTGCACGGGGATGTCCCGCTCCACCGCGAAGGAGAAGCTGAGGGTCTCGCTGCCCAGCTGGGGAAGGGAAGCGGTGGAGGCTGAGGGGCAGCCCCGCACTGCCCCGGGCTCCCTCGCTCTCCCCTGCCCCCGTGCTGGGCCTGGGGGGCGCGGGGGCTGCAGGCCTGGCTGAGGGGCAAGGGGGAACCCTGGGGCCTTTCCCCACGCTGGGGGAGGCGCTGGCTGGTGGGGGGGTCGGGGCATGGTCTGTGTGTGGGGTCGGGGGAAAGCCTGCTGAGGGCTGGGAGGGAAGTACCAGTAAGTCTGAAAGGTCAGCAAAAGTCAGTATGAGATTCAGTCCTATTCTTTGCAGAGCTGTGGTAGTTTTGAGTCCCCGGTCTTTTTCCCCATGTCACCATATGTCCCAAAGCCTGTATTTCTGACCCGTCCTCACCCTAGGTGGAAACTCACCTTTTCCAGATATACAAGGACATGGTTGGTACTCAGCTCTGTGCGTTCAATAACGCGGTGGCTTTCCAGCTGGAGAAAGAAGACCAAGATTTTACCATTGAGTTTGGTGTCCCTGTGCCCCTTGCACAGCCCTACAGATGGGATGTACTGTGGGTGAGACACCAGGGTACTCAGGGAACTAAGTGAGCAGCATGGAACTGCCTCTTTGGTGTGCCGCTAGATATCACAGTCCCCAGACCTTCCCTTCACCATCCTGGCTGACAAAGTACAGCCTAACTCAGCAGGGACTGAGCACTGCTTCAAGCAGTGATGAAACAATTCTATGAAAATCCATTCCTTCTGACTTGCTAGTTCTGCAGCATCGTATGATTGCCCTTATTTTCCAGACCATGCACCTGTGTAGCATGTCAAATAGTGACCCAAGACCTAAACAGTTACAATGCTATAAGGTGTTGTCAGATCAGCAGAGGGAAAAATAAAACAGCACTACTTTTGAATGTCCTATGCAAACAGTGCTTCTAGGGAGCTACTGGAACACAGTGATAATAAAAGGGCACACCATCAGTCCAAAGAAAAAGTTACTTAATCTATTTTTCCTAGATTCACCATATTGTCTCCCCTTGTGCTGGCCTTAAGGCAGGTCTGAAAAGAGAACACTGTACAAGGCAAATATGCAGATGACAGTGGCGAGATCAAGCTCATTCCAACCCTGAAGCCCTCTGGTTTGCTATAGACACTTGGAAGGTGTCTTGAATATAAGCAGCTGGGTGTAGCTTGTTTGACAAACAGCATCCTACCTTCCTCACGGAAGACTTCACAGGGATGAATCCTGACAGCATCTTCACATCAACAATCACCATGTTGGAGCCATTGCGCTCCCCGGTGTAACTGAGGAACCAAGCAACAAAGATTCAGTGCACCTCAAGCCAAAGTGGGGGGCACTGCTGGGGGCATTTCCGACTTTTCTGGAACACTCGGCACCCCACCACATCCTAGCGGTCCAGCACATTCTTCTCCAGCTATGCCGGGGTCTCCTAGTCACCTACGCAGCCTCTCACTTGCCCAGCCCCTGGCTGCCCACACAGCTCCACCACTGCAGGACACGACCTTCCTCCACAGTCTCTCCTCCCAGCCCAGCTGCTCCCTGCCCACTTTTCAAAGGGTTGCACTGCTTCTCCAGGCCTTCCAAACCAGCTCACCAGAACTCAGCTGCCATGGCGTCTCAGGAAGGCTCAGACCCAAACACAGACTCACCTGACATTTATGCCTATGTCAAAGACCTTGTGAGCTTTGGAGTCCGCACATGTCTCTGGGCTTGTGTACACATGAAGCATGAAGGGTGCATCCTCCTGCGTGGGCTGCACATTGTACCTCAGGCTTGTCTAGAGGAAAGCCAGCGGCTCTGTGTGAGCGTGTGTGCCTGCATGCTCACCGTGTGAGAGAGACCGTCCTCTCCCCATCCAGGCTCCCCACTTCACCCTTTCTCACAACACCTCCACGGTGCAGATCCTTCCCTCTTTCCCTCCCACGATTTCTCCATCTTTACTCTCCTTGCCCTCTTCCCTCTCCCGGACCATTCCCTCCCGCTTCTCCCCTCTCTCTTGCCCCTCCGCCCTCTCCCTGACTGCTGCCTGGTGAGGGGCTACCCTCCTAGGATGGCACCTGCCCCCATCCCCCTCACCTGCAGGTAGACGCATCCTTCGCCAGACACCTCCGTGCTGTACTCCCCTGGCACCTGGGGCAGGGGCACACGCTGGAGCAGCAGCCGGTTTGTGGGATCCACTTGGAAGTCCTGTTGAAAGTCCCCTCCAGATCGCAGGGTCACTTTGGAGGCCGCTCCGCTCTTGGCATAGGTGACAGCTCCGTACAGGGACAAGGCTTGGAGAGCCACCACTGTGTCCTGAAAGAGACGGGTCCCAGCTCCCAGGGGGATGCAGTCAGCCTTTGCACAGCCTGTCCTCCCACAGCCTGCCCTTTGCTGTCATCAGGCACCCTCCCCTCCGTTCTTCACTTTCTCCAGTTTTAAGTAGAAAGGACAGAGGAGAAGAGCAGCTTTGGGGCATTCCCGTTCCCTTCCTGTGTCCTCTGCACAGCAGCTGCATGTTCCCCGAGCTCCCTGGCACGGAGCACTGCGGAGCCTTCACTCCCTTGCCACAGGGTGAAGCAGCAACTTCACGGGCACCGACACACTGCAGTGGGAGCCCTCTCCAGTGGCACAGACACACGTCCCTTGTGTCCCTACTGTCCTGCTCCACTGTGTCAGGAAAAACAGGTCATTAATCAAAGCATCCGTCATTTCCGGAAGCGTTACCTGAGATAGTGGCCTCTAGCCTCTTGGGGACGTGGCAACCATGGTAAATACCGCAGGGCTACAGCCCCTGCCCTGGCAAACCTTACTGGGCTCCCACCTGCGTCTCCGGCACTTCTCGTCTTCTGACGTTGATGTGTGAGGTCGCAGGAGGGAAGCGGCTCACCTGGGTGGAGGAGAAGCCTCCGTTGGGGTTCTGTTGACCGCTGATCCACTTTGCAATGAGAGATGCGAATGACAGCTCCTCCTGGGAAGGTGCTGGCTGCGTGGTGAGGTGAGCAAGCAGCACGTAGGCTGTCATCTCCACTTCGGCAGAGGGAGCTCGGTGGCGATAGTACGGGAGATCAACCTCTGGCTCTTTCCCAGGCCGCTGCCAATGAACAGACCCATCTTTCCAGGAGGCAGGGAGCGTGGAGACAAGACAACAAGCAGTTAGTAGTAATTATTGCAAGGGAGTCCTTAGTCTGCTGCCAGTCCAGCTGGGAGGACGGAGCCTCCAGGACGCATCTGTCATGTGGGATGAAATGGGAAGTGTTAGACAGCTCTCTGCTTGCTGCGACTAGTCTGAGACCGCTGAGACCACTTTGTCCTAGACTCCAGATTCACACAGACATTCATGGGCTTGAGCACCAGCAGAGCACCAGGCTGGCACTCCTTCCCTTGTTGAGTCAAGCTGCCGGCATTGGGCAGGGACAAGCTCTGTGAGGCAAAATGACCCAAAGAATGTGACCAGGGCTTGACAGTCAACCTGCAGGCAGAGAAGGCAAAAGGTGCTGGCCATTCTTCCTTCACAACCCTGCTACCCAATGCTGGGGCAAACCCACTGTCCGGCCTTACTCTGGCAGGGCGCTTCCGAGTCATTACGTGATTTCCCGCAAGACTTAGAACTTATGCTAAGGCCTCCAAAATGAGGTGCACGTTTGTTTTCTCTCTCAACACAACCAGCTCATCTCTGATTTATCATGTCTTGTGCCATGCACGGTCAACTTTGTTCTCTGTTGAGCACATGCACTGGAGGAAGGAGTAGCCATAAACATCGCTAAGCCCTTGCTAAGCTGTGCGTGGTGCGGCAAGAGGAGCTGACTGAGGAGAGATGCTAGCAGAGCTATCCTTTAGTGCAGCACTGGTGGGGATGGTGCCTGGTGTTTCCTGATGAACTCCCTTGGAGCACAGAAGTAGGACTGGGCACTGAGAGGGAGCTCTCAAAAATGCAACCCCGTTGCACAAGTCTTTCCTCTCCCTCCACCTTTCCCTACCCACACAAGCCAGTTCCTACAGCCGTTGCCCCACCAGCCAAAGCCATTTTTTTCTCAAGGGAAGATCTTATGCCAGTGAAAGAGATGTCCCGCCTGGAGCACTCACCCTTTTTCACAGCTTCCTTTTCAAGTGAGCCAAGCAATGCCTTCCGCTTGTCCTCCTTGCCTGCCAGGGAGAAGGCATATGCCATCAGAGCCTTGGTGTACACGTGGTTTTCTTTCTCATCTGCTGCTGTTTCCAGGCAGAAGAGAGCATTACGCACCACTGAGTGCTGGGGAGAGATAACCTATGATTAGAAGTCTGGGGAGAAATTAGGGTTCTGCCTTACTAATGGCACATCATTCCCATGAACTCTGAGGAGGCGTCTGCCAGAATGAGGTCTAGGAACAAGTAGGGTACAATGTGTTCCAGAAATGTCAAAATTGACACCTCATGATTCTTTTAACACAGGGCTCAACAACCCAGTCCTTTTTGCAATCTGGAGCAAATTCTAGGCTGTACTGTGTCGTCATAGACTGACACAACATAACTGACTCAAGAATAGGGTGCAGCCACGTACAGTTATAGGCAGAGGGATCTCCAGCAATGCGATAGTAATGTAGGCCGTCAGTGACACCTCGTTGTCCACGCCTCCCTGCAGGGAAACACAAAGGTAGATGGTGACCCCACCTAGCTTCTTACCTTCAGTCTTTTCTCCCACTCCAGTGGGAATGCTTTATCCTGCATTGTAGACTCTTAGCTTGCCTCTTCCCCCTTGCAGCTGATGTGGAGGTATCAATACCACTTCCAAAGTGCAGGTTAGACTTCGTTCTCCTTCCTATCGTGGCAATCATACCGAATGCCGTCTGACTCCCTAGTGCTTGCCATTGACGTGGGAATTTCCCGTCTGCGTGTATGCTCGAGAAGCTCAGCTGGACCCATCTGACTTATGGTTGAGTTCTAGCCTCACAAAAAACCAACCAGGCGGACACATTACCTTCATGGCATTGTTCAGGAGTGTCCCAGAACTGTGGAAACAGCCGTTCTCCTTCTGTTTGTAAGACAGCCAGACCAAAGCATCCTGGATGTGCTTCTCATCTATGAAGATGTGAGGCCGGGCCTGGGCAAAGGACTTGAGGACAAAGGCCGTGAGCCTGAAAGGAAGAAAGAGCAATGTGGAAGCCTGAGCAGGCCTTGTGTTCCTCTCAGGTGACAGGGCCCATGTGGACATCATTTTTCTGGAGAAAGGCAAGAAGGCCTGGGGAACTGTGGGCCAATTAGTCAGATCACATATATTTTATATCTTCACCTCAAAAAATCATTCAAAAACCTGCTTCCTACCTTGATCTCTTGTCCCTCTCTTGGGCCACAAACTCTGTGATCCCTTTGTGTTGAGGCTACAGTTTGAAGGACAGTGATTGTTGAACTATATCTGAAAAAAATCTCTTTGGAAAAAGTAGAGAATTGCATGACAGTTAGCTCAACACTTGAGTAACAATAGTACTCAAAATGACAATCTAGAATAATTAAATCCCTGTTAGCTCATGGATCTACTGACAGGACTCTTGCACTAGAAATCCATGCCTCGTGGGTTTCCCAGAACTCCTCAGAGTTTAAAAGTAAAGAAGAACATGTCAAAAGAGTTTTTGCTAGAGTTGTTACAAGCAATTAGGGAGAAGCCAACATACCATCAGGAGCCAAGTACTGTTTCGGAAACTAAAAGCAAACCAAAGGTGATTAAATCATCCATTCTTATCCTTACCTAAAGTTGAAAATGTATGACAATGATATGCTGAAACAACTCAAAACTTTTCAGTAAGTCACATTGGCAACACATACAGTCCTCCAGGCTGCCTTTGCTTAGTAACACACAAACATTCTTGGAATAAAACATACAGCACTGCTGTTGGATTATCATCCTTTCCACTTATCTAGAAACACCTTTCCAAGCAGCCTTCTCAGCAGATGCTAGTCTAGAAGAGCTGCCACTGCAACTCTTCAGCCCTTCTCAGTCAGGATGTGAAATTCCTGCTATGCTTTTTCCCTGATTTATCTCCATTTCCTTCTTTTCTGCCATGGTCCTCATGCCTGCTGGTGGGAGGATGTGCTTCAGCTACATAACTGGCTGATGCAGCCTATTTCATCAAATAGAAGGCAGTGCAGGGACCACTGGAAAGACTGCTGGTCTGCAACAGCATTACTGTCATGCAGCATTTATTATAAATGTGTAGGTGAGAAAGAAAAGCATATAGGGGAGGCACAGGCAACATTGAAATCTCACCAAGTGTTCCCCTGCTGTCCATAACGTGGTCCAAAGGTACTGTAAGAGCCATCTGGGTGCTTGTAGTTCAGCTGCCTCTGATAACCTGCATATGGAGAGTTAAAGAAAAATTCAGATGCCAAAGAAAGTCTGCTGAGGGAAGGGGAAACAGAAAAACAGCTGTATCAGTGAAGGCAAAAGAGAGAAGAGTAGATCAGTCCTATCCTAGCTAATGAGAAGTACCGTTACATCCCCACCTCCACGCACTGCTTGCACTGCATGAGGACAGGCAACACCTGCTGTTCTTCAGAAAGAAGGCAGGACATGTTGATGACAACAGACAAGTCACTTTAGCAGGTCATCTGACAGCTCTGCACTGCATTGCAACCCAAGACGGAGCAGAGAAAAGTGGGTGCAATGATCAGGTACTCTAATGCTTAAGTAACAGAAAACTATAAAGGAAAAAGCAGTGAAGGGCCTTCTCAGGCACACAGCAGAGACATCTGTGTATGAGAGAAGCTCTCTTTCCATGTCTGGCCAACATTTGACGGAACCATCCCAGGTAGGATCTGGAAAAAAGCCAAAGCAGAAGCAAAAGCCATGTCCCAGCTCACCGCTCACTAAGTATCCAATGGCCTTGGATTTGACCTCCTCACTCAGCTGCCCTGTCTTGTTCAGGTAGTCCAGGACATAGATGTTGGGTGCAAACAGGACCATGTTCTGCTCCCCACAGCCAAACGGCATCTGCAGGAGCTGGTGCAGGTTCTGCATGGCAGTGCCCATGATGTCACCTGGGAAGCAGGAAATAGCAGAGGGATATTAATAATACTCAGAGCTGGCTATCAGAATCAGAGGGAGATACTGAATGAGAGAAGCAGAAGATGGCAGAGAAAAACAAAAAAAATCTGGATCTATAAAGATCCTTGAATGAAACAGAACATCAAAGAAAATGGAAAAAGGTAAATGAGAGAAAATTTAGGAAACTAGAAGAGAACTCTGAATAAAAGGACATGCAAAAACAGGAAAAGGAAGAGCACAACTGGAAGGGAAGATGCTCAAGACAGAAGAGATGAGACAGGAGTGAGGTGTGCTGGAAACCAGAAGAAAAAGCTGTGAGGTAGGAGGCCAACACAGAGATAAAAACAGCATATGGTTCTTCTGCCAGGCTGCTCACTCACCCAGCACTGAGAAATATGCTCTGCCTGAGTCTTGTACCACATTTGAGGGTAGCAACAGGGAAAACTTCTCTTTCACAGGCGCTCCTGAGAGAGAAACAAGTCCCAAACAGCTTCAGTGCAGTCCCAAGGGGAGGGAGACACAGTGAAACAACAGGAACGCTTCCTATTAGAAATGCCCTGACTTCAGTCACTTCGTTTTTCCCTGGCTATAAGGCAATCCCTGCATGAAACCAGCCCCAGCCACTGTTAGGCACTGGAGATTGCATGTCTACAACTTTTCCTGGGTGCACTAGAAAACAGGAGACAGCACTTGTAACTCCAGTGTTAGCATACAAGAAAGCAGGGATGCAGTCATGCTAAATCTGTCCTAACTCATACCCTGATGCTTAGCCAGGATGGTCCATTCTCTAGGGCTTTCTTCTCTCTTACATCTCAGGCTCCCAACTGATGGGGCATGTTTTGATTACCTAAAAAAAACAGCTTATCTGGAATATGATAAAGGCAGCACTATCTTCCTCCTCCAGGCACATCCCACCCATCAAACCACACAGGAACAAATGGAAAGGGTGGAGAGAGTGGGCTTTACCTTTCACACAAAGCACAGAGTTCTGAACTGTTTCCTTCTCAACTCCTTCAGGCTTGGGTGGGATGAAGGAAAACAAGAGAGGTGACAAGTTAGTGAGACAGGAAATACAGACAGAGCAATCCTTAACAAGGGCAAAGGGATATGTGAAAAGTGAATGAACTGAAGGAGAGGCAGTCATAAACAATCCCTGAAATACAGAGCTCTAAAATAATAATTTAAGCAAATAAAAGAATATGATCCTAAGTGACGGGTGTTGTATGTGGAGGAAGAGCAGGAAGAGGAGAACACTGCAGGACTATCACATGGATGACCTGCAACTGTCGTACACAGCGAGAGATAGTTAACATCCTTGTAACAAAAGGTACTGCAGCATTACAGCAAGTGCTTTTGTTAACAAAAGCTCACAGTAGCTCTGGAAGGCTGTCCTGAGGAGACGCCTGCAGTGCTATTTATCATAAAGCTGTGGATGTTTGTGGGGGGCAGAAATAGACATTATTCTAATAGTTTGCTAATATTATGTTAATAATAGAAAGGGAAGATGTACACTGTAATATCTGGTGACACTACTGATACCATAGAAAATAGTAGGCAAACATTAAGGGGTTTTATGATACAGAGAAAAGCTAAGAACATACAATCTACCTGCCAGATTACCACACCCAGTACAATAAATTAGCATTTTCCTATAAAGGATGTGCAATGCTGCCCTATATAATTTCCTTCTGTACCACATCACATCAGTGACTCTTCTTGCCACAGGCAATGGATAAGCTGTAAAATTCTAACACGTTTTCATGGACTGTTATAATAACTGGAGTTTTGAAGGGACTTCTCTACAGGCATCAAACTCCCACAGGTGCTTGTGAATGCCCGACCTTCATCCTGGTGCCACGCTACGGTAGCATACCAGAACTGCACAACGCTCAGCGTAAGAGGCAGTTTGCTTGGCCACTCAACTGCTGAGAGGCAGCACGTGCTGACTGGCAAACTTACTGGGGGTGTCTCAAAAGGAGGAAAAAGGGTGTAAAGAGAGTGTATTGGAATAGGAGGTGACAGGTAGGAGATAAAGGGAAGGATGGACTGGAGTAGGAGTCCTGCTCCGGTAGGGGATAGGGAAAGTCTAGCATACTGGGAGAAACACTGCACGTTATTATTAAGCTGTAGTCTTTATGCAGCTGTGCCAAAGTATAACAATGATGTAAGACCATCATACTGCCACACTGCATAATGATCCCATAGAATCATAGAGCAGCCCAAGTTACAAGGGACCTTGAAAGATCATCTGGTCCAGCCTTTCATGGGAAAGGGAGCCTAGATGACTTTTTCTAGCATCCTGTCCAATTCCATCACAGCATAGGCTCTAGCCCTAGGAAAGGTCAGTTCTCCCTTCCCACAGCCCACATACCTCCACCAGCAGCTGTCTGATGACCGTGTCCTTCCGCCCTTTCTCAGGGGTCTCCACAATGACATTCCCGCAGGGCTGCTGGTTCTGCAGCGCCTCAGTGCTCACCGATAACTCCACCTGTCCTGGAGGGAACAAGGGACACAGGAGTCAGCCAGCCCTGCCAAGCAACAACAGGCAACAGGAGTCACTGCCACGCTTCCAGGAGTTCCAACCTGCAGGCTCACAATGGGGATTTTCTATCACACCTGGGCCCTGCTTCTTTCACACAAGACCACAGCTATCTATATCAGAAGCTATCCTGGAGCAGACGAGCTGCACTGCCATGGAAAGGTGACTCTATTTTGATGACTCTTTTACATAACCTGGAACACCACAGTGGTGGACTCACCAGCCCCACTGCTGTTCAGCACACTGCTACCCTGCATGCACGCCACAGCTGCTACCACAGCACCCTGTTGTTAGCATGTGCTAACAGTTTTCACAAAGTGAAAACAAAGTATGAAGATCTCACGGGGCAATCGTCTAATCTCTGGGAGGAATGGAGCTGACAGAGCAGCCCTGCTGGCCAGCAATGTCTTTGGCTTCAGAAGATGCTGTCTAAGGGCTGTAAGGCTTGGTGGTACTGTGTGTGGTGCCAGACACAGTCTTGGTCACTATGAGTCCACCAGCCTTTGCCTCCAAAATAACCCCACATGAAACAGACACTCAGCTGCAGTGCTTCCCAGGAAACTATGTTGCTTTAACATCCATTTATGTTGGGTGCAAACAGGACCATGTTCTTCATTCATTCACACAAGAATGGGAGGAACAGCACAGAGAAACCCTCCCTGCAGTTTTCAGCACCCTGAGACCTTTACCTAGAGATTTGGGAATCACCAGCCAAGCCACAGTTTTCCTCCCATTCTCACAAAGACAATGAGACTCTTCCTCCTTTTCCACTGGAGTAGCCAGGAAATGGGTAGTCTGAGCCAGAGTCACACTGACCTGCCAGTTATAGAGAGAGGCGCAATGAGGAAAGCGTGATTGTAAGAGCTGGGGAGCTAGGAAGCCATAGCAATGGCTATTTCTTCAGTAGCAAAGGAGAAGGGAGCTGGAGTTGTAGGTTTTGCATTTGGACTATATAGGAAGAACAACATAAGAATTTCAGGGTTGAAGGATCTAGGGCTACTCAGAGATAAGATACGAAGGCTAGGTGAAGGCAAAAGGTGTACAAGAAGGTACACAAGTACAGAGAAGGATTTAAAATTTCCTTACCCTGATGCAGGCGGACAGGTAGTTGAATACGGTGGCTTTCAGTGTGAAGGACTCACCACGCACTACAGAGTAGGGCATGGTGAGCTCTACAAAGAAGGGCTGGAAGGCTCTGAGGGACACTGTTGGGGACAAGCCAAAGCCTGTGTCTGCCGAAGTGCAGAATGCATTGGCTTTCCACTCGGTGATGGTGTCAGGGATGGTCACATCTAGATCAGCATTTCCCTCAGAGCTGGTGAAGCACAGAGAGTAAGGACAGGAGGAGGATTTTTATGGCATTTTAGTGACTATCTGTACCCCTTTTGACCCACTGAACAGCACTGCCTGTGTGAATGTTGAGGCACAGTATGTCTGTTACTGAAGGACCACCCCACACCTTCTTCCAGACCCACAACCATTCCTTGGACACACCTAATCACGGCTGAAGGTAATTCCATCTCACAGGATGGCCAAGTAATCTCTGCAAACAGTGAAGGACTTTTTGGCATTGAAAAGTCTTGACAAACATGCGGGGATTCATGTTTTCACCTTATAAACCAGTTTTACTAAAAAAGAAACAGCTGGCCCTAAGGTGCTCACCTTGTAGATACTAAACTCCAAATCCAAGTTTCTGGGAAATACTTTCGGACTGTCTCCGTCACTTCTTCACGAGTGCTTGACCTGGCATAAAATCTATCTGACTCAATGCCTGAATGTGATGAGATGGAAAAGAAATGAACTACTAATAATTCCAAACAAGCAAGATCTACATCAGCATCATGCTTCAGTCCGAGAAAGCAGCAACCTATGTGGCAATCAGAAGCTGTGCTGGCAGCAGATGTTTGCTGTGGCTGTAGTGAGCCCTGGTACCAACATCAGTGAAGTTTCGGGGTCAGGGCTTATTAGCAAGAGGGGCTAGCCTTCCATTATTTCCATCCCATCAGGACAGCTAGCAATGGAGTATCCCTCTGTTGCACTGTTTTTTGTAGGGTCACTGTGTCGAAAACCACCTCCCTGCCAAAGTTATAGCCTCCTCAAGAACTAGGCTGAAGATGCTCAAACTAAAAAAATGTAGCTGGAATTTGGGAAGGTTAAAAAAAGGCTTTTTGACTAAACCAAAATTTTCGTGTTGAAAAACTATTTCCAATAACATATTCTGAGTTTGGGATTAAATTTGGTAAAAAATAAGCCTTCAGCTGAATTTGGTTTTGAACAACTGGAAAACAAAGATGGGGTGAGTGGGATTTGTTTTGCTTGGCTTTTACAAACAGAAAGAGAAATACACCCAAACAGATAAAGAAGAAAAGTTATTATCCGAATTCTAGTTTTTATCATCTTTACTTTGGCTTAATTAATTTCTGTGTTTGGGTAACAATTGTGTAGCTAGCAAGTATCCATACTACCTGCACAACAGGCACCTTCAGAGTCTGAGAAGGAGTCTCAGGGCATGAGTGAAAGCTGCTACCAGAGCTGTATCACATAGCTGACAGGTGACTTGCTTATATTTACCTGTCACGGTATGTCAGCTTTCTTACTGCTGCTTATTTCAGTTTAAAATAATTTTTTTAAAATTTATCCTGCATCTTAGAAGCTCATGTAAGAAGTTGAAACAGTCTTCAAACTGGACATGTACAAAAGCACAGGTTCTTGTGCCAAGGAAAAACTCTGAATCAGTTATCCAGCTATAATAACACAGATTTTCTAGGATATTCCCCTTAACGTGAGACTCTGGAGGATGATACGACCAATTCTGTTGCCCGAACAGCTACAGTGTAAGAGTTGAGATAGCCCTTAGAAATAGGGTGGGTCCATTTCAGACTGCAATGCATCTTACCATTCTAAGCCCCTAAAGTCTACCAACCTGCCACTGAAAATTTTGCCATCTGGTTTTGATCATACATAAAAACGGGTGAGTCAATGGGGACAAACTGAAAACTATATTGGAGACCCCTTAAGTGATAGCTGGAAGAACAAGTCTACTGTAAAAGCCTAGCAAACAGAGAATTTAGCAGCAGAATAATATCCTGCTCTGCCAGAGTCTTTGAAAACTACCCGGTTCTGCTGACTTCTAATATGGAGTTATCAAAGCTTGTCTGTAGACCTTCACAGTGCAGCAAAAGAGATAAGCCCTACACTCATGCAGAAGCTGAAATCTGTGAACCCACCAATTCAGTACTACTTCCAAGGGTTCAGTTCAAAACCCAAGCTCTTGTTGAAGTATTCAGACCAAAATACAGACAGGATATCTGTTCAGAACAGAGGTGACAACAAAACTCAGTTCCTTTACCGCTTGTCCTCATTTCATACATAGGTGGTCCAGACATGGCTGAAGGTGATGCAAGGCCGGCTGCTGCAGGTATGTAATTCTCAGTGCTGCAATACCAAGGTTTCCTCACCTTGGTATTTGTGAAAAACTTTAAACCCATTTCCTATGGGAGAGAAACCCAACATGTTTTTTTGTAACTGATTCCTATTGAGGTTTACACAGCAGACCTGACATTAGTATTATGCTGCCTTGAAAGGAGAAGCTGTTACTGTCTGTGGGCTGGACCTTGAGATGATCCCCCTCAGCCTTGGGTCTGGGTGCCTGAATGGCTCAGAGACACCAAAGGGTAGACCCCCTCTGTTTCTAGGGTACTGGTTCCAGTCCAATTCCAGCCCAGGGATCAGGATGAGCCAGAGAGTAAATAATAGAGTTTTCTCTCTGGAAGGAAACATCTGTGGCTACGATGCAGCTCAAGGACATATTGATTTATTTGAGGTCACTGTAATGGCACAGGATTATTTACCTCCCACAAGAACCTCATTCCAAATCAACCTCAAAGCTTTTCCTTTAAGAAGAAAACTTTGAGACTGATTCCTTTTCCACCAAGTATAGAGCAAAGCTGGCAAGACAGGTGAAGCTTATGACTCACCGAACTTGCCTCTGGATAGAAATTAGTGTTGGATTATTCCAATTCATAAACCCTTCCCTTGCTGCGCTGCATCATGCCACAAAAGGCTTAAGTATTCTCAGTCCTCCCTCTCCACTCCCTAACCATGCAAGAGGGCTATACCTTTAGGATGCTATAAGTGTCCTCTTCATTTGTCTCCACTACGGGAGAATAGGTGATCCCATTCAGAACTATCTTCTTCAAGGGGATGCAATTCTCCAGGGGCTCCTCCAAGAGCATGTCTGGACCATGGTGATAGTTACGCAGTTCCTTCACTGGCAGCAAGTTATACACCTAGGCAGAAAGAGCCAGGGTATTTGGCATTTTCAATGTCCACTGTCACAAAACACAACTGAGGGATTTGGATGCAAGCACCAGAACAGTCACATCACTGCACATACATCCATATTGCTGTGGTCCTCCTTGTGGTGGGAGCAATGGGAATTTGGGAGTCAGAGATACTTCCTCTTTTGTTACTGACAGCATGTTACTCTGGTTATTATGGCCTAAATATATAAAAAATGACACTGGCCAGCCCATCTGCAGTACTTTGTCCGTACGCAGGGATTGTTGTTTGCAGCTTGGCATGAAAGGAATAAAAACCTGGAAGTGTCAACTTCCAGATGTTACTCCAAGAAAGTTAATCCATGGCTGGAGAGAATAACTGAAAAATTATGATCAAGCACACAACAGTGTTTGGCTCTGGCCAAGAGAAGCAGTTCCCTTGAAAGTTTCCTAATTGCCATCCCTACAGTTGCACAAAACCCGTAAGAAACAGCTGCTACCCAGTTCTCATCTTTTTGCCCATTGGAGGAAGACGAGGAACAGTGCAGGGCAGCTTTCCTGTGCCAGCACTGACAAGGACTGTTCACTGTTTCCACCCCAGCACTGGGCTGCACTTGCTTTGACCAGCCTCTGACTTGCTCCACAGACTAAGCACTTACAGAGCTGGGTGACAGGTCAGCTTCTGGCTTCATGAGAAGAACACTCTTGTCCACAGCACGGACAGCGCAGAGGGAGTTTGGAGAGGCTCTGAACAGCAAGTGAGCATCAGAGGAAGGCAGGCCTTCAGAAGGAGAGAAGCTTAAGTCCACCTGTAGCCACAGGAAAAGCTATGTCACAGGTGCCCTACCCCTGCAGGACTTTTCCCTCCAGTTGAGTGCATTGGTTCTAACCTTACACATAGATACACACACCCCCTCCCCCCACTCCCTCTGTGCTGCTGCACAGCGGGGTTGCCTTCCTGCAATGCCAGGAGTCAGCACTAACGTTCTTGGCAACTTCAAGCATCACAATTGTTCATAAATTTTTAAGGCAGTTTTGAGTTTCATGGCCACCATGAATGTGATGAGATAATCCTACATTGTGGCTAGATCTCTTCAGGCAGCTGGGCATGGTCTTGAACGAGGCCCAGCCTCTGTACTGCAGCCAGATATTGTATGTGGAGAAAAAACAGGGTTGCAAGGACCTTGCTTAGCAGATTTTTTTGGTAACATGAGAAGCAGTGATGCCCTGGAGCAATACTGCAGTATCTACTGGCTGGTAATGATTCTGAAGAACCAGCCTGTTGGCTGAGACCTGCCAGACTTGTGTGACTTCTCCAAAACTTAACTCACAACTCTAATGATCCTGTACCAACCTCTGCCCTGGAAGCTCTTGCTAGCAGAAGTTGTTGTCATAACCATCCCACATGATTTTGTCATACTATGGCTGACCTGCATAAATCTTCCCTTTCCTCACAGTGCAAACCCTCCCCTAACATGCAACGATCAAAGCATCCTCAGAGTAAACATGTTGCCTGACAAAGCAGCATCAGCTGCCGGTCTCCCTCATGTCCCAACAAGACCAAAGCATGCCTTCTGCTGACATCCTCCACCTCTCCCGCGGTGGACTCGTGATCTTCAGACTGCAAAAACAATGTTCTTCAGGAAATGGCAGAACAAGGGCTGTAGCAAACTTGCTACTACGAAACTGCCTAGCATAGATATAGCCCAAAGTCTGTCCTATTCTGTCTGACAGCAGCTTTGGATGCGGGATGCTTTCAGAAAGGAAAGCATATCTAAGCATGTAAATCACTTGGTACTTGGCTTGCACCCAGACCTTAATGTATGTTAACGACCTTTAACATATGAACAAAATTCAGGTGACCAAGCTCCTACAGGGACATCAGTCTCAAGAACTCATTTAGCTGGGATTTTAGCAGGGCAAAGGACTGTCTTTAGCAGCATCCTGTCTACTGTTCTGAAGTCCCAACAGGAATTTTTGAGGTTGTTCTCTTCTTAGGGATGCATCAGTCTGCTCTTCTGCATAAGGAATAAGTGAGGTTATAAGAGAACAACAGTCCCCATGCTCACAGAAAGAAGGCTTTATTGTTCTGCACTCTTTCAGTTTCACAACTGCTATTGAAGCACCACTGTGCGTTTCTCAGCAAGTTCAAAGCAAGGTTTATCTCCCTTTGTATACAGTGGAAATGAAAATGACAGGATGAGCGGGAGCTGAAAGATCTCACAAGTATTAGCTTTGTCCACTGGATTGTGGCTGTGAGTGTTTTATTTTTGCTCTGTTATCCCGCAAGCAGCTACCTCATTGCTGTAACATGTTTTTGTGAAAAGGAGTGAAATACATGTGTTGCAGTATGACAAAATACATGTAGCCCTTTTCTTGCCCAGGACCATCTGTGAGATCAGTGGCTGTGACTAGTTGCTAAGAGGGGTTTTACCAGTGTAGACCCTGCTAGCACCTTTTTTCCAACAGCTGATCTCCTCCAAGCTCACACAAGCCAGTAGGCAGTGAAGCTACCTGGAACAATTGATAGATGGCTTGTCCAGTGTTAGTTCAGTGTAAGTAATTCTAAAGAAATTAGCTTAGCCGGGATAAATCTAAATAAGTGAGCTTGACCACAACTGCAGTCCAATGGCTGCTCCCTCAAGAAACGCACACTTACCTTATTGCTGAAACACTTTTCTACATTGAACTTGGTTGAATCAGCAACCACCTCCCTGCTAGGGGCAGTGGTGTAGACAAGCACTTGGGCCACTGGAGCAATATCAGCTTGCACAGGCAGCTGTAGCAAGAAGACCCCACTGGCTAGCAAACAAAACAAAAGCAAAAAATTAAGGTACAGGAAGCCTGCTCTTGAGCAGCCAAAATTCTAGTTTTGACTTCATTCTAAACTTCGCCCTAGGCATGATGAAACTCCAGGCCTCCAAGTACGATTAATTGGTGCTCACAGAGATGTGTAAGTCTTACTGTCTGGCTGAAAAGGCCTGTTTCAAGTCCTGTTTTCCAGTGCCTGAGCATGCTGAATTTTGGTTCAGCTTCTAAAAACAGACCATCAGGCTGTGTCTTCTAGGAACACTGGAGTCCCAGAAATGCAGTGTCAGAAGAAAAGACAGCTGGCACAGGGGATTAGAGCAAATCTGTGCAAATCCTAAATGAAGGCAGAGAAAAGAAAGCTCAAAATCTTCCCATATCTTAGGGAACATCTAGATGTGGATCCCTCCATTTATATGGAAGCAGCCTGTATGTCTGCCACAGTTGCCTAGCCTCCCAGGATAGCGACAATTTGGCAGGGGAGAGGAACTCACCACTTTCCTGGTCCAAATCCAGAATGTGGGTGCCTGATTGCTTAATGATTCCCTTGGCCGTCACCTGAACAGAAGGAGAAACTCAGCTGTGACTGAGGTTACGCATGAGCCAAACCTTGAAGAAGGGGAACCTGAGAGGAGAGCAGCTGAGCTGTGTCTGCTGCTCCACCCTGCTCAGCTGCTTTCTGTCTCCCTGTGGCAGAATCCCAGGGCTCGCCCAGGGGGCAATGGGACATCTTAACTCTTCTGCTCCTAACCCAGACCTTCCTTTTTGTGGAAAAAGAGCATATGAAAGATGATGGGGAAAGCGTTTAAAGCCTGCTGACAGAAACCACAGTTTCCATCTCCAGCCCCGTACAATTACCAGTGACAACCTCATTGCATGGCAGGTGCAAGCTTACCAGGTAGTAAAAGACAAATTTCTTCTGCTCTCCTATGGCCTCTGGAGTAAGGATATAGTGTACCCGGACCTCTGTGGAGGAGCCACAGCTTAGTGTCTCAGACTTGGGCTCAATTTTGAGGAAGCTCTTACTAGGAGAGTAAAAGCGCTTCAGCTGGAGATAGCCTTCTTCATAACGTGGAACAACCCAGGAACGATCATAGCAGTAGGGGTGTGTTTTATGAGTTGCCTGGAAAAGGAGAAAATACACATATAGATCCTCAAATGCAGATGGCTGAACTGGAGCCAAAATTCATGGCCTCATATTAAAGGTACGGTATTTTTTACATTAAAGCAACAAGGTAGTCTACAAAAAAAAACCAAAACCCATGAGTTTGGAAGATGCAAGACAGGGTGGTATCCTTAGCAAATTATTGGGAATAAACTCACTCCCAGAGAAGTCGTGGTTTGTCTCAGAGAAGTCGAATCACAGAATGAATTACAGAATGGTTTGGGTTGGAAGGGACCTTAAAGATCAATAGTTCCAACCGCTCACACCTTCCACTAGACCAGGTTGCTCAAAGCCTTGAACACTTCCAGGGATGGGAGTAGACACAACTTCGCTGGGCAACCTGTGCCAGTGTCTCACCACCCTCACAGTAAAGAATGTCTTCCTAACACCTAATCTACATCTACCCTCTTTCAATTTAATACCATTCCCCTTTTTCCTGTCACTACATGCCATGTCAGTTGTTTGTTTACTATTAGTGTCACCTCAAGGGCTCTTTAACCCTAATACCTTGTCCTTTCTTATATCCTGTTAGTTTAAAGAGAAAAGTCGATTTTCATTTTTCTTCTCATTATTGGCACTGGAGAGGGGCTAGTGCTGTTCAGTTCAGAGATTACCAGTGCCAAGATCAAGCTAAAGGTGCTATAGAAAATGAGGATACATCTCCACCTGAGAATTCAAAACCTAAACTGAATAGAAGTTTAGGAGCTCAGAGAGTCCAGGTCTTCTTAAAAATGAGAGCAAGGGGAGGTATTTCACACTTAGAAGAGTGCTACTTCAGCATTTCATGTGCCTCACATGCTGTGCTCTTATTTCCTTATCTTCCTCACTATACTTGGGAATGATAAATTAAGCCCTGAGAGATGCAGATTGCCTTAACTGACCATAATGGATATTGAGATGAGACAGTCGGGAAATCATTTCATTGAAAAGACAGTGAAGCACTAGCAGCACTCCACTATGGGAGTTAGACCCACCCTTGAAACAGATTTGTCTAGGTAAGGCTGGTGATCCTTTGGAGCAGTATGGACTATTATGATCTTCTGATGCTCTTTCTAACCCTATATTGTTATTTCCAAGCAGAAATCAACTATTTACAAGCTAAGTGCACTTGTGACATGGTAACCCGGTTTATTGTATGACTATTCCCACCACGCTGGTGTCAAGGTTGGCACAACCAACCAGGAACAAGAAGATAAGTGGTTTAGCATGTATAGTAGAAACTTCAGAGGTACTCCCCTTCCAGCCCTGTGGGCCACTTCGTTACCTCCTCTGCCCGCAGGACTCACCCTAATTCCAACAGAATCAAAGTGCAGCATGGAAGTGTTCAGGGCGAACTGTGCCCTGCCCTCTTCATTTGTTGTGTAGTTGACTTCCTGGTGTCCTTGTAAAGAAATCCTCACGATTTCATTGGCAATTGGAGCACCAGACCCATCCACTAGTTTCACCTGGAGGAGCAAAAAGAGTACAGTATAGAGGGAGAGGAATACCTGTCAGCTGAACAGACCAATAGACCACCAGGCTAAGGATGTTGGTCTCACATCAGACAAGAAGCCTCCACTGTACTTCACATGTACAGCACCTGTCTCTTTCAGAGAGCTGCAGACTTTCTGAATCATTTTTTGGCCCTTTCTTATTTCCGCCTCTGGGTCAGAGGAGTGGACTTGGAGACTGATATGCACTCAGACCCCTTAGAACTCCTATTAAACAGGCAACTGGAAAAGCAGAATTGTACTTGACTGGAGAAACAGAAGCCCAAGGGCAGAGGGGTAAGCAGAATGAGGGCTGTGATCTCAGCTGCTGTTCCCCAGTTCAAGAGCCTGCAGAGGAGAGGGGCACCACAGGGATTAGGAGCACTGACATCCAGCATCTTTGCAGAGGTGGGGCACGTATCCATCCAGGATACATAGCTCAGGCGCATGTTTACTTGGCTCTCATGGCATTCCATGCTCATGGGTTCCCTACCTGCCCAAAGAAGGGGAGTCCAGGTTTGTAGTGGGAGTCTGAATGCTCAAAGGTGATTTTGGTAATAGTGGTTGTGATCTCAGAGAAGCTTGATCCAGTCAACTCCACTCCTGCAGGAAGAAGCATGAAGAATTAGTTTGCCACTGCCTGACCAGAATTAATTTTATTCCAGGCCAATCCTCCTTTGCTGGACAAGCAATTTTGTTGATTCTCCTGGCCTCCACGTAGGAAAACATTAGGATTCCACAAAAGCAAGAGTCTGCTTTTCTCCCTCATTCCTACTTGGCAGACCCCTCTGCTGGTCTTTCCCAGGCCTATTACATGGCTCTTTGATCCAGATGATGTATACCTGTCTCCTCTTCTTTAATCTTAGCCTCCACACGGAGCTTGTTCTCATATCCACTTCTCTTAAGCTGGAATAATTTGGTCTTTATCATTTCAGAAATGCAGCCATAGTTGTCTGTCTGTTGAAGGAAAACAAACAAGACCATTACAGTCTCATTTATATAATGTTTATCCAACTTAATAAATCCATCACTGTGCATTGCTCTGAACTGGAAGAGAAGGCCATAACCTCACAGACCATTCCCTCTCATGTTTCTATGAAAACTAGAAAAGCACGTAAGTAACTTGGCAAGGAGCATTTTGGAGTACTTGCAGCAACATCAGAACAAAGAGTTTGCAACCTAGAAGATTTTTTGTGTATGTGTGTGTGAAGTTTAAAATTGCAAGCACTTGATACAGAAGCGTGGAGAATTATTCAAGTGTTTACCACACAGGAAATGTTCACCAGGCATCAGGCACATTTAGCTGCTGACTTAAAATGCACAAGCTGTATGAGTGACACAAACCAAAGCCTGTGTATGTGTAGAAAGGAGATGACAGCTGGAAAAGTATTTCCAAGGCTTGTCACCTCTCTTCAGCATCTTCATGTACAAGGCAGGTCTCCACAGAAAAAGGAGTAGATGCCTGGAACAAAGTTAGCACCACAGAGTTCATATTTTCTTTTAACTTAGGTAACAAAAGCAGTAGCAGAGGCAATTGTGGGGATCATACTGTGGCAGACCCCAAAGACCATAAGAATGTCTTCTGCTTGCTTTCTTGTCCTGGCATATTTCCACAATTGCTGTTACCCCAGCTTCTGTCAGTTAAGCTAGTGCTGTTGAACTGCCAGTGCTCCAAACACCATTCAGTTTCGCTCTTGCAGACTGGCCAGTCTAAAGAGTGAAAAAAGTTGTATTTTTCTTCTGCTTGTCTTCAGTGCTGCTTCTAAACCCATATTCCTTTCCTTCTTGTTCAAACAGCATCACCCCTCCCCTGGTTTCTGCTCCTTTCCTGCTTCTAACACCAACTTCTGATGGCACACACTCTAGTGTAAGCCAACCCCAACTCTGCTCTCATCGCTTTTCTATCTCACTTCTCTCTTATACTCTCTGCACTCCACCTGACCTTTTTTTTGTTTCTTCCGCCTCTTCCTTCTCCATCAGCTTCTTGCCTTTACACACATCTTTCTTACTGCACAGACCTTCCCTCCTTTTTTACCTTTCACATTTCATCTCACACCCAATCTTCCCTCCTTCAGACTTCCTTAAAATACATGGAGTCTCTGCCCTCTTCACTCTGTGCTTGTACATACTCAGAGGAAGCCTGCACCTACAAGGCATGCTCAGTAAACCACACTTTCTCCTATCACTCTACCCACATGAGAAATCATGACTCACCTTTCCAGAGAACTCATCACACACTGCTCTCGCTTCTTCTCCATAGCAGGCAGTGGATGCGTGTTCAAACTTCCTGCAGACACGGAAGCTCACAAGACCAGGAACAGGCTTTCCAAATGTGTATCTACCAGCAGGATTGAAAGAAAAATAGAGCCATTAGAAATGTAAGAAGAATGGGAAAAAATTACTAGCTTAGCCCCTGTCAACCAGGACTCTTCCCTAGAACTGCCTCCAGGATACAACAGGGTCACCACAGGAAATAAAATGTAGAAAGAAATTCAGTAACATTTTAGGATCAAGCTGGGCAACAGAGGCAGGAGCACTAAATCTTATAGTCCTGATTGCAACCCTGGGAATAACATATAAGTCTTCGCAATTCATTTACCCTAATGCTGATTTCATTGAGAGTACCCCTCATCTTGGAGAACATGCTGCAAATATCTACCCCACCGCCCAATTCTGGCAGAACTGGTTTGTGTCTGTATGTGCACCGAGTCTTTTGGCTTGTTCTTCAGCCAAAGCCATGGCTTTTCCTGCAGGATATGTGGAACATTGCTATGCAGAATTGCATGAGGTGCCCCAAGGGAAAGAGGGCAGCTCCATCATTTATGGTTTCCTTTCAGTGACGACAAGTAGAAACCACAGTTAAAACATCACTCCCAGGTAAACTAAACTGAAGAGCTCTTCCCTAGCACTCTGGCTGGTCTGAAATCCTCTATGACTCAAAAAATACGCAAAAAGACCCCTCCCAAAATCCAGAGGAATATCTTTCTACATGTTACGTACAAAGTGTCCCAAGCAATAATTGTTGCCTTTTGTCTAATGGTAGATGTAGTCTCTTTGGTACTGGGACCCCAAAATGATTAAGAAATATAATGAAGTATCATATCCCAATCTCCCAACCGGACTTTCAGCAGCAGTTGAAGAAAAACCTGAAACCAAGAAGGACTTTAAAGAACGACACTCACAGACCACAAACTGTCACCTTCAGCTTCTCATCAAGAATGGTGATCACCTTGGGCATTTTCACTGTTACTTCAAACTTTGGCAGCACTGCAGCAGAACCAAAGGAAAACAGTCCATGATGTGGTGGGGGGTAACATAAGAACGAGACATGAAGGCTGCTCAAAGGCTATTCTTACAAACGGCCTGAAACCCATTCGCACCTGAATGGTCAGATTTTAGAGGCTTCTGTCACCTGTACATCCCACTGTCATCAGCAAAAACCACAGGCGCTCAACCAGCCACTGTGCCAGCTAAGAAGACAGCATTATTCCACCAGCTATTAAAATACAGCAACTTCTTAGATAACACATGCCTTATCAGTCCCACAGCAGTAGGACACAGTAAAATAGAGAGTTAAGTCAACAGAATTCTTCCACACACATACAGAGCTGGGACTGCAGCCTGGTCTCTGCATTTCCAAAGCGCGTAGATCTTGCCAATTTGAAAAATCGGAAGACCCCATAGCTTCCCTGGTGACTTAGCACAGGGTGACATCACATCCACACCCGGCTGCAGGAGGGGAAGTGGATGGTGACTTGGGACAACTAGGAGGGATTCAGGGCACAGAGCATGGTAAGAGTCCTGTAACTGAAAGAGATCAAAGGACTTCCAGACTCATCTTCCAGGACTCATCTCTGCTGCATGAGCCAGATCACGTCAGACCATATAAAAACAGCTGCAGCTGCCTTGCTGGGGTGGGAAGCTACGTTGGTTGCAACCATTTTCTAGCCAAGCAGATGGAACTGGCATAGTGGGGAGAGCACCAGAGAGAGGTTAAGACACAAAGGTGTGCTTGGGAGGGAAAGGACACAGTGACATTTTTCCAGCCATCCTGGTCAGATCTACCATGTGTTCAGTTAAGCTTTTATACCCCACAGGACTAGCTGTTGGGAACTTGAAACTGCAGCAACAGTTACCATACTCCTCCACAGAGAAAGGATGCCGAATTGTCTTCCCAGAGGCCTTCTGCACCACTACTGTGTAGGTCCCTTGCATAGGTTCAGAGGTGAGGTTGAAGAACAGCTGGATTAATCCCATCTTTAATTCTGCCTTTGTCCACTGGTAGAGACGGTTTTTCTTTGGGTCCTACAGGTAATGTGATCACAAGGATTGTGAGAACAGGAAGAGTCTGCAACAAGAACTAAAAAACATTAGCAAAAGCAATGAGAGGACGCCCACCCCAGTGTCTCAGGGGGCTGCAGGGCAGGAGTGGGGGGCTCTGGCAGAGTTGTGTATGTGTGGAGCCCAGGGCTAGACAATAGAAGGAGCTGTAACATGTACATGGTTACCACCATATGAGTTAAAGCTCTGTATATTTGAATTAACGTAATAGACCCACTTAATACACAAAATAGACAAGAATCATGTTGATGCAACCAGTAGTTATTCTGCCAGGTTGAGGTGCAATAGGTGTGAACATGAATTGAATGTTTGTACATACCTCAATATATACCAGCGGAAACTAGAAAAAGAAAAAAGGAAACAGCATATTTAGACAGAGTGTGAGCAACGCAGTCAAATGACCAGCGCTATGTCCACATTTCAGGGAACAAGCTGATCACCCAATGGAGTAAGGAAAAAATTCCTGGTATGGAGCAACAGAGCCTTTTGAGGTACATCAAGGTGGGGGAGGCAATTCTTTGTATCAGCAGAAAAGTCAGGTGAAATTACTAACTCTGGATGATCTGCAATACTAGTCACAGTAGGTGTACACCGTGATAATGGCAGATTTGCTCACTGCTGAGGTGTTTACACCAGCGCTGTTCATTTGCAGTTTGTCAAACTTTACAAGAGTGCAGAGGACAGCATTATGCAGAAATTTAAGAACAGAGCCTGTTAACAAGATCTGAGGTAACCCAGGAATTGCACAATTATCTCGGTGTACTAAGAGCTCTCCCCAAAAGACACTTCTTCCCTCTCTTTACCCACGTAAATGACTTAAGACCAAACAACTAGTGAAAAGGAAGCATCACACTTACCATCTCATTCAAGGGACGGAAGTTGTTATCTAGAGAAACGATTCTGAACAGGACTGATGGAGAAAGGCAGACAGTGAGGTTCCACAGCATAGTCACCAACCAAAAAACATCAGTTGAAAAAACAAATGGCACAACAGAGAACAGACCTGTTCTCTTCTAAAGAAATTCCATTCACCAGAAAGCTAAGTCATGCTAGAAGCTTACCCATGTAAGAAATTACATGAGTAAGAGGATGTTAAGAGCAAATCCATGGCAGTGCAAACACCTTACTGATCATGGGCATCAGAATCTTGTTAATCAGGACCAAATTTAAATTTAAGTTGCCTTTGCCTACTTTGCAAGGATACATTTTCACATTGGAATTCACAGGGGTCTCTTAATTTTGTTACGACTAGACTGACTTCTTAGGAAAGATGAATGCAAGCAGATTATCTCAGCACTTGGCTGCAAGTTTGTGCTGGCTCTGGATGGATAGAGAATTCAGTGCCTCTTTTAGGACACTCATTTCTGTCAAGGCCAAATTTAGATCAATGACCCAGAAGAAATAAATGGCTTATATAGTTCTCTCTGTCTTCATTGAGCAAAAACAGCTGCTGCTTTGAAAACTATTTCATGACCTAGTCTGAATTTTGGCCCTGTTCTCTGCATCTAGTCTTTCTCCAATTTTAATGCAGACCCTGCATGAGCTACAACAACAACAGAGCCCCCAGTGACAGAGGGAGTGTGTGCAGGTGGCCCAAATATGCGCATGTATCTTAAAGTTCCCCAGATTGCTCCTACACGGAGCATTAAAAACATAAGCCTCAGCCATGAGGTTGCAGCTCTGACCCCCACTGAAAGCAGTCAGCCTCTGTCCAGCATAGTCCAACAGTTTCAGTATGAATTTTTGCTTCAAATACGTCTCCACCCCTTCCCTGGTACCTGTCTGTCCGGGCTTGTAGATGGGTTTGTCTGTCTGGACGAAGACCAAGCTCTCAGAATCCTTGACCAGCACCGACTTGCGGCTCCTGAACTGCAGTGTCGCCCCCTTCACCGTCACCGTGATAAATGTGAGCGGTGACTGCCTGTTTGATTTTGGAAGCTGGAGAGTAAGAAGGCAACCCTGTTACAGACCACCTTTAACAGCTTCCTGAACTGAACTGGCCTTTATGAAATACATCTAATGTAATCCTGATGGACCCAACACAAAGGTGAGGGGAACTATAACCAGGAACAGAGGCTGATCCTTACTTGCCCCATATTCTTACTCATTCCTAGTGCTATGCAGTGATTACGCAAGTGTCATGCAGCAGAGGAACTCCCAGCTCTGCCACCCAATTTTAAGAAATTCTTACTGCCCTAGCCAAAGCCGTTCTGTCCTTTTCCTTTTGACATTCACAGGGGCAATGGAATAATCCCCCTTCTCTTTCAGATAATGTCCCTAGTCCTTGCAAACCAGACATGCCAGATCTCTCTCCAAGTGATAAAATTCAGTCTTCAGCCTATATGTGACAAACCCAGACACAGATGCCAACCTGTTCAGTGTCCTGAAGACCAGTACTTTGGCCTTCAGACCAAAGACATAATCTATGCTCTGAGACAGATGACCAAGTTTCGTCGTTCCCTATGACTTGTTACACTGACTGAGGCTGTCAATTACATTAATTATGAATTTCGTGCTTCACTCTCTTTTTCAGGCACAGGCAATCACAGCTTTGTGATTCTTACATTCTTACATTAATTCAGTGTATTATATGCATAAGGCAAGAAGTATCTGAGCTCCAAAAGCTCTACCCCAATTTGAAAGCACTCAAGTGACAATTTGTGGCTGTTGAAGGATGAAATGGAGAACCATTTGAAGAAGCTGTGCACCAAACAGCCATCAGGAGTGTCAATACTAAACCCACTTCTTTTTCCTGGCCTTTCCTTCTTCTGTCCTAGAGAGAGGCTGGCTTTCCAGGATTCAGCATTTCCCATTCAGCCAGCATGCTAAGGAGCTCTCACCAGTGAGAGGCTGTTGAGGATGGACATGCACATACCTTTGGCCAAGAGGGAAGTGAATACCTACACAGTGTTACTCTGGTCATTCCTACTCATTGCCCTTGCAGTTTACCCTTGGCACAAGGGACCATCCCCCAAGGATGACATACTCACAGAGAAAGGGATGCAGGTGAACACATCCTGCTCTGACACCACATCATCAATCAGGCTCCTGTTTTCCCCTTGATACTCGAGTGTGGCACTCAGCGTCACGGACTCGTTCAGGTGGGTCAGCTGAACACAGACTTTCTCAGGAGAATCGGTGTGTATCAGAAAGGGCAGTAGCACCATATACTGCCTAGGAACAGGGGAGAAGGACAGGTCAGAGGAGCAGGAAGAACTAACAGGAGCTGTACAGAACGAACAAAGAAACCAATCCGATGACTACAGCCTTCACTGTACGGGGAAAGAGGTGCATTTTCTAGAAGTGTAACAGGTTTTCCAGCATGTCTGTAACAGCAGGGGAAAGCGGAGAAGCCAGTCTCCAAAGTAAAACACCACAGGAAATCCTCAATGCAAACGCCCGGAAGGGATAAGTTTTTCCATGTCCTGGTACTTCCTGCTGGGACCCCGAATAACGCCAGTGGGGAAAAGTCGATTGTCACCTTTGCTAGACACTGTTAGCAGGATTCAGGAGCCACACAAGTGCCGGTGACCTGGTGCATAAATGCCATCACTGCAAACCCCCTGTAGCACTACCCTCATTCCTCGCAGAGACCCGAAACTGCCACGGCGTGGTGCCAGATCTTCAGCAAAAACAGTCGAGCACATTTCAGGTTTTCAGGGAAGCAAGCCCCTGTGTCTCAGCCCAAGTAGGGGGTCCCTGCTCAGCCCTATGCAGTCCCCCTCCCAGCGGAGCAACTTGCCGGTGGTGTCCTAGTGCCCGGCGCTGCAGCTGGCTATCAAACCTGATCCACCTAATGGCAACCAACAGTGCTGCCTTTTGGGTGAGCAAGGACTGGCCTCTGAAGGGCATCCCCAGAGCACCAAGCAGCTGGGAGAAGAGCCCTCAAAATCTCAGCAATAAGGTAGGGCATTACCTTTGGCAGTAGGGGAGGCTCTAACACCTTTTCGTCCATCAGCTGGTCTGCAGGGAGAAAGATCTGACCCCTCAAATCCCAACCCTGCTATCTGCTTACCCTGCATTTGGTGAAAGCCCTGCAGCACAGCCTTTGCTTTGCTGGGGAGGAAAAGATATTGCCCAAAAGACACTGCCAAAAACCCAAAGGAGAAAGTCTCTGGGATGCCAGGACCCCTCATGTGCTGCTCCTGCCATACATGTACACACATGCACACAACACACGCTCCCTTCATATACAAACAGGGCAAAAGGGGATGAAGGGATGCAGTACAATATACTGTCACAGATCTTAACAGTCACTGTTTTACAGTGCCATATAGCCCTGGGTGATGAGGGAATTTTCATTTCATTGGCCGAGCTGAAAAATGTGAATTAAAAAATAAAAACATTTCTCGTCATGCCAGATCTG
This sequence comes from Falco punctatus, assembly GCF_963210335.1. Lineage (NCBI taxonomy): Eukaryota > Metazoa > Chordata > Aves > Falconiformes > Falconidae > Falco > Falco punctatus. The sequence goes on along the minus strand of NC_137585.1, from coordinate 8,915,594 downwards.
TTATTTGTTCCTTTTCTTATCATTATAAATCAAAAAATACACTCACATCTCCTGGGTAGCCTAGGAATAGGGTAGCCAGCCCAAAATGAAATCTTTCATTGTCTTTTAGAAAAAGTCTGTCGCTTAAGAACAAAACTGAATATGTAAACAGTTATAAAAAGTTGCCTTTCAAAAGAACCAATTTTATGCAGAAAACTTTGTTGAATCCTGTCAATTCACTGAAGCAGCAAAAGGTATTCTCATAGATGTTTCCCTCTTTTTTCCTTTTATTTTCTTTTTTTTTCCCCTGAAGTTTTACTGGTATCTCAGTTTCACAGACTGCTTGGGGTCCCCCTGAAGCACTGTTTTCAGTTTCTGAAGCACTGAAGTTTCTGTTTGTAGAAGACATTTTACCCCACCCCAGTGTCTTTATCCCTGTGTAAAAAAGTAGGCAGAAGTCACAAATCAACAGACACAGGAATGCAACCCAGGCCTCCTGCATGCCCCGAGACCCCCCCTGCGTAGCTTACGGCTCTGTGGTGGGTGAGGTGTCTCCAGGGAGGAAGAAGAGGAGAAGGAGGAAGATGCTTGGTTTGATGAGCAGCCCATCCTTCCCCATGGTGGTGGTGAGTCAAGCAGACACCCAGTCTGGTCCGATGCGGTGCTGCTTGTGCTTCCCCTCTGCTCTCCGAGTCAGCCAACCCCTTTATACTCCCCTCTGCAAACAGCCGGGGGGCTGGAGGAGATAAGGGCTGGGGGCCAGGCCCCATCCAACAACAGGGAGAGGCGTAAGGAGGAGCTGGAACTAGCTGCTCTGCAGCTCTGAGTCTGGGCAGAGGGCCAGGTGCTGGGGGGGAGAGGGAGGGGAGGGTGCCCAGCAGGCTGGAGTTGTCTCTCTTTTGGGGCAGGGCGGCAAGCAACGGTGGAGGAAAGTGGTAGCTAAAGAAAAGGGCTAACAGCAGAGGATAAGGGGAACGCCTCCATTTCTGGCAGGGCTCCCTGTGTGGAGCTGGACACCGCGCTGGTCATGGAGGCTGCTGGAGAGGCAGGAGCACTTTGAATTGCTTCAAACCAGGAGCAGGAGATTGACCTGCAGGTTAGGAAACAAGAGTAGGTGCGCCTAACGCCCACTTACAGGCAGGATCTGAAAGCAGGGAATGCAAACTCCAAAAATTCCAAAAAACATCCCCCTCCACCCACCCTGCTCCCTTGTGCTCTCCATTCCTGGTCCCACGAGGGCTAAATGCCAGGAAAAGGGGCCAGAGAGTGCCTCGACAATCAAGCCATCTATGATAATCTGGCCTTCACCCTGACAGAAACAGGGACAGTGACATGATGGGAAGCTGCCAAAAGTTCAACCTGTTAACAGCATGTAACACATTAACCAGTTCCCCAGAGCAGCAGCTACCTTCACACAGCAGAAGAGACGTGGCCTGGGTCTCGCCTTCCTTGTACCGGTTCGTGTTCCAGAAGTTATTGGCACATCTAGATCACATTACTGCTATTTGATGGAGTCCTTCCGGTTTTCATTATGTGAAAATCCACGTAATGCACTGTGATAGGCAATGTTATATCACAGAGGGAAATTTCTTTTTGACCATTGTCTTTACTGTCTTTACCTTGGTCTGCAGCAAGAGAATCAATAGCTCTGGTAATTATTACCCTTGCATGGCAGTAGAATATCTGTTTTACTTATAGCACTAATGCAAACTCTGAAGAATGGAGAACTGTGTTAGAGGATGTAAAGCATAATTTTCAGATTAAAATGGGTGCAGGATAAAATTATTACCTGTCTGTCCTCCTCTGCTACTATCTTCGTAAGTTTGGTAAGCTCAGGAACTTTGGCATTAAGAAATCCAAGTGCAGTGTGATAACAAACCTGCATTACAGACCTCCTTCTGCCCTGCATGGGAAAGGAGAGGATAACAGGATAACGGTGCATGTCCAGTTTCCTTGGGGACTGCACAAAAGACAGCCCGGGCTTGTGCTCTGCTTTCTCCATCTGATGCCTAAAGGTTGCTCTGCCTGCCCAAAAGAAATGTAACCCAGGAAGACCTGCCTCACCCACAGAGACAGGATTTGTACATAGGGTGGTCAAAGCCTTTTTGAAGGTGACACTTTACATTGGTTTGAACAGGTCAGGAGCCAGACTGATTGGACACAAACCTTAAAGGAAAGAGATGCTGAACTGCACACAACAGAACCTAGGGCTACCCTTTCTGGCAAATAGCCAGACGGCTCACACTGCTCACAAGGCAGCTCCCGGTCATTAGGACCTTGGTCAAAAATGTGCTGTGTAGCTAAAATCTGAAGAGAAATGTTTTCAGTCAATTGAGAGGGGCAAGATTTTAAAGGTTTGAGAAGCCCAGTAGGTACCAATTAACATGCACAGATAACAAACTGACTTAATATCTGCCCTCAAGCTGCTTGGCCTCCATCACGTTCCCAACAGCAACTTGGGCCCCAGCAGCCTAATTTCAGGCATCTCTGCATGGGCCGTGTGATTCAGCTTGTAAGTGGTGGCACAGACAAGGCAGTGGCAATGAGTTTTTCCTCTCTCTCCTGCCATTTCTACCTGCTATGGGTAAAACCAAGAAGACCAACAGGTTTCTAGAACTTTTGCGCTAGATTTTAAGTGGTTAAATCTAAGTTCCACAAGAAAACTCCAGTAAATGTTGCCCTATCCATGAGTACAGTGTGTTTTAGTATTATCTTTCCTGGATTCCTCTCAGTGAATTTGAAGTTCTGTCATTTGGCATAGCTCAAAGGGACAGGTGCCCCAGTTGTGAGAAAAAAACAAAAACAAAACCAAAAAACATTAAATACACTGTATCTGAACCAAGAATCCTGCTGCATTCATTGATAGCATCACAGAAGTGCTGGTTGGAAGGGAGGTCTGGAAGTTATCTAGTCCATCCTTTCACTTTAAAGCAGGACTGCTGCCAAGACTGTCATCCATGACCATGTCAAGTCAAATCTTAAAAACTTCCAAGCATGGAGGATCTACCATTTCTCCAGTGATTTGTTCCAGTGTTGCATTAATCTCTGGTGAAGACAACTCTCCTCGTATCCTACCTGAGCTCCCCAAGCTGCAGTTGCAGCCATTGCCCCATGTTATATATTCTGCCCCTACCAAGAAAGGTGATGTTCCAACATCCTTGTAGCTGCCTTTCAAGTATTTGTAGGCAGCTATTTAATTCCTCCAACCTCCTCCTGGTCAGACTAAAGAAGGCCAGCTCCCTCTGTCACTCCCTGTGTGTCATGTACTCCATATTCTGACCAGTTTGGTAGTCCTCCATTAGATCGTCTCAAATTTCTCCGTGTTCTTCTTGAACTCAGAAGGGGGTCAGCAGGCCAGGGACAGTCCAAGTGCAGCCTGAGAAATGCCATGGAGAATGAGGATTGTAACTTACTTCAACCTGCTAGCCATGCTCCTCCAGTATTCATTCATCGCTTCTTCCAGAGTACATCCAAAAAGAATTCACTTCTAAGAAAACTAGTATGTATCAGTGACCTATATCAACATGCTCTAGACAAATTAAAAACTCTGCCAAAGATATTTATTCAACTTCTTTTAATGGAAATGAATATATTTGCTTCAAAGTCCTTTAGCATTGTAAAAACTTGAACCCAGAAAGACACCATGTGCATCGTTGAACGTAATATCTGCAGCTGACGATTCTGTCCCTTTAAATAATGGTCAACTTTTGAGGCAACCTGATGTATTTATTTATTTTAAATTTCCTGAGCAACTCTTTGGGAAGAGATTGAGAGGTTATGTTTAAAAAGCTAAAAATTAAAATAGACTTGTATGCGCTGCACTGTAAAATCCTGGGGGAGGCAAAGCTGTTACACTGTTAACAAGGTAAACTAGGCAAGCTCAGAGACATGCTCGCCTCATCTACACACATTGTGACAGCATGAGAAGCTGTTTCTTCGCTGAGGTTCTCTGATAAAGTAACTGCTAGGTTTCCTTCTGTAGGTGCCACCTCTATTTTGACAAAGCAGGCAAAGTCTCCAGTATTACTTCATAGGGCAACTTTCTAGGAGTCGGGGACAGCATCTTCTTTTGGTAGCTGAATGGACTCTGGTACAGACAAAATGACTGTTGTGGTTTAACCGCAGCTGGCAATTAAGTACCACACAGCCGCTTGCTCACTCCCCTGTCCCCAGGGGGATGGGGAGATGTGGGAAAAAGGTAAAACTCATGGGTTGAGATAAGAACAATTTGATAATTAACATATAATGATAGCAAAAGAATAATAATTGAAATGAAAAGGAGAGAGAGGGAGAGAGCAGTAAGACCCAAAAAGTAAAAAAAAAAAACCCAAGTGATGCATCACAGCTGCTCACCACCTGCTGACCAATGCCCAGCCAGTCCCTGAGCAGCGATCAGCAGGTCCTGGTCAACCCCCCAGTTTATATACCGAATGTGACATTCTGTGGTATGGAATATCCCTTTGGCTAGTTCGGGGCAGCCATCCTGGCTGTGTGACCTCCCAATTTCTTGTGCCCCTCCAGCCCTCTCACTGGCAGGGCCTGAGAAACTGAAAAGTCTTTGACTGAGTGTAAACATTACTTAACAACAGCCAAAAACATTGCGTGCTATCAACATTGTTCTCACACTAAATCCAAGACACAGCATTGTAGCAGCTACTGAGAAAATTAACTCTGTCCCAGCCAAAACCAGGACAATGACTCACCCAAAGTAACCCAATCCGAGATGAAAACTCAAAGTTTTTAGCTCCTAGGGCACTGTTTAAAATACTGTGGGTTTCTCACAGTTCCAGGTCTGACTGTGGCAGGCATGGTTGTTGAAAAGCAGACCTACCCTTGCTAGGAACACTCCCATAAGCACCTCAGCTCAGTGAACTCTATATGAGGCTCCGCAGACACCCACTCAGCTGAGTATTCTGAGGTCTGTGTTTTTGTCTTCATCTGCCCTGAGACCTTCATGTGTTACATCCTCTATGAATGTCAAGCCTCACATACCAGGGATATGCAACTGATGGCATGCTGTAAATGGCAGTGTGAGGAGTCTGCTGTTGCGCTGTAACTGGATTGCTCAAAACTGCATTAAGTTGCTTCTTTCAATCGGTGATGCAAGGACAATTTTGATTATTTGAAAAGACGTTAGCTGGGGGGAAACAGCAATTTTCTTTTTGGAAACAAGATCTTGTTTCTGGTTTCTCTGTGATGTCACAGTTTTCTGTAGTGCTTATTTACATGTGGCACAGCAGCATCAATCTCAGTAACAATCACTTCCAACTTATTTGTATTCCTTCTCGTGAACCCCTGATCTAGCATTTTCAGATGAAACCTCCAGTGCCAGGTCAATTAGTTTCTCCCTAGCCCTTCCCTGCCATGCACAATGCTGCCTAGTTCTTTACTTGCATTATCTCTTAGTTTCTGTCTGTCCTCCACACTTTCTTTCTCAGCCTTATCTCCCCAGACCTGCCCTTCCTACCCACTCACCTTCTTCTACCCAAAGTGCCTTCCTTGTCCTTACCTTTAGCAGATCTCTCACAGAATCACAGAGTAGTAGTTGAGTTTGGAAGGGACGCCTCAAGATCATCTGGTTTGACCCCCGTGCTCAAGCACGGCCATACAACCGGTTGCCCAGGACCATATCCAGACAGCTTTTGAGAATCTCCAGTGATGGACACCCCCACAGCCTCTCTGGGCAACTTGCACTTGTGCTCAGTCACTCTCACAGTAAAGAAGTGGTTTGTGCCCATTGCCTCTGTCCTGTCACTGGGCACCACCTGGCTCTGTCCTATTTGTACCCTCCCTTCAAGTGCATTATATACACTAATAAACATTATATATACATTAATAAGACCTCCCCTCAGACTTCTCTAGAATAAATCATCCCGGATGTCTCAGTCTCTTCTCATAGGAGAGGTGCTCCAGTCCCTTCATCATCTTTGTGGCCCTTCACTGGACTCTCCAGTACGTCCACGTCTCTTTTGCACTGAGGAGCCCAGCGCTGGATAGAGTGGTCCAGGTGTGGCCTCCCTGGTGTTGAGTGGAGGGGAAGGATCACCACCCTCAACCTGCTGGCACTTCTTTTTCTAATGCAGCTCAGATACCATTTGCCTCCTTTGCAACAAGGGCACATTTCTGGCTCACGTTCAACTTGATGACCACCAGAAACCCCAGGTCCTTTTCTGCAAGGCTTCTTTCCAGCTGGGTCACCCCCAGCACGTACTGGTGCATGGGGCTGTTCCTTCCAAGCTGCAGGACTTTGACCTTCTCCTTGCTGAACTTCACAAAGTTCCTGTCAGTCCATTTCTTCATCCTGTCTCTCCCAGAACAAACACACAACTCAGAGTATCTACCACTCACCGAACCTGCTGCTTGCCAAGGCTCATGGCTCACGGTTTGGGAAATCCCCACAGAAACACTCCTGTGCACTGTGTCATATATGCCTAGCGAGGCAGATGTTCAAAGCAGGCCACAGCTGTTGTGTGTGCTTCAGAGACCACTCATATAGGCTCATACACTGGGGATACACAGTCAAACCCTCAGACCATAATGGCAGATATTTTGCATCAGGACTGCCCGATCATTAGGCAGTCCTGTCAGAGTTACTGCTCTGACTGCATCAGACTATAAACTGCAATTCCAGGCCAAAGATAAACTGGTAATAGTAAAATGGAATAAATATATAAGGATAAATGGGAAATTAATAACATTTCTCTTCCTTTATTGGAACAAAATCTCTGGGTGGAAAAAAAGCTTTCCATTTGTGTGGAAATGCAACCTACTGTCCCACCCTTAATGTTCATTGTGGTTTTATGCTTTTCACACCCTTTGGCTGTCCTCTGCTCTATTTGAACTGAAAGCTCCTTGTAGTAATTATTTGTCCACTGCTTTCTCTCACTGCAGTATGAAACTGCAGAGGTGGAGGAGGAAGTATGGTCTTACAACACACAATTAACTGTATTCCTTTGACTCCAGAAACCCAGCCTCTTGACTGCTTTGGTTGAAGCTGGCCTGTGGAACATGGTGTGCAGCTAGTTCCTTCCAACACAAACAAGTAATAACATGGGTACACACTTGTTGTCCAGCGTAGTACTGGAGCTTTATTTTCACTGCTGGATTTACAGAAGCTGTTATCTAATTTCACTCTCTTCGCTCCCCCTAACATCACTGGGACACAAAAGGAAAGGCTGCCAGTGGAAGAAGTCTGTTTATATGTTTCTGACAGTGAAAAGCAGGCTTCATCATCCCAGCCCTGCTGGCACCAGACAATGGAGATGCAGGGAATGGAAATGAATCTGATGCTCAGGAATGGAGGAAAATGGCTGGCTCAGAGATCTGAAGACCCGGCATCTGTTGTGACACAATTTTTGTTTGCCCTTATAGGACAAATAAGGCAAAGACTAGGCCAGGGAATATGTCCCAGCTCTCATCTGGTCACAAACAGCAGTAATCCAACACATGTGGACTGAGAACGGACCTACTACTACGGATAACTCACCCTTATGGGCAACAAACCTGTCCCTGCAAAACACCTTTGTGAGGGTGTGGAAAGGGCAAGTCCTTGGTCTTGTGTAGAGCTTTGGTTTTCAGGAAAATGATCCACTTGTACTACTGATGAGATGGTTATGAGATGAAAATGTATATGGATTTATCTAAGAGATTTCTCACAGATCCATGAAGTAGAAAATTCACAGCTGGAGGCTTGAAAGTGATTGTTCATCAGGACAGCACAGTGTTGCACAGGGCTGTTAGAGAGGACCCTGCAAGAGACGCAGAACGAAAGTGAGACTGAGAGAAAATGCTGAGATTGTCTCCTGGAGACAAGAAATAAAAAACATCTGATTTTGAAGGGTGGAGCCCAGAGGAAGTGAAAAAACCCAGCCTCCAAAGGGCAGCTGTTAGAAAACAAAACATCCACCAAATAACTCATCTACCTGGAGATTACACATCTAAGGAATTTTACCATTGTGGAACCCCAACCAGAACCAAACAGACATGATGCCCTGCAGTGGCAGTGGTATCCACCAGCATGAGAAAGGCAGTGCTGAGAGTTTCATGGAAAGATGATCTCCTTCAAGGAGTTTGTAATAACAGAAAAGTGGATTAAAGATTGGAACTAAGCCAAGCGTTTAGAGTACTGACCTACTGACAGTGAGATCTCGGGTGAGTTTCCTTGCTGGAGAAGTGTCAGAGACTAACTCATTGTCTTAACTGCCATAAAAAGGAAAGGGCGAGGCAAAGTTACTAGACCAGATCATGATGTTTTCCCTCATGCAGAAAACTGAGTTTTGTCCAAGTAAACACTGCCAAAATTAAGGTTCTGACTGGGGTTGGCACCGGTGAAGCAGCAAAGGGCTAGGTCCTCGCACCCAGTGACACCAGCACTTGGCAGAATGGGTGCAAGGTGGCTAAAGCCAGTAAAGCCAAGATGGACTGTATGCTTTTCTGAATGAGCAACTCTGTGGACAGCACAGGTAAATAATCCTTGGTCTGAGCAGCTGGAGGGAAGCAGAGAGTGAGATACGAACATTAACCCTACTTTTCACAGGTACATGCCTTTACAAGGTGCGGGGCAGTGAAAAGTAGACCCTTTTGAGATTAGTGCTATATAGATGACAATAAGAAGAAAATCCACGCAGGAAGAACGCTCCTGAGATCTGGTGCAGGAACTCTGGGTGCTGGAACACCAGGCAAGCTGAATTATTCTGTTTTTAAATTAATTTAAATTAAATTTAAAAAATCTGTTTTTAAAACAGAAGGAAGCTCACTTGGTGCCATTGAGTACAGAGCCATCTTCCCAAATCCATCCAGAGCCTGTGCTGTTCCTCAGTCCAACCCAGAAACATCTTGTTTGAATACTCTTGAACAGGTCCTAGAAATGGTGATGAATTGAAAAGTCATTAATGGAAGTCTGCCTGAAAATGGAAGTAAGGATAAGTAAAGAGAACAGAGAGCAATATACATCCCTTCGCTAGATTATTCCTTAAGTGACTGACAACACTGCTTCTCCACCTTTTCTAATCAGGAAGATCAGCTTTAAAGATCATGCCTAGAATAAAAGATGTGTACACTGGCAAGGAAGCAAGCATGCTTTCAAGGGTCCTGGGCAGGTTCTTCAAAGGACATTTCTCAGGGCGATATATGTGAACCAACTGCACCCAAGGCTCCTGGCGTTTCTTACACAGAGCTTTATGTAGGAATATTAATGTTCTACCATACAGCTAGGTAGCAAGCTAATACAAAGTATTAACAATTAAAGGTGAAATCAGGTTGGGGCAGGAAGAGCAGGTGCTGGCAGATCTGTGTAAAAGAGCCCAGGACCAAAGCTCATTAAATTTTATACAGACTTTCCTCCTACATGCTTTCAACGTTCATTTCCTTTCATCTAACCTTTAACTTGTTTACTGTTAGAAACTCAGCCCTGAAGTAAATCCTCCCTCCCACCCCCCTCACCCCCCCCCCCCCCAAAAAAAAAAAGAAAAAAAGACAGACGAGATGAACGTTAGTCCACATTTGCAATGAAACCTAACAACAGCAACCTCTCAGTGGTATGGCTGGCCTCCATCCTTATCTCCTGCTGCCATAAACAAAGCTTCAGCACAGGTATCTTCACACAGAAGCTTTAACAAAGCTGCCTTGGTAAAGTGGTGGGAATAGGAGCAGCTTGAGGAATGTTTGAGTGCTGCTGGTGGTTTGGAGTTGACTATGTTTCCCTGGCACAGGGAGGATGAACAGTCACAGCCTTTGCAGCATAGGGCCTGGATAGCTAGAAAAGTCTTGCTTACGTGGGGAAGTCTGAGCGGGGATAATAGGTAACAGTCTAGTAGCAGAGACAGTAGTAAAAAAGCAGCTGGACCAGGGAGGTTTTCTTCACGCAGAGAAATGGGTAATCTTGGGAAGATGGATATTTCCCAAGGAATCAGGATTTGCCTAAGCAAGCATGAGAGCAAGAACAGTTCCAACTGAGCAGAGACCTGGTTTTGTAAGCCCCCACAGAGCATACAATGCAACTTCTGTCCAGGCACTGGAAGCTGTCCACGTTCATTGGACCTGAGCTAATAAGACCTGGCTCGCACAAAACCAGATCGACTACTTCTGCTCTACTTAGGCAGATGTGCCTCAGCTCCCTAGTGATCAGCTCTACCCATTTCTTTAGTGGTCATACATGTCCCTGCTCCCGATAAGCACCTGCTGCAAAATGAGCAGTGGAACAGATAGTTTCTGATTTCACCAGCACAACCGGGGTTTTTTGGCCAAGAGAGGAAGTAAGCATTGAAAACAGACCGAGGAAGAAATATCCATGCAATAACACAGGGAATGGCAAGGGTCACTGAGCAGGAGGAGCTGGAGCGGTGCAGGGAGCAGAGGTATCGCTTTTGCATAGGAAGCATGTCTGGAGAGTGGGTACTTACTGGCTTGTACAGCGACTGCACAGTGCACAGTCTTTTCCTGTAATCATTCATATCTGCTTTATCGGGTATAGGAGGGGAGGTGGAGAGTGGGAGTGGAGAAGGCTGTCTCCTAACATCCTTCATAGGATGATTCTGCTTAGCTGACAGTGACCCTCACCTCTCCCCTCCCTTTGTTTCTTTGCCTGCTGGGAACTTCTAAGGTGTATACTGAAACTGGAAATGCACAGTAACGTTGCAGGCATAAATCCTTCCACTTCTTTAAAGCCAAAATATTGCCAGCGACAGCACTGCTTGGATGTCAGTCACTGAGGTATCTGCAAGGAAATGGAAGATGCTCAAAGAATAAGAAAGTCGTTACCATTTCCAAGGCATCGTTGACCACCAGGAGATAAGCTCCCTGTGCCCGGCAGGATTCCCGGCTGGAATGCCAGTCCTTCCTCTCCCTGGAGAAGGAGTAGCAGCTCCCTCTGTAGGCCACCCACTGCTCAGGGCAGCGTGGATGGGAGTGACCTGTAAAGGAAACAAAATACCAGCTTTTCCCTACCATTAACCAACACGAAGACACTTGTCAACAAGGACCTGATGAAAAGCAACTCTTCTGGGTAGTTGCAATGCAGAAAACACAAGTCAGAATAAACATCTAAAAATAACAATGCATGAACACTGAACTTCAGAGCCTCTGTGCAATTTCCAAATCTTCATACAAGAGTCACGTGCACTCTGACGCTGGGGCAGCCCCTCACCCACCCACTCCATTTCCTCTGAACTACTCAGATACCTGAGAACTAAAATTGTCTATCTGAAAGCAGACAAGGCTCTGGGTGTGCAAAAAATAAAGGGAAAAAGTGCATCATCCTGTGGGTGCAGCGTGATTGTGTCACACATCAGTTGAATGGATTATAAGCAGCGAACAGTACGTTTTCTCATGTGGTCTAGCACTTTCTGCATGCATGCAAAAGTGTTACAGATTTTGCAGATTTGTTCTACTGTTTACCACTATAATTGCAGCAGACAAGTGTACAAAAACCTTTTATTATGTATCACTGTTCTTCGCCACAGGATCTGAAATGGGCTGCCCGGGGTTTGCACAAGGAATATATTCTTCACAATATTCTGGAAAGGCAGTGGGTACTTAACGCTGGTGGAAACCTAGAATAGCTTTTGGTTTAGCCCATATAATGGCATTCAGGATCTGAGTTCCTGTACTTAGACAAGTATCCAGTCCTTTGCTGTTGGCTGCTCATCCTCAGCACCCCTTTGTGCACTTACTCATCTTCCAAATCAAAGCAATCGCTAGGGAGATGCTCAATATCCCAAAGGCTATAGCCAAGCCTGGCACAACTGCTGGCCACAGACAGGGAGCTGTAAAAGAGAAAAGAAACCATAGTGAACAGGAGCCACCTGAAAACTGACAGTGCTTTTACATAGTTTGTTTGTGTCCTGGGCATTTCCACAGGGAACTGAAGTATTTCGAGCATCTCTGTCTGGGCATATTCCGTACATTGCTGCCATCGCTGTCCCTGCCCAGCCTCCCCAGAGCCTCACCATGTCCCTACCCACCAGCCCAGGGCCCTGTTTCAGCTGGGCTTGGGGCCATCAGTCCCTGTCTCAGCTTCCCAGGTGTACCTGTCCCAGGTCAGCCATATCTCTGCCCCTGCCTGGCCAGAGCCAGCTCATCCAGCCTCTGCAGTGGCTGACCCCAGGAGGGGACTCACCCACCTCAAGTCAGCCGGAGCTCCCCCAGGCACCATGTGGCACCTTGTACTGGCAGGAGCTTCGCAGCAAACCTGCACCTGCCTCAGCACTGAAGTGCAGGGCAAAAAAGCAGAGCTGCATCGCCACAGCCACGAGGTTCCAGCTTAAATGCAAAAAGGAACCCAAGGCCTTTCCCCCAGCTCTCTCAGCAACCACTAGCGATATGTTTCTCAGCAATCTGTTCACAAACTTAAACACATGGTTATTTTACATCTTCCCGGGACACTCCCAAGTCAGTCCTCCAGTCTCATCTGCCTCTCCCATAGTGGGGTGGCAGGATGGGAAGGCCAGCCTTGAATCTCTGCTGCAGTGAACACAAGTGCACTGAAATTCAACAGAGGTTAAAACCAACAACAACAACAAAAGGCACTGTGGTATAATAATTTCAAAATGAGAAACTACAGGGAAATGAGGAAATTTGTCAGAGAGAATTTAAAAGGGATGGCTAAAAGAATAAAATATTGGTAAGCGGTAAGGGAGAATTTTTTTAACATTTCTTGGCGGAGGCTGAAAACAAACGTACATCATGTATCAAGATTATTGTGGGAAGGGCAAAGAAAGTCAGTGCTAAAACAGAAGGGAAAGGGACTTCACTTAAAAACAAGAATGCATCCTTTAAGCATTGGAAGCTTTGTCCAAATACAGAAAGCAGATCAGATCAATAAATTAATAAAAATTAATTTATTTTGATCTTAGACCAGTTTGCAGGCTCACCAGTCTTAACACTGGTTTCTGGTTTATAGCAACATATTTAGACCTGCGGTTTTGGCTAAAAGAAGTTTCTAAGGTAACAAGCGAGAGGCATGAGAGTTTCATTGTAAGCATTATTCTTCTCAAAGAAAGACCTTCCCTAAGGTAAAGGTTTTGCTGTGTTTCCTGAAGCTTGCAGGATCTTCCAGCTGCCCCACTTGTAGTTAAAAAATAGCAACATTTTATTATTTACATATTTAATCGTAATTAAAGAACAAAACTCCATCTCTTTTCAGCTACAAAATACAGAAAGACTTTTCAGGTACAACCTACTCAGCCTTGTGCTAGAGGACGATGGGAGAACTGAGGGACTTGAACAGGGTAGTTGGTTTCTCTGCCTGCTCTCTGTTCCTCTTGCAAGTCAGCCTTGTACCCCCGGTGACCTGCATTTTGCCATCAAATTAAGCCTCAAGGGAACGGAGTCAGCCCAAGATTAAGGGGTAGGGTGGAGCTTCTTCTCTGCAAATTACAACTGAAAACTAAGTAAAAGATGGTAACTATCTGTTGAAACATAATTCTGTGTTCTGAGACCACATGTCTGAGGATTTGCTCTTGTTTTCCTTCCTTTACTGCCTCTCAAAGCCATCTCCTGCATTTTCCAGATCACTGTTCCTGATTTTAGGGAAAATTATTTTCAGGACAAGGTGGCTGGAATGACAGTCAGTGAAACGGTTAATACTTAAATGTCAGCACTGGGCACCGGAACTGGTGCCTCCTGGCAATGAACAGAGCAGCTCACCCTCTATTGTTTCAAACCAACGGCAGAAAAAAAGGAACTGACTCAACTCGGCATCAAAACAAAATCTCAGGGCGCTTCCACAACCAGAGCAGTGGGAGAGTTCACTGAAGTTCTTAAAAATGAAAAATTATGCCATTAGATAATCTTGGGAGGAAAAAGAAAGTAAGGAAGTCATAATGAAGTGTTCAAGGTGAATTTAAGTCTCACTTGAACTGCAGTGATCAGTGGAATCCAGGAAAAGTGGAATAAAAAATTCTGTAAATTAAGATTTTAACCCTTGCAAAAGGGAGTCGCTGCAGTTCCCCCTTTTTAAAACAGGTTCAAGGGTTTGTGCTTGATCCTTAGCTCCTGGACCACATCTGAAACTCTGAGCTTCCCAGGTGTACCTGTCTCCAGGTCAGCCATATCTCTGCCCCTGCCTGGCCAGAGCCAGCTCATCCAGCCTCTGCAGTGGCTGACCCCAGGAGGGGACTCACCCACCTCAAGTCAGCCGGAGCTCCCCCAGGCACCATGTGGCACCTTGTACTGGCAGGAGCCTCGCAGCAAACCTGCACCGGCCTCAGCAGAGGATAGGATGTAGAAGAGGACGGGATGGGAGAAGTACCTGAGATGAGTTTGAAACAGAGGAGAAACATCTGAATGAAGCATCGATAAATATGTCCATGAGTTATCTAAGAAACTGTGCCAAGAATCTCCCCAAGGGAAGGGAGAAGTGAAGCAATGGACATATAACATAAATATCCGATGTTATAACTTTCTAGTATACAAAACACCCCATTAGGTCTCTCAGTGCTCTGGAGAAATGCCTGTGATACACTGCATTCATCTGCAAGAAACATGACCCAGTATTCCTATGTTTGGGAGTTCAGATTCAGTTCAAAAACTGAAAGTTGTTAACATTTTATAATTCACGTCTTCTAGGGCAATCTGAAGAATGTCATTGTGCTGTCCCAATTAACTCCCCTCAGCTCCTGCCTACGTCAGTATGGGAGCAGCATGACCACCTACAGCCAGAGAGGAGGATTTGAAAAATGAGGATCCTGTCCTTGGCTATGGCACAGACCTGATTATCACTGTTACTGCAAGCGCGCCACACAGGCTAACGCTGTCTTAACTGACTGCTGGACTGACATTTTGGTAGTGTGGCATATCTAAGGCTCTCTGGAAACCAAACAGAAGAAAGCCAGGGCAACTCTTCGGTTTTGAGGAGTCCATGAGAGCCAAAACCAGTTGGTTTGACCAGAGGATGGATCTATACACCTGTGATACACCTGTGATACTGCATCGCAGGGATGACTTAGTAGCAAGCATGTGCATTTGAAAACAGAGATGAATACCTGAAAGCACATCTCTCAAAAGTGATAGAGGCAGGGACAGAGCTGGAAATAAAGATCTCCTAAAGAAAGTACTTAAATTGCACTTAGGGACTCCTTGTACTGCAGAAGAGAACTGGGAAATAATCAAGTAATAAGCACAGAAAGTGTGTTCAAAGATCAGCTTCCTTATTTTAGGCCCTCTGACTTTAGCTCAAAAAGTTGAGGGTACATAAAGGAATTTAGAGGGGAGGAATATTAAAGAGAAAACTGCAAACATCTCAAGAGGGCATTAGGTAATCTCCACCCGCAACAGGGCAGGAGTGAACACAAATAACTGGGAATGAGGGGATGTTCCTGTGTTTTCTGATGCAACAGAAAACATCATTTCTGATGAAAACACACGCAAAAGTAAGACTGCCATCCAAGAAGATGGGAGTGTGATTACCAGATAGGATCTTGGGGATTTCTGTGCTGGCTGTGTTTCCATAATGCAGCAAGTGACCAGGCAGCAGTAATAACCACAGATATGTGCAATTCAGGGCATAGAAATCTCGTATCCCACAGCGAGAGCCCCTGTTGTTGTAACAGCTCGGGGAAAAAGCTACAGTCAACCATTAGTGTTGCAGCCAATGCAACACAACTTGCCTAAAGCACACGAGCATCTAGACGAAAAGCTATCAGCTCACGGGAAGCAGACGTGTACAAAGAATGATCGCCAATGCAAAAGCTCAGTCTTCTAAGGTGGTATTTCTCAACTAGGCAGCCAGAGAAGTTTTTCGGTGTGAGATTTGCAAGGCCTGAAAAGGGGGAATGGAGTGGAAATACGGAAAGAGGAAAAATTAAGGAAAGTGCTAAGAAAATCAGTCTGATTGTAAAATGCCCTGGAAAATTGTCTCAAGGCAAGAGCTGAAAATTTTCTCACTGGGAGGTATGTAAAATTAGAATGGAGAAAACACGGGAAAAAATGTATCACAAAAGAATCCTGCAGAGCCCCACGGGAGAGAGAGTTGGATGATTTCATATGCCTCCTCTGTCTCTGATCTCTGATTAGCATACGCCTCTAATTTATCTGTACTCACATCTCGCCTACCCTTCAAAGAATATTGCTGACAGTCGCTTATTGCTGACAAGCAGACAACTTTAAAACTGCAGCCCTCTTTTGGAGTAAAGGATGCCTGGGTTGAATGCCCAGTAGACACCAAAAGGGCTCTGATGGAGAGAGGGAGGGGAACAATGCTGGATCTCTGACCATCAGCTTTTATCACATTAAAATACGATAATTTCAGAACCAAAGCAACAGCACCGTGAGCTGGCACTCACAATCAATGGCCAGCTCAGAGTTTTTCTTAGATCTTGCTTTTGCTCAAAATAAAATCTTTTGTTGACCTACCTCATCCAGCTTTCTTACCTCTCTTTTCTTGTGCAGCTTTGGCCCTCGTCAGAGAAGTCTGAGAGAATTTAACAGAAGTATAAATTATTTCTTCGCTCACTTCGGCTGCAGAAGTTTCTGATCTGCTTCCCTCCATGCCAAAGCAAAGAGTGCGTATGACAAGATGTTTCGATCAAGCTGTTGAGCAACAGGGCTCAATGACTCTGAAACAGGAAACCTGAGGCTACATTGAGAAGACAAAAATGGTGAAGTTGCAACCTCTATCTCCAGCTGCTCAGAGTAACCAAATTCACGACAGAATGGAGAGCAGTAGAAGTGCAACAACTTCCATTTCCTAACCTAACAGTCATTAGTGGAAAAGGTGATTAGTTAAAGAGTTCATGGGTATTCTAATTGTTACCAATGCAAGAGGCTATGATTACACACAGTAATTGTGAGAATGTGTGCCACTCTGAAGAGGCAGAAGTGGGTGGATAGCGAGAACACAAGGTGAGAAAGGTGAATAGCAAGAATACAAGGTGAAAAGTGGGATAAGCGATGGCTACGGCAAACTGGCAGCCCAACTGCTGTCAAAAGGGAAGGAGAGGTGGACAAGCACAGGTTTGAGAAGGAAACCCTGTGATCTTCGGACACTTGTACCAGGAACTCTGCCCACATCCAACACCCAGTGTGAATGTGCTTGTGACAGGCAGGCACTGAGAGCTGGCATCCCTCAAGACCCTCTGAGTCAACATCTCAATAGCATCAGTACAAGAGAGGCATGGACATACTGCAGACAGCCTAGCAACAGGCCACAAAGATGATAACAGGACTGGAGCATTTCTCCTATGAGGAAAGGCTGAGAGAGCTGGGACTGTTTGCCCTGGATAAGAGACATCTTGGGGAGGATCTTATTAATGTATGTACATACCTGAAGGGAGGATACAAGAAGAGCCAGGCTCTGTTTTCAGTGGTGCCCGGTGACAGGACCAGAGGCAATGGGCACAAACTGAAAGACAGGATGTTCCCTCTGAACATCAGGAAACACTTTTTAACTGTGAAAGTGACTGAACACTGGCATAGGTTGGCCAGAGAGTCTGTGGTATCTCCCTCCGTGGAGAGTCATCTGGACACGGTCCTGGGCAACTGGCTGTAGATGGCCCAGCTTGAGCATGGGGTTGGACTGGATGACCTTGAGAGGTCCCTTCCAAACGCAGTCATTCTGTGACTCTGTGGTCAGCAATAACAGGAAAGGATAGTTTTCTTCTGAAGTAGTGAAGACTGACCATTGGGGACAATAGTTCAGGTTATGGCAGGGGAGATTTAATTGGGTATTAGGAAAAATTTCTTCACCAAAAGGGTTGCCAAGCATTGGAACAGGCTGCTCAGGGAAGTGGCTGAGCCACCATCCCTGGAGGTATCTAAAAGATGTCTAGATATGGAATGTAGGGACATGGTTTAGTGGTAGACTTGGCAGTGCTAGGTTAATGGTTGGACTCAGTGATCTCAATGGTATTTTCCAACCTAAATGATTCTACAATTCTATAGTGGAGACTACTAATGCTTCCAGCATCCTGAGAAACCTCTTAGCTGCATGGCTGGCTGATTTCTGTTTCAAGCCAGATTCTGATCCCTTCCACTTCATGCTCAGATTGGGGATGTGTCCTGGTTTCAGATGGGATAGTTGATTTTCTTCTTAGTAGCTGGTGCAGCGCTCTGTTTTGGATTTGGTGTGAGGTTGATAGGACGCTGATGTTTTTAGTTGTTGCTGGGGAATGTTTATATTAAATCAAGGACTTTTCGGTTTCTTGGGCCCTGCCAGCGAGAGAGCTGGAAGGGCACAGGAAATTGGGAGGGGACACAGCCAGGACAGGTGACCCAAGCTAGCCAAAGAGGTATTCCATACCACATGATGTCATGCTAAGTATATAAACTGGGGGAAGAAGAACGAAGGTGGGGGACATTTTGCATTATGGCATTTGTCTTCATGAGTAAACATTACATGTGATGGAGCCCGACTTTCCTGGGGATGGCTGAACACCTGCCTGCCCATGGGAAGCAGCGAATTAATTCCTTGCTTTGCTTTGTTTGCGTGCTCAGATTTTGCTTTACCTAAGCAAAGCTGTTCTTATCTCAACCCTTGAAGTTTACGTTCCTTTCCAGTTCTCTCCCCATCCATCTGGGTGAGCAGGAGCGAGCAAGTGACTGTGTGGTACTTGGTTGCTGACTGGGGTTAAACCACGACAGGATGTTTGCCAGGCCTGGGGCGTACGTCTTCACCACTGGTACAGTTCATTTACAAGAACTGTTCGGGCATCCTCAGCAAAGTAGTTTGCCATGGTTTCCAGTTCTAGGACAGGGATGATTGCTCCCCGTCCTGGTGATATGCTGTAAATTTGAGAATGATTGCCTGGGAGGATGTTTAGTTTGATAGAGTGTTGTGGCCAATGTGTTCCAATGCACGTGTCTGAGAAGGCATGGACTGGTTATTTTTGCAAATTCCTTCATCACACACTTGCCCCTAAGGGTGGTGTTTTGCACCCACAAGATTCCTTCCAATCCTGGGTAGGGCCTGTAGATAGCAAGACAGGGAGTCTGTACTTGAAAGGAAGAAGAAGGCAGAAGACAGCAGAGCAACACAAGAGAAGGAAAGTCTCTCCTGAATGTTTTGGATGGATATTGGAGAAGTCTAAAGAGAGCTGTCAGGCTCAGAGAGGGAGAATTTGCTATAGTCATGAGGGGAGTTTAGTTGGGAATGTAATCTGTGTGGCTGGAAAGAAACCAATGAGGTTCAGACACAGCTTAAGTGCCCAGACCAAGGGGAAAAGGCTGTGGCCAAAGGCACTGCAGGCTGCAGCCAAAGGCACTGCAGGCTGCCTGCAAGGCCAGAGTGATCACAAAGACGGCATTATTTGAGAACAAGTGGGGCAGTGATGGCTGGCAGGGAAGAATTAAAAGCTCTGTTTTGATGTGTTTTGCCATTTTCTCTCAAATATCAGCAATAAGTTCAGTTCTCAGTTGGAACAGGAAACAGAAAGGAAGCGATTGCACCGTAGGAGGTATGCAGGGAACACACGGTTAACAGCTAAGTGTGAATATAAACAAATGTGAGTTCTGCAACTGAGATGCCTGTGCTATACTTGCAGTGGAATCAGCAGGAGGACACAACAGCAGGACTAAATCAATCAGTTTTCCAGGAGCCGACAACGCTCCTTCCCAGTTCTTCACTAGTGAAGCAGCACACCATAGGGAAGCCTCTCAAACTCCTCTCAAACAAGTGGCTTCTCCAGCATGTTGGCAAGTTTGCCAAGTCCAGCATTTCTTTCTTAACTAAAGATGCAAGTGCCTCAGATCTCTGGCAAAGAATGTCCGTCCCTTCCAGTAACAGAGCCCTGGAAAGCAGACTCTCTTACCATCATGGTGGGGGCATGACTTAAGAAATAGGCCAGTCTCAAATCATTTACAGCTTTATTAATCATAACCAAGACACTCAAGTTCACCAACCTAGTGCATAATCAGCTGGACTAGTGAATAATCAGAATTCCTCTGAGCGGCAAAACTTGCAGGAGGTGGAAGAGACACTTCCATTCCGAAGTGTAACAAAACAGCCGCGCCAGGCAGGGCCAAACCAGCCGGACCAAGGCCCCAGAGCAGCGTTACAAACAGCGGGCTCCCTGGCCCGTGTAACCGTAAGTCACTCTGGAGGTACACGGGGGGCGCGGCAAAGGCCAGTGACAGCGGTGGCCGGCTGCCACCTTCAGCCGCGGGGCGAGGGGAAGGCCAGGCGAGCCTGGGGGGGGTCTTCCACCTTTACTGAGGCGGTCACCCGCCTGCAGGTGACCCGACCCTGTGTGAGCGGCAGCGGTTCGGCCTCCAGGTGGGAAAGTCACGCAGCGCGTGCATGAGGCGCCTTTCGGCCCGGAACGGCGGCGGCGGCGGCGCCTCAGGCGGGCGGGCGGGCGGGCGGAGAGGCGGGGCGGGCGGGCGGAGAGGCGGGGCGGGGGGTGGGGCACGCTTCTCCGCCATTGGGCGAGCGGCTCCCGCCTCCAGCCGCGCTCCGGGCTCTCGGCCGGGGGGGGGGTCAGGCGGCGGGCGCTACGGGACGCCTGTCTGCTGGCCCTCATCGTTCTATTGGAGAAGCGAGGGGAGGCGGGAGCTTCACGCCTTTGCTCACCTGCCATTGGGTGAAGAAGCGGCAGGAGGCGGGCTCCGGAGCCGCTCCCTTTATAGGCTGGGGCGGGCTTTAGCAGCCGCCTCTTTGGATCGCCGCTCTTCATTCGCTGAGGAATCGCTAGTGGGCGGGGAAATCCCGGAGGCTCCCGGTCTCCCATTGGCAGAGGGCGCCAGTTCCGCCTCGCTCTTCCTGCTTCCGGTTCACGGGGCGGGCGAAGGGTGCCGACCGGTGCCGCAGAGGAGGCCGGTGCCGTCCGGTGCCGTCCGCGCCTGCGGTCCCCGGGCCGCCCCGCCACCGCCGGGCGCGCAGCATGTGATGCCCGTGAGCCCCGGATCTCTCTTCCATAGAAGCGGACGAACCTGTGCCCGTGCCCGTGCGCGGCGGGGGGAGGCCGGGCGGGGCGGTGGCGGCAGCAGGTGGGTGCGGCGGCGGCGAGGTGGGGGTGACGGGGGAGGTGGCGCTCCGGCGAGAAGCGGAGAGCGGGTGGCGGGGACGCGGCGTGGGACCGAGGCCCCCGGGGCCGCCGCGGGTGGGAAACCGGGCCCCGTCCCCGCGCCGGGCAGCGGCTCAGGCAGCGGCAGCCTTCCGCCGGGGCGGCGACCGGCCGAGGGGACGGTGAACAGAGTGGCCGCATCGCCTTTCGCTTCAGCGTGTCTGCGAGCGAAGGGTTTGGCAGGGAGCTGCCCGGAGCAGCTGTGGCTAGCGCTAGGGGCAGGGTTCTGCTTTTGGTCTTGTGAGAGACGAATCACGAGTTCTTGTGTCACAGGCTTCCTCGTTTCAGCGTTTTCTAACCTTGTCGTATTTGTATCTGACCTCCGTGGCCATCAGAGCTGGCTTGGCACTTGAAGCTGTCACGATGGACCCCGGGCGGGGGGGCGGTAATCGGTTCAGCAACACAGGCTGTTCCTCTAGCAGGCTCTGCCTAGCTGCAGCCAGGCAGGCACTTAGGTAATTGTGGGTCTGTTGGTTGCCTTCCACCAGCATCTAGAGCTTTACTGAAATCTGCAACGGGAGAAGCAGAGGGGAATCTGTTGTGCCACTGTGGTTGGCTGGTGCAGTCATTGAATGTTTCATATGTGCTTTTAGCATGAACCTGAAAGCCAAATCTTCTGGATTTCGTTATTACCTTTGTTACTGCCTCTTCGGCTGGATAGGATGTGTCAGTTTCCTCCTTCCCCTGTGGAAACAGAAGAAAACTGTTCTGTGAAGTTGCAGTTTAGCATTATTAAACACTTTCAGATTCTCAGCTAAAGTGGTACCAGAAAAATAACATAATTATGATTATTAAGGCACTCGAAAAAACACTGCCTGACTAATCACAGTGGCTATTCCCTACAAGCTTTTCACACAAGAGCTGCAAAGGGGATTGATTAGTGGCCTGGTAAATAATTTTCTGCTGGCTGGCTTCTCGGTGCAATGCAATAACAAACATTATGGCTTGTAATTAAAACTTACTCCAGCATTCAGCCTGCTGGGCTCTGCTCTGATTGAATCGATGCTAATTAATGTGCTCAGCAGCAAAACTTTTTGTGGTCCTGAGGCAAAATTCAGAAAAGAATCCCAGATCATCCCAATGAATTGGCTTTGACTGTGAAAGAGATTCAGATTTAGTGACCTTGGGAACTGTGTTTTTGACTTCTTTTTCTAGTCAGGACTGAGGAAGTGGCCAATCATTGACTTGGTGACCCTGAAGTTAGTTTGCAGTTAACCCTCTGTGTTCTCTGTGGTGTGTGCCCAGGATGTCATCACCTTGCCGTACCTCTGCTGTGCTGATAGTCTTTGTGGCCTTTGCTGTCGGCGTGGGGGCTGAACAGTCGAAAGAGAGGAGCTGTGATGTGATTGGTGATGAAAGCAGTGAGTCGCAAACAGAAAAAGCCCTGCTGAAGAAGCTGGAGCCCCTGAGCCAAATGAGGTACTGTACAACACCTTGCAGACCTTGGTGGCCTTGCAGGCTTAGCACAGCGCTACCCATGTGCCAAGGGGAGGGGAAGATCTGGGGCCAGACTGCAGAATGGGCTCCCCTGTTAGTAGGGGCTGCGACTGGCTTCCAGGTCTCAAGCGTCTGCTGCTCTGAGTCTTGTTCTCTGTAATCCTATGGGCTGTCTGTTCTGTCCTCTCCCTGCTGCAGGTTTAACGTGACTGTGGAGAAAGGGAAAACGGAAAACTATGTCTACAGTTTCAGGGTATGCAGGGAGGTCAACAGCACCTTGCACGATTTTGGTGGCTTGGTGCAAACAGATAGACAGAATGGAAAGACCACAGTGATAGGAAGAATTAATGAAACCCAGGTCTTCAATGGAAGTAAGATTCCACTCAATGCTTTCTTGCTCAGCATCTGCCTTTTGCCTCCCGATCTGGATTTGCAGCCTGTATTGTTTCTCTCTTGGTAGGTGACTGGATCATGCTGATTTATAAAGGAGGTGATTCATATGGCAGGCACTGCAGTGGTGAAAAGAGAAGAGCTGTGATAATGATTTCTTGCAAGCGGGGTGTTACAGCGGTGAGTGACACGAGGTGGGAGAGGAGCAAAAGGCTGCCAGACAAACAGCTGTTTATAAGCAGAAGGGCTCTGAGGAGGCAGTAGGGGTTTCTCCTGTCCTTCAGTGTCTGTTGCCTAGCTGCACCAACAGTGATAAAACCATCTTCTGGTGAAGTTCAGCATTCCTGGGCATATTTTCACATGACTTAACTTTTCCCAAATTGCAGAGTTCATTCAGCATTATTTCAGAAGAGCGGGAAAAAGCACAGGACTGTTTCTACCTCTTTGAGATGGACAGCAGTGTGGCTTGTCCAGCGGAGGATTCCCACCTCAGTGTTGGCTCCATTCTACTGATCACGTGAGTCATTGAAAGAGCTGTTGGTGTCTGGGCCATAATCTCCAGCATTACTTACTTAGAAATTTAGCAAATGCTATACTAGAGTAAATAATTGTAGTATACCTATCCACAGCCGCTGTTAGATGTTACTATGTCTCTGAGCTTTTTGGACAAAAGCTCTTGCTCAAGGCATGACGCTGCGGAGCTGCTCTGTTCTCTGTAGACATCCTCCTTCATAGTTTACAGGCAAGTGCACTGAAGCATGGAAAATGTACAATTTTAGGAAGTCACAACAGCTCTTTGCCAGAGCTGGGAATTCAGACCGGGAGTCTTGACTCATTTTCTGTGTTTGTGCTTAGAGGCATTGCTTCCTGTAATGCTGCTGAAAAGATTTATATTTATTTATTTATATTAGCAGATCAACCCTTTTTTGATTTTTGAAAAAGGGGACATTTTCTGGTCTGGTCTCTGTTTATAGCTGTGTTCTTGAGTGATGCTCCGATATCAATTTAAGGCAGCTAGCTGCCTTGGGAGAGTTTGTCTGTAGGATTTCCTCAGCTTTGATTTTTAATTCTGCCTTCCAGGTTTGCTTCACTTATTGCAGTCTACATCATTGGTGGGTTCCTCTACCAGCGCCTTGTAGTGGGAGCAAAGGGCATGGAGCAGTTTCCTCACTTTGCCTTCTGGCAAGATCTGGGCAATTTGGTGGCGGTGAGTGAAAATCCCTATATATCCCCAGCCTGGCCCATATGTCAGGATACATGAAAATGCCATCTGCCTTGTCTTCATGGATTAGGTCTCTTGGGTAGACTTGCCACCAGGGTAGTGTATCCTGAGGCAGAAGAGGTTATCAGTTTTATTTCTCGAGTACTCTCTTTGAATCCTTGCCGAGACTGGTTTCCTACTGATATCCTGCAACTGTTACATAACAGACTAGAACAAGTGCTTGTTAGTAGTTAACACTTCCCATAGGAATGTTAAGCTGGGAACTCCAATATGTTTGACTCCCTGAAACCCCTCCTTGGTCATTGTAGCCAGTGCCATCTGTCCTCCGTGCTTGTCTCAGCCTGATGTTGCTGCGTATTGTTGATCAGTATGTCCAGAGCTTTCAAGAGAGAGCAGTATGTTTTTATGTGTGCTTCTCATGCCAAGACAAGTTTTGGGGACCTGTCCCAGATAGCACAGGGGTAGGCATAATCCCTGAGCAAAAGAGAAATCACAGAAGCTGCTTTGCTTTGGGTGCCAAGTCAGTTGCATACAGTCTGATTCCAGTGCGATGTCCTGTGCTTGCAGGATGGCTGTGACTTTGTCTGCCGATCTAAGCCTCGAAATGCACCAGCTGCATACCGTGGTGTGGGTGACGACCAGCTGGGTGAGGAGTCAGAAGAACGGGATGACCACTTGCTACCAATGTGATAGGCTTTCAACACTGAGTTCTTTTCTCCCCATCTCCCCAGTGCTTGTTTAGCTGGGTGCCTCCCAGACAGTTCTTCTCTCACTTCTGATTTTCTTTACACTATTTGCTTTTGCTGTCTCTGGTGCATCAAGTCCCATGGATGCCTCTGGGTGTAAACAGCACTGGTCCCTGATGGAATGTCTTATGAATATAATGCTGGTTTAGGTTTTTTTAAATGCAGCAGAGGTGGGGGGGCAAAAATGCTGAGAGTGGAGTAGAAGACAGCAAGAAAGCAATTCAGCACTGAGCAGGAATGGGAGACGAATCACTGAAAGGGGAAAAGGGCTATGGGTGGGTACGGGAAGGGGAAGGAAAAAGAGGCCATGGGTTAAAACAGCTGGGACTGTAGGAGAAATCTTTCGTGCTTTTTCTTTTTCTTTTTTTTTTTTTCTCCTGCTAGGGTTTACAGGATCTGTAAGACACTGGAATTATTTTCCTTTGACTGCATTTTCAGCTTTTCTAGCTTTTGCACTCTTACGCACTGTTTCTGCCAGCACAACCTGCAGAGTGCTCTACACCAGGCTCCATGGGGCTGGAAGAGGCATTAGCACCTCTGCAGTCTTTTCCTAATGGCAGTATGTTGAAGAGTACACACCAGTTTCCTTCAACAAATGTAAAGGGATGCATGCCATCCTCTCAAGACTGGAGAGGGGTGATGCTAAAAAACTATAGGAGTTAAATACAGTCTTGCGACTTTTCAGTTCAGTCAAAATAGTGTCTCTGTCTTCTCAATCACTGAGAAGCAAAAGGAAATGATGTGCTGCTAAGTAAAGGGAACATTTGCTGAAACTGAAACTGGCATCAAGGCAAAATGAGATGGGCAGCTGCCACTTGAGTTCTGTTACAAACCTCCCAAGGTGACTGCCCACATGGCTCAGTCACTGTCAGCATTGTGATTTTATGCTCTCCCAGTTGGCAGAGGGTTTTTCCGTGAAGCTACCAGAACTTATTTTTATAAAAAAGGAAGCCAAGGATTAAAAACTGCATAAGGGATTCTTGCCCTTAGATGGTCAGTTTTCATAAATATTAAGCATGGTGCAGACTAGTCTTAAGACACTTGCCCTGTGCAGAAGGTATTTACATACTGCTACTGGCTGGGAGTGACAGACCTTCTCATGGGGCCCTGTCAAAAGCAGGTACAGCTGAGTTGTAAGACTTAATGGGAACGTTCAGGAACTTGGCACCTTGAGTAGTAATTGCTTTTTGAGGGGCTTATACTCTAAGGAATCCCATTCAGCCCTGTTGTAGACTGACAGAGAAGTGTCCTCAGTCTTGAGGGCAGACTGTAAGCAAGCCACTACTGTTAACAGCAGCATACAGACAAGGTTTGTGTATTTTTAATACTGCCAAAGCAGTCTGAACAGTAACATTGAGGGAGAAGGGGTGGCCCTGCTTTGTTGCTGGGTTTAGAGTCAGCAAATAATTCCTGCTTTCTTTGACTTTTTGTTATGGTCTCAATCCTATAACATGGGAAAAAATAGGAAGTCACTTAAGTCTGTTGTTACTGTTTTTCATGGTGGTGTTTAAGGTAACATTTTTTTTTTGTACAAAACAACTTTCAAAAATAAAATGACCAAAAAACCTGGTGAAGTGTTGTGCTGATGTAACAGGAGCTTTTTTTTGTGCCAGAGCCTCTTTCTTACCCAAAGATGAAGGGTCCTTAGTGTATGGTGCCTTATGCCTGAATTACTTCTGCCAGGAATGGATCTCTGTGTCAGTAGATGGGTTTTTTTGCTGCCACCTTGTATCACTCCACTTCCCTTAGGGCTTCAAAAATGAAGCTTTATTAGCTCAGGTAGCTACCGCTAGGAAAAAATTCCTATAGTCTGTATTTTTCTGCAACAATAAAAATCAAAATTAACTTTTTGATGAACCTTGTACTTCTCAAACACTAGATTAATATTCAGCTTGGGGAAGGGAGGTTAAAAACCAGACTTGCAAAGCCTGAACAAGCATTTTTTTATTAAGAACACTGAACATGAAATGAAGAGTTGAAGCCTTCCTTTTTGACTGAAATAAAATCTGATCCTCAGAAGTACCTTGTAACCCAGGCAAGTTAGCTGCCTACCTACCCTGCCAAGGGTCAAAATAAACAGTTTTATCACATCCAGCCTGCTAAGTATACAATGGTTTAAGGGCAGTCCTCCTCTGCTGATTGCTGTTAAGAGAACCTCCCCCTTCTGCCCCCAGATTAAGACAAAATTGTGTTATCAGGGTACAAGCAGTGGCAGCTTCCTTCAGGCCTATTTTCATTCAAGCAGCATTCTCTCACAGGAACAAGGATGTCATTAAAGTGAGATTGAACAGTACAGTTAAGACTAGGAAGCTGCTGCCACATTTTATCCATCTTATAAGCACTTTCACTCCTCTTTTCCTAACAGGGGTCAATAAAGAGCCTTTTCCAAAGATTTCTAATGTTTTCCTGTCTATGCTATTAGGCCTCTTCCCGTGCTACTACAGCTTTCCTGCAACAGTAGGAGCTTTCCACACAGAACAGTCTTATGTTTCACTCAAATATTCACGTGAACCTTCTGAAAACAGAAAAGCTGAGACACGTAGTTTATAAAATCATCTTGCTTTCAGGTATTTGGCTCTAGGGGGCACTTACCTCTTCATGCTTTGTCTAAGTTCATCAGGTTTTTTGCCTGTTTGTTTCTTTGAAGCACAGGTGCTCCTGGAAGAGAACTCTGCCCAGGTTTTCACCTTTGGCAGTCTGGTTACCAAATTTCAGAATACAGTGTTTGGTCCTTAAAAAAAACCCAAAACCTGGAGGGAGGGAAAGGGAGGGACAGAGCCTATCACAATTCTACCCCTTAGAAAGGAGAAGTAGCATTAAAGGAGTAGTATTCAGTTGTTGGAGGGTGTGGTTTCATTTGTTGTTTGTTGTGTGTTTTTTTTTTTAACTGAGGAAAGGAAATACCTGTTTTACAACATCAATTAAAAAAAAAAAAAAAAAAAAAAAAAGAGCCTGAGGCAGGCAATACAGTCCTGCCAGCTTAAACTTTTGTTTCTTAAGCTCTCCTGAGGATAATGAAGACAGACACAAAAATAATACAAACTGATAAGAGAACACAAAAAAAACCCCAAACCCAAAACCCCAGACCTTTTTATGATGAGCCTTGGTGCTTCTGGAGACTGCTTTGGATCTGTAAATTATGCCCTAGCACAATGGGGAGGCAAACCTAGTGCTGCAGGGGTCCCTAATGTAAGACAAACACCCCTCCCCCTTCAGTTTTCCCATCACCTTGTCATAAGCATTCAGGATAAATCCTCCTCTGACTGGTTCAGAGAGGAGCATCTGGAGTGAATAGCTGCCACAACACTTGGTCTTCACTCTGCATCTCTACAGGAGATAGTAAAGCTAAGGCAGCTCCTATTGCCGTGGGCCTTCAAGTTTGGTATGCATGCTGGAATGGCTATTAAACCCAGTTCATGAGCAGCCTAGGTATTTTAATATTATTTTCTAAGAGCGGAACAGCAGCAGCCCCTTCTGCACAAATTCTTGTTTGTCCACCTCTGTTCATTCGGAATTTACTAGTTCCCATTCCTAAATACCCCAAGCACAGCTGTTCCCAATGTCCATGTGGGGCTGGCTCTTCCTATGCCTCAAGTGCTGGCACAGTGATATTCAAAACCAAGATCTAGCAGACCTGCTGTAGCAAAAAGGGGTGAGGGCAGTTCCCTTTCAGGAGTCTGCTAAGACAGAAAGAGGTCCCCGTCACATCTTTATGTGGTACACAGGACAGGCATATTCAAAACCAGGAAGAAGGAAGGTGTTTCAAGGCCCCAGGTGGGAGTTTTCCTCCCCCTTGTAGCACCATTAAGAGACCAAGACATGGGCTTGGGCATGGCAGTTTCAATCAGTTAAATTCCTTCTCATTCTTCTTGAATGCAAGACCACAGGGGACTGTCCCATTCTTCCCTACCCCAGCAGGATGCTCCAAAGCTGGCAGCTGCCCTGGGGTCAAAGCAAAAGTGAGACCTCTGGCTTCAGAGCTGTTAGGTCTCCTTGAGGACATTGATCTTGGCACAGATCTTGAGAGCTGGTCCCAGCTTGATGTTCATGGCACTCATGAGATGTTCCTCCTTCAGAAGCAACAGGGCCTGGCCATCAATTTCCTGTGACCGAAACTCCTCGGCAATCTCCTGGCACCCTGTGAAACCAAAAAGCACCAGCGCTGAGAAACAGACGTGCCCTGGGCACTGCCCTCGTTTCCCACTCTTTGGGCCTCTGGCAGGTACAGAAAGCCAGCCAGGAATCCAACCAGCCCCCTTCCCCACTCTAGTCCACAATCTGCCTGAGGACACAGGCTACTTGGGAAGTACAAGTCACCCATCTACTCCAATTCAGGATAACATGTACAGAAGTAAAATAAAAGCACTGGGCACCACTGACACCACTTTCTTTCCAGAAAGAGAGCCAACAAATTGCCCCATGCTGCTGGATCACAGGAGTGCAGGAGAGGATCTTAACTGCACCTTGCAGTGATGAGATGAACTCGTACACTTCCTCCACACTCCAACGACTGGGATTGCTGGACAGGAAGACTGGGTTGATACCATGTAGATCTGGGGTAGGTGGTGCCATACTAGAGTTTGCCAGGTCCCTCTCTCCATGACTGGCCCTTACTGACAGGGGTCCTGGAGATGTAGGGGACAAAGCTTCATCATAGCTGGAGTTATCAGAGCCTCGACTTGAGTCTTCCTGGCCCTACAAGCCCATAGAAAAGAAAGAAAAAAGGTGTTTTGTGAGAGACTCACAATTACTAGGGTACAAAACAATACATTAGGAACAGCAGAAGATATCCCAACAGTCTGTTATAACAATCCCAACAATTCTCATACTATTGGTCCAGGAGCTCCAGGACACAGGAGCTCCCTCATGCCAGAAAGGACAGACTTCACTCTCGCCTCCCTTCCTCTCCCTTCTCCCATCCTCCCCAGTCCATTCCTCTTCTTCACATCAGTGCTGAAGCTCATTCAGTTCTTCCATAATCTCAATCAAATCATTCAAGTGGAAGAATACTAATCAAATGGGAAAAGTGGATTGTTTTCTACCAAGGCCGTCAGCTGATCTCACTCACTGAAACCTCCGAGACACAGGCGGGAGCGAACACAGAGTGAACAGAACAAGTACAAATATGAATCCACTTTCTGCAGTTGATAAAACAGAACAGCTCACTGTGCCTTGTGCACAAACTGTCAGTCAGTGTGCACTTGTCCCATCCTGTATGACTACATCCACTGTGAGGAAGTGGTACATCCAGCAGTGACAACTTTCACACTGAGACCTGCCTTGCTGGAGGCAGAGCGCGCTGTGCCCTTACCCTGTGGCGCTTGCCCTGGATCTTTGTTCGAGCAATTTCAGAGCTGCTGCGCCGTGGTCCCCGTCGGCGCACACGAACATAGTTAGCTTCCTGGAATTCCTTCATCTTCTTTCTCTGCAGCCGAAACTGATGGCTGCAGCTGACATTGTACCTCAAATAAGTAGAAGCAGAGCAGCAGTTAGGAAACAGCAACTACCTAAACCTACTGCTTCTCCTTGCTCTAGATTGGGATTAAACTCCTCTTTACCATCAAGTTCCGTTCCTCCTCCTTCTAAGACTTCCCCTTGGAAGGAACCAGTCCAGACTTCTGACACAAGCATTATTTGGACACCAGAGTCTTGATCTAACATCTGAAGGGTCAATTAAGTCATTCCCCTAAGGGAAAAAAGACCCATAACAAGCACTCTGCTATCAATAGGAGGCAGCAATGACTAGTCTAACTTCTCCCCAGATTTCTTCCCAGTGCTCCCTTGTGTCTTCATCTAGTACAGATGCAGCATGCAGCAGACAGCTGCCAGTATGCATTCTCTTAGTCAGTCAAATGTACATTTGACTGAAGAGAGGTTCTTTGGAGACCCAGAACTTCCCCCTTCCCACTTTATTTTCTAGCAAGTCAGAAACCCTGTTTACACTCAACACCACATCAACCTCTCCAGACCTAGAAGCATCCACAAGTCATATGTGTCTTTGTCACACACACACAATGAGTCCTAGAGGATGTCTGTGGCCAGTGCATCCCACGGAGGGAAGATCAGATGTACTGAAGTGTCATACACTACCCAGAGAAGGGGCACACGCCCAATTCTAGAGAATGCATAGACAGAAATCCTTTTACCTTTTAGCACAGGTCATGGAACAAAACCTCTTGGAGCCACGAAACTGGGTTGCTGGGGCATACTTCCCACAGTATTCACACTTCAGCAAGTTTGCCTTCTTGTCAAGCTCTAGTGAGATACAGAGACACACACCAGCTGACGATCTGAACTGAAGCAGATCCCACACAATGATTCCCCATTCCACTATTGTTCTGAGCACACAGATTCCAAGCTCTACTCTCTACTGAATCTGCTAAGCAGTTAGCTTGGGGAAGAAGCTGGGGAAAGAGGCAGAAGCTCCACTAATTAGGACGCTAGGATACTGAACAGAGCAACTTATTTCTCCTTGTCAGTACTGTTTTGCTGAACAAGCGAAAAATAGCATATCCCTTATATCCTACAAGGTTGTGGGGGAAATCTCCACCATCACTGCGCACTCTGTTGTGTACACACATCCTTCACAGCCTTCAGAGTCATTAGAGACAAGTACAGTTCAGATTCTTCTGCTTACTACTGACACAGGGTATGTTAGATCATATGAACAACAACAAAGTATTGTCTTCTGGCACTTAAAATCCTAGGTCCATTGCCTGAGTCTCTTAAGGAGTTAGCAGGAAGAGATACAAGTCCATAATGTATAAAGTTAGTAACACAGTATCAAAGAACAGAAACTTTCAGTAACACTAGCTAGGCCTCCTCCTGCTGAAACTCACCCATAGAAGCACTGTCCTCTCCCGGGGAATTGCTGGACAGGTTTTCACTCTGGCCTGAAGCAGCCTCTCCCTGCAGCGGTTTCTCAGATTCTTTCAGCAGCTGAGAACAACCCACCTGGACAGGAAGAGAAAGAACTGGGCCCATCAGTAAAGGATTCTCTGTGTCCACTGCACTCTGCAAGGTATACGCAACTTACACCTTATTACAACTCAGAAGAATCCCTCTGCTTACTACGGGAGAAGAGATGCTGAATGAAGTTATTACTCCTTCCTGACTCACAGACTTGGTGGTTCATTCAAAAATCACAAAGTACTACCTGCCTTGAATATCCTGCAATTCCGTGTTAACTCCATTTCCCCTTATTTGCTTTAACTTCACTTGCTATCTGTTCAAAATGCATCTTGCCCTTGCTAAAAATCAGAGTGAGGAACCTTCTTACAATTCCTGCATAAATTATTGCTCTGGGGACTACTGGAGAAAACAGTTCCCATCACACTTGTTTTATTCCTTCCAACCCATTCTCTTTAATGCCACCACTTAATGCCTTGCTTCATGCATGACACCCCCCTCCTTTCCCTTCGTCTTCACTGTCTCTGTCTCAGGCTAAACATGCAGAGTTGGAATATGGGGAAAGAAACTCCTGTTCAAAGATGGAAGTCCACTATCTTCCCCAAGAGAGTGCTACACCTCCTTCTCCCACAGCAGCGAATCCCTACCGGAAAGGGCTCTGCTCCTTCCTGGATGACAAAGCCTTCAATGATGTGCGTGAGGATCTGGGGCTTGACGATGGCTTGTGGGGGTTTGGAGTCTCCCACCTGACGTGACACCATTGCCAGGTTTGGGGTGGGAGCAGAGGTGGGGGTGACTGATGCTCCTTCGCTTGAGGTGGTATTTGGGGTTGCAATGGCAGCAGGATCAGATTTATCTGAAAAGTTAACAGCACAAGAGTCAGTTACCTTTGCTCGTCTACTTCAAATGGAATACAGGATCAGATCATTAGCACACAAAAGCAGAGTTCTCCTTTGTACCTCACCTCCAAGGCTGCTCTTCTCCTCCATGTTTTTGGGGCTGTCTGTCACAGGAGAGGACCTGGCAGGCAGGAGTGCAGTGACACCGGGCAACTCCTCCTTCTCCTCCTCTGACTCTGCCTTGCGTTTTACTGCTAAGGCCTGAGACTTGCTCTGTGTGAATAAAGAAAAACATATAAGCAGAGAGAGAAGCTCCAAAGCAAAGAACAAGACAGAACGAAGGCAAAAGGAAGATGCATCCTGCTCCATCATACTTCTTTTCCAGCCTGGTTCCTTTTCCTGGGGTTATCTTTAGCTCCCTCACAGTACTTACCTCTACTGAGGAACATTTTTGCCTTGCAGGGAGCAAAACTTGACTTCTACAATACAACTATGACTAGGATCTGGTGTCCCAATTCATGTTGACACATTGACATAATACCAAGACACTGTATAAACCTCAAAGGGTTATTCCAAGAAGAAAGAAATGGAATGGCAGTCACCCAGCAAGCTTTTCCAAACAAGCTTTTGGCTAAATCAGATCAGTTTCAATGAAGGAGAGTCAAAAGAGTAGGGGACACATGTTGGATGAGAGAAGACTTGTGTGTCCCCCAGCCTAAAAGTCAGACAAATCCTGTGACACCTTCCTGAAGAAGCGGCCAGTTTAGAAAGAGTCTCAGCAACTGTCTGAGGATACCTGAGCTGGCAAAGTACTGTTGTCCCAGGGAGTTAGACAAGCCCTAGCTGAACAATTCACAGCAGCATGGGTGAGGCCTGTGGAAAGTGAGCCATCTTTGTTTCCCCCTGCACAGCCTGTTGCTAGGGGACCCTCTGAGGCCTAGAGCCAGTGGCTGGTACCACATACCAAGGGGTCTCTGACCCAGAGGTATCCACACCTAGTGAGGAGAGGGGAGGTCAGTCTTCATGGCCCAGTCAGCCCTCGTCTCCTGAGAGAGACAGCAAAGAGTCCGGTTATTGTTTGTGTTGGGTTTGTGTGGCAAGGCTTTGGTAGCAGGGGGCTGCAGGAGTAAATTCTGTGAGAAGACACCAGAAGCTTCCCCCCACATCCAACAGAGCCAGTTCCAGCCAGCTCCCAAGATAGACTTGCCGCTAGCCAAAGCTGAGCTCATCAGCAACAGTGGCAGCACCTCTAAGATAACATATAAGAAAGGGTAAAAAATACTGTGCAACAGCAGCTGGGAGAGAGAAGTGAGAACATGTGAGAGCAACAGCCCTGCAGACACCCAGGCCAGTGCAGAAGGAGGGGTCGGAGGTGCTCCAGGTGCCGGAGCAGAGGTTCCCAGCAGCCCGTGGTGAAGCCCACAGTGCGGCAGGCTGTGCCCCTGCAGCCCATGGTGGTTAGCAATGGAGCAGATCCCCACCTGCAGCCCCTGGAGGACCCCACACCAGAACAGGTGGATATCCAAAGGAGGCTGTGACCTTGTAGGAAGCCCACACTGGATTCAGGCTCCTGGCAGACCCTGTGGAAAGAGGAGCCCAAGGTTGGGGCAGGCTTGCTGGCAGGATTAGTGACCCTGTGGGGACCCACGCTGGAACAATCTGTTCCTGAAGGACTCCACCCACGCAAGGGACCCATGCTGGAGCAGTATGTGAAGAACTGCAGCCCATGGGAAGGACAAATATTGAAGAAGTTTGTGAATGACTGTTTCCATGGGAGGGATGCCACGCTACAGCAAGGGAAAAGCGTGAGGAGAAGGAGCGGCAGAAAGGAAATGTTATCAACTGACCACAACCCCAATTCCCCATCGTCCTGCAACACTCTCCCTCTCAGGGAGAGGGAGTAGAAGAGTCAGGAGTGAAGCTGAGCCCATGAAGAAGCAAGGGAGGTGATTTTTAGATTTGTTCCTATTTCTTATTATCCAACTGTGATTGACAATAAATCAGTTTCCCTAATTTAATTTTGTTTTGCCCGTGATGGTAAATGGGATGTGATCTATCTCCCTGTCCTTATGTCTATCCATAAGCTCTTCAGTGTATTTTTCTCCCCTTGTCCTGTTATGAAGGGGGAGAAATAGAGCAGCTTGGTGGTCACCTGGCAGTGGCTACGGTCAACCCACCACATTGTTAAATGCAGTATTTAGTATATGATGTGGACACCTACCCCATCTGGGGCAGGGTCTGAGTCTCACCTATTTATTGCATGCAAACATTTGAATGATAATGTGGAAGAGAAATGCTTGTAGTCGGTAACCCCAAGGGTTGGATTGGAATTAAGTGTTTTAGAGAGGAAAAAAGTCTCCACATCCCTCTACCCAAACCCCTTACCCATCCCATCCCACTGACCTGGGCCTGGACTGTGACTGGTGTCCTAGGAATGAACAAAGAGAATCCATATGCTATTCTCCTTCTCAATGGTATCACTTACTGGCAACTGGACAGACTGCATGTAGAGTGCTGCTGGCATCTGAGCCACAACTGGAGAGGAGACTGGGCTCTTCACCATGTGGGCTGTGCCTTGAACTTGTGCCAAATTCACCCCTGTGGTGAGAGGATGAGCTTCCTGCGAGGATGCCGGAGCTGAAGATGATGACGGGGAAGCAGCATGGGCTTGGGAAACAGGCTGGACCACGGCTGGCATTCCCCGAGATGTCGGCACTGCTGCAGCAATCTGAGCCAAACCCAGTGCTTGGGCTTGGCCTGAGCCCTGCTGCCGAGTACCCACCACCTGCACTGGGATGTGTGGTGGGGGCTGCTGTGTTGCTGACATTTTGGCAGGCCCAAGCTGAGGTGGTTTGATGGGGGTGACCAGAGATTTCGACTGAATTGGAACAGGTGACTTGGTGACTGGCTGGCAAGGACTGTCCTGCTGGAGCTGCACAGGTTGTGGCTGGGACTGCAACATGGGTTGCACCACAAGGGTCTGAGCCTGCTGCTGGTTTTGAGGTGGACCCTGCTGCTGTGGAGGTTGAGCTTGTTGCTGCTGTTGGGTCAGAGATGGCGCTTGCTGCTGTTGGGCCAGCTGAAGATGGGTGGCTGTGTGGAGGAGCTGGGACTGGCGATGCTGGAACTGCTGCTGGTGATGAATGGCGATCTGCTGCTGGATCACCACCTGCTTCTGCAGGTGGATCTGCTGCTGCTGCTGGATCAGCGAGTGCGGCTGGATCTGTGTATATGTGGCTATACAAACACAGCGGGGAAAAAAAGGAGAGCACAAAAGTTAGCAACAGTGCAGCTGCGAACAACAAAAAGAAGGCTGGCAGTCACTGCACTGGTTTGAGTCGTTAAGCTCCAAAGTGACTGCCAGCTTACTGGCAGAGGACACGAGGGACTAAATCAACTTCTGTTGCCAACAGAGAGATAATCCCTACAGACAAGCCTCCAGGAGCCCCGAGGCCAGGAGGCCTGTTGGAAGACCTCTCACCAAATGGCACTCTTGCAAAAGCCCAGTGGGCTCAAAGAGAAGGAACAGGTCTGCACTCACCTGAGCTGATCAATGTCTGGCTGGGTGCTGGTGTAGCGGTCCTGGTCAGGTTCATGCCCACTGTTTGCTGCCCACCGCTGTCAGTTTCACCCTTCTTTGTGGCTGCATTCTCTGTCTCCGTCTGGCTTCCCTGGCTGATGGTCACAGCCTGAGCAGCTGCTACCGGTAACGGCTGAACCACCCCCGTGCCTTTCCTTTGGCAACTGCCAGCAGCACCTGCCGAGGAGGTCTGGCTCAACGCGGCTGAGGTCTGGCTCCCACCGCTTGCCACCACACCCCCGGTGACACCATTGCTGCCTGCTGCCCCCTGGCTCAAGTTGAGGGACTGGCCTGCGCTGGCGGAGGAGGCCTGAGCCACCGCCAAGGACTGGCCCGTGCTGGTGGCCTGCGGTAAGCCCGAAGCCTGGGAGCTTCCTGGCAGAGCTGCCTTCTGAGCAGAGCCTTGGAGCTGGGCGTTAGCGGCTGAGGTCTGCTGGCTCCTCACAGCCAGGTTCTGCACCTAGAAACACATACGCAAAACAGAATCCCTTTGCTTCATGTATGCTACTTGCTGGCATTTTGGCAGAGAACTCATCAGCAACATGCTTTACCGGGACGCAGGCTAAGCAGATGCTTCAAGTCTCACGTGGGGAGCTGGCTAACACTGCAGGGCAACGCTCAGGTGCAGCCCTCCCCAGGAAACACCGCCTGAACTCCTTCCTACCCCACCTCTGATGGAAGTTAAAAATCTCGTGGCACTTTCTGGACAGCACATGAGGACACCACCATTCTCCGAGGCATGGGACAGCCTTCAGACCTGCCTGCCATGCCTTTGCACAGCAGTCCAGCATGGCTCTAAAAGCACTGAGATGCCCCTGTAAAGATCAGTCACTCCTTTTCAATTTTTATGCCACCTGCCTCCTCCCCCTGTGCAGGGCTTTCCACTCAGCAGGCCCACAGATCTACTTGTGGCCTGCAGCCCCTTCTGATTTCACCAGTTCCTCTGCACTTTGGTGCTGCCATCCTCTGTATTTACTCCTCCTCCAAATCCAGTGTTATCTTCAACTTTGATCAAGGCTGACTTTCCTACAAAGAAAGTGCTCCAGACAAAAATATGAAGTAGCTGGAAATCCCAAGAATGACTGGGATAGGACAAGGAAAACAAGAAGCCATGGCAGCTCCCTGACCCGGAGAATTACTTGTAGATGAATGCAGGAGCTAAGACCTTGTGGCCTGTTCAGTCTATGGCATCTTTACAACAAACCAACTGGGTGAAGGAATACTACTGCTGGCAAAGACTCTTCATTGCAGAGTGACTGAAAATTGGACACAGAACCCAACAATTCTTTTTACACAAGGACAATTGAGAAACTGTGAAGATGTGATTGATCCAGCCTGTGGCTCACTCCAGAAGTTTTAAGCAGTAATGAATCCCATCTCCGGAGGTAAAAAGCAAACATGAAAAAAAAAAGTGGCAAGAGAGAACAGAATCTCCTGCCTACACACGGACACAGCTGGGGATAAAATAAGAGCTAATCTGCTATACAGGGACGGCTGGAGACAAAGACCAGAGTGTGGGGTGAGAGCGAGCAGGGGAAGGGGAGGACTCTGGGAAGGGGTGCCACTGACCTGGTCTGTGTCTGCATGGACCCCAGGAGACTGAGTGGGTGGTACCTCCTGCTGGACAGCGGCCACAGCCCCGTTGGGCATCAGGATGAGCTGGGAGGCAAGAGGCACATTGCGGCCCAAGGTCCGGTTTACCTGCAACAGGTTCCCCAGCTGTGGCTGTTGAGGGAGGATCAGGTGATGTGGAATGAAAGGAACGGAGGGGAAGAGAGAAAGAAAGATAGCGAACCACAAGAAAACAGATTACAAAGCAACACTGGGCCGCAATGTCACACATTGCAAAACCCCCAACCCTCCCTGCACTGCAACACTCAACATACCCCTCAGGAGCAGGAAACTCGGAACAGTTTCCTTATGGAAACAAGCACTCTTCATCAAGCATGTGCCTGGGCCAACTATCACAGACTGCCCAAGCCTGGCTAAAAGCCTGGGGTATCACTGAATTTTCAGATGTATATCTGGGAGTGGTTGAGAAACAGCGATAAAAGACATACGTCCAAGACCAGGGTTACTTAAAAATAAAGGGATTACAATCTGTATCTAAAGTCAACTGAGACACACAAAATGTTTTTCAAGTAGGTAACCAAGCCCCAGACTGACAATATAGTCAAGACTAATGTTTTCTATTTAGCAGCACTTCAAAGCAATTAAAAGGATGACATATTTGTTCATGTTGACTTATGTTTCTAGACTTACTTGAATTCTGATTTACATCCCTAAGCTCAGCAGTGGTAGAAGAAAGTAATTTACCATATATCTGTTCCAGCATTGAACCAGAAGAGTAGTTTTATTTCTGTGAGCTATATTCAAGTCTAGGACATATTTTTCATATTTACACTCTAGTGAGAAGTGCCATGGGATCTTTAACATCTATGCAGAGCAGAGACAAACACAGTTCCTAACAATCTCACATGAGCCACGTAATACAAAGCTCATCTACCCTCAAAAAGCTTAGCACAGAGCCAAACTCGTAGGTTCAAGGACAGGAGCCTCCCCATCTGAATTTAAAATACAGTGCATCATCCTTAAAGCTAGAGTTAGTCCAAATGTGTTGGTAATCCCAAGCAGTGAAACACTGGAATGGCTAGGCAGTGGGGTTCATGCTCAGGACACATTTTGTGGACACATCTCTTACCCGGAGATACATCTGGGCCTGTGACTGGTTTAGAGGCGGTGAGGTGGTATTCCCAAGAAGCACAGACTGCGTTAGGGTTGTGGCACTGGGGGAACTCACGCTCTGTGACCGACTGATCAGCTGAGCAGCTGATGTGGTGGCTAGGTTGATCTTAAAAACAGAGAAAAGCCCAAAGTCACATATGAAGAGATGGAGGAAAGGAAATAAGTACACATTCACTTCCTGGGATCCAGCCAGAACATTTTACAGTTTTTTTCCTGTATCCCACAGGGAACCAAGAAGAAAAAAGTTCTTGTCTTAGAGGCTAAGCAATGTAAACTAGCCAAAGCCCTGGATGCTAACGTCATTTGTATGCTGAGCTTGAATATCCATGCAACTGCAATGAAAGATCCAAAAGAAATACGTCATTTTCTCAAGTAAAGGAAAAAAGCCCACAAATTTCTACCCTACCAACTCATCTCTCTGAACAAATCCCAGTTCCTGAATACTACAAAACTGACTTCCTCTCGTTCAACCAAATACAACTCTGCCCAAGAAGAAAAAAGCATTCCCTTTCAGGCTGCTCACGACTCCTTCTTAGAAGTTCTGATGCTTTTCTAGTCCATGACAACATAGCCCCAAAGCGTCAGCAAAGAGAGATCAGTGTCTACCTTTCCAGCTAAGAGGCCTCTCCCTCTCAGAAACCTCCTCTGGTCTCCTCAACCCCCACCAATAATGATAGCACCCCAAATCCTCAAAGTTGTCTGCATCTTGTGGGTTCCCAGCATTCTTAGAAGCTGTGTTTCCCTGGCTGACTGCCTTCCTAAAAGACAAAGAGGAAAAAGAAGAACGGGAAGGGGTGGGAAGGAGGCTTTGACGTGTGAGGGAGCAGTTACTTACAGAGGCCTGAGTGGTGGTGGTCTGTTGCGGGGTGCTGGTGTTGGGGGAGCTGGCTTGTCTACTGGCTGCAATCGTAGCCTGCAAGAGAGATAGACAGAGAAATGAGTACTTGGAACAAACTTTTCAATCCAGCCCAAATATTTAGCTTTGTCAGAGCACCTAGTCCTATCACCATCTTCTCCCATTCCCAAGAACAGGGGCACGATCTAGCCACTACAGATCTCTGCCATGCCCTACAAATCAGTTGCAGCAACTCAGCAAGGCATCTCCCCTTCCCCAAGCAGTTCAGTCCTGTACGCTACCTGAGGCAGTGGACAACAGACCCTTACCGTGCATGACCCCCAGTCCTTCCACACGTGGGTACACACCCCACTGTTGCCCCAGCTTGACATGCTACACACGGCAACCCTCATGCTGCAATCCACCGTTAACACCCAGACGCTCCCCACAGTATTAGCAATTTGCTGGGCTATTTCAGCAGTTTAGCATCAATGCAATGACACTAAAATATCTACTAAAAAAAATATCCAAGTAACAAATTTCAGATTACAGTACATACGGTTCATGGAGCAATGTAAATATTGTTAGATTAATTTTTTTCCCCCTTCTATGATCCCACAGGAATTCCATTCTATGACTTCAGTTAGTTTTATAACTAAGATGTGTGTGAAACTGGTGAGAGGATTCCATTCCCTCTATGCTGTAAAACTGCAGGTAGGGATTTTGAGAACTTAATCCTGAACTAACAGCCAAGGAGATACTCCAACAGCTAGCGATGGAGATACTGTTACACAGAAAGAAATGTATTCACATGGCACATAATCCATCTTCAACTGGTGATAAAGTCTGGTAGGTGAGCTAAGTTGCTAAAGAAAACAAAAAATCACTCAATTATGCATCATAAAATATCTCAATTTGTATAAACATATCTCAGCTGAAGAAACACTCTCCTGGCCGGACAAGGTTTATCCCAGATCCCTCTTGCTAGTAACTGGTAAAGAAAGCATGTGCTACTAAGTTTCAAGACAGAAAATTCAGAGGATACCTCCTGAAAGTTCACACACAGAAGACCATGTTTATTCTCTGAGAAGTAACAATTCAGGGTTCGCTTTAGTAGTTTTTTAAACACTACTCCATCCACTGCTGATTTAACCACCCATCTTTTATTTAAAGAAGGTGCAAGCACTAAAGTGCAAGTTTCCTGATGGGGATGCCAAATTCTATCTTCCCCTGCTCTGTATCTGAAAACCAGATGTATCCTTCCATCAGGCTTCCAGTTTACTAGCTGTATTAGCTTTAAACGTGTTTAGGGACTCATTGTCTCACTACAGATCAGGATGACCACAGTGCACAAGCCACTTTATAAAGAGAGAATCTCTGGATCTTCCCTAGAGAGCGATCCAATTTGTCTCCTTCTGCCCCTTGGCAACTCACCTGCTGGACAGCAGCCAGGCTGTGAAGCTGTGCACTGTTAAGCTGCTGCTGCAGCATAAACTGATGAAAGTACTGGGCTGCATTGGGCTGTCTCTGGAGTGCCTGCAGGGCCTAGAGAAAGAGGAAAACCAACAGTCAAAAATAGCGTGCCCTTGAAATGCGATTAGAGAAAGCAATGAAGGAATAAATAACAGCCATGAGACCATCCCTAGACCCCATGAAAAAAGCAAAGTCACTAGATTAGCACATCAAAATATGTAGTACAGCTACAAAGTTGGTAACACACTAAATCACATGTGTATTCCAGGACAGCAGGAAGCACACTTGCCAGACTTTAATAAACTCCAGGAATTTGGGGATGTGTGCTCAAGCAGGTAGACAAGTGTTCCAGTATAGTATGTATATGGAGGATATATATTTTATAGAGGAACTGGGATGATAAACTGAATTACTTGCTCTAGAACAGCAGGCTAAAATCAATCTATTGGATCATGGTATGTATTAATTCTAAGAGGCTGGATACTGCACACTTACAAAACATGAAGCACAGTATCGAGCTACAGGAACTAAACATCAGGCCTAGCACAAGAATTTCTGAATCTGAATACCTGACACTCCTTCAACCATGGTCCCACCTTGACACGACAACTCAAGAGAAATGCAAAAGGGCCCACCAACTTCTACTGATGCACATGCCATCCCAGAAGATAACCATGTCTCACCTGCACTGCCTGTCGCTCATAGAGAGACATCTGCGATATCTGAGGACGGGTGCTTCCTCCAGAACTGGAGCTCCCACTGGTGGAGCTGGAGTTCTGCTCACTTTCGGTCTCCATGGTGACAGGATCCCAAGAGCTCAGGCTGAGACAGACTCCAGATCTACATCGAGAGAAGTGGGAACTAAGTCAGGCTAGAGGAAGAACCAAACTGTACTTCACAGCATTACACAGCTTTTTTTACTGGAATATCCCAGTACCAGAATCCACACACAGCTTTGCAACATCACAGGGGGCCGGGGATGCCAGGGTTCTGAAATCACCCAGAAATTACACTCATGGTTCAAATCTTTTATTACCAGTCAGAAATGTAATGCACACATTCTCATGTTTTTATTGCCATGCTACAGTTGGAATCTACAGCATCCTGAACTCCTTTAGAAGGCAGCAGAGTGAAGGAGCAGCTGCAGCTCATTCAATCATTTGGTTACAAACCTGATCACCTCTCCTTCAAGGGAGGCTAGTGAACTGAGGCAAATCGCGCTGTGCTTCCAGCCTCCCACTGCACTTTGGCAACTTCTGATCCTCTCTTCCTCCAGTCCCACAAGAGCTATAATTATCCCACAACTCTGCTGCCCTAGTGCAGATATACCAGCTTGGTCCTTCTCCCAGTTTAGCCCCCAGCCCTAGACCATTTCTTTCTTTCTCTGATCACGTGGACTTTCCAGCTACTTCTCATTCCCGACAGACCGTAACTTGGAACATTAAGAGTGGAAGCTGGTATCTGTGCTGGCAAGTTGCTTTCAGGAGGACCAGAGTCAGAAGCAGAGTGAATGAAGGGTTCACTGGCAACACTTGTGAGGGGAAAGCTGCTAAAGAGGTTACACAGAGCTAGAGAGATCTTCCAGCAGCAGAAGGATGAGTTGCAGTGAATCACAGAACTGAAAAAGGACTGAAGAAGCTTTCATCAGCCAAGAGGAGGAGAAGCGAGACTGAAGAGAGTGCTTAGCAGAAGAGTAACACATTGGGATGATCAGGGAGTTTCCTGCAACAAGAAACACAGGCTACACAGGGAGTAACGGTAGGAGGGGTTAGAGTCAGAAAAGGGAAAGCGCAAAAGTGATTATTCAACAGAATTCCACTGAAAAAATTTTGACTTTTTAGAAGGATATCATTCCACGGAAGATAAAAAAAAAAAGCTTCTGATAGCCTGTTTGTTTTCCAAAACACCAGCTGGCTCCCCTACAATATATCCAAGAGACCTCTAAATTAGCTTCCAGGATCCCACAGCATCAGCACAGTCCCCGTGGCAAGACATTTTCAAATCCAGGCATTTCGAGCTTCACAGCCTTCACCAAACGCAACTTTTTCCAGATGCATAAACAAACAGACCAGTGCAGCAGAAAAGGAGCTGCAACAATAGTCTTGACCAGACAACTTTTTCAATTCTGGAAAGGTGTTAAGGGCAGCAGACAAATTCAAAGCGAGGCAACAGCATTAGCACTGCAGAGGATGGCTGGCTAAATCAGGGAATTGCTGCTCCAAACCTGTGCCTCAAAATCTGGAAAAATCTACAATTGACAAACAGATAGCTGCTGCTCCAGTGCCATCTTCCTCGTGCATCTTT
Source organism: Falco punctatus (assembly GCF_963210335.1). Lineage (NCBI taxonomy): Eukaryota > Metazoa > Chordata > Aves > Falconiformes > Falconidae > Falco > Falco punctatus. The sequence goes on along the minus strand of NC_137585.1, from coordinate 8,872,139 downwards.
ACCTCTGCCCTCAAGTCCTGCCCAAGTATCTCCCTGCTAATCCAGCGCTGGCTTCCCACACTGCTTCAGCAGTGGCAGTCGGGAATTGTGCCCTGACATCATCTTCTCCTCAACTGAGACAGTCCCCCTCCTCCTAACCGGCCACTGCAGCTAGAAATGGTTGGTCAATAAGCCTATCTAGACTATAAAAGCTCTGGAGAAGACAATTGCCTTAAAGATCTTCTCCAGGGGGCAGCACCATAAAAAGTAAATTAAGCCTGAAAATAAATGAATAGAGAAGGGAGAGAATACAGACTTTTAGAAAGAAAGAAACTGTGGCAGATAAATTAAGTACTTTGAACAGGGTCAAAATGCAAATCAGAGTGAAACTACACACATTACACCAAGTCACCAAGTTATCTAGTAGCTCAGCTACCATTAGGAGACCATTTCTGTTCCCTTAGCCACCCTCAACCTCCCTGCGCAGGTTACTTGCAGCCTTTACGTTTCTGGCGCTCACTAGATCAACTCGTTCACTGTCCAGAAAAGTTGTCCTAAACATCAGTTCCTGCCAGATCAGTGAGTTGAATTAGCTCACTTGTGACGCCGCAAGTGCCAGCGAGGGAAAAAAAGGCAACTAATGTTTAGCTTGGCTGTAGCACATATCCTTACCCTGCACAGCTGCACCAGAAGGAGAAACCTGGCTTCTGACTTGGTGCTCTGCTCCACCGTGTTCCCTCAGTAAACGGCACCATTGATTCTTAAGATTTCCAGCATTTTTGAGAGCTCCACATCGATCTAGATCATCTTAAAACCAGGCCCTAGCACAAACAGAATCCTACTGAGATGCCTCTGGGATGAGAAGCACAAAAAATTTTTGGTCTCTGTGTAGGCAGAAGGCTTTTTGGGGGTGTGGATAGAGAAGCAGTCTCCCTTTGCAGAAGGACGGTAAGAATTTTAAGTCACTCACAGCAAGCAGGGTTATCCAGCAAAACCATTTCCAAACACAAAAGTGAAAAGGCACAGTATTTCCCCAGGCAAGTTCATCTAAGGATGCGGCTCCATGTTAGTGTAATCCAATCCAAACACAGACTATTCCCACACAAAATAGCACGGATTACACCCTCTCCTCTCCTGCAAGCACATCTTCCAGCACCCTCCTCTTGCAAAAACCTAGCGATCACTGTGCTATCAGATCGCTTGACTCAGCTAGCGGCTCCACGAGACGGATAACCTACTAAAAATTATTAAACGTGGGTTTTCCAAATAGACTTGAGTTAACCAGCTCACCTTGCAAAGGTAAGGAGTAGTTCCCAAGAAAACAAACAAGACCAACGAAATTACTGGAAATTAACCTTTAGAGCTGAACCCCTAAAAGCCAGTCAGCGAAGGATACAAAGGCCTATTAATGCCATGGCAGGAATGACAGCACTGCAGAGAGGACGGGAAGGAGAAGGGAGAAAACGAGCTCCCGGAGCAGCACGAGCATCAGTACGCGGGCCAGGCCGGAGCCTCGGCACACAGCAGGAGCACCACAGGTGGCTCGTCCACAAGTTCCTGACCTTCCCCGAGCACAAGAGCTGCAGAGCCAGGCCAGGCATCCACTCCGGTCACGGAGCACCGGGCAGGAGCCAGCGAAGTTTTACTCCTTCGCCCCATCCATTCCTGCCGGCACGTGACTGCAGCCTGCGGAACGTTATCGAACCTTACAACCGAGTTTCTCGAGGGTGAAGCGCCACACGTAAGATTCGCACAGGTTTGCCCACAGCTTGCGGGGAGGAAAATGAGCAGCCAGGGCTGCGGCACACCCCCTGCCCCGTTACTATAGCTCCCCACTGCCCGGTTTCCCAGCCACGCCAGCAGAGGCGTGAAGCTGCCGGGACACCCGAACTCTGCCACGGGATGCTCCAGGACCAGCAGCAGACGCGACCCCCCGGCCCGCCCCCCCACCCCCACCCCGCCGTGCTCGCCCTTCCCCGCCGAGCGCCTGGCCCGGCCGGCGGGGCCGCAGCCGCCCGGGGCGGGCGGGGGGTGCAGCGCGGCGGCAGCCCCCCCAGGCTGCCGGCAACTCCGGCAGCAAAGTTAAGGCGGCTGCGGGCATGCAGGCGCCCGACCCGCCCGCAACACGTACGTACCGGGCGGGCAGCCCCGCCGCGGCGGGAGGCGGGGACCCGCCGCAGGATGCCCCGCGGGGAGCTGGGGAAAGGCGCGTGTCTGACGCCCGGCCACCGGCGGGGGGAGCGGCGGCTGCCCGGGAGGCGCGAGCGGGGCTGCGGCTGGGGAGTTGTTCCCGGCCGCTGCTCCCGGGGCCGGGCCGGGCAGACAATGGCTGCTCCGCCGCCGCTGTCAACTTCCAGCCCGCCCCGGCCCCGGGGAACTCTCCCCGCCGCGGCCGCCCGCGCCCCGGGCCCGGCCTCACCTGCAGCCGCCGCAGCAGCGGCACGGCACGGCGCTGCCCCGCTCCGCTCCACTCCGCTCCGCTGCCGCTCCCGCACCCGCGGCGGCGCCCCCCGCCCCGCCGGGAGCCCCCGCGCCCGCCCGAGGGACCCGCGCTGCCGGCGTTACCGGAGCCCCTCGGGCCGCCGCCGCCGCCTGACACGCCCCCCGCGCGAGCAGCCAGGCCGGGCCCCGGCCGGGCGGGGCGGGGCGGGGCGGGGCGGGGCGGCGCCGGGGGCCCCGTTGTTGGGGAGGGCGGGGCCGGGGGCGTTACCTGGCGGAGGCTCCCGGCGGGCCCGGCCGCGGCCTGGCGGGGCAGCCCCGGGGGGGGCCGGGCGTGGGGCGGCGGAGGCGGGGCCACACACGCGCGCCGCGCCCCGGCCGGGTCCCCCTCCCCCGTTGTAATTTTTTTATTTTTCTTTTTTTTTTTTTTTCTTTTTTTTTAAATCTTGGCCCCTGGGGCTCCCCGCCGCTCCGTCACTTCCTCCCTCGAGGCGCTTCCGGGCACGTGACCCCCTTCCCCGGGCGCCGCTTGCCGTTGCCCTGGTGACGGCGGCCGGGGCCTGGCGGGAACGGCGGGGCCTCGCCTGGGGACGGGGCTGTCGGGGCCCCGCCGGGGAGGGGGGCTCGGTCGCGGGCTCCTGCGGGGGAAGGGGACCGAGGCTCCCGGATGAGCTCCGCAGCCCGGCCGCGCAGCAGGCGCAGAGCGCGGCTCGCCGTTCAGCGCCCATGTCCTCCGTGCTGGGACACCCTTTGCGATCGGTGCTTCTGGCGACGGGTTAACCTTGCTAGACATGAGCGGGCTTGCGTAGGTTGTGAAATGCCTGTCTTGGTACCTGGAACAAGCTTTGATGAACAAACGGGACCCAGCGGTAGTAACGGTGCCTGAGGGGGCGCTGGCCAGGTCACATAGAGCACATGGGGAGGTGCGCAGTGGAAACCCCCACAAACAGGGTGAAGACACCACGGTGCCAGAGCTTGCTGGCAACTTCTAGAAGAGAAGCTGCACGGTGCAGGCACTGGGGCCTCGCTTCCCTTGATTACTCTCAAAGCACATCAGTTCTGTCAGTTGCCTGGCTTAGGGTAAGAGCAGTCGATTAAGATAAACTTGGGCATTTTTAACAATGACGTTGTAGTAGTCAGCATGACCATTTCTAAGAAAACAAGAAATGCCCTGTCGGTTCGGAGCAGTGGTTCACCTTTATGAGAGCTGGTGAGTTTCCTTTAAGGATGGCAGCTCATGCACCAGGGATAGGTGGGAAGAAGTGAAAGACAGGCAGAAACAAATCGTGCTCCATCTGTATGTACGTGATGCAGAAGCTCAAGCACCGCTGAGGCTATGAGCATCATAAATGCTCCTGCAAATGACATATTTGAGCTTTGTGTTGCAAGAACATTGCATCTGGCTTAGTAATGGAAGTGCTGGACTGTCAATTCACTGGAGATCCTGTCCCCAGTCACGGAGTAATATTTGCTGCTGCCTGAAAAGCAGCAAAACAAGCTGTACAGGAAGGCGTTTGGGCTGTTACCGAACACACCTTTTCTAAATGCTTTCTTTTTTAGTTCAGATGGAAAACCAACTGGCTGATTCTCTTTTTTTTTTAAAAAAAAAAAAAAAAAAAAAAAAGCGCTATAGGAGATATTTAAGGCTAGTCAAAATAAAAGGTCAGATAGTGATCAAAGGAACAATGACAAGGCGTGGAACCCAGCCAGCATAATCCCTGTGAATCAACCACTCTTAAAAACCCCAACGACTGGATGAACGACTAAGCCATTTGCCCCTGTTGCAAAATCTAGTGAAGTCGATTCAAGGGAGGAAGCTCTCCGGAATTATGCAAACGAAGGGGAACTACTGTAATGAAGAGGCTTTAGGATTTACTGAGGATGCTTGGCGGGGCAGGATGTTGGAATCGATAAAGCAAATTTAAGGATTTAAAAGACTATGCTGGTATCTTTGAGGTAAAACTCACAGGCAGAGAATTTAAGTGATCAAGGTAGATCAGAGATGAACAAGTGTAGGAAAACAGAGAAGAGAGGGATAAAATAAGCTGATGAAATGCAATCAGTATTTGTTTGTCTGGATGAATTCGACACCTGATTGCCACAGCCTGTACTATATTTGTAATAAATTATTTATTTCCTGTGTGGCTGTGCTCTCTATTGTGTGCATGCATGTGTGTGATCCAATAACAAACTTGGGTCTGTCAGCCAGCAAGTAGGATGAAAGCTTTGGGGGGCCAGAAGCACAAGGGACCCACGAAGGTGAGTTTCTCTGAGCCACTGGTCCATAGGAACAGGATCAGGCTACAGACACTGCCCTGACACTGCCTGTGTTTATATGTGTGTCTTTGAAGTACTGTCTCCTGTCAGCGTTTACCTGTGTGTGCACATCTGCTGTGAACTTGCACATCACACTGCTACTGGTGGGATGTGAAACAGAAGCTCCCACTCATCTCCATTGGCCCAGGAAGGAAGGAAGCTTCTGGATCTTTCAGTCCACCAGATTGAGCTGCCCTTAATACTTTTCAGAGAGAGCAGGTGCACCTGGCCAGTATCTGCAGTCCATTCCTCTTGCTCTACTCCCACATCCAAGCATGGTAGCGGGGATGGTGGAGGATATATCACAACTTACTCCCTTTCTGTGGACTGGTTTTCCATTACTTTGTCCATGAGCTTTTTGAACCTGCTGATATTATTGGCTCCCATAACTCCTGCAGCAGTAGGTTCTTAAACGGCAAAGTACATTTTTTATTTGTTGTAAATTGATTACCAACTAGCTTTATCACATTCCGTTCACTTTATCCACCACCTTCATTATTTTTGTAAATCTCAATCCCTCATCTGCCCACCAAGTTCTGCTCATTCTGCTCACCAGATGGTGGAATCCCGGGCCTTTTAGTGTCTCCTGATGAAGCACTTGTTCCACCCCATAATGATTATCACTGAGGCTCATGCTACAATTTGTGAGACTGGCTTATGGGGTCTGGCTGGAATCCTGTCAAGTGCTATGCCAAAATATAAGCCAGGATTTATTTCATAGTTAGCATCGCTTACTCGCATTTTAGATGCAGATCTTCCCAGCTCGGGGTTTCTAAGCAAGAAGCCCATTTTCATCCCAATGACAGTTTTTTCCATTCAAACCGATTTTAGCAAAGGAGTTTTGCTGCAGAAAAGGCATCTTGCAGACCAAGCCACGGAGCGATGGTGACACTCAGTGGCCCTGCAGGAAAAGTGCACCTTCCGAGTTCACATTTTTTCGGATTTAGCAGGAAGACAGTGGTAGCAAATGAATCTCACACACAGGTGAGTAAACAGCACTGCTTAGCATAAGGATGAGTCTGCATATTGTGCCGAACAGATTCATATAATACAAGCGTATAAATGGACATCTAGCCTATCTGCATTTGCCTTCTTTCCCTTTCCCATATTTATTTACTCACTTCACTCTGGAAGTGAGACCATCCCTTTCAGGTACCGCAGAAGGAAAACCCTTTCCTTGTGGTGGGGAAGACTCGAGTTTTCATACACACTTTCAGGGAACATGGCAGCTTGTAATGTGTTCAGCTCCAGCCACCAAGAGCCAGCCCTCAGATCTATACCTTGGAGGTGCAAGGGGAGCCACAAATCTGATTCAGACTGACCTCCAAGCCTAGGATGTCTTCCTGCTCAGCGAAGAGGTTGACATTATTGCCGGTTTACTGTCTACCTTGCAGTTACTGCAATGTACTTCTTGCAGGCTGCCCAGATCTCTGCTTTTGCTGTCCACACCTTCCCACACATAGGCACCAGGCCATCCACAGCCTCACCACACCACTGGATCTCTTCAACAACCTCCAGCTAGCCCTGTCCAGTCTGGCCAACCACCATCTACAGAAGGAAGAAGCCAGGTGGGAGATGATCATAGCAGACCCAGGGACTGATTGCCATTCTGTCCTGCCTCCGGCCCAAACCTCACTGGGTTGGAAATGTTGGAAACATTTGCCTCATTGGGAAAGACTGGTTTCCAAATCCTCCTCTGACCTCTCCAGCCCCGCATTTCAGACAAGTCTTTATATACCACCACCACTCCCTTATCCTTGCCCTACACATTATTTCCTGCAAGACTGATCCTAGTGTGAATATGCACTTCCTCGACATTATAAGGCCTCAAGTTTGCAAGCTGAAAATGTAGAGAGGTTGCAGCCACATGTCTCCTCATCTTTGTTTTCCGTCCTCAAAAAAAAAAGTCAAAGTCTGCCAAACCACCTTTCTGCTCCCTGCAGGGAGTGGGAAGTTGGAACACATAAAGGGAAGATCAGAATGCATTGCCTGTGAGGGGCCAGCACCAGGGGTCAGTTACCTGCAGTACCCTGAAGGCACCCTTCTCCTCACCACCACCTTTAAGATGTGAACTGCATATGAAAGGAAAACAGGTCAACAAACAAAAGCCGATACATATCAGTCTATTTCCAAATGTTACTGGGCCTGGCCATCACTACATTGCTTATCAACATTAAGAGGGAGTGTGGGAATAAGCCCACTGCCTGGCAAACCATACAACACAAGAAGTCACAAGTTTTAGACTTTTCTTAGGAAAGAAGCCTCTTTGAATATCAAAGGTAAGCCACATTCCAGCATCTCTACCCCTAAATTGAAACAAACTACATTAGCAAGTGAAATCCAAGCATACTTTAAAAATTATTCATCTATTGCATGTCTTGGATTTAACCGTGGGTTGATACATACACCTTGATGCAGCTAGGTGAGCTTGGTAGAAAAATAACCTGCTGGATAACATTAAAAATTAGCAAGCCATCGCTGTGAGCCTACAGGTATGCATACCTTGCCTAGAGGCAGTACAGATCATGAGATGGGTCCATGGCTCTGACATGGTTCTCAGTAGTAGCTATTTTAAAAGTCTGTTTTTGTCCTGCACCTACAAGACAAAAATCTAAGTCATTGTTTGCTTCAAAAAGGACAAATAAAACTCAGAATCAGCCTTAGACTCTGTGTATTGTAAACAGTCCGCAGTAACAAGCCTTACAACTCCAAATTACAGCTCTGCAATTTTGTATTTCTTTCCTGTTCTGGGAGCAAAAAGATAAACAAGGAAAGCAGATTCACAATCCATTGCTCTGTCGCCAGACTGGAGCATATTAGTTGAGCATACATGAATGTGCATGAGTCAGGAAAGAAAGCATGTGTCCAAGCTTCCAGGACAGTTTGCAACTGAGTGACAACAGACAACTCATTTGTTCCGTGTTCTAACTTCCCTCTGGATGAGGGCTCCTTTCAGTTTTCTGTAAGACCACTGCAGAGGCTCTGTGACAGCATAGGAAGCTGATCTCTTCTGAGCACACTGGAATGACCACAAAGGCCCCAAATAAACCGCACACATCAAACCTTTTATGATTTATCAATGCTTCAGCGAATCCCTACCTGTTCATTGTACAAACTATCTTCTTCATGTACAGATTTTAAGTATGCTTTTTATCTTCTATAGTAGCACCCTAAAAAGGTCAGAATCCATTTGGGGCCACCTCGTGTGCTTACAGTCCTCCCTCTTTTCAAGAAGCCTACTTCCCACTCCTTTCAAGAGCTTTTCTTTGCAGAAAAATCCCCTCTATCTGAGATACTACTTGCCAGATTGCCTGTTAGCTGCCTTCTGTGCTACAGTCTTCAGGACCTTCTGTTTTGCAGGCTGAAACTGCAAAACTTCACAGGAAATTTCCCAGTTGCCTCCGGGCCATCTAAGGCAACCGAGACCCACAGAGCAGCTGTGGTGAGGCGAGGGGAGGAAGTCTCCTGGCCACCTGACATCTACTCATACCCCACCTTTGCTTACACATAGCAAAGGTTCCTTTCTTGCACTGAAAGATGTTTCCTATGGAGGTCACCAAGGCCAGGGAGCACTTTTCTACAGCCAACAGAACCACGCAAGCATCAGATTGCCCACCCAGCACAGACTAGTGACTTAACCACATTCCCTGATGTTTGCTCCAAGAGGCAAAGGCCTCACTGATTTCTACAATACTCTCCTACCTTAAGGAAGCTTGCTGCAGAGCAGCTCTTTCTCAAGCTTATGCTTTGCCGGCTTCCTCGGCCCCTCTCATATGCAGCTGAACAGCACCAATCTGATTTGAAACCACAGCCAGGAAGCATCTGCTTGCATTCACATTTTGCACACTTGATTTCCTTACTTACTTAACCCATGCAGGTGCAAGGTGGCAAGGCTTCCTATCACCAGAGGAGAGGAATCCTGGTGGGCCTGTTTCTATTTAGATCTAATTTCATGGCCATCTGATGTTATAAACTGTAAAATAGACCCTCGACACATGTCCATTTAGATGCAGGAGAGCCTGGCTCATGGGCACAGTGAGCGCACTGGGTTACAGCCTTCAGTTTTTATTTATAACCTTCCTATTGGAAGTTCAACCAAATTACAGGACCTTGCTCGCAAAGCTCCTTCAGTCCAGCCCAAATTACCCAGGGGAAGAAACTGGGAGACTGTGGGGCTCACTTTGCTCCCTTGCCCTTTCCTGTGCATTGGCAGAGCAGCAGTGAACAGTACCTATCGACTCCCACAACGTCTTAGGAAGGGACAAAGCTTGGGCAACATTTCCTGGGGGCCCCTTCAAGTTTCTATATATTTTTGCTCGCTTGAACTCAGCCCTGTCCTTTTTTTATATCAGTTGTCCACAGAATTACTTGGTTCCTTGGGTTTTCTACCTCCCCTAAATGCTCGTTAGGCATTGCTGTGAGACTTTTATTTTCCTTTTTTCCTGTCCCTACCGGACAGCCCCAAGAAGAATCATAAGCCAGGTAGGAAGGGCTGGCGCTGCCCACTTTATGGACAGATCATCCTGAATGGTCAGAGAAAAAATAGATTTACTGTCCTCTTGCAAGTTGTGATCAGGCAAAGGGCTGCTACACAGGGATCCCCCAAACAATCCTGGTCACATGATTTTCTTCACTTTATATTCCCTTTCCACCTTTTTTCTTTCCTAACTACTTCCTTTTTAGAAGCATCATCACCTCCCAAATACACAGCCTACCTTGTTCACATTTTTCTCCATTGGTTCTGGGCTTGTTGTCTTCATAGCCTTACTTCCTATCTATGGCATGACTGCCCTCATAACTTCTCCCTTGGTAATCAGCTCCATAAAACTAGTACCCATTTTTTCTTATCTAGTATCCTACCTTTTATGCATGCTACCTTGCAAATGGCACTGCATATCTTGATGAGCCCTCTGCATACACTCTACTCTCCTGTTGCATATGTTGCTTCCTGAAATCCCTCAGATTATCTTTTTTTAGTAGTGCCACAGGTAAGGATTAGCTATCTGTGTTAATGGAGTCTAAACAAGCACAGTGATTGAGGCTGTTGAATGACCCATCCAGAAGGCCTGGATATGGGTAGTTGAAAGGGGAAAACGGATCTGTTTTATGGGAAGTGGTCATGTAAGTCAAGAGTCCAAGACAGGGAGATGATGATCTTCAAAGAAAACAGGAAGGGTCTGTTACAGTCACTCTGCATTTTTTCTGAAAAGAAGAGAGGGGAAAGGAAAGTGATACCACAGATCACACCCACAGAGACAGTAATTTCTGATTGTTTACAGAAAAAGATTAACATTGAGCTCACCTAGGCACATGATATAAAATCGTAGACTCATAGAATCACAGAATGGTTTGGGTTGGAAAGGACCTGAAAGATCACCTAGTTCCACTCCCCTGACATGGGCAGGGACACCTTCCACTAGACCAGGTTGCTCAAAGCCCCATCCAACCTGGCCTTGAACACTTCCAGGGATGGGGCATCCACAGCTTCTCGGGGCAACCTGTTCCAGTGCCTCACCACTCTTATAGTGAATAAAAGATGATAGTAAAGAAGGTGTAGTTAGGACTGAACTTTCATTTCAGTGTGAGATGCCTGGGTACACAAACAAAGCAAACAAAAAAAGGAGACCATTACAACTGAGAGAGTGTTGTGGTTTAACCCCGGCTAGCAACCAGCAAGCAAGCACAACACAGCCACTCACTCACTCCCCCCACAGTGGGATGGGGAAGAGAATTGGAAAGAGAAAATTTGGGGGTTGAGATAAAGATAGTTTAATGGGTAAAGCAAAAGCCATGCATGCAAGCAAAGCAAAACAAAGAATTCCCTACTTCCCATGGGCAGGCAGGTGTTCAGCCAACCCCAGGAAAGTTTGGCTACATCATGCATAACAGTTATTGGGAAGACAAATGCCATGATGCCAGATGTCCCTCCTTTCCTTCTTCTTCCCCCAGTTCACATACTCAGTATGATGCTCTATGCTGTGCAATATCCCTTTGGATAGTTCAGGGCAGCTGTCCTGGCTGTGTCCCCTCCTAATTTCTTGTGCCCCTCCAGCCCTCTCGCTGGCAGGGCCTGAGAAACTGAAAAGTCCTTGACTCAGTATAAATATTCCCTAGCAACAACTAAAACCATCAATGTGCTATCAGCATTGTTCTCACACCAAATCCAAACCACAGCACTGCACCAGCTACTAAGAAGAAAATTAACTCTATCCCAGCTGAAACCAGGACAGAGGGAAAGATGACAATGAACAGGACACCAACTGCAGAAATGTACTCTATGCATGAAACATTTCTTTGCCTGAAAGGCAAAAAGAGAAATACAGAATAATAAATGAAGTAAGAGAAGAGAAAAGCAGAACAGAAAACAAAAGGAAGAGTAAGCAGGGGTCTTGCACAGATGGGAAAGAGGCATATACAATGGACAGGAGGTCAACTAGGGAAAGACAGATTTGCCAGCCGTTAAAGTGAAGACAGCAGTGGACAGAATGCTTTGGTAGGAAGAGGATTTTGGAAAAGTCAGAGACCCTTTTGGGAACAAAAGTGTTTGGAACAAGCAGCTCTGGCAGCAGTTCAGGCAGGCCATGTGGGCAGTGAGGCTGGGACTTGGGGTTACTGTGCAGGCGGTAGAAGAGCAGGGCAGTGTGAAGGGGAAGCAGAGAACCAGGAACAATTGCCCCTTGGATGCATGTAAGGAACGCTACTGGGCAGAGGAGAGAATGTCCCAGGAACGGGGTGGGCTGGAGGTTCATGAGAGTGTTAGCGGGTCTCAGAGAGGAGACACCCTCAGAGAAAGAGGATCTTGGTGCAGTCAGTGGAGGGAGGGAGAAAATGATGTATGTAAAAATGGGAGGGAAGGGATTAGGGGAAGTGGGGGTGCAGGGTGGTGGTGATGGTACAGACACTAAGACCAGGCAGAAGTCTTAGGGCAGCTTGGCAACCAGGGCTGTGACAGGAAACTGGCCACACTGGCAGGTGGTCAGTGAAGCAGAGTCTTGCCTTGCCCCTGGGTTCTTCAACACCTAGCGCTCCATCCCAAAGTCCCTACTCACCCACAAAAGGGGCCTGAGCCCACCTGACCCAAGTCCCCAGCCTCCCCCTCTCCTCCTCTTTCCTCATTTCCTCTCTCTGCTGCAGGATCCCCACTTCCAAAAGGGAGGGAGAGAGGGAGAGGAGTGAATGGAGGAGGTTTGTTCCTAGGCCAGAGCTGGTTAGTTTTAGCCAGGTAAGGGAAATTTCCACTGTTGGGTGCCTTTTTATTTTTTTTGTTGGTTTATATGGCGCTCTTCAGAGCGTGAAAGCATTATCAAGGTGTGTCCTCTTCTTTTGCAGCCTGAGATGCTGCCATCACCCTCTTTCACAGCCAGGGTACCTAAGGAGTTTTCATCCTTTTTGGATGCCATAGATGTTTTCCTGGTAAATCAGGAGTTGGTGTGTGCAGAGGGAATTCACCCACACTGTGATTTTCAGGCACCAGCAGTAAAGGCAGCAGGCAAGCCCCCTACGAGGCAGAAGAGGTGAATTTTCAGGTACAGGCAACCACATACAGAATCACAATGTATTTTTTCTGCTGCCTCCATCTGAGTCCAGGTCCACACCTGGAGCAACCCTGCAGGTGGGATGAGGATTGAAAGGTCTCTGCCTGCCTCTGGCGCTCCTCCTAGCTAGGCTGTGTCAGCCCCAAGGGCTCTTCTGCAACTCTTTCAGACCTGTAGACCCTTTTTTCATCTTCCACGCTCTTACCTTCTGGGCACCATTTGTTGCTCACAGTCTGTGTCTTGAGGGAAGAGTGTCCTTTTCTATCCCACCTCCAGAGCACACTCACAGTTCAGGACCTATGATGCCATTCCCCAGTCCTGGCACTAAGAGATGGTGGCATGCAGCAGTCATTAACGTGTGTTAGTCTACCCTGTATCCATAGCATATACACATGATCTTAATCTGCTAGATTTCTGAGGTCATCTTAGCTAGCTGCTTGATCTGTTTCTGCAAGATAGGTATGTAGAGGAAGCTGTAAGGACATCAATATGCATTTGCCATGTCATCAGGAAGGTGAAACTGCCATAACCTCAGGAAGTTCATCCACAGTTTACTACACAGTAGCATCTGATAATACCTTCTGTTTACATTAAACTTCTACAGCAGCTTTAGTTTTGTATGTCCTGCATGCACACAGAGCCCATTGCTGCCTCATATTACTATTTCTTTCTATGAAAGGTAACTGAATCACTGAAAGGAGCTTACAAATGTTTGCTTCCAAAAAAAGGAAGCACAGACCATAAAAAAACAGCTTCACAGATACAAGCAAATCTAACCCTTCCTTTGTATGGCTTGGAAGACTTTTTGCTTTAAAAGTAGTAGGCACTGAAAGAAAATCCTGGAGCACTTGATCTAATGGAACTGGGATCTGAAAGTCAAATCTGAAGGATCATGCCCTTTTTCAGCTTCTAAAATACATAGTAATGGAAACAAACAAGAGGCCACACAACATGGAGTGAATTTGGAGGGGACGTTATTTCAGTCTCACGGCCTCCCTTCATAAGACACTGTTATACAGTCCTTTTCTGTCTGAAAGAGCTGGTAAAGTAATTCTTCCATAGACTCCTCTTGCCTGTTCCTCAGCTTCAGCTGTGGTAGAAAGATGATTCACAGGGCCATGTAGTGAACCAGATCAGGGTTAAAAATACCTTTTTTTGACTGGAGTTTTTCTGCAGACAAACTGTTGTGTTAACTCAATTGAGAAGGTAGCCCAGGGATGGGACTCAGGGAGGAGAGGAAGACTTAAGCCGCTATGCTTACCAAAAGCAAACTATGTAACCATGACCTAAGTCATGTTTCTCTCTTTTTCAGGCATTAAAATCTGTGCAGACTTCATCAACTGTCAAGTCACTGTCTTCTTTCTAGGTTCCACATACTTTATTTCTCTTAATCCCAAACTATTGTGTATCAAGCCGGGTTTCACACAGAAACTTAGGGCATAAATCAAAGGCAACAAGGGTGCATCCAACCCAGCAGGGATGAGGAGAGCCAGAGCAATGAAGTTTTCCTCATGGAAGCAGAAAACTAAGATTATTGGTTGCAGAGCCAGGGCATTCTAGTAGGAACCCTTCTTCGAGACATCTGTGGAAAGGAAGAGTAAGGAAAGGCAAAGTGCCTGATGAATTTTTAGGAAGCTATCTAAGAGCTAAGAGATCTTAAGGAATGTGTTGTGCAACATCTTTTTGTCATTGACATAGGCATTTCCAGTTGCTTTCAGATTTGGAATGATGTGAGGACTGCACATGTGAGGAGTGTATGGAAATGGAATAAAAATAGATCCTTTTAACCCTCCACGGTATGCTCAGGCCTTGGTCTGCTTTGAGATTGTACCTGGACTAGAAACTGTGCCCACAACTTGTACAGTAGATCTCAACTCAACCTGCAGTCCAAGAAGGCTATACAGCACATCATGGAATTAAATACAAAGCAGAGGTGGGCTGCTTTGCTTGCTAACCACCAGTCCTCTGCTCTGTTTCAGACATTCCCACCTTGGAAGCCTGTTAACACTAACCTGAACTGCAAGGGAAAACATATTCTCTTGCTGTGCGGTCATCTGTAAAAACAAAAGGGAAAGGATGTTGAGCTACAGAACTGCCTGGTAAGGTAATGCCAAGCTTCTTTCTCTTTAACACAACCATCCCACTACCTTAATTTTTTACTCTTCAGACTGTGCATGCAGGAACAGAAAAACGTCTACAGTCTGCCTCCCCAACATGTCTCCCATACAGCTGTAAAAAAAGACTCTGTTATGCATTCTGATACCTTCTAATGCAAGGACGTTTTTGAAAATAGAGAACCTTTCAGTAGTGTGTCCTGATAGCATTGCTTTTTTACTGATGATTAGTATTTTCATGTCAGACAACAGTTTTTAAATTGTATGTACTGAGGACAAAATTTCTTGTACAGGATGGAATAGCAAAGAGAGAGCATATTAGGTGAAAATAGTTGGCTCTGTGAAGGCTGGGTTAAGAAGCCTCCTCCTCTTCTTGACATGGTGTAAAAGGGGGAACAAGAATGGAATTCAGTATACAACATGCGGGCCTGTGGTGCTGCTTTCTAAATCTCCAGTGGCAGTTTTCCATTTTGTTCTTAAAATCTTTTTTAAAAACAATTCTTAATGTTCCATCTGCTATTTTGGCTCATACTGAGCACGGAATAAGCAGAGAGACTCAGAATGACTCCAAGATCTCTCTTCTGCGTGCTGATAGTTCATTTAGAGCTTTACAGTGTAAGAAATTATTTTCCTACTGTTCTCTGAGACATGGAAGCACCCAATGGATGGTAAGATTATTACACTGTACATGAAAAGCATAGAACTGAATTCTGCCTTCTGGTGGATCAGGGTGGCAGTATGTAACACTGATTTTCAGTAAATGCCTAAGTATTTTCAAGAGAGCTAAGGAGCTGGAGAAGACACGCTAAATTGGCAGAGAAGTTTCCTTTCCACAGAGACATGGCTTGAAGCTAGAGGAAGTCAAAAAACACAGTCATTTTGAACACGTACACACAACATAGTCATAGTGCCAGGCAGTCTCATTTCAAGAACAGAAAAGCAAGTGATTCTGCTACTTGGATGTAGAAGTTTTGTTCAGAGGAAACCCAAGCTTGGAGTTGCAGGAGGAAGTGCACTGGAATCAGGGAGATAAGGGAGTAAGGGGCACAGTCAGAATTGTGTCTGAGTAGGGGGTTATGGTAGTTACTCTTTGCCTAGGTCAGTGAATTCTCACCTGGCTTGTAGTAGTCATAGACATGCACGGTTGCTGCTTTCAGGTTCTGCACTTCAACATCTTGTTCCACTGAGATGTTAAACTTCAGAGAAGTTGCACCCAGCTGGAGAGAAGAATAGAAGTGAGCAGAAACACACCGGTCATCTCAAAGTCACCTACATACCAACTTTATTCCCTCTGCATCATAGATTTCTTTCTCTGTCTTTCCAGGTTCTTCCACTCTCTTCCTCTTTTGCCACAATGTTAGCCTGCTTGACACCAGCCTAGAGGTTTGTATTTCTGATCTCTGAAAGTCCCAACACAAAGTACTGCTGCTGCTAATACTTGAATGGGAAGTTCCCTGTGGTCTTCTCTTACCTCTTCCAAATAGATTGTGGTTTTGTCTGGTTTTATCTCTGTCTTTTTCACCAGGGGTATCTCCTCCAGCTGTATAGGAAGACAGGAGATGAGCTTGGTTAGCATCAGCTCATTGGCCTTCCCTGTGATAGGGGAAACAGCCCGCTATAGCTGCACTTGCTTAGTTTAGTTAGCTTGTAGCAGGGTAAGCAGCTACCATTCTCCAGCAGTTCTTAGATGTTTGGATATTTCTGGCTGAGCTACATCTGGAAAATAGATTTTCATACATTCAGGGAAGGCCAGAGGAGAAAGTCTTACCGCTTTCACAGAGCTCTTCACAGCAGTGAACCCTGACAGATTCTCCACCTCTACCAGGGCCATGTTACTGGTCTCACGGTCTCCTACATAACTGAAAAAAGGCAGGAGAGGAGCACGTTAGGTGTGGAAGGCATCACAGCATTTCTAGGAGATATAATGAACACTTTCAAACTCTGGCCTTCTCTACAATGATGTGATGGGGCAATGGGACAAAAAATCGCCCCCATCTACTTTCTCAATATGGAGACAGATTGTGCAGCAAATGTGTTGTGGTTAATGTGCTATGGCTTCATGCTGCCCTCTCCAATGGGTGAAAGTGATCTTTGACATTACAGGTTGAGAACAGCAATGTTGGCATCGTTCTCTTTCAGGACAGTAGAGTATGGAGAATATGGAGGAAGACACTCATCCTAGACAGATGTGGGCAAGTGAAATATGGATAGGGACTGGAGTTTCTGCTGTCTGGTTCCTGTAGAGGTTCACACTGCAGGAGAATGCACCTCCGGGGTTGTTCAGCCCAGGCTGCCAAGTGTTCCCCAAGGTGGGAGCTCTGGCTCTTGGGAACACTGCCATCTCAGTTGTGCTCTGTGAGCTGCTCCATGCTGACTGAGATAGTGGCTGTGGCTCTGCAAGCCACTGCCAGTGCATTCCCATGCTTCTCCAGGCCTTAATTCTCGGTTCACAATCTCTTTGAGATCTATGGAGAAGAAAAGTCTTCCCCTGTGTCTTTGTCTCCACAGACAGATTTTTATGGGGTCGTGGTCATACTGCTGGGTCTCCCTCTTCTTTCCACTGAAGAAAAAGCCTCAAGGGATCTCATACCTGATGGACACGTGGATGTCAAGCTGTTTCCTGACACCATCACATTCTCTTGGTACTGTTTCCACATCCACGACAAACACCTCTTCTCTTTTTGGTGGTGGGATGTTATAGTACAAAGTGGTCTGGTGGGGGAAAAAAAGTCTCTGTGAAGTGCCCTGGAGCTTCCCTGTATGATCTAAAGGACTATCTGTGCCTCCAGGTTTTAATGAATTGGTAACCAGTGGCTAACACAGTTGGCCTCAGCTGTGCTTGCTGTTCAGACATGCTGTTTAGCACATAGCATCAGATACATCTGCCAAATGCAACCCTTAGCATGGAGGCTCAGCTTTCTGTGATCCAAGGCCTCATTCAGTACAACATTGTCTCAGCCTTACAGAAAAAAGAATATTGTTAAGGTGTGAGAAAGTACATTAGCTAAAACCCTGCCCACAAGGAGGAAGGACTGTAACTGTTTACAGTTGACATGATGGTAATTAATTAGTAGTTCTCAAGTAGGTCTCAAGAGGAAAAATACTGACAAAACAAGTCTAAAACCCTTAAGAAAGAAAGAAAGAGCAAAGAATCAGAAGAGGACAACTCAGCAAGAGGGATGATCACACTCCTCCAAAGAGCATCATGGGCCAATCTTCCTCCACCTGCCTGGTGACTGATTGAACGGCAGCAGGTACTGCATCAGATGTCTTATACTTACTGACCATATTCAAGTGTAGCCAAGCAGCATGAGTCCTAGTTACCTCCTACATACATTAACAATAAAATAATTGTGTTCTCTTGTCTATACACGGCTTACAGATTCTCTGTGAACATCATAAGAGATGGATGGACAGAAATGACCCAGCGAGGGAGGTTTTCACAGGGAGTGACTTGCACCCTTTGCTGCGTGAATGGCCCATAAGCAGACCACTATCAAAGCTGCCAGAAAAATAAGATGTATTTTCCTAATGGACCAGTTATGTTGGGATAAGAAGACGTTGGTCCTACAGCACTCCTCATCTCTGCACGTGATAACAACCCAAAGAATATTACGTCAGGGAATATACAGTGCTGAGCTCCTGAAGCAATGACATCAGCAGCATATGTTCGATACAGAGGCAGGTGTTGCGCAGTATCTCATCATTCTTGACTTCATATCTACTAATCTCTTAACAATGACGAGGCTCTGTAGTATGGAACAGCAAAGCTGAGATATATTGGAGAAGATGCCATAGATCATTGCAATAAAACTGTGTCAACAGAGTATACCTGAGCTCTTTCAAGCTTGACCAAATTCTGCCTAGAAAGCCAAACCCTACCCAGAATTTGAGGCTATAGTGCCTGCTTAAGAGCCAAACCTCACTTGGATAGTCAGTGGCAAAAGCTGAGAGCTCTATTCCTTATCTATACTCACCTGTACATAAACACAGCCACTGCCAGTCGCCTGCACTGTGTACATCCCTGGGACTGCAAGGAGAGATGCCTGGTGCAGGACCAGCTTATTGTTCCTGTGCACATGGAATTCCAAAGGAGAAGCCTCCTTGCTTTTCACTGTCACCTTTACATCTCTGATCTCCTGAGGAATCAGGGCTGCATACTGAGCAAGGGCCTGCAGGCTAACAACTGTGTCCTGAAGGCAAAGAGAGAGTCACATTGCTGTGGAGCCATGCAGTGCAAGATCCAGCACACTAGGTCAGGCACTGCAGAGAGAACCATGCTCCTCATGGCCCTGATTCACACTCCAACACAACCAAGGTCTATGCCACTAAGTGCACAGGTAAGGTCAGTGCTACAGGCAGCAGGATGACTTCTGTAGCTGGAAAAGGTGGCTTCTGAGCCCTGATTAGCAGTCCTAGGCCCTGGGTTATCCCAAGTACACCACAGAAGAAGTTTCCCCGTGGCATTCCTCTTCCCAAGCAGTGCTCATACATGTCTGTCTGCAAGGGGTGGATCTAGAGTGACATGCACATGAGAGATGTGCACATCACTCCAGGCACAATATCTCTGTCCTTTCCTCATGACTTTCCCCGACTTGTTACCTGTGTGGAAGCAAATCCACCAAAGGCATTTCTTTGCCCACTGAGCCAGTGCACAAGCTTGCTCACTGAGGCTTCACTGAGTGCCAAGTCTGACTGGGAGACGTGAGCCAGGAGGATGTAGGCCACTGTCTCAATCACAGAGGAAGAAGATTGTTCACTACTGGAATATGATGTCAGGAGCTCTGCTGATGTGGGGAGAAACATATGGAAGAGAAGAACAGTAGATCCTTATGAATATCAGCTTCTCCTGCCCTGGTACCCTTCAAAGACTGGCAGTTTCCTGTACACCAACAAAAATGCTATGCCTTTCTGGGGCACCTCAGAGTCAGAAGGCAATCCCTCCTGTTATTTTTGTACTCTGAAGAGCCAGCTATCTGTGATAGGCTCCACTTCTTTCTTTGAAAGCACAGAGAGATCCAGGCCCCAAATCCTCAACCAGTTCCTCTAGCAAACAGTTCCCCTAGAAACTGATTGACTCTGAACAGAGGCTTTTTGTTTAAAGTACAGTCCTAGTCTTATCCAGCTTTATATATTCAAAGCTATATCCCCAAGCTACAGCATTTTTCCTGTTTCTGCTTTTACTTAGGACAGTCTAACAGGGCTCTCTGTGCTGAAAACCTCTAGGACTCATTCCTTGTCAGTTGTATCTATTGTACAAGAACTGGTCACTCTTTGAGGGAGAATGGTTGGCAGGCTACCGGGGGAGCAAGACTACCCAACTTATTTTGTTGGCATCCTCACTGTGCAGTGCATAAACTAGGGCAATTTAAGCCAGAGCTGGGATCCCGCCTGTGGTCCAGGCTCATGAGCACTGAATGCACCTGATTGAATGTTTTGCTGTAGTGATGGTAGGGGACTAACCAAAATTCAGCTAAGACTTTAGCTTAATTATGCCAGCGCAGACATCTTCTGCAAGGGTACAAATATGAAAACCTGAAATGCTTTTACATACAAAGTCAGTTTTCAGAACAAACCTTCACTTTTGAAATATGAAGTGCAAATTCACTTGTTTGCTTAAAACCAGCATAAAGACCTTAGAATGTAGGTCAGGGACTCTATTAGGTATTATTTCATTGTTTATCACAATGGAAGGTTTTTGCATGAGGGGTTTGTGATTTGTTATTTCCAAGGTGGCATAAGCAGAACAATTTTTTCATGAAGTGATAGAAAGTGTCTTGGAGATGCAGCTACAGATGACCTTCAAATTAACCTTGATTCTTTAAAAAGCACCAAACTCCTGTTTGAGATCCAACTGTAATCCTCTTAGTGAGGCTAACAGAATCCCAGCCACCAGGCCATGGAAGGTGTCTCTAGCCAGCAGCAGATAGTTATCTGGGGCAGAGATTCTCCAGCAGGCAAACTGGCTGCAGCTGGTGGCTGCAGTGACATCCGCAGATTCAGCAGGCAGAACATCAACATGTGAGACAATGCCTTTCTTTCAAAACTCCGTTGCTCTTGCAAAGTCATTCCTAACTATTATCAGTGGAAGCAAGAGCCAAAGAAAACTATCACTTGACCCATAGGCAGTTTGTAGTGCTCCATGCATAGGGTCTTAAGGGGACATTTTCTGAAGCGCTTGGTCAGTCAGAAGCATCAGACTGACTGGACGTCAGTGAGGATGTGCTCCAGTCGCATGTTCCATATGTACTATCTCAGAGGCAGCTCTGAACAAATATTGCACTCGGTGTGTGCAATTCTACTGCTTCCCTTTTGCTCACTACCCACCCTGTGAAGCCAGCTGGGCAGCTTGAGTGGCTATGCAGTGAACTGAACTCTGCATTGGTAGCTGGTCAGGCTGAAAAATCCTCTCCCCCTTTTTTCTTCTGTTATTTTGCAGTCCCCAATGTAGTTTACCATACTGCCAGATGAACTATTGTGGGGAGCAACTTACTTAAGACAAGTCCTGTAATATTGTTACCAGCTGTTTAACTCAGGTTTATAGGCTCAAGTGTTTTGAAACCCTGACCTGGCATTCTCATTCAGGATAGAAGTCCAGTTATTTCCAAGTTAAAGAGACAAAAGGAAGAACTAAGCTCAGCAGTGCAGCAATAAAGATGCATCCACCCAAGGGCCCTGAGCTGAGTAAAGCAGCAATGGGGAAGCGGTCAAAAGGTTTGAATTCTGCAAGTAAATGCCCTGTCCAGCAACTGAGTAGACATGGTGAAGCAAATTTCCTCTGCAAGATTCTCTTGTATGATGTATGAATTGCTGAAGAATGATGGGAGCACCACAGCTGAAGTGAGTGCTCTGACCACAGAAATTAAGCATGGATCAGTTCTTCTGCTTTTGGTTAGAAACTGTTTCCTGGGTCTGAGAAAACTAGAAACTTTCATAGCTTCAGTTGATTTTTTTGATGCAAAAACCAATCTGAGAATAGTTAAATTGCCAAAACTACAATTAAATCCTACCAATTAAATAACGCCTTAAACACAGTCATTATCTCTAGAACCCCAAATCTTCTAAACAGCAACAACCTACCAGTTTCCTTCTCTAGCATATCCAGGAGCTGCTCTCTCATCTCCATGTCCTTGTTCAGTGTGAAGACATAAGCCATCAAGGCCTTGACATAAAGGCTTGTCTTATCAAGTGTTACATTTTTGAGGCAATGCAAGGCATTATCCAGCATGGTGTCCTAGAAAGGAATCCAAATCCGGTGAATTTCCTCTGACCAAACAAAAAGTTTTTGTGAAAATCTATACCCAACCCTCAAGCATCCCAGTTACATCCTTGATGTATTTCAGTGCTAGCATCTCTCTCAGGGCTGTAGAATATTAAGTAGAGTGGACACAGCATCACTCGCTGTGGGTTGAAAACAAAGACATGACTGGGCATCTCACTGGGATAGGGCATTGCTAATAAATACACGGAAGAATCCAGCTGTAGGAAGTGTCTGGTAACACACTGGCTCAGAACTGTCAGACCTGCATGCTGTGGGTCTCGGCTCCCAAGGAGATACGGCATTGTTTTTAGAACTGTACCAGTAAGGCTGGAATATCAGCCCATCGTGGCTAGAACAGTTTACACTTGGCTTGAAGGTCACTGCTTTTGTTTCAGGTCTGAAGGAGGGGGGTACTGCA
The DNA here is from genome assembly GCF_963210335.1 of Falco punctatus. NCBI lineage: Eukaryota > Metazoa > Chordata > Aves > Falconiformes > Falconidae > Falco > Falco punctatus. Next base: position 8,850,077 of record NC_137585.1, on the reverse strand, counting down.
TACCTGAAAGGGGGTCTTTTTTTTTCCTCCTTTAGGTATACTGGTGAGTTTAATAAAAACTATTGCCTCTCCCTGCAAGCCCTGAGCTATTTCCAGAGACAGTTGTTTCCCCTGAGATCAGCTGAGAATGGCAGATGCACTGCTTTGCTATAAATCAGGCCATTTATATAAAAACTCCTTACCAAGTTAAACTTTTCCTGCTGAGCTTATTGTGGACAATGGTGGAACGTGACAGAATCTTTCACCAACTCAAGCTGGGTATCCCTGAAACCACAGACCTGGGGAGGAATGACTCCCTCAGCATGCTCCCAAGCCCTGCAAGAGTTCTGGTGTGACTTACATTCTTTTCCAGCTGGAGCTCCACCAGCGCAGCGGTGATATAGGCTGTTAATGAGACGGTATCATCCACACCACCCTGCAAGTCACACAGACAGACATCAGAAAGAGACAAACGCAACCATTGCTTGCCTGTCTTTGTATAGCCACTGAAACTGCCTATGGATGCTATATCTAAGACAGTATATGGTACCATATCTCTGGGTGTTCTTGAACATGTGGGGGCTGAAGGAAAGCACTCCAGGCTCACTTACTGAATATCATGAAACTCTAGTGTTGAAGGCAGCCTCAGAGCCATATTGTACATACATCCTAGGTGTGCCTTCTCATAGAAGGGCATGAAGCAAACTGTTAAGCCATTTGTTTTATTAAATATGTTGCAACTGGACACTTGAACAAAGTTTTCGTGATGTAGGATTTGCATACATAGAAGCAATACACTTTCGCTTACAATTCAGCTGACTCTGAGAAGCTACAAGTTAACATGGGTAAACAGGCTCACAAGAGCCTCTTTTCCCATCAGAGGAAATTCATTCTTGGGAAGTTCTGCTTGCGTCCTCAGATGTGAGATAAGATTACATCTAAAATAAGGGGGGAAATCTGGGCTGAGACGCTGAGAAGCATCATTGACACTGAGCAGCAGAAACTTTGAATGTAAGGTGTGGAGAAGCAAAATCTATTCCAAAAAGTTCTATTCCAATAGAAAGCCCAAGCTGAGAAAATAGTGAAAGTCAAAGATGAACAGTCTACACATACACTCTGGTTTTATTTTGTACTGCATCCAAATTTTAAGAAAAAAAGGCTAACCCTTTGCTTCAGTAAAATAGCAGCCTGTTTTCCTTCATAAAACTGCCTTGTATTTAATATGGGCAATTTTGCAATCTGACCTGTCTGGATTATTCTTACCTTTACGAAAACAAGGAACCCAAGTATTGCCATACTGCATGCACACCGTTCGTACCTGAGCACGAGGGCATGTTCACCATGTTTAGTGCATTTCCAGCTACACTGCAGGGATCGTTTTGGGGATGCTGGGCTCCAGGAGCAGTCATATTTTTGGGGCACTGACGGGACAACTGTGTCTTCAGCTAATCCCATATTAGAGCACATAGGCAGGCCTATCTAGAGAGTATTGTGCATTGTAAGGCACCAGAAGAGGGAGAATCCAACCAGGGTATTCTAGACAAACACTAAAAAATAAAAATACTTCTCCCTGTGCCTCGAAGTGCCTTGGCCCGACTAGCCCTGGTGCCTTTCGGCTACAGTAAAAATAAAGAAAGCCTAGCAGAGATTAAAACCTCACATAGAGGAAATGCCTGCTGTTTTAGGCCATGCTTTTTCATTCTGCTCTGGGAAGCCGCCTTGCCTGTGCTAGGCTATGGGGACATTGCTTTGTGCTACTGTGTACAGTGGAAGAGCCTGGGGAAGCAACCCTGTGCCCCACATTGGGTTCTTCCCGCTCCCACCGCCATGCCTGGAAGCCATACCTTCAAGTCATTGTTGAAGAGCTTCCCAACGCTCTGGAAGCAGCCACTGGGCAGCTGGTGCTTCTGCAGCCAGCGCAGAGCGCTGCGCACATCATCCTCGTTGATGTAAATGTGAGAGCTAGCTTGTCCAAAGGACCTGGCTACAAAAGCTGTCAGCCTGTGAGCAGAGCACAAAGGAATCCCATGTCACAGCCAGTAGCTGAACCAGCAAGGACAATAGCTCTGGGATGACTGTAGCAATTCTGGTCACTCACCACGTGTTGCCCTCATTGTCAGCTTTCCCAAAGGCACTGTAGGAGCCATCATCATGTTTGAAGAGCAGCTGACGCTGGTAACCTATGAAGACAGGTGCCAGGACATGACTCTCAGTTTGAGGGCCTGCAGCATCTCACGCTGTATCCTTGCTGTGGGAAGAAGGCTTCACAGCAAGAGACTTCACCAGATCCTACAAGGAGAGACACTGAGGCAAACCTACCATCCCCCGTGCATCCCACAGCATCAGCATGACAAGAAGCAGTTGCACAGCATCATTGAAGCGCACCATGCAGCTGCTCTACGTTACTAAAGCCGTTACATGCAAGTACTGTGGGTATCTGCCCTGCTGGTTTGCAGAACGGTGACATGCTCGGCCACCTCACGTCTCCCTGTGCCCCAGGGAACCGTCACGGGCACCTTGCTGTGAATAAAACAAGCTGTAGGAATGAGGAGGAAGGCTCTTCCTAGAGGAGACCAATATGAAACCCTGTATGTTTTTCAGCACTTCTGCTTGCCTCTGGAACTCAAGAAAGCACTTATGGCATGTACAGAGTGACAAGGCCATGCCTTTAAGCTCTGAGGGCAGAACACTGTCCGCATCTGTTTGCTCTTCCTCCACCCTCCACATGGCCTCATTCTTTACCCTCCACCTTGCCTCTCTGCTGCTGCTGTTCTCTTGGGTAGGTCCCTTGCTCCCAAATACCTGTCCTAATTTGCAGAACAAGAGAGAGAGGGGGAAGGAGAGGGAGTAAAATCCTATCCATGGAAGGCTGCTGAGTTTGCAGCATAGCATGATAAGGAGACTGGCAGGCTGAAATGCGAGGCGCGTTGCAAAATGAGACTCAGGCACTGGCACTGTATTAAATTCAGATTATACTGGACAGAGCTGACATGCCCCCACAATATGTGTCCTAAAACATGGGGAAACAGCAAGCTACCAAACTCCTATCTATCCCCAAAGGCCACTCCTTATTCCAGCTAATAGCAGCTGATGCCCTGTTTCCACAAGGGAGTTCCGTCTGCCTCGGACTGATAAGGGAACAAAACACAGGCATCACATAATGACGGAAATAATTAATTACCAACTCCCTTCTCAGAAAAGCAGCCTTAGTACCTCAGTAACAGGCAGAGACAGAAGTCTTGCTTCTTCAGAAACACGCTCTTCCTTCCATGAGACATTTCCCTCATTTTCTGTGATACTTTCCTTTGTCACAGCTCTGGCAGTGCTCCCACTCCCACCCTGCTTCCCACCAGACCAGTGCCCACACTTCTGGTTCACAGCACTTTCATTTTGCAGCAGGAGGAAAAAGAACAGTGTTTACCTGTTCTCAGGAATTTCAGTGCTTTATCTTTAATTTCTGGGTCCAGTTGTTTAGTCTTATTCAGGTACTGGAGTATGAAGATGTTTGGTGCAAACTGAACCATGTTCTGTTCACCACAGCCAAAGGGCATCATTAGCAGCTGGTCTAGGTTTTGAAGTGCTGGGCCCATGATGTCCCCTTAAGTTTGAGGTGGAGGGGCAGGAGGAAAAAAAAAGCACAGACATTCAGCAGTATGAAACAAAGGGACTGCTGCCTTATTTAAGCTCTACTGAGATCCTGAAAAATAGCCAGCCCCTCACTGAATGGAGATGATTAAGATTTCTGCTGACCCCTCCTAGGTTAAGCCAGCACAGAAAGGGTTGCACAGTCATGGTTCTGGGAGGAGGGAGGGAATGCAAAGCTTGAGGGGGTCTCAAGAAAGGTGAAGAGGGCTGTCATTCCTGAGTGGGTATCAAGGAGAGAAAAGAATTACAGAGGCAAACTAGGTGGAAGTCTGCAGGGATGGTTTTGGTTTGCTTAGGTGGATGGCGGTGACAGACTTCACAGGAGATACCCCATCTTGCGCTTTCTTGTCCAGCCACTTGGGGATCACCCAGGATCATTCCTTATGAGAGACCTAAGTATTGAAAAAGATTACTTGATCCACATTTCTGAGGCCAGCATCACATGCCTTACAGTTTGTCTCATGAGGAACTAGGTTGATGCATCATTAAGGCCAAAGCATTGGACAAGCTCTTCCCACTGGAGACCCAAGAGCAGGGAAAGACTTTCTCACCAATCACAGAGAAAGTGGCTCGGCCAGATCCCTCCAGCACTTCTGCAGGCAAAATCAGGGAGAACTCTTCAGAGACAGTGTTATCTGTGAAGGCAGAACCCAGAAATTTATCCCATGGAAGAAGCAGAACACACAAGTGTAACACCCCAAGGAGACCCAGGTGAGGCTCAGTGTGACATCGAGTCACAGCAGCTGAGGCTTGCAAACAAAAGCCTCAATGAGGAAACTGCCAGGTAGAAGACAGATGTGACCAAACTACTTGGTTGTTCTCCCAGGTGCCACCAGCGCTTGCTCTCTAACAATTTTCCCCCACGTCTGGGCATTTGCAGTAGCCCTGTCCCTTCCCTCCTGCTCTCATGATCAATAGCAGTCAGGGATTTTTGTCCCATACCTGCAGCACAGAGAAAGGCGTTTTGGGTCTTCTCTTGTAGGACACCTCCTGGCTGCAGATGGAGAAAGAGTAGTTCAGATAGGAAAGGTAGGAAAGGAAGTCACCATACCTCAGCAAGCCTGTCTGCTTCCAAGAAGAAGGGGTTAAACTTCCTCTTAGCATCTTGCTAACTGCTTCAGGGGATAACCCACTGTCCCCAGGTGTTCTCCACCCTGAGGTGTGACTAACCTTCACAAGCAAAGGTTTTATCACTGTGTCTCTCTCTCCTTGCGAAGGTGTCACAGAAATCCTGTTACTACACAGATGGTGTGAATCTTCTGCCACGCTGCTCACGGTGACATTCACTTTGCCTGCAGAGAGCACAGGACCACATTGCTGAACACTTGCAGCAGGCAGCTGGATGTGTGAGCATCCAGAGCAGACATGCAGAGGCAGGCAAATTCCACCCCTCCCTCTGCTAGCTGCCACACATCCCTCTGCTCAGCCTCACCCAGTCTGGTGGCTGTCACATTCCACACGAAGGTTTTTGCTTCATTGGCACAGAGGCAGCTGGTGAACTGGCAGCCTGGGCAGGCATCCACCTTCAGTTCTGGGGTCTCTGTGAGGGTGGTGTGTATCTGAGGTGGTGGGGTGTACAAGCACACATTAGCATACAGTTAGTAACAAGCAGTGCACAAAGGAGCAAATATCACGGATCACGAGTGCAAGGCTGTGCTTTGTGGCCCAGATGTCATTATCTAGGGCTCCTGAGAAGCTCATAGCTTGCATTTGGGCTCAAGTTTCCACTCTGACAGAGGCTGTGTAATTGGGGGAATTCTCACCTGGATGCAGTCCTTGAGGTAGTTGAAGACAGTGGCTTTTAGGCTGAAAGTCTCTCCTTGGATCACAGAGTATGGCAGTGACAGATCCACAAAAAAGGGCTGGAAGACCCTAAGAGTGGTCAGAGGTGACAACCCAAAGCCAGTATCAGCAACACAGAAGGTGTTGGCGTTCCATTCTGTGATGGTGTCAGGTACAGCAACTTGGAGAGACACTTGCCCGTTGTCCCTACAGCAGGAAGAGAGAACTTGCTTAGAAGCAGTCAGAAGTTTCCAGAGGGGCTCTCAGGGGAAGGCAGGTAGAGGCTGTTACCAACCCAACAGAGACCAAATCCCAAAGCCAGGTCTCTGGGAAAAGTGTCCGTGGTTTTGGCTTCTTCTTGTCATCAGAGCGAGGTACAGAATCACCATGGCCACGATAGCCATCATGGCTGACTCCTTGGAAAGCAAGTGATACATCAGAAAACAACATATGTAGCTCCAGGTGAAATTAGTTCTTCAGAGGCAATCTAATCCAAACCTTAAATGCTTCATGACACAGAACAAGATCGTACAGACTTGGCATTTCAGTGAGAATCTGACACACGCTGTGTATTTTGGGGGAACACAGCTTTAAGGAGACAGAGTTGGATAGAGTTTAGCCTGAGGCTCAATCTGACAGATCCAGCAAGTTTGGTCTGGATCCAGGGGGAGACAGCATGCTCAAATGGAGTCGCACTCTTTCTAAATGATCTGTGAAAGTGCTTGCGGAGAGCATACTACATTATCTGTGAAAAGCGTGGAACACGGGGACAGCCAATAAAGCACAGACATTTGAGCTTTTAACTGTGATTTATAAATCAGGTCCACTGAACTGAACACAAGCCTTGCTCCTCTCATACACCAACAAGAAACACGAAAGGATGGAAGTCGGCTGTCCCAGCTGCAGGCTGGCCAGAACTGTGAGACGAAAGCCCCTTCAGTCAAGGAGAGGGACATGTCCACTCCTTACCAACAACATTGTCTGTTCCAGAGTACATCTTTTTCTCAAAGCCTGGTAGCATACAGGAAACTGGTTTCTTGATTCTAGTATTGGTTAATATTTTCATGCGCAATTTCTGGGAAAACATTGAAGAGTGCAAATCAATGATAAATAAAAGGGAACCAAGAATGTTGAAAATGTCTGAGAGCAGGTACCATAACAGGGGAGTGGTGTGGTAGCTGGATCACTTTAAGATGCTGCTTGTTTACACACATATGCATAAACTTACAGGCTCAGACTCTGGGCAGTGCACGAAGACTGGAAACCAGCTTCTGAGGAATGCTGAGGCCAATTATTGCTTCTCATAGAAGTAAATTTCAACTAGATCTGTCCTTCATGTGCCCGACCCTAACAATGACCCAGAGTCAAATGCCATATATTCCATGAAAAAACTTAAGAGAAAAAGTTCTAAACTTTAGGTCTGCATGATTTTGAATGGAAAGATCTGACTGGCTGTTCACAATCAACTGCACTTACACAAGTTAGTACCAGTCTTGGCTTAGAAAACTGATGGGGAACTTGGTCACAACTTAGTATGGATTCTGTTTTTGTCTGAACAAGACTCAAACTCTCAAGGGCTGTGCTTCACAAGGCAGAAACATTGGACTGAATGCACCCTCATGTGCATGGACTGAGAGGAAGACATCATCATACCAAAAAAACGCATGCAATCCTTGCTTTGGTTTAGTGGTCTGCAAGTCACTGAGAAGTCTTCTACTTTCTCAAAGAGCCAAAAGCCTTCATGGAGATTATAGGCCGTCACCCTTTCTGAGGAGGCTGTACATGCCCATGGATTTAGTTGTATGTTACAGGACAGTCATCCGTTACAAGATCACTATTAATCAAGGTATAGTAGGATCTCCTTTAACTAGCATCCAATGTAATCTAGGAGTAATCTAGAAGACAGCACAGTACTGTGCCTTTGGGGGGAAGCAGGGTCTGTATTTGTACGGTAGAGTTCTGTCAGCCTGAGAAGCCCGTGCAACTCACAATCCATTTTGGGTTGCTTTCAGTGTGTTGTTACTTTCTTCTGCTATTTTGAGGTCCTTTTACCTGCATGTATTTATTTAAACATTCTGTCAGAAGCAGCACTTCTTGGGTTCCAGTTAGCAGATGTGTTATTAATCTTTTTCTGGCTATTGGGCTTGTTAGCAGATTAGCTTATTTTGTCATTTGTCTTGACAGTTAGCTATAAAACCAAATTGTGAAGGACTTCCTTTTACTAAAATTTCTTTGAGAAGAAGTAAGAAGAGACTCAATGAAACACAGAGTAAACAACTTTACAAATAAAATAATAGCCAAGCAACAATCGGTGAAAATATGGAGAGGTGCTTGGGGTCTTGCTGGGATATCCTTGCCGCTCCCCCTTGGTAGATATGGTAGGTCCATAACTGTTTGAAGAACAGAAGAAACTAAACTAGGTTTGTTCACTTTCACACTGTCTTTTTCTGATCAGGTGGTTTGCACTATGCTTGCTTATAAGTTTAACCTTTCCCCATAGTCCCCAAATGAGTGTGACTACACTGAAGAGCAAGGTACATAGGACTTCTAGCAATGAACATTGGGGCAGCTGAAGTTTGCTAAGACTAAACTCTTGCGGGCATTCTGGAAACTGCTGGCTCAGGAAAAGTTTAGTTGAAGTGTAGACACTCACCTTAAACAGATTAAAGACGTCAGCATCACTTTGATACCATGGTGCTCCCATCCGAGTCTTTTTGTGGAGACTGGGCTGCTGGGGCAGACAAGGGTATGCCTCAAAGTCTTCCAAGTGATAAGGGAACCCTCGTCCTCCAACTGTAAAGCTGTCATCAAAGAGCTCCTTATACAGCTGCAATGGAAGAAGAGAGGTCTTCATAAGGAACTGGCCAACCAGCATGTGTATGGGTCAAATATTTAGGCTGTAGCCCTCTATAATTCTTTGTAAAGCTTTGCAGTCAAGGAAGTTGGTGCTGCCCAGCTTATACTAAAGAACGTGAATCCCAAGGAGTGAATGCAGGCGAGTAGCTTTTAGTCTACAAGACGTTCACTTGTGACAGTTCAAGCCTTTTAACTCTAGGATGCAAGATTAGGATAAAAATGCATGATTCAGTCTGAGCAAGGCATTGGCACATCTGACTCACACATTTAATGATGACCACTTTATGTATCTGTTAGTAGATGATGCAAGTGCTCTGTGCTAGAACAAGATTCCTGTAAAACGGAACACCAAATCACACTGTGAGTCCCTACCTACTGGTGCAGGAATTCCCCCTGATTTGGTGAGGCTTCTTTGTAACAAACAGTCTGGCCTGCTATAACTTCACTTACAACTTTGCATGAGGATATACATGTGTATTATCTCTGGTATACATTGTCGAATTCTGTTAGGATTTTCAATTCTTGCAGTATTTTTGTTCTAAGTCTTAAATTCATTCCCCTGAAATACCCAGCTGCTTTAGGGTAAGTTCCTTCAACTCTTCTAGATTCTCAGAATGCACCTGGATGCCAACAAAATCCTGACCACTTTTTACCGGCCACTGTCTGCACTGTGTGCTGGACCCTATCGACTTCTGAAGAGCTGCTCGGGTGCTCAGCCTGATCTGTCATACGGTTATAAATCAGCAGTGTTTGGGGCAGAGGAGTAGGAGGACCCTAGTGGGGAAAACTTCCATTGCAAAGGTTTAGCCTCACTGCCTGGTGGAAGATGGAAATGCGGAGAGACAGGTGGATGTGAGGAAAGCTGCTAAGCACTTTCCCTGCAAGCGGAAAGCACCAGCATCTCTTTGAAGCTGTTCTCCCTTGCCTATCCCTGAAGCACCATGCAGCATCCACCACTCTCCAGGCAGAGACCCACAGTGCAGAGCTGATGCACGAGGAACATGATCACCACATAACTGCTCAGAAGAGGCTGAGGAGGGGGAACACCAGGGCAGCCACCGAACACTGCAGCCATGTCCTGGCACGGACTATGGGCTTCCTCCTGCCAGCGCATGGAGACAGAAAGCAGGCAGACACTACGGGGGTGGTCACGGCAGGCTGCACTCACTGTTTTTGCTGTCAGGGTATCATTTTTCTTCAGGAGGACACTCTTGTCAACAGCTTGGACAGAGCACAAGGACCCTGGAGCAGCCTTGAGGTTCAGACTGACTTTCGATCCCGGGACTTCCTCCTTGTGTGAGAAGTCCAGCGCTACCTGCAAAAGCAGACAGGGTCAGGGGCTTAGTGGTAGAGAGTGGGACCCTGTGACTCTTAGGTGTCTAGGCAGCAGAGGAAAAGACAGATAATAAAGTAGGGAAAGGGGCTGAGATGCCAGCAAACCCTTCTAGAAATCCCTTGGGCAGGTTACATGGGCTGCAGTGTGTACAGCCCAGCCAGAATTCCCCTACCACTACACATCCACCACCTTCTGATCCAGAGCTACCAGAGGGAGCTAAGCAGGCAGGCTTCTCTTCTTGTTAGGGAGAACATCAGGGACAGTGTGTTCCCGAGTCAGTCACAGGGAATGGGGGGAGAAAACGCAGTTTGGGGGGGGTCTGGTTTACTCCTTGGGAAAGGCTTGCCAGTGCTGGGGAGGGTGGGACTAGGAAGTCAGGGAGGAAGGTTATTAATGTTTCCCAGCCAAAAATACTGGGCATCTGGTTTGGATGTGTATCCAGCTTACACTACTTGGCTGAGGATAAAACAGGACCAGGAACAACAGCAGGCCAGAGCACATCAATGATGCTGTCACACTTCTTGTGTTTCTACTCACCTGGTGTCTAAAGCACTCTTCCACTTGAAATTCTTCCACATCAGCCACCACCTCCCCATCCAAGAAGGCTGCATACACTAGAAGCTTGATGTCAGGCAGGAAGTCACTGCCAATAGTCAGAGTCAATGAGAAGGAGCCCTGCAGATCTGCACGAGATAGCAGGAAGGGAGAGAGGGAAAATATTCCATTAAATCTGCTCAATGGGGCAGGACACACAATAAGAATCAAAAGAGGGAATTTAATAACTTCTACCTGCAAATAAGAACATCTTACACAGCCACCATCACAGATTACCCATAAACCCAGGTTTAGATAAACAGGCAAGCTACACAAATTCTATATCTTCTCCAAAGGTACAAGCTAGCAGCAAAGTCATAAGGTTGGATAATAGACCAATTAGACAAGGCAAGAGAAGGACAATCACCTAGAAGGGCACTGAACTGATATGAGAGGAGATGGTGTTGGTCTGATGAGGTGGACCACCACTAAGAACTCAGTTCAATAGCTCCCACCTGTGGATAACAATAAAACCTGCAGAGATTGACACTGGAGAGTGGTCACAGTTTTCTGGGGTGTGTTATGAGACACTTCATGCATTTCTACTCACTCTCATGCTGGATAATTGGCACACGCTTCTCTCCACTGGAAAGGATCTTGCCTTTTGATATCACCTGAAAAGCAAAGAGAAGAGCCAGTCAAGGGCCTGAATTCTGACAGTATGAGGAGAGTGCAAGAAGAACAAGAGAAGCGAGAAGGACGTCGGACAGTTGTTGCCACAGAAGCTTCTCTGGCAGAACATGATCTAAGAGCTCTGTAGCAGAGATGGTGATAGTATAGGTGGAAGTGGACTTTCAAGTCCAACCACCTAACCAAGAGGTGTTGGTTAGGCAATGAGAATGACCGCTTGCAAAGCTGGAGGTACATCTGAAGCTAAGAACAGCTGCTCTTAAGCCCCGTTGATCTCTGATGTTCACATTACTAGGGTAGGGTACTGTTTGATCGTACGAATGAGCCCAGCTGAGTAACCAAGACACTCGTAACCTCTCAGCTAGGCTGTAGTCACTCTTGCTTTGGCCTCGCTTGAAAGTGGACTTCATCAAAACATGATTATATACCTCTGGAGCACATTGAGGGCTTGTGCAATTTCAAGCATTTTCCTTAAATATACAGGCCAGGGGAGGTCAGCTGCCCCAGAGATTGCCTCTTAGTTCACAGACAGATTGCCCCAGGTGGAAATCTAGGACATACCTGCTGGGCAGAAACCAGGCTAGCCCTGCACTGCCACCCATGTGAGCACAGAGAAATGTAGGGTGAATGGCAGGTATCTATCACGGGAGCTTAGGTCAAGGCACTCCTGACAAAGCAAAGCAAAACAAAGCAGCTGGGGGCTAGAAGCAGGTCCAGGAACTGGAGAACAGGAGGAGGTTTGGGCAGAACAGAACTCACAAACTGACTTACTGGCCTTGGAGTAGCTTACCTTCTCCCATGAGTATACATGTGCTGTGTGAAAAGGGTAAAATGCCAGTAAGCATAATCTTGCCCTGAGATTCAGCTGTCTTCTGTGCTCACCAAGTAATAGAAATCAATGTGGCCTGCTTCAGAGCTGACTTTATTCCAGTCAAGGATATAATCCACTTGCACTTCCTGCTCTTGATCACAGGGCATCACATCATCCCTGGCTTTGATCTCAAGGAAACTGTTGCTCTCAGAGTAGAAAGGTTTCAGCCAGTGGAAGTTATCCTCAACTCCTGCGTGACTTTCAGAAGAATCTTGCTCATTGTCATTTCCAAGGTTGTAGGTAGCCTTCAGAGCACAAAAACGTGAGTTGGAAAACATCAGGTAATGCAAGGGATCTTACGTACCAAGTCCTGCCCAACCAAAATTAGGGAACATCACCCTAAACAGACTGGGGTCTTGGGGAAAAGCATCTGGAACAGTAGTTCCGTTCTCTGAGAAATGGATGGCAATAGGAGATCGTACTGCTTGGGCACGGATCCCACATCAGCTGCAGGAATGTAGGTAGTGGGCAGGTGGGTGTACTGCCAGGCTGGTAACAACGAGCTCCAGGTGTAGGATCAGAAACTGTGAGAAGCCGCCAAGTGCTTCAAGGTGTGGTATTGAAAGGGAGGTCAAGACCAGCTATCTGCCAGGCTGAGCCTGGACAAGCTATGTGCTGCTGCAGGGCAAGGGTAGCCGCTAGAAGTGGAGTTAAACAGAGACAGGTGTCAACTGCCAGTTCTGTTGAGCCACCTCTAACATATCCCAGAGTGGAGAAAGGGGGGACTTCCTCCGAGGAAGTATTCAGATTAACAGATGTTTTTAGTGGAGTCAAAGGAAGGTGAGGGGGGATACAAAAGATTAGGATCGTGCTCTAGCTCAGGACAGCAGACCACCCTTGGTGACCTTTTGGCTGAACTGTTGCAGCACAGACTCCAACTTCCCTGAGGAGATGGCACTGGAGAGTAATTAAAGATGCTTGTGCAGATATAACCAAGTGAGATCAGGAGCCAGAGGACTGAACTCCAAAACCTCACATTTGTTCCACTTTTTATTTCTTTCCTCAGTCTACCTTCACTTTATCCTCCTTTTTCTGTGGCTGATGCTCACCTTCAGAGAAACCAGCGTGTTGTTCCAGCTGGTAGTATCCAGTGAGAAGTGAGCTTCTCCATTCTCATCTGTGAGGAATGACAGGCGTGTCTCCTCATCATTGATGTCAACTACTAGGTAGACGGTTTCATTTCTGAGGGGAGACTTGCCACTGTGGCAGAACAACTGCAGAGAAGGCGAGGAAGTTAATACCCTGTTGTGCCATACTCCAAGGCACTGCCAGTGCTTGGTGTTTCTATCACTGGGCTTCCTCAGCCCTTCTAGCTTTCAGACACATTGGAAGGATCCAAATAGAAGTGTGATAAATGCACAAAACCAACAATGTGCATCTGTTTAGGACTAGAAATACATGGTAGCGCAGCCAAATAAGACACCTATATTGGAAGAAAAAGGTGATTTCCTCTGATTCTGAGCTTTTTCTTGGACAATGCTGCAGGATCCTTGACGATCAGAAACAGCCTAATCTCCAGAAATTTGAGTGTTTCTAGCCCCAGTGGGACAGCTGTCCTAGCATCGCTCGGGGAACTTGAGACAGGAGTGACTGCCAGTGAACTGATACACAAGGCTTTAGTGATTTCTGCCAAGCTACCATGTGCATTTGTCCAAAGGGAATGTTATTTCCCTGATGACACCACCCCCATCCCATATGCCTTTTATTGCACAGACTATATTCAGCAGCTACTCCTGGGGAAGTCTCCAGAGACTGCAGCTGGCCAGAATTCCTGTCCAGGAATACACTCGGTTAGGGTGGGGAGAAGAAATTGCTTCTACAGGAGGCTTCACTCATAGCTGCTGGGTAACAGCAGAGCGGCACCTACTTCCCTCAGGATTGTTGCTTTCTGCCTACAGAAGATTCTATCTATGATGTATTCGCAGCAGAGAAGGGATCCATGGGTGTTACCTTCCCTGTGTATGGCAGTCCACGTTTGTAGAATGCATGGAGGTTGATAAACTCTATAGACTTCATTCTTGTCACAATAAGAATTTCAGCTGTATCCATAACCTTTGCTCCTGGGTGGAGAGATGAGAAATCTGTTAAACCCTAGCAGTGCTCTTAGGGAAACAGAAGACAAGAAGATGCTTCAACACTACCTACAATACCTACAACCTCTAGATTTAGGGGACAAAATATATTTTTTTTTTAATATATTGTAGAGGAATTAGAGGACAGTATGAAAAATTTATTTGTAAAAAGGTTGTGATGATTGTTAAAAACACAAGGTATGAAATATTAAGAAAAAAAAAGGGGAACTGTAGAGGAATGAAGCTGTGTTAATTAACATTGATAATGTACAGCTGTGGGTCAGATGGAGGAGCAGCAGTGTGGTTTGACCTCTGGAGGAAGGAGATACAGCACAGACAGTAGAATCTGACCAACGGTAAAGCCTTGTTGCAGCCGGCTAGTTTGTTTGTGCTGCAACAGGATATGACTCCCTCAACCTTTCTAGGCCCTCTGCTTTGTGACATGATGCATCATACCTTATAAGTAAACATTTCTCTCTACTGAAGAGACAGAGAAATTAGATGACTGTATAGTTATAGACAGCTACACTGTAGGTGTCTAAAAGTGGCCTGAAAGACGCCACCCAGACAGTTCAAACAACAGACACCTCTATTTGCCAGAGCTAGGTGCATATTAACACTGATACTGAAACCTACCTCCTTATAGCCAATATTGTGTCAGACTGAAAGGAAGCAGAATATCATTCCTCACAGCTGGAATGTGCATAAGCAGCCCTGCCTCAGGCTTAGGAAAAGAGAAGGCAGGAGTCTGCGGGTAGGGACTACCTGTCAGGATGGTGCACTACAATTAGCAAGGACTGCAAGGGCTTGTTGCAGACTTTTCCATGGCTAGCCAGGGCTTTGCAACTGGCTGAGAAACAACTTGGTGTCCAGGCAATCACTAAAAAGTTATATGTGTGCTAGTGGAGATGAGGGGCGGAGAGGATTAAGAAAATTTGGTAATAATAGATGGAAGAGGTACTAGAATAGACACTGCCATTGTGGCAGAAGTCTTGGGAACCCTCAAGTTACTTTTGAAAAAGGAATTTGACTGCCACAGAAAGGCCAAAGAAGTTGCCTCCAGGGAGGAGAACACTTCACATGTTTTGCAGTACCTGTTCCATCTTCCACTACTTCTCCTATCGCAATTATGTAGCTGTCAGTCTCACTTAATTCCAGAGTCTCTGTCTTTATGGTAAAAGTAGTGCAGCCATCCTTGTTTGTCTGCAGAAAGAGAGATGTGAACAGAGAGAAAGATAAACTGTTCCATAGATGCTGGGCAATCCTAAAGAAGTATTTCCAAATATCTGTGGAACAGATGGAATCTCAAAAAGCTGTAACTGCAGAAACCCATCATAGATTCCTTAGCCAGAGAAGAAAATCAACATGCTTGGATTAAACTGTCTCTGAAAAAGTGGCAGAAAAAAAAAAAAAGTGTTTCAGGTAAGCCCAGATCCTGCAGCTGAAAGAGCTTGAATGTCGTTACCTGAGCTAAAGGTAACCTCCTCCCTGAGACTATATGGTCGTGATGAATAAAGCCTGCCAGTGTGGCTTCTCAGTCATGGCCATCTCTGATGAGGCCGTGTTAAACAAGGGCATCCAGCCAGTTACAGACTGCAAGAGCTTCCCCGAGCATTAAGGCAGAGACAGGGTACAGCCAGCCTGCCAGAGAGGGGAGGTGGACCAAGTGTTTCTAGTTGTGCCTGTTAAGTTCTCCAGAGAACCTTGCAGGGTCTCTTACATGCCATGTGAGAGGGAGCTGGCGTTCAGCTGGTGTTTTGCACTGCTAAGACAGTGCAGCATTCCAGCTGGAGACACTTTGCTACTGGGTGCGTTTTAAAAGATGGAGAGATCCAGCTGGATTTTTATATTCTGGCTTGTTGCTGACTGGTCTGACATTTAGGAATATTTTCTTGTGACTTTCAGGCTGAAAGAGCTGCCTCTGAAAGCCATGGAAAAAAACAAGTGTGGAACTTAACCACAAATGTATAATGAATGCAAATGTGCAGAAAGCGTAACCAGCATTGGACATGATCTCAGACAGGACACTAGCAAGCTTAAGGTGATCCGTTAACTGGATACGGCAAGAAACAGGGCATTAAGCCACAGACAATTTGATACTCCGATAGCCTGTTTATTGGTGGGAGTGGTCACAGGACTGACTAGACCAGTGATCTGATACAATATGATACAGATCCTTGGGAAAGGATCTGTAATTAAATTACTTACACCGAGCTTACACCTTCTCCTGAAACCTTGAGTCAGATATGGGCAGCTAGAGCAGTAATTCAAGCAACAGAGTCACAGGAAGAGGAATCAATAGTCTGATGAGGTCTAGCAAGTGAGAAGACAGCAGACTAAACAGGTGAGTGTACATCAGAGGTGCATCAAGGCAGGTTAAGGGGACAGACATGCATTTTCAGCAGGCTATACTTTCTACTCTTCTATTTGTTCACCTACCCGGTTGTTTTGTTTCCTTATCTCCATATAATTTGTTAAATTGCCTTCCAAGATCTGGGATAATGTGATAAAAGTAATACTTGTTTTCCCTTGAATGGGCTTCCCATAGGTATACCTGTGTCAAAAGGGGAGAAACGTTCACCTGAAGACTGGCCACTTCAACAGAGATACAGATCCAGGCCACCCCCACCCTCACTGCAGGGAAGTGGAGCATGCAAGAGCTTTGTACCTTGTTTGCTCAGGAACTCCAGCTTGTCTCTTAAGCTCAGTTTGCATCCCTCTCCGCCCACTACACCCAGCATCCTAAGCATCCTTCAGCCTCACAATAAATGACCAAGTGCGAGAAGAAGCCCATTCCAGAGAGTGATCCGTCTCCCCCAGCCACAGGGCAGTGCACAAACATCATACTGGAAGGTCGCTTCTCAGCTGTGGACCATCTGAAGGTGATTGTGGAGTTGAAGGCCAAAGATCACAACAGTATCATATACTCACTTGCCACAGACCTTCAGCTGAAACTCCTTATCTGCTGTAGCAATAAATGGAGGGTGCTCAATCTTTATTTCAAATTTTTTCAACACTGCGTAGAAGAGAGGAAGATAAGGATGGAGGGAAAAAACACTGAGTATGGAGTCCAGATGGGGGGAAAGACAGTAACGACCCCAGTTATTCATCACCGTGCTGCAATGGGGATTACTCCCTTCAGCCACACCTCCCTCTATTTGCTGCTACAATTGCACGTAGGACTGTTTTCTACTTCAGCTCAGTCAAGCATAAACATTTTAAGTGACACAGGGTTTTGTCCTTACCCACGTCACTGCAACTGAATGGGACTAAGACGTGATGCTGCTTCCTCTTACAGCGGCAGACTGGAGCGAATAGTAAACCTAGCTTAGAAGAGGGCGGCAATGCGCAGCAGAAAGCGCTTGTCACAGGTCCCAGTCACAACTAGAATGAGCTGTCAGACCACAGCCTCTCCTTTGTACCCTGTGCAGCTGCAGAACCTCCAGCCCAGCATGAGATGTGCACACAGACCCACCAATCCCTGTCCCCAGACTGCTGTTGTCCCAGGGCAAAAAGTCTGATGAACGTGGCTGCATCGCCCTGCTCTCTTCTCCAGCTACCCACACTGATTTTCTCCCACCTCTGTTGTCCAAGTCTCACCGTATTCTTCAACACTGAAGGTTTTCTGAGCCATGTATGGTTGCACTGAGATGGCGTACTCCCCAAGGGGTGCTTCAGAGGCCAGGGGGAAGGACAGATCCACAATGCCATGTCTTGGCTTTACATTCAGCCACTCAGCAATACGGTTATATTCAGGATCCTATTTGAGGAAGGACATGCAGAGCCACCAAGTCACAGTGGGAACACGGGTACCTGGCAGGTCCAGACATACTCAGGCACAAGAAGGCACTACGAGGATGAGTAGTAGTAGAGAGGATGCCAGATCACCAGCACATATTCCTTCTCCTCCCTCCAGTATTGTTTTACTGAACTTTGGAATTGCAAAGGTTGCCAAGAACAGTAAAGCTACTGGGAAGTGGTAACATCATGGGAAGGAGATGCAGCTGTGCTGCATCTGCTGAGCACTTAGCCTTGTGCTCTGTGCAGACAAGGTGTTGGGCAAAGCTTCATTACTGTCCTGCCTCTGTCTCAGCTATGTGCATCACAGAGGTGCTGGTTTGAATGAAAAACCCAGGCTGACCAGGTAGAAAAGACTTCAGCTGAACCTGAGCCAGAACCAGAAGCTTATGAGGTTACATCTGTGGCACAACTCTGTCCAGGAATGAAAAGGCACAGTAGGAGACAGACATCTCCCTTTGATCAGTTCTTTGTCACTTACCTGCAGCCATATCTGGGAATACTGTAAAAACAAGAGGAAAAAAAAAGCTCAGTTTTGTACAGAGCAAAACAGCATTCATGTGAACCAGTATTAATAATGCTGCCTGATGTGAGCCCCTGACCAAAAATTTCTGCCCCACCCAGACCCCACGTTAGGTCTCCTCCTCCTTCTGTACTAGCTTACACTGCAACCAGTGGATGAGTGGGTTTTCCTCTCAAAGATCATTTGTTCTTATGGTTTAACAGGCATGAAGGGAGATGAGGCTCTTTCATGAGCTTCAGTGTATCTCATGCTGAGGCTCCTACTTCCAGGAACGCACAGGGTGATACTCACCTCATTTTCCATGACCTTAAGGTCCTCATTGAGGTTCACAATTCGAAATTTCACTGGAGAGACAAAGAAAAGGATAGTAAAGCAGTCTGCCTACAACATGTCCTTGCACAAATCTGCTTCTCCTTTTCTGTGCTCCAATATTCATGTCTCTTTGTTACCTCAAAGGTATTCAGGTCTCTCCCCAAACAGCCCTCCCCAATATCTCCCACCCCAGAGGATTTTGTCTGGGAGGTTTATATGCAGCTGTGGGCTTTAGAAACTTGCTGCCTCTACCTGGGAAGATTACAATGATCTGCTAAACAGTGGGGTTGGTCTGTCTGCAGTTTGTTCATGTTGTGAAGACTGTGGAGTACCTCTGTATTTCTACAGCTTGGAATGTCGCTCCAGGCTTTACTCAAATATTAACAACAGTCTCCGAAAAACAACAAGAGATTGTCCCATGTCCCAGAGAGTCTTGGCTTTCCTTTTAGGTCTCACTAGAGATACTTAACCAAAACAAGACCCAGGAGCAGCAGGCTGGACATTTGGTGCAGCACAACTCAGAGATGTCACATCTTGACTCACACTGTTCCTGGATGACAGACATCTAAACACAGATGTTCCTGGAAACATCTCATAATAGATCTGCTTTCTTCCATCTCCAACAAGCTTAACTTTTTGCACTTGGTGAAATCTTCCCCCCGGATGTGGCTCCTACCTTGACCCTTCCCTCCCCATTCCTTTATGCCACCTTCTTGCCTTACCTGTTTCTCCAGGTTTGTATAAGCCCTTGTCTGTCTGTATCAGAATTACATTCTTCTGGGGCATGACCAGAACCTTCTTGCAACCCTCAAAGAGCACATTGTCCCCACTGTGGATCAGGACATGCAAAAAAACCACCTCCTCTGGCTGTCAGGTTAAAAAAAAAAAAAAAAAAAAAAACAACAACAACAACAACAAAAAAAACCCCTGTCTGAAACTACAGGTAGCTCAAAGGAGAAACAGAGGCATCTCCTACCAAAACCTCTGACTTTCCACTACTCCCTTCCCCTCCTTTGATTTAGCTGTCTCCCTAGTTATAGTCTTCTTTGTGCTCCCCAGTTTCCTCCTTCTCTTTTCTTTGCCTCTCTTCTTGTCATGTTTGCCACTTTCCACATTTTTCTCCTCTTCACTATCTTTCCCATCCTGCATCTCCAACATTAACATGGCTCAGACACAAGAAAGGCTGAATCCCTCTAGTTTGTAAGAGGATAGGCAGCCAAGAGAGGTGTCTTACGTGTGATGTAGAATCATCTCTTTCCCTGGGAATGAACTCTGGCACCTAGGTTGATTGATAAAAGAAAATGGAAAACAAATTCATCAGAGACTTTACATCTTAACCCAGATACAAGACATCATCTCACTGTTAAAAAAATCCCTGAACTTCAGAGTCCAAATTCCACCATATGACTGTCTCTAACCAGCTTGTCATTATAGGGAAAAGTAGCCACTGCCTGACTTTTGTACATGAACCTAAGAGTGAACCAACCGACACGTCATTCTCCCACTTCACATAAATGTGAGATTTTTAGGAAACCAAGAAAAAACATAGGGAAGTGAGATCTGGAGCTGACCAAGACTGTAATGGGAGATGAGTTACCAGGCAAACCCAGGACATCTCAGTATCAGAAGGACCAAGACCACCAGCGGAAAGGCTCTTTTTGCCAACAGCAGATTTCCCTGGCTTTCCAAAGCCAGGACTTGTTCTCTCCTGAGGGCCGGCACCAAACAGTTAATAACTGTCTTTTTGATGCAGGAACCAGAAGTGACTTGTGTTGTGCTGAATCTGCAGGACAATGACAATCAGGGCCTAGGCACAGTGACTTTGTATGGTGCTGAGGAAGACAGAGGCAGTTTGTATACCCTCAGCACCAGACACATCTCCATGGCTCTCCAGAAATGTAACTGAAGGTCCTGTAGTCATGCCCCAGCCTCAGTGTGTCTAATTAAGCTAACTAGAGCAGCAAAGTTGCAGTGACAGGAATTCAAGCCGCCCAAGAAATGTCCAGACTGCCTAGGTGAAATTCAATTCATTGTGGGTCCAGTGCCACCACCATCCAACACAGCTAAATTAAAGCAAGCTCAATGCAATCAAAGTATGCAGGCTGCAGCTACGCTTTGCAATATAGATGCAGCTTTAGAACAGCATAGTCCTCTTGGAGCAGAGGGAAAGCCTTCTGAGGAAACGAGGATGAAAAGAATATATTCCCAATGCATTGACTTGCACTCTCATATACAAGCATTTTCAGGGACTAAACACTGATTAAACTGAAAGTCAATGTTTCCTAACAGGCCTCAAGTAGGATGAAATGAGCTGTTATGGATCAAAAGAACAGGGTTTTATCCACACAGGAAAGATTCCCCACTTTGCTAGGCTCCAGGACACCGCTGGTTTTTGCCTGGCACTGTTTTTTTGCAACCCACAGCAAGGCAAAGGACACTGCACCCAGAAAAGTACCGGACTCCTGTCTGAAGTGAAGGTGAAAGTATCTGCTGTCAAATCAGCAGCCACAGCTACACTCACCTGGAAGGTGATGCACTGAAAAGTGCCTGGCCTCTCCACATCGTGTTCCACCAGTGTGTGATTCTGAGTTGTCATCTGCAAGGTGACAGCCAGGTGGACATCCTCAGTTAGGGAGCTGAGGTGAATGCAGAGCTTCTCCTTTTGGGAATGGGGAATGACAGCAGGGAACACCACAATATAGTGACTAGAAGAGAGCAAGTGTTTGAAAACAATTCAGAGGCTGAGGTGGGCAAGCCAGAATCCATCTCTGCTGCTTTCATGAAGAGGCAGACCAAGGGTCAGAAGTGTCTGGAGGCCTGCAGTGGAGGAGCTATAGTGCAGCTCCCTTTCCATACCAAAAAGCAGCAACATGCCCAGTGTGGAACTAGAGAGCTCCTGATACCCGTCACCACCTCGCCACCAGCCAGGACACAACTGCCCATTGTGCAATACTCCAACTGCAAGTACACAGAGCAAGGCTGTGTAAGGAATGAAACAAAAGACTCAGTGGCTGAAGCGTAAGGCTTCAGTCCTCCCACCAGATTTCACCCCCATCAGCACAGGATGAACAGAGGCAAATCCTGTGGCTTCTGCAGCTTCATGGTGCATGCAGTGCAGTGCCTGGACAAGGAGATACCAGGGGCTTCACCTGCAGTGGTGCTGGACACCCAGTGCTACAACAGGACTCAGCAGGAGCTGCTTCTGCTCAGCCTCCTTAAGAACAAGGCCCCCACTGTTCAGCTCTGTGATGCTAAACAGTGCAGCACCAGCCTTCAACGACAGTCCTTTCCATCAAGCACCCCCAAAAGCAAAAGGAGATAAGCTCACGGTTCCAGGCTTGCTGCAGCTGCAACTGGGAATAGGGTCAGGGCTAAGAGGAGCACTGGTGCTCCCATTGCTTGGGCTGGGACAGGCAGCTCACAAGATCCACACAGGAGTACAGAATTGCCTGTAACGATGGGCTGGAGCAATCCTAAATACCCTCGTCAGATGCTCCTAAGTCCAAAGCAGGGGGGAGTCAATACATGGAGGTAGTATCTCTTCTAGGCTAATGACATCAGCTAATATTTACTTGCTTCCGCCAACAGCAGAGTAAAGGCCACACAGCACAGTTGTCCACCCACATCTACATTGAGATGGTATTCCAAGCCATAGGGTGCCAGAGCACTGTGGGGTGGAGACATGGTGTGGGTGACCTCTAACAGGCTAAAGGGGACTTGAGAGAAAAACTCATCTCAGCTGTGGCTGGTTTGGGTCCTGACTGTAGCATCCAATGACAGCCAAAGCTGCAAACCAGCTACTGTCCTCAGCTTGTAAAAGCAACTTCAGTACTCTCTCTGTGCATAGAATCAAAGAATCATTTAGGTTGGAAAAGACCTTTGAGATCATAAAGTCCAACTGTTAACTTGGGAGTGTCAAGTCCACCACTAAACCATGTCACCAAGCACCGCATCTATGCTTTTTTTTGTACCTCCAGGGATGGTGATTCCACCACCTCCCTGGGCAGCCTGTTCCAGCACTTGACCACCCTTTCAGTGAAGACATCTTTCCTAATATCCAGTCTAAACCTCCCCTGGCCCAGCTTGAGGCTCTTTCCTCTTGTCCTGTCACTTGTTAGGAGACATTAGTGATTAATTAGCATCATTAGTGATCTTCCCCTCATCCAGTATTTAATCAGAGCTTGGAGTAAAAACCTCTCAATTTACCTCCATTCCCAGTATCACTACCTTTGTCCACCCAACCATCCAGCTATGTCTGGTCCTCCTGGATATAGAACCTTCTCCAGAGCTGCTCCTGCCACCTACTGCCAGCTCCCCTGGTAGTTCCACTGTAAGGCCTTTACAAATAAAGCAACACATATTTTAGCAAATCTCTACTTTGCACACCCACCCCAAGCCAGGTGTTTGGTCTTCTGCCAGCTTTCTCCAGCCATAAGGTAGGTCTACACTGACACCATCACCCATGTCCTCCAGACTCTCCTCAGGCCCTGAAACCTTTTCCTTCCTTTTCCAGGGTGGCAGCAGTGAAGTGAACAGGGCTTGGGCTTATCTGCCCTGTAGTTAGGGCCTCTTTTGAAGGTGGGTGTCCTCACCCTGCCCTGGCCCCAGCTGTGTTTTTGCAGAGCATAACCAAAGGTTCATAATATAGAATGAATTTGCCATCCACCCACTCTTTGCTCCCAGCTGAAGCAATCCCCTGGATTTACTTTGGCACAGTCCCTGCATGTGTGCTTAGCATCCACTCTCTTAGTGCACAGTCTGATGTAAGAGGAACACACTAGCCTTTAACCTGGCGCTGGTATTGCAGATAATCTGCAAGTTTAAAGCACTGTATGTCACTGATCTGGGAGCAGATTTGATTCTCTGAAATCAAAAGGGGTTTGAGTTCAAGTTTAAACTAGCGGGACAAAAAACAATCTGAGTTCTGTCTGATTGCAGAAACACTCCCCGTGGCTCTGCATGTCTGAATGGTCATCAGTTTGGCTGCCCCTGAAGTTAAGTGGGGTAAGACAGCTGTGTGTGAAGCTCTGGGCTAGTCTGGTTGGAGGCTGCAGGGCAGGAGTGAAATTTCAGTAAGTAAATAGTATGTAAAAAGTTCTCCAGAAGAACCCTGAGGTGAAATCCACTCACATCGCAAAGAATGAATTTGTCCCAGGATGTTTCTACGTAAATCCTGATAAAAACACCTTTATAAAAATTGGGCCCTTGTACCAAATACAGTAAGTGAGCACTCCTGCTGCCATCAGCTGTGCTGCATAAGGCAGAGCAAGACACCTCATGGAGAAATCAAATCAACAAGCCTTACAAAGCCTCCAAGCAAGTACGTTCAGTGTGTAAGCAATAAACATTGTCTCCACCCCTTCCACCCGCCCACATCCCAGCCCTAGCCATGCTCAGCATGATTTCCACCTTCTTGGTTTGGAAGCCAAGAGAGAGAACGGTCACCCTGTCAGGGCAGGAGCTGCATAGTCCTTCAGCTCTGGATGAGGGGCAGAGGGAAGAAGGAAGACAGCAGAAGCAGGGGTGAAGCAGGGACAGAATTGAAGCTAAGCTCTCCGTGGAGGGATTCAGCCTGCAATCAGCTATGTGGAACATCGCTTTCCTGTGGGGCAGCATCCTTCTCCTGCCTAGCACAGCTGGAACACCTGCAACGCTGTAAGAACCTCAGCTACTTTACGTACATGCTCTGGTCTGTGGGGAATCCTGGGGGGTGGCGGTGTATGAGAAACAGGACAGGAGTCCTAAGACCAGGAATGTTTTTTCAGAACGGTGTAATTTCTCATATTCCTAAGGTTTCATCTGGTTCCCATGCACCCTCCTGACCACGCTACCCCTACTACTTGGCTCTCCCTTTAGTGCCTTTGATGTAGACCATGTGTTTCTGCAAGGACGCAGGCAGAGCAACTCTGCGAGCTTTCTGCACGTGATTAATTGTGACCTGCCAACATCTCACATCTCCTGCTGTGCAGCAGAATAAATTCCCTTTTGGGCTGTGCTTTTGTCCCTAGAGTGAGAGGTCACCACTGAAATCTTCAGCGGACAAAGCTGGGTGCCTTTACAAACCCAGCAAACATGAGCCCAAGGTATCTAATAGGGATGCTCTTTGTGAAGTGGTGTGTTTGCTCTGGCTTGGCTGGCTGCCTGCTCCCTCCATGCATTTCTCAGACCTCTGGCATGGACAATTCCCAGCGCCACTTCTCTTCATATACTTTATCACGAATGCAGCTCTTGTTCCAGCAGGTACTGCTGTGATATACTGGCTTGTGAACATGCTCTTGCTTTTTGAAGGCCTTTGCTTTTGCAGCCATGGCATAAGTGCAAGCAGAAACATGGCTGTGCTCGAACAGTAGTTGTTACAGTGGGAAGTATGTCGCTAGGCTGTAGCTGGGTTTCCTCCTGCCATGTGTAGTGTGGCGTGCACAAGTCTAGTTTAAAACTCTTTTCCAGCAGGGATACAGCCCCTTCCTCTAGGACATGTTCCATAGGCTGTCACAGCTCCCGCTCAAATGATGCTTTTCTGCTACCGGCTTCACACTGTTATTTTCATAACAAAGCTTTGCTTTGTGGAAATTCTGCTTGCTTCAATAGGCTGCCTGCTGTCTGGCCTATATACCAATATTTTTGTAGATTCATGAGAAAGTAATGCAGCTTGGCTCTTGGGATTCTTGAATGATAGCCTCAGAAATGCTGTCTCGTACTTTTATAGCTCAGAAGGCAAGGGTAAAGGATGAATTGTCAAAGGGGTGTAAGGCAATTTCTAGAGTAAAGGATCACTAGGAGGAAGGTAGGTACAGGAGCTTCAAGCAGTGAGTCTTTAGTGCTCAACCCATTCTTTGGCCCTGTGGCAGGGGCAGGTGCCGTGAGTCAGCTTAAGCAGGAAAATGTCATTAGCACCTGTTACCAGATCCCCTTACATTAGCAGCAGACAAGCTAGTCAAGGCAGCTTGGCAGCACTTTTGTGAAATCACTCAAGGCTCCTGGCCATCAGGACCTTGACTCCCTCTTGCCAGCGTGCTGAGCTCCAGCAAAGACCTGCCAGCAGGTCATGTCCCTGCCTCCTGCTGTTCTGATCTTTCCATTCCCTGCCCTCCTCCTGCTGCTGCAAAACATGCTGCTGGCTGAACCTGCCCAGAAGCAGTAAGCAGGAGTCAGCGATAAGGGTTTTCAGACCTGCTGGCATGTTGGCTTTTCTGTGTCCTAGTTGCTGCAGTGCAGTGTAAGATGAAAAAGAACGAAACAATAGGAATAGCTGCTTGCTGTTATCCATGGGCGCAGCTATGAGAGTAGCCACAGAAGTGTGAGATTTGGCATAAGACAGCACGGAGGACAGGAGTGTTGTGAGCTGAAGAGAAGGTGCTCATGAGACTGTGTCTGGGAGACGATGCTGGGACTCTGGGTCCCATAGACGTTGCATTTGTTCTGAGCCCAGAGGCAGCTGGTAGGACAGAAAGACACCAAGCAAACTGATGGTGACAGGCAGTGTGGTTCAAGGCTGAAGTCTCAGGAAACCTGCAATGTAGCCAAGCTCTGCTGCTGGTCCCATGCTGGGTGTCATGGGGAGGTCTCTTCACCTTATTTTGACTTCCAGTTTTGGAAGCAGTGACTGTATAATTTTACATGTGCATGCGGTGTGTAGTGCAGAGTCAGTGTTAAGGGCTGCACTAGCTATAGATGAGAAGAACGTTGTGATCTTGCCCCACTGACAACATGAAAGTGAAGAGACCAGAAGTCTTATTAGGAAGTACCCAAATCCTACAGTCAAAACCTGTCCTCTTAGAAAATCCATTTTACCTGACTTTTTTTTTTACCTTTTCTTTCTTTTTTAATAGAAATTATGCTGTGGCGATACCATCTCAGCTCTACTACCCCTTCTCAGAGACAGTGTGCCTTCAGCTCAGCAGAAAGCAAGCAGTCCCAATCCATGTGACAGTAACCTTGCAAAGTAGAGCTGGGAATGAGACTCTGATCACTCAGTCCATCTCTCAGCTCACCTTCTTTCATTGCACAAGCTTCCAGGTGAGGAAAATACTTTCAAGGTTTTTTTCAGTATTTTTTTGAGTAGGGTGGATAGTGCGTGAGTTCTGCTCTTGCTTGGGAGAAGGACAAAGAACTGTGTCTTCCCATGGGGACATCTTATTAGGGCACTGAATCTTCTGCTTCAGCCTGTATAGATCTGCCACTGCCCTTCCTGCTGTGTAGCCCCACTGACATTTTACTCTTCTAGAAAACATTCTTAAAACTACTGTGAGGTCTTTCAGGGCAAGAAGAACTGGAGCAATATAAAAACAGTACCATAATCATTATTCCAGAAGCCTGGGATCCATGAATGTGAACCATCCTGAATGATGGTTGCAACTATATCTGCAGGTCCCTCCTCCTGCTGGAAAACCCAGTGAAGTGGCTTTTATTGTTATCACGGTCCTGGAACCCAACTCAGAGTTTCAGAAGAAACAGAAAGTCCTAATCAAGCATACAGACAAGAAGACTTTTATCCAGACAGACAAGCCAGTGTACAAACCTGGACAGATCGGTATGGACAGAATGCCATGTCTTGTGAGAGAAAGAGCAGTTCTCAGGCCACAAAATATGGGGTAGCCTCTGGTACTTGGAGCAGGGCCTTCTCTGCAAGGGAGATGGGTCACAGGCTTCATCTCCCTTCTAGGCTTTGAGGGATTTGGGGATACCTCTCTCCTATGTAGGCATGGCACATGCTTTCTCCAGTACTAGCAGTACTCAGACAGCACGCCAGTGTGAACACAGCTTATGTGTTTTAGCTGATGTGTGAGAAAAGGTTCAGATACCACTGTATTGTATTCGTGATTGCTCCAGACAAAGCCATAATAGTTGGTCAGTGCCCTAAATCCCTCCATCTCCCCCAGACTTCCTCAGATGAGGATCACGGTCCCGCAGACCCCATCACTGCCCTAGCACAGCTCAGATCACCAGCTGTTTGCCCTGTGCTTCTCCACCGTTTCCGCTAGCATGACCTTCACTGCAAGCAAGACTGAGTGCCCCGCTGCAGGTCCAATGTCCAGAAAAATGCTGTTTCTCACCAGCACATCCAGCCTTCCCAGAAACTCCACACCGCCTCTCCTACCACTTGTTTTCTAGCAGGAGGCCAGCTCATAGCAAGGCTTTGACTGTAGGCCCGGGGGCGGATGGCTTTGGCTGCTGCCCTCACCCTCTCAGTGAAGCATGTGGGCACATCTTTCTTAGCCACCCGTTTTTATTATTATTAACAAACTTGATTTCATTTCAGCCTGTCCTGTTTTTCTTTTGCTTTATAGTCAAGTTGCGAATCGTAACCTTGGATCAGGCCTTTATTGCCAGCAATGAAACGGTGAGTCAAGAGAGAAGAAACCTTAAAAAGCTGAAAATGCTATGGGCTGCCTCCATGCCGTCTGGATCAGTGCTTGGCCCAGCTGGGTGATCCATCTGCAGACGGCCAGTCTCAGCATTGCTGGTGGTGCTTAAAAATAGCGTTGGGCACCACCTGCAATGCAGGAGCTGCTTGTGGTGTTGGGTCACGGGCAGTCCCTGGGAAATGTTTAGGGAAGACTCATGGATGGTTGGGGGAATAAAAAATTCCAGGGAAGTGGATGATAACGTCCCTGCAATCATCCCACCAGTAACTGTCACTTCCTCCCCACAGCACGGCCTGGTGGAACTGAAGGTAAAGCACCTACTTTATTGAAAGTGGTGACCTCCACTCGTCTTGGGGAAGACACAGGTTTGGAGATTATGGTGGGGAAATATGGATGCAGAAAGCCAGTTACCTCAGAATGAATGGGAGCCGTCCTTCACTTCTTGCCCTTTCTTCCTTTGGTACCCACACAGGTTTGGCGGTGCAATGTCATAATACCGATCATACAGGGCCAGTAAAAAACTTCCTAGACTTCTAGTCCCTCTAGCCTGTGAAATGGAGATTTCTGAAAATCCTGAATTTTCTTTAAAGAGACTTTTATATTTAACATGCAGAAAACAATAATTTGACCAGTTAGTGTTGTGGCTACACGGCTAGAGAAACTTCCTAAAGCAGCTTTCAGGATATTTTTTCTCAGAATTTGTTAGGTTAGATTCAATATTGGAGGTAAAATATGGACTGCAATCACCTGAGCTGAGGAAAGATGCCTGAAAGTGGTGCAGAGTCTGTAATAACCCACACAGAGGTCACAGTTCCAACTAGTGAGTGGCAGTACTGCATGCCATACCTACCAAGCAATCAATTGATAAACATAGTTTCTGAGACACCTATACAATGCTTTATGCCAGTTTATACAAACGTAACACCCTGATCCAGTTTCACTCTTCCAAACAACACTTCCCACTCATTCCATATGTTT
The DNA here is from genome assembly GCF_963210335.1 of Falco punctatus. Classification (NCBI taxonomy): domain Eukaryota; kingdom Metazoa; phylum Chordata; class Aves; order Falconiformes; family Falconidae; genus Falco; species Falco punctatus. The sequence continues at coordinate 8,821,336 of NC_137585.1, read as the reverse complement.
ATAAAGCACCCATCAACTGGTCGCTGAATCCTTGCTGGCTGGGCAGTGTGACCGTAGCCAGACTTGTGCACCTTGCCCTCCAGCAAGAACCAGCAGTGTGAGAACACTGTCAGTCAGTTCATGACTGACAGTCAACAAAGCCTCTAAACGCCCTTACACCCCAGGTCTTTACATCCTCCTTTCTCTCTGGGCCTCGTGGTCCCCTGCATGAAGTCCTGGACTCATTTCCCCAGACTTTCCTGGGGATTCAAGATATCAGGCTCCCCCATAATCACTCCCAGGTAGCTCATGCCTTAGGCAGCATGTGCTGTCAGCATTGACCCTCGCCACTGTGACCTGGGGGCTATGCCAGCTCAGATCACCCCAGGGGTCTCTATGAGGGACCATCTCTATCCCTTAGTGAGGCAGGCAGGCAATAAACCAGATGGTGGTGCCACCAGAGAGCAATAATATGCTAGATTGGCTTTGTCAATGACACAGGGAGAAAAGCCCTGTCCTCTTCACGCTCAGACTTACCTAAGCCCTGTAGCTGTGTCAAGACCAGGGCTCTCAGGACAAAAGGATGATTGCTCAGACCATGCTGTGGTAGCTTGGGCAGCCTGCAAAAGAGTTTCTTTTTGCACTGGCAAATAACTACTCTCTACTACTGCCTCTGCAGGACCCCAGAGGGAACCGAATTGCACAGTGGCTGAACGTTACACCTGTGGGAGGCATTGTGGATCTGTCCTTCCCTCTGGCTGCAGAAGCACCAGTTGGAGAGTACCTCATCAAAATGCCTGACCGCACACATGCCTTCAGGGTAGAGGAGTATGGTAAGAGTCTCAGGGAGCTGAAGGCAGCAGAGAAAGGTGTATTGCCTCCAGCCCCCCTCTCTCACACAGAGTTGAACGGGCCATGCAGCTGTGAACAGCTGTGCTAGTTGTGCTAGCACCTGAGATGTCCAGCTGCCTGCCAGTAGGCGTAATCGCTGACTTTCACTCAGGCCCACTGGCTTTCTCCTCCCCCATGTCCTGAGGCTGGGCAGAGGCACTGTCCCACAGCTGTGCCCTGGGGAGGAGACTAAGGCTGTCTATTCCCACCACAGTCTCCTGGCTGGGCTCTGGTGCATTACTGCAAGGCCCTGTGCTGGTGGTCAGGGAATGAAAGGAGGGATTTCTTTTCTGTGAAAAAACATTTGGGGAGGATTGGAACAAATGAACTCTCTCTGTTCTCACTGAATTATATCCCTTTTGCTTTCACACAGTGCTGCCCAAGTTCAGTGTCTCCATCCAGATGCCTCAGGTGGTCACTATCTTGGAGGAGAACTTCCGTCTCCACGTCTGTGGCATGTGAGCTGACTTATCATGGTGGAAGGTGCATTCTTACTGGTTTGGAAACTGCACTGCTGTCTGTAACTGAACTCAAACTGGTCTCTGCCAACCCTACCCTCACCCCAAATTCTGGCACTCTGGTATCCTTTGCTAAGGAATTCTCCTGGACTCTCACCTTTCTCCATATTCTCTTGCCCTACTTCTTTCTCTGTTTGGAAATGTGGTAGTGAAGCCCCTCAGTGGGGCATGTGCCCTACAGTACGGTACCTCTGCTGCATTGATTAGTGCCAGTGTGGAAGGAATAATGACTCAACTTGTGGTCACCACAATGACCCCTAGCACTGCCTGGTGGGACTAGCATTGATTCGGACAGAACTGACCCACCACAGCCTTCTGTCTCAATCTGATGAAGTAATTTTAACTTCCTGGTCTCTACTGAGCTCATGAACAGTGAAGATACTGCAGGCTGCTAGATTGCATAGCTGCAAACCACAGGCTAAAGCTGATATTATTCACACATCAGCCAGTGTTTCTTTATGTGAATGTAAGTCATCTCTGTCGTATTTGCCAGGTACACCTATGGGAAACCAGTCCAAGGTAGTGTGAAGGCTGTGGTGTGCCGTAAGCATCTCCACTATAATCGGAAGTCTTCCAAAGCCAAGCGCAGTATTTGTAAGGATTACACTGGCGAGGTAAGCACATGGGACATGCATTCCTCTTGCAAAAAACAGGAACAGGGGCAAAGAGAGGGAAGAATACTGAAGGAAGAAGTGGGACAGGCATCAGTTATTGAAGCAGCATACTCTTTGCTTGGGGTTGAATGACTGATATGTCCTTAAATCCCCAGTGTAGCAGCCTTAGCCCCTGTCACTGATTTCTCTGACTGCACTTAGATGCACTCAAAGGAAGAAGCATCTGTAGGCAAGTTAGCTATTGCAGATTTGCCTACAAAACAGATATTGCAACATGGCAATAAAAGATACAAACACTGGCCACATTAATTCACTTCCACTGGATGCTTTTTAGCACCGCCTTTTAGTCTGATGTAAACACTTGTGTATTGTTTCCCAGAAACAGCTGTTTTGGAAATACAGAAATTGCCTCTAGCATCTAAGCAAGCAATTGTAGTTCAGCACAGACTTTACTTTTTCATCTCTAGGGTTGAATGAATGTATATCTATTTGTTTATATATTTTTAAGTAACCCAGCACATATCTTAAAGGTAAATTCTTGCCTAGCAGAAGAAATCATGTTGTTAGGGAGAAATGTCAATTCATGTTTGCTGCTGGCGAGTGGGTGAATGTGTAAAGATGAGACACATGTGAAACAGCATCTCCTATTAAGGACTGCTTCACAGAAAGTTAGTACATTTCATGCCAGTATGAGAGTTGCTCCTTTAACTCAAGTGTCTTAGTCGCGTACTTTTAGACTTCAGGGCCTTGGGTTTGATCTGCACTGCAGAAGAGATTAGTGGGTTCATGATTGGTTAACAGATACAATTTCACATCCCCAGACAAACGAGGATGGCTGCTTTGCCACTGAGGTGAATATTAAGAATTACCACCAGAAGCGTGGTGACAGCTATGATTTCAACCTGGAAGCTGTGGCTTTTCTGAAAGAAAGTGGAACAGGTAGCAAAAACTGATTCTACACTTCATGGAAAATCTTTTATTTTACACATGCTTGTCTTTGGGGTTTTGAGTTTTCATCTGCAAGAATCCTTGTGGATCCTTGTGTCTTCCCATCAAATCACTGGAGCTTTCTGCACTGGCTCCCATGGGGTCAAATGTTCAGAGGGTTGTGTCTTCCCTGGGAGCACAATGACAGCATGGATGTTCTCGTGTACCATATAGGACATGTGAGTTCTCCCAGTTGCAGGACGAGCTTCACCGGTATGCTTGCTCCTCCACAAGCTGTTGCAGCCAGTCAAGTTTGACAGTCACCTTGATTTGGCAAAGATGGGCAACAGCTGTTTTTTCTCATCTTCTAGACACAGTAGAGATGTGCACAGAGGTGAGCCAGGTTCTTCTGTTCTTAAACCATACTTTAGGAAAGTCCATTGGAATGAGGAGACACTCAGAGCAACCAGTGATAACCAAGGTACTGACTGTGTACTGTCAGTAGCTCCTCATCAGATTTATCACGACATCCCAGATAGGGAGATGAGGCTACTTGTCCAGGGCTACTGTTAAATATCCCATCCTGTAAGGCTTCCTCTCTTACAGAATTTTACAAACCCTTCCTTACAAGAAAAAGGTTTGCAGCCCTTTGCTGAAAGCAGTGACACACATTCACTTAGTAAAAAACGGCAGTGATTTCAGATGGGCGCATGACAAGACAGCAGACTGCAAACTAATGTGGTGAAGGCAAGGAAGAATGTTGCCTTCTAGTGACTCTGCTGTGAGAATGACAGGAGAATGGAAGTGGACAATTATGAGTAGGACTATCTTAAAGTCAGAAAGAGCATTTGATAACTGTCAGAGACCTCCTGGTAGACTGCTGTCATTCTAGCAGGTCAGAATGTAGGAAGCACTATTGCCATGTGTGTGTTGTGTTAAACGACTCCTGAAATTACATGGAGAACCTGCAATCCCCTATGAATGACAGTCAATGGACTATCGATGAGTTGATGGACCTCAGTGCAGCCAATCTTGCCGCCTTTGCTCAGATGCACGATACTCACCTACGTGCACCTCCTGTCTTTCCTAGGGGTGGAGTTCAACACCACTGAAAACTGCAAGGTCACTTTTGATATCACAACTCTCCAGTTCTGGGGGACAAGCTACTACTATCAGCAAGGAGCTCCCTACTATGGCAATGTAAGTAAACAGGGCAGAAACATGGAAAGCCCAGCAGCTGGGCCTAAGGGAATGGTGGGCACAGAAGTACTGAGGGGTCCCCTTGCTATGAGCTGCCCAAGGCTGCTAGCACAGTCCTCTGTCCCAGTCTCTCCTTTGACATCTTTACCAAGAGGTAATCCAAAAGTGTGACCATAGGTTAGGCACATGGCTTTGCCAGATGAGATGGCTGCTGCATCAGTTGGGGGTGGGGTGGGGTTGGAGGAGTTAGAGTTTACGCTGAGAGTCCCTTTGCAGGAAGGGGAGGTGGGATTCCTACCAGAAGGTAGATTTTCGATCCTGAGGCCTCTAATTCTCTGACTGTTCTCTGCACCATTACAGCTGGAACTCAAAAGTGCCAATGGGACACACCTGAAGAACAAGGAGGTGATTCTTACAGTGTCCTATGGCAGCAGGAAGCAGACCAAGAGCTACTTCACGGATGATGCTGGGATGGCCTCTTTCACTTTAGAGACATCAGCATGGGACAACAGCAGCAAAGTTCTACTACAGGTTAAGCCAAATAATGACATTGGATTTGGCTAGAGCCAAGCAATGCATCCCTTAGACCTATAGTTTATGTCATTGTCTCAGTATAGCCAGGGAGATGGAGGCACGGACCAGTGAAATGACAGATTTGGGCAAAAGGAACAACCTATAGCACAGTCAGCATTCTGGCCGCTAGTACCATGCAGAGTCCCTGAGCAGTCAGGAGACATGGTGAGAGCTGGGGCAACGGACAGAGGCCCCATGAGCTTGTGAATGAGGTCTACCTACATAGCACCTCTGTCTGAGGTGGAAATGGCTTTGTGGGGCTGGAGAGGGACAGAGAGTGAAGGAAGAACTCCCACATGGTATGGAACAGGAAGATAGGAAAGAAGCTAGGGAAGAAGCATCTGAAAATACATGTGGAGAAGAAAACAACAGTGACAAAACAAAAGTGACCAGTTTGCATTATGTTTCCTCATAGCATAAGAGTTAGGAGAAACCTGTGATCGAAGAGGCAGAAAACTTAGGATAGAAAGAAGGAAGGCTAGTAAGGAAGCAGTTGCTGCAAGGCAGTCTGGAGCAGAGAAGGTAACCAGGATGTAAGAAGCTAAATAAGGACACCACCAACAGCGAATTGACAGAGAAAAGTTTGTATTGCTTTCCCATGAGGCTCTCTTTTCTGGTTGTAGTGGTAAGTTCTAATACATGTCCTATCTAAATTTCAAAGTCAAGGCACTTTGAGGCAAACCCTGTCTCTTTGTCAGAGTGCATAGAGTATCTTAGATGATGGACCTTGCTGGAAGTCCACAAGAGGGTAATATCATAGTCTGCGTGCAGATAGGTCACAGGTCAAAGATGAGCAAGGCCATTGTGATCTTCAGTTGTCCCCTGCCACCTCTATCCTATGAATGAGGGAAAGTGCTAAAAGAAATACAGTGTGCAGGTAGAACAACACTGCACAGTGAAATACATTGTCGGGGCAGATCCACACTGATACTTTCCCCCATGTACCAGACAGAATCAAAGCGTTCAGTACGGTGATCCAGCGACTAATAAGCCACTGTACACAGTCTAACAGTCCGGCTTGCTTGCAGGGTAGCAGCAGCATTGCAGAAGTTCGGGCTCCAGCCCAAGCCCTAGTACTATACAGCTTCCTGCCTCCTGTTTAGGTGCTAGTTATCCCAGAGTGCTGGAGTGGGCAATGCCAGGCTCCACAGAAAGGTGCTGGCTGAGCTTGGCTTAAGTGGAAATAGACACCTTACCCTGGGAGAGTTCAGAGCCCACTGTCCGGTTGAGTCTTGGTTTTGGTGTGGGGAGAGCTGTAAGAAATCTTCAGACACTGAGCCACCTTTTCTGTGCCACAGGCAAAGACCCAGCCGGAGGACTTAAGAGGTCAAAATGTGAGGGTGTCTTACGGCACTGCATCCCTCGTACTGAGGGCCTTCTACTCTTCCAGCCACAGCTCTGTGAGGATCCAGCCAGGCCAGGCAACACTGCCCTGTGGGGACATGCAGCAGGTCACTGTGCACTATCACATCCTAGCCACCGAGCTGGGGGATGGGGCTGCCAGAGCAGACTTCTACCACCTGGTGAGTGCAGGGCAGCGCAGGCAACAAGGTCAGCTTTGCCACGGGTCTGTGTCAGCACAGGGCTCTTTGCTGGCCCAGAGACATGGAGCAGAGACACTATCAACCCTTTGCTCTGTTCACTACCCTTTAGGTTTTGGCCAGAGGATCCCTTGTGCATCATGGCCAGACAACAGTACTTCTTGACCCACCATTAGGTAAGAGCATCTAAATACCAGGAACAGATTAAGGACCCAACAGGAAAGCCCTTCCAGCCTAAATGGGGAAGGAGAAAAAAAGAGATCTGAGACCAAGAGGAAACAACAGAGCTGGCACCAAAAAACAGGAAATGGCACATACGCTCCCTCTCTTCTGTCTTTTAATTTCCCTAATTTATTTTTTTTTCTGGTCAAATTATGAAATTGTCAGACTTTATCTGCCAAGCAGGAATTACCAGAGACATCCAAGAAAACTCACAGAATCCTTTTGCTGGACTCAGGTGGAAAGTAATTTCTCTTCCAATTGCTCACTGTTGCCAGGATCACTCATGATGTAAGGTCATCGCTACAAAACGGCACTAACCTACATCCTGGTCTAGCTGTGGCCTCCCCAGAAGCAAGATAGAGTAATTTTTATCCAAGTAACTGTACAGAAGTATTATAGAGGATGAACGTGTTGTTGCTGTAAACCTTGGAGACAGACATCCTTGCCTCTTCCTACACCTTTTCTATTTGTCCTTCTTCCTTCAGGTCAATATCGTGGGACTTTCAATGTCGCTCTGCCCGTTGACCTCATTTCACCCATGGCTACCCTCTTTGTTTACACTGCCTTCCCTGAGGGACAAGTGGCAGCTGACACCTTCAGTCTCAAAATCTCCAAGTGCTTCAGGAACCATGTAAGTAGTGCACAAAATGTAAGGGGACAGGTAGGCTGGAGGGTAGCTAATTAACTGCAGATTGGCAATAGATATCCAGCAGAATCCAAAAGCCACAGTCTCCCCTTTCCTTCCTCTGTCAATGTCTTCAGTCCCTTTTTCTTCTGTTGTTTCAGGTGAAGCTTGGCTTCTCAGACACAGTGGCTCTCCCAGGATCAGCTGTCCGACTCCACCTGCAAGCTGCACCAGGTTCTCTATGTAGCGTCCGTGCTGTAGACCAGAGCATCCTTCTCCTGAGGCCAGAGGCTGAGCTATCCAGGGACAGTGTGAGTCACTTTAGTGCTGAGCCTTGCTAATATTGGAGCGATGCCTTTTGAGTATCGGGTTGCAGTCACCAATTAATAAGGCACAGCAGGTATACGAGCAAGTACTTGAATGGGGACAGGATATGGCTTACAAGAAAAAAAATGAAGGCTGACATCAAACACCTGCCAAATTATCCAGTCTCTATGGAGGAATCTAATAGAATAACCCACTGGCATCCCTGAGTATACTCCCAAAGTCACATCTTTGCTAAACTTAGAGTGCTTTGCCACAGTGGCAACCAGATGGCAAGAGAATTCCATCTCCCGAACCAATTAATGACAATACACTGAGAAAAAGAATTATGTTAAAAAAAAAAAAAAAAGAGACCCAATGTGTGATAGGCTCCATGTCTTTGTTCCAGCTCACATTAACCAGACAGTCCTTCCATTCACAGACTGGACTGTAAGTGGTGCCTTGGCAGTGGAAGGGTCCCATTTCTCCTCTAGACCTGAGATGCATTGTGTCTAAGGACCCTTGAATTGCCTCTTAGCATTGTCTTGGTGGATCCAGGATGTGCCTTCAGTCAGACAAGAAGCTATCTAATGACTTACTGGGAAGGTGTTCCCACTGTATGCATTGAGCTCACAGGTACAATCTATGAGCTAGAAGTGGCCACAGCTATGCAGCCATACCCCGGAGGGATTCATGTTCCTCTGTGGTGCTGTGCATGTAAAATTTGTGGACGCTTTCCATGTAGCTCAAGAAGCTTTGGGGCTGGGCTTTCGTGGCAGGCAGGATCTGAGCTCTGCGTCTGCAGTCACAGAAAATCTCTGGATAGAAATGAAGAACTTTCTGCCTCTCACACTGACCTGTGCTGGTGTTGTTCTCTGTCTACAGGTGCACAACATGTTCAGCTATTCTCAGGAGCACCCCAGCACCCTCACAGACCCTTACAGTGACTACTGTACTACCTACCAGAGCCCGGGAGTCACCAGTTCCCCTCAGACCACCCTTCCACCAGGAACAATGTCACCACTTACGTACAACAGATACTCTTATGCGGTGTCCCAACCAGATATTTATGAACTTCTGAAGGTAAATCTAATTTCCAGAAAACCTGAAATGTCAGAGGTGGGCCCTTTTGTACCCCAGGTCCACACTGGGTAGCTTCACAGATTGTCTTTCCTGTAAACACTGGCAACTTCAGGTTCTGGATCCATCAGGCTTCTGAACTAAGAGGTCTCTGGCCCTCCATGCTCCCAGCTTGGTAAATTCCCATTGATTGGGCAGATCCCTAGAAGTCAGCTCCCCATTTATGCCAAGCTTGAGACCCTCAGACTTTCTATGGGTTGGAAGGAAAGGGGAGCATCAACCTGAGTCACAGAAAGTTGGAGGTTGAAAAAGAAAAGCACTTGAGAGAGAAGGGGGACTAGGGAAAGGAGGGAAAGAATAGTAGAAAGAAATAGCAGGTGAAAGAGGAGAACAAGTCTTTTAGGGTGGGCAGCAAACTGTGATGTCAAAATGATGACTTTGTGGGCATGCACATGTGAGTGGTCACCCCCGCAATGCTGCCTGGAGAGAGCTTTCTTTGGTGTGAGGATCCATTAGCAGGATTTGGGAGCAGGGCAGATCTGCATTCTCTCCCTGTATAAATTTGCAGGTCAGGCTGTGGTGCAACAGAACAGGGTGGCTGATATGCTGGGAGGCAAGGGCAGAGACAGACCCTCAGACACACCACCGCCTCCACTGAAATGTACCTTCTTTTCTTCCCCTTCTTTCCTCCAGAATTCAGGTCTAACATTTTTAACCAACCTTCAAATCAAGTCCCCAGTTGAGTGCCGCACCCAGACCACTTTCTACTACGACTACATGTGTACATCTCGATTTATCCTGTTTCTTTGGAAATTACGGGTAACATACAGGTTGCACAAGGGCAGCTGAACGTGCAGTGTGCTGAGGAACTGCGGATGGCTTCCACAGATGAGTGGGAGGTTGCACAGGAGATGTACACCACAGGAAAAGGGGAAGGGTCCAGAAATACATGTGTGTCTAGTACACTGGAGGGGCAGAGGGGTGGCTGCATAGGAAGAACCTGCTTGGAAGCTTCTGCTGGCAGGCAGGAAGATAACATGGTCAAGGGGGGGAAAGAAGCAGCTGTCCCAGGAGGGAACATCTGTTTGTAAGACTAGGAAAGGTCTTGCTGGAAACCAGAGAACGAGGCAAGATTGGCACTGGGCAGAATCTAGGTCCTTCTTCAGGGGCTGAGGGCAAAAGTGTGAGCAGGTAGAGCTCCTCAAGGGGGAGCACACATAATGAAATCCAGATGGTCTCCTGGGCTGTCTTATGGAAGACAAGTAGGTTGAGAGCATCTTGGAGAGGACAAGGAGGATTGGTGTGGAAGTGGGAGGGATGGAGAGCTGAACTTTTCCTAGCTAAACTCTACCCCGATTTCACAGTTGCTCTGCTTTTGAACGAATGTTTGTATTCCTAGTAGCTTACAGCGAGCTGGCAGACTTGGATAACTTGGACAACTTAGACCCAGAACCAGATGGTGCTGTTGTGCATGCTGAGTCAGAGCACGTTGAGTTGGGTAGCGAGGCACGGGCAGCCCGTACCTGGTTTCCAGAGACATTCATCTGGACTCTGGTTCCCATCAAGTGAGTAATTATGGGCTGTGGCCCCATATGGACCCAGACCTCCTACGCAGAGAGGGAATAGGCAGGTACAGAGCCAGGGCATTAATGGCTTCTGTGCCAACAAAGAAAAGAGAGGTGTGAAGAAGTGTATAAGGACAACAGAGGTTTGGTTCAGTTCCTGGCTCTGCTTGAGATTTTCCAAATGATCCTGGGGAACATAAAATCACAGACTCTATAGGATGGAGAAGACCTCCAAAGATCTGTAGCTCAACATCCTGCACAAGTCAGGTCCAGTTAGATCAGGTTGTAGTCAAGTTCTCTGTACCTCCAAGGATGGAAATTCCACAGATTATCTGGGCACCTGTTCCAGTGTTTGACCATCTTCATGGTATTTTTTTTTATCCCAAGTCAGAATTTCTCATGCTCCAACTTGCATCTGTTACCTTTCATCCTATCAATATGCACCTCAGAACAGACTGGTTTCATTGTCTCTACACCCTCCCAATAGTTAGTTTTAGAAAGCTGAAAGATCTCTCCCTATCTTTTCCCTCTCGTGTGAGAATCCCAGTTCTTTCAGCCATCCTTTGTATATCAAATGCCCCAGCCCTCTGACCATCTTGGTAGCCCTCCAATGGATGCATTCAAGTATGTCAGTGTCTTTCTTATACTGAAAAGCAAAAATGGGACACAGTACTCCAGATGTGGTCCCAAATTCAGGGGGAAAAAAAACTTTTCTCAACCCAGTGACTGCAGTTGCCTTAATACAGTCCAGAAGTCGATGGCCTTCATTGCTGTAAGGGCACATAAGATGTCTCATGCTCATTTTTTTATCTACTAGGAACCCCACCTCTTTTTCTGCCAAAGTTGCTTACTAGCCAGTCGCTGCCTAGCCTGTACTGTTGCATGGTATTATTCCATCCCAGATACAGAATTCACCCATGTCAAGCCCATTTTTTCAGCTTGTCATGGTTCCTCTCAATAGCAGCCTTTCCCTCCAGCATATCAGGAACCCCTCCCCAGTAGGATATAGTCTGCTAATACATGGCAAGATTCATCTGCTAATCTTGCTGAAGATGTCCCCTCTCTTATTATCCAGGTTGTTAATAAAGCCATTAAGCAGAATTAATATCATTAAGTATCAGTGGCTGAGGGATGCCACAGGTAAACAGACACCAGTTGGACCTTGTGTCACCAACAATCAATCATCCTTTGCCCGCAATGGTCCAGCAAATTTTCTGTTCACCTTATCATCTATTTGTCCAGTCCACACTAACGTGGCTACAAGGATACTATGGAAGACTGTGTCAAAGGCCTCGCTAAAGTCAGGTTATGCAGTATCTACTGTTCTCCCCTTATTCATACATCTCAGCTTTCTTAATTCTCCCATGTGTCAATGTTCTTAATCCGTAAAATAGGATCTCTGCCTCGCCATCTCATATGGCTGGATTAGGCCCATTTCAGGGCAGGTACCATATTCCATTTTGTGTATGCAGATCTGTAAGTGACACTTTTAACGATGACTGCCAAGCTGTGGTTGGGATTTGGGGTGATAGTGTGGTGAAGTGTCACGTGGTACTCCCTGGCACAGGCTGGGTGTATAATATGGACCTCTGGGAGCCCTGTGTACCCACACAAAACAAGAATTTGAGGTGGAACACTGTCTAGAAGCAAATTTTTGTTTGTATTTGCCTTTCTGTCCTTCCTTGCCTACCTATTTGCTATCTTTCCCATACCTCTGTGTTACTTCCTTGAAATACTCACACCTTCACATGCACTTCCAGTTCATAGTACTTCTCCATTTGTCTTCCCAAGAGAAATCTTTACAGGGATAGGGGCAACCCCTTCCACCCTGTTTTCTCCTCAGTGATTCAGGGGCTGCTGAGCTAGCTGTCACAGTACCCGACAGTATCACAGACTGGAGAGCCATGACCTTCTGCACTTCAGAGAGCCATGGGTTGGGAATCTCAGACACCACGAGCCTGCAGAGCTTCAAGCCCTTCTTTGTGGAGCCTACCTTGCCCTACTCTGTCTTCAGGGGAGAGTCATTTCCCCTGAAAGTCAAAGTCTTCAGCTACCTGAAGCAGTGCATGGTGGTGAGTGGCTCCCTCCAGGATGGTTTTTGGGCAAGGGGATGTGTGGAAACGGTACTTCACTGATAGAGACCCAGACAAGGGGTTGCCTCCTCAGGCACTGGGCAAAAGACATCAGGAAGCTCCTCACAAACTCCATGCAGAGCCATCTCTGTCAAGCTTAACCCCCACCCCCTGATAAGTTCAACCCTGCAGGACTGCAATGTCCACGGGCTGTTGGTGTCCCATAGATATTGCAACAGGGCTATCACCATACTCATCCTGGGCTTGACTGATATTTGGAGCAAGGAGCTAAAAGGGAAAACACAGCAGCAACTCTGTAACCCAAACTCTCTTTTGTTTCACCTCTAGCTCCAGCTTAGCCTAATGGACTCCAGGGATTATGAATTTGTGCACGCAAATGTCAGGTTCACTACGTGTCTGTGTCCCGATTCAGCAAAAACATTTTTCTGGGATGTGAAGGCTACAAAATTAGGTAAGAGGACGAGGGAGGGGCAGGAGCGGGAGGCACTGGCAGAGCTGCTTGAGGAAACCAGTGTTGGACTGGAAGGGAGAGTGGCCTACTATGTGAAGCATGAGTGAGCAGCCTTAGGCTGAGCAAATTAAAACATAGGTATGGATGTGCCGAACAGCCTCTCGATGTTTTGTTCTTTAGGGAAGGTGAATTTCACTGTCACTGCTGAGGCGATGGATCAGGAAGATGTTTGCACTGAGAGTACAGCTGTTGTGCCAGAGTCTGGAGGGAAGGACACAGTGGTTAAACACCTGCTGGTGAAGGTCAGAGTATGCTTCAGGGTCCTGGGAAGGCTGGAAACAGCTCAGGGTCGAAACAGCCCAGCGGGTGTCTCTGGCAAGGGAGAACCAGCAGGGCAGACAGGCGTGTTTCCCAGGGAGGTTGGTCAAGGAGTGATTCCAAGAGTAGGCTGCACTGGGGGCATGTAGTAGCTCAGAAACCTGCTTCCCAGTGAAAATTCTCTGTCAGCACACATATCCCCGCTCTCTCTGTGAGGTGCTTTGCATGGCCCATGAGGATGCAAAAGGTGGTTGCAGGAAGGTGGGGTGCTGCACAACTGCTGTCTCGTTTTACTGCTCTACCTTCTGAGCTGACCAGCCTTTTCCCCACCAGGCAGAGGGGCTGCTGGAGGAAAAGACACACACTTCAGTCCTGTGCCCTAAAGGTAGGTGCAGGTACCCCAGAGACAGGGACTGTCTTACCACTGGGACTGTACATGCACACAGGGCAAGGAGACCAAGCAGAAGCAGTGTGGTGTGTGAACAACTCTAGGACTATCTGGAGGTGAGGGGCACGTCAGGGATTTTGGAGCTTTTATGGGAAGGCAAAGCCATTCAGCTCTACCCAGTACTACCAGTTCCTGGCAGCACCAAACCACTGCCTCACTCATCAGTGAGTGGCCTGATCTGCGGGTCAGGCTCTCTTTTGAATGCTGGTTTCACCAACTGATGAGGTGATCCCAGCCTGATTTACACCATCTCCTGGGAATGCCTGTGGCTCTGCCATCTCCCTCCTGCCTGTTGTTGTTCTGATGCTTCTGCCATTTGCAGGAACTTCCACTTCAGAGACAATCACTTTCGCTATGCCAGAGAATGTGGTCCTTGGGTCGGAGAGAGCCCACATCTCTTTCTTAGGTGAGATTTAAGGGGCTCTTGGAAAGTAAGATTTTTTTCCCTGCAGGAGTCTTTCCTTCTGATGCCACCATGTCTGCTTTAGCAAACGGAGTAACAAAAGGGAATGTGTACAGGGAAGTGTGCTACTGGGCCTTTACATCTTCCAGAGAAACATCCCATCTCTCTTACACAAGTGACACTGGGCCAGGTGGATGTATAATTTCACCCAACCAGGGGAAAGATGGGCAAGTACCATATCACTGTTCCTACAGGGCTCTATAGATATTAGTCACCCTAGTGTGAGCAGAGGTGAACTGAGACCAGTCTTAGCAGGTTATCTGGAGAATCAGTGAGACCAGAAATTTTTTGCATGCAAGAATATGTAAAGCTTCCAAAGCTGTTGTTCTGTACTACAGGTGACATTCTGGGGACAGCACTGGACAATATAGATGAGCTCCTCCAGATGTCCAGTGGCTGTGGTGAGCAGAACATGGTTCATTTTGCCCCCAATGTCTTTATCACACGATACCTTGAAGAAACAGGACAACTGACTCCAGAAATCAAACAGAAGGCAATTGGTTATCTGGAAAGCGGTGAGTGGATTTCTGCTCATGTTAGATTTTCAAGCTGGTGATGTCCACTACAGTAGTTGTACAGTGGTGACCTCATCAGAGGCTTGGTGCTGAACAGGATTTGTGCAGCATCACTTGCCTGACACCATGGGAATTACAGCAGTGTACATCAGGCTGCTGTGTCTCAGCTGAACAAGAAGTACACAGCACCCCTCTGAAAGCCCTTTGCTAAACTCCTTAGAGGCAATGTTCTCTGTAATGACCAGCAGGAGTGGCAGGGCAGGTTGACACCTTGAGAACAGGACAGACACAGAGCATTTTCACTACCCCCAGCCTCTTCCCACAGGATATCAGCGTCAGCTCCTGTACAAGCACGCAGATGGCTCATACAGTGCCTTTGGGGAAGGAAGTGAGCCAGGGAACACATGGTAAGCAGCAATGTCCAGACACAGTTGAGGAACAACAGCTTGACCTGGTCAGGCACAAGCTGGCTTGGATTTTGGTCTGGGGAAACTGAGGGAGGCTGGAGGTGTGGTGTTTTGAACAGAAACTGCTCCTGAGACTTTCTGGAAGAGAACCATGCCAATAAGCTGACTTGAGGTACCCCTGTTTGATTGTTTGTGCTTGGGAACCCCAAGTGAGACTGACTCTGAAAACTTAGCTGCAAAGACACCTTCTTCCCAGGTTTTCCAGAGTGCTTTGTGCCCAAACAGGATTGGGAAAGGGGCTGAGTGAGCTCACTAAATATCAGCCCTCTTGGCTTTAAATTGCTCAGGTGCACTGCGTTGGAATTGACAGAGATCTGGGGGAAGCAAAGAACCGTCAGTGAATTTTTTCTCTCTTGATGCAAATAGATCTGAGCTTGAGCTTCAAGACCATCCTCACGTGCATGGCTTCCAATTCTCCATGTATACCAAGGCTCTGGCCTACTGGTATTTCCCCAGGGATGACATAATGGAAGACACAGAGATTTCTGTGCCCTACTGGAGATGGGCATCTGTGACTGGTTCAATTAAATTTTCTTCTCCCTTCCTTGGCTCTAGGCTTACTGCCTTTGTCCTCAAGACCTTCAGCCAAGCCCAGGACTTCATCCACATAGACGAGCAGAATTTAAAGGATGCTGCCAGTGCTCTGATTAACAGTCAGACTCCATCTGGCTGCTTCAAGAGTGTGGGGAAGCTCTTCAACAATGGGCTGATGGTATGACATGTGCTGGCTGTTCATTAGGTACCTCATTTACCCCACTACATAATGCTCCTTCATATTCTGGGTGCCAAGAACAAATCCTGCTGCAGGAGGAAGGCTCTGATGTGCTCAGGGTCACCCTTGGGTGGCACTCAGGTTTGTGCTTAGTCATGGTGGCACTTTTTCAAGTTATGAATGACGGAGGTTTGCATTTGATTAGTAAGCTCATGGGAACTGTGCCCTGCCCTAGCACCCTCTCAAAAGCTAACACATGCTTAAAAAAAAAAAAAAAAAAAGTTTTCAAGCTCTGTGCTATTCTCTTGATAAATTGAGCTGCCGCTTCTTCCTTCAGTCTGGGTTTCCCCCTGTACAGAGAAAGTCAGAAATGGAGTGAATGGAGATTGATGGCAGCCACTCATGGGAGATTCACCTTGCCAGGGATGTGCCCTGTACACTCAGAAGCACAGCACCTGTGCATGTATGGACACGCAGAGAATACTAGCAAAGTGGAGCCAGCAGCAGTTTGGTAGACAGGACAGATAATCCTCTAAGAGAATGGTACCTTTCACTTCCCCTTGCAAAAGATACCTTTTCTTTTGCTCCTCCACACCCTTGCCACTGTCCTGGCTCTCCACTGAGGTGCCAGCTTGCAGAGGGGTTGTGGGAACAGCACTTTCCCCTGGCACTGAAATCTGCCACTGAAAATCTTTTGCAGGGTAGGGGAAAGGGGGATGTGTTCAGCAGAGGGAGGGAATCAGCTGCCCAGAGGGGTTTGGGGCACCATGGCTGAGAAGTGCTCTGGTAAGCAGGATCTGCAAGAGTAGATACCAGTCCTGGCGCTTCCTTAGCAGAAGGAATAGGACCAGCAGTTTTGCCTGCGCTGGCTTCTGCTCAGGGAGCAGAAGGCACTGGAAAACTTCTCCCTGTCCCTTCTCACAGCAGCCCTCCTCTTCTCTGTTTTGTGGTGGCTACAGGGTGCAGTGGAGGAAGGACTGGGGCTGAGCTCTGCAATCATCACAGCTCTCATACACTCCGGGATGCCACGCTCCGTGAGTATCGGCAGCAGGGATGGGCTGGGTGCGCAGCCCCTCAGCAGGCAGTGCACTGGTGCTCTGCCTTTCTCCATACGTTACCACTTTGCTCCCATGTATCCTGTCCCTGTTTCCACCCCACTCTGCACACACCAAGGCTGCATTCCCCACCCTATCCACCCTGCCAGCAACCGATGTGCTTTTAATTGTATCCTAGGACCCAGTTGTGTGGAAAGCTCTGAAATGTATAAAGGACCTGGTCAATGCTGATACTGACAGTTCCAACCTCTATGGTCTGGCACTAGCTGCAAACGCCTTTGCAGTAGCAGGTGACAAGGCCCTCGTGCAGAAAATCCTCAAAAGATTGGATAAGGCAGCCACAGTATCAGGTACCAAAGACTGTGGGGCAGAATTGTGTGGACAACTCAGGGCTGCACGACCAAAGGAATGCAGGGAGGGAGAGGGGGGCACTGGCAGCGCTCTGTGGGGACCCCAAGGCTTGGATAGCCTCTGCTCGCCGAGCTGTCATGGGCTATATCTATACTGTGAGACCGACATTCTCTGTGGATGATCTCATAGTCCTGGCTCACCCAGTCATCCAAACCAGGGCAGCTTCATGGATATCGTAGAGCTCCTTCCCAACTTGCAAGGCTAGGCTTTTACTGGGAATAGCAAGGTGTGGGGGGCAAATAGGGAGATATGCACCTATATCTTGACCCAATGTACATGTTCACTCAGTATCTAGGCGCAGGGGCTGAGTGGGGCTCCAAGGTCATTAGTTACAGCTACACGCTCCAGAAGTGTTCCCACTCCATCTCTAGATGACCAAATATTCTGGAGTCAACGGTCTAAACAGGAAGAAGACTCCCTGTACTGGTATCGAGCTCCATCTGTTGATGTGGAATTGACATCTAGTATCCTCATGGCTCACCTTTCAAAATCAAGTTTGTCTTCAGATGACATCAGAAAGGCATCCCAGATTGTGTCTTGGCTCATCAAGCAGCAAAACCCTTACGGAGGCTTTGCTTCGACCCAGGTAATCCCCTTGAGCCATCATCAGCAAAGAACCTGCCATCAGCTATCATTTGTGAAAGTAATGGGCTCTAACACAGCCCATAGTTTTTTTAAAAAAGAAAAAAAAAAAAAAAGAAAAAAGAAAGAAAAAAAGATGTAGGGATTTACAGCTCCTGGAAGTTGGGATCAGGTGAATATTTGTATTCCTCTGAGCTAACCCCATGCCGAAAGCTCAGCCCTTATTGAGCTGTAGCTGCAGTATGAGGGAGGCTAAGGACTGGCATGCACAGGACACAGGCATCCTGTTTTGCCCAATGTGTGTCTCTTCCCTCAGGACACAGTGGTTGCTCTGGAAGCCCTAGCCCTCTATGCAACCAAGACCTTCAGCAAGGATGGCCCTGATCTTCAGGCTTCTCTCTCCTCTGAGGATTTCAACCAAAACATCCGAGTAGACAACACCAATCGCCTCCTGCTGCAAACAGTGCAGCTGCCAGCCATTCCCCGAGATTATACCGTGCGTGTGCAGGGCCATGGGTGCCTCTTCCTGCAGGTAAGGGCGGGAGGAGGGAGGAAAGGTCTGTCTGGGGAAAAGCCCTGAAAGCCAGGGGAACCTCTCACCTTGCTATTAAGCTAACACTGAAAACAGACTGCTGCAGTGACTTGGTAGGAGTAGCTGGGATCCACAGGAAGGGAATAGCAATTCCCCAAATTAAATCTGGATTATCTCCATCCCGTCAGAGCTGCATCTCTGCTCCAAGAAGTCCAGTGAACACCACCAGGAACAGTGCACCAGCAGAACCTCCACTTCTGCCACATAGTTTTCTCTTATACCAAACAGCAGCCAACACTAGACAAGAAAACTCTCCAGAAAAAAAAAATAACAATAATGACATTCTCTGTCAACTGTTTCTTTCTGTTCTGGCAGGCCGTTCTGCGGTACAACCTCCCTCCCCCAAGAAGTGATGTCGCCTTTGCTGTATCTGTGCAGACAGAGTGCACCGCACCCAGCACCACCCAGTTCCCTGTCACCATTCATGCTCGGTAGGAGACACTCAGTTGCCCCTTGCCTCCCCTCTGCTCAGAGGCTTCTGGCACCACACAAGTCTCTTGATGGCCAGGATTCCCCTTCACTGATGGGGTCCAAAGTGCTAAGATGTCCCCATTCATTTAACTGTGCTCTCCTCAGCTGGGTGAAATGTACAATACCCCAAAGAGATGGCTCAGGCTCTAGTCCTATCTTGTTATCATGCCAGTCACCCAAACTTCTCCCAAGGTCTGTGGGTCTCACCCCCTTCTAGGATTAGGCCTCAAAACACTAGTGATGTGAAGGTTCTGTGGGACTGACTGCTGACACTTCCTAAGTCTTCCCTCCTCTGCTCCTGGTTGACTGTCACACCAGCCTCCTCTGCTATACCCCTACCTGACTTGGGACAGAACTGCCAAGAGAGCAGACGGAGGATGTGATATTCCTTGCCATGCCTAGAGAAGGTAACTCCAGAAGCCTTCCAAGGAATTTATTCTCCCTGGCTCATCACAATTAAAAGAGAGATCAGGGGAAGCACAAAGATTTATTACAGTACAGGAACAGGTGTGCTTACAGGGAAAACAGTGGAAGGAAAGGCAGATTCCTCCACCTGAGTACCAAAGCTGGGCTGAAGTATCTGCAAATCATGGCTCAGAAAGTAACATTAGTGCTGTCCCCTGGGTTCCTGCTGCAGCTACACAGGGAACCGTGTGTCCACCAACATGGTCCTGATCCAAGTGGAGCTGCTGTCTGGATACAGCCCCGTGGCAGGTTCACTGGAAGAGGTGAGACCATGAGTTTGTGTCCAGCTGGGATGGGAATAGTGATGGATGTCCACCATGCAGGGCTGTATGCAGAACTGTGATCATTCCTGTGGGCAGAGAAACACAGTTCTTTTCTGGCTGAGAAATCTTTATACCCAAAGTCTCTTCTAGACCGCACCTTGCCTTCCCCTACCCCAAGGGCTTTTGGCTATGCAAACATTTTGCCCATGCTCTCACAAGGACAAATATCCCTGAATGTTTCTGCTTTCTGTTAGAGTCTTCCTGACATTTTTTCGCCCTATTTTCAGCTAAAGAAAATGCCTTTAGTGAAGAAAGTTGAAAGTGAAGCTGACCGAGTCATTCTCTACCTGGAGGAAGTGAGTACAATTTAGGCTATTTAGTCATTAAAAGGACTACGGACTGGCAGATAGCTTTTAGCTTACTCTGGCATCTTGGTTCCATTAGTATTTTCAGTATCCAGAGCTGCTGTTCCTGCATACCAGCCACATTTGCTGACCTGGAGAAATGTTGTGTCAGCCTGCAGTAGTTCAGCTGTAGAGCCTGTATACAGGGCCCCTTAATGTGAGTAAAATGAGGCCGACTGATGTTAAGCCTACAGCTGTTGGCACTGCTCAGAGAGTGTTGAAAGTCCATGTACAGTGTCTGATCAGGACTGGGGAGTAGTAGTAGGATCCATCTAGTAAATTCAAGCAAGCCTGAATTCTTAGAAAGTCCTTAAGCAGCCTGAATGTAGTAGGGAGCATCTAAGAGTTCTCATAGAGTTTGCCAAGATCACTCAAAATTAAACCAGGTGGTTGTGTGAGCATCAGTGCTCACTCCACAGCCTCATTAACCAACAGATTAACAACTACTCCAGCCTTTCGCTAGCTACATGTATACCTAAACAGCACCAGAAACAAGACCTGACATGAATATTAAAACTGCAGAATTTCCATGGAGCACTTTACACGTCTGTGATTCTTCAGCCCCAGTTGCCAATAAGCTGAGCTAAGCTTGCCTCACAGTAAGCAGGTTCATGTCATGTGGATGCATTAGACTTGCAGAGATGCTGCTTTCGTTACATCTACAGCACAGAGCAGAAAGGCAGCACAGAAAAAAATTTCAGCTCAGGCTGCCAGGTAGCACAAAGTGGAACTAAATCAACAGCAGGTCGTGCAACTGCTACCATTGAGCAGATGTTCATCCACACCTTGCATTTGTCTGCTTAATGATGAGGGTTGTATGAGCCTGGAGAATAAGAGCTGGCGTAATGGGACTGCGTATAAGAAAGCCACTGAGGCAAGATGCATGAAGGCACTCAGAGCAGAGCTAGACGGGAATGTGGGATCAGTTGGGAATACTAGTGCTACATTTAGATATCTGATGCACATTGACTCTATAGGTTTGATGTCTCTCATGAGCTGAGTAAAATTCAGTGACCAGAAATGGATGATGACCACCACAGAATGTGAATTAAAAGGTATTTCTGAGATGTACTGGAAAGCAGAACAGACCTGTTATGGTGATGAGGTCTCTACGGAGCCTGAGTGAGAGCAGGAGGAAGGGATTGTCTTACAGGACTTCAGTTCTGGCTTTAATCCTTGCATCTCTTGGTCTTAGCTGACTAGACAACCTCACACCTACACTTTGCTGGTGCAGCAGGACATGCAAGTGAAGGATCGTAAGCCAGCTAATATCAAGGTCTACGATTACTACATGCCAGGTGAGTTCAGATGCTGTACTGCAGAAACCACCCAAATGTACCACTGGAAATAAATTTTCTGAACTTGTCAAGTCTAAGACCACACCATCCCCGACATGTTTATCTAACTGTCCCTTAGAAGTTCTCTAGTGATAGACTTACCATCCTGGGTTTCAAAATGGTAGATCCTTCTTTCTCTGGTCCCAGAACTTGCAGGCTTGAAGTAGGCATGCAGATCCACTTAGGGTCTAACTCTCCCAGCCAAGAGGGGAGCAAGGAGCTCGGAGCTGTGCTTTTGTACACGCATTTTGTGGGAGGCAGAAAAGGCAGAGGGACCATAGTGAGGGAATGGCTTAGAAGAATGACACTAAAACCAGCTTGTCCTCTATTCTCTGGGGTCTCTAGTGGGAGGAAAAGCTAGAAAGGTGTCAGGGATTGCTATAGCTTTAGAAAGTGAGCGATCCATAATTGTAATGGAGCTGTTTGGGACTTACAGCTTCAAAAGATGGCAGGCCCCATGACTTGGGTGAATCTGGACTAGCTGCACACGGAGGCTTTGACGCAGAACAGTGATTTCGTGCGTCTTAGCAGAGGGGAGTCATGGCTTGTAAGCTGAGGGAATGCCTGTCCTAGAAACAGAGGCACAATGTTGGATTGCTTTAGTGAGTTTTTGGCAAGTGTATCTTACCAACACTTTTTTTCTTGTCTTCCAGAAGAAACTACCATGATGAGCTACAGTGCTCCATGCGAGTGAGGTGAGGGCCCAACACCTCTTTTGTCATCACAGGCATGGTCCTGAAGAATATGGAGAGGGTGGAAGATGCAGGCAAGGGCCCTTGGTCAAGAAACTTGCCAGACTGCAGGTTCAGGTTAGGAAGTAATTAGCAATGCTAAGTAACAGTGAGTTCTCATATCCCACTAGTTAAATTGAGGGAAAGGGAGAACTGAAGCGGAAAGTTTGAGGTGCCTAGCTCATGACGGTCAGAGGTATGTTACAGAAAATGAGGGCTGCCTGTCCTGAGTCCTACCACCAGTCCTGGCACTGCATCAAATACACTTTCCTCAAGTCAACTAGCACTTTCCCTGCAGTTCCACAGCCCTCCAGCCCGGTACACACAACATGCCACGTTCACCTTTACTGCAGGCCTGACTGCGTTTCAGTACCGAGCGCCATTCCCAGCCTCAGCCTGGCTTCTGATCCATACTAGGGAATGGGCACCTACCCGTCCTCTTCCCAGGCTGGGCAAAGGCAAATCTTGAGGCTGACCAGTGCCTGCTCCCGTTCCAAACTTTGCTTGCATCTGGATGCTTCCTTGCCCACAGCCACAAGATGAAGAAAACACCTGCTTCACAAAACACCTGTGGGAGGCACACAGCCCTGCCCTGGGATGCCTGCCACAAGCCCCACACTCTTAGTGGAGATTCTGCCATAGGCTTTGTATGGGTAGAGTCAGCGAGAGCCCCATCCTTGATGGCCTGGCAGTCCCAGAAGGTGCAAAATCCACCCTAATTCCCAGTGGTTAGTTTTAATACTTCAGGAACATGGGGATTTTTTTGTCCTTTGTTGTCTTCGCAGGAACAGGGACAGATCCATCTTCTGCAGTCTCTGTCCTTCAGTCCTTTGTCAACCCTGCCAACAGCCACGGGGAGATGAGAAGCAAAGAGAAAATACTTGAAATTCCCTGCTGAGCAGTTAGTTTCTGAAAGGCTCAGACTGTGCCTGGCATCTTATTAAAAGTCAGGAGACTAGAACTGTCTGATTGAGTAATTTTTCAGGTTTACTGTTTTTCTCCCAAACCAGGAAGTTTGCATTTGAGAGCACCTGGAAGAAATAACTTCTTCACCTCTGCTCTGTGTGTGTGTGTACATGTACATGTGCAAAATTCTGCCCCTCCAGTAGCAGGCTTGCACAGGAGGAGATAGAGCAAGCAGCAAGGTAGAGCTGGTACCTGTGGGAGGTGACCATCACACAAGCTGGAGCTGAAGGCAAGGGAGGGCTGGGATATGTTCAACAGTTCTTTCGGCCAACAGTTACATTTAGAGACCTTTATCAAGAGCAATTGTTAAGGCTGTACTGGTGAGGGGACGTGAGGGGCTAGAGTCTCAATGCACTGCGTTACTATCTGGAGATGGCTTCAAAGAAGAGCTGATGGCACAGGAGCTTGCAGGAAGGGCACAGGAGGTACAGCTGTCACAGCATGTCCAGTTGCATCTTGTCCTCCAAAGCTGCCTGAATCACACTGCAGGAAGTATTAGGAGAAATCATGGAAAGCATGAGGAGAGAGCAATAGAGGAGCTAGAATATACATTAGCAATGGCAGAAATGGTACCTTCATGGGCTAAGCCTATAGCTCAACAACTGGCACAGTGGCAGCAAGGTCAGGAGTCATGCTTACTTTAATTCCTCTTCCTAGGTGTGTACCAGATATGTTACACCCACCCACACCATCCCAACCCAGGCCCTCACAGTGCAGGCACAATTGCTGGACTGTTGTGATCCCTCAGTCCATCTGTTGGGGTGCAGGACCACATGCGGTCAACTTTAATGTGGGCTGTGTCCCAGCTGGGGACATCCTTCCATTCAGTGCCCAACCTGAAATATTGGGCAAAGGCAGGAGCTATGGTGTGACAGTTCCTCTCCTTTCCTTTATCACATATTTGGGAGCTCCTCTACACCTTTCTGAGGAACGATGTGTGATTGTGGGGACGGAAGGTAAGACAAACAAGGAGGACATGACCCAGCCCATCTATGGCTATCATCAGACCATGGAAGGTGCCTTGTCTTGGCTAGTAGTGGGGGTGGCTCTCCAGGCAGGTGCCTAGGCAGTACTCTTTCTGTGGGATGGTCTCAGGATGCATCATGTACCATGTCAAGATTGTGTTTTATCCTTCCAGAAGGGACTTCTCCACACCTGTCACAGCTTCAGGCTACCACTAACAAGCCATACCCCTTCTGGCAGCTGGGTATGCCACCCCACAAGACAAAATGTTATAACTTTCCAGTTTCAACTTGATCCTTTGGCTCTCTGAATCCCCTTCTTACCCTGCAATGAATATAGGGGCAGGGTGGAGGGAATGGAGCCACGGCTGTGCCTGAGGGCCCTTGTTAGCTGCTATAGCTCTGCATTCTCACTCCACACTATGCTCAGCCCTTCCTTTCTCACTCTGATTTTGAAAGACGCTGTCTCTATGTCTGCCTTCCACCAGAGCCTTCCAGCTGCCTCCCTGGCTGCAAGAAAAGCCCCCATCCTAGCTCCACACACGTAACCACAGGCAACTAGCTGTGTATATGCTCCCCACTGATTACCGTTCTCCTTCCTGTCTTTGATTGCTTCCATTCCCTCTCTCCCACCCAAGACCCATAATCTCCTGGTGCTACTGTTTGTGTCACACAGGGGCTTGCTGCCTACCTCAGCTACAGACAGCACTGTAGTCAGCCAGGGCTCGCTCCTCTGCAAAAAGAAATGAGGAAGCTGATTACACACACATGCATGCACACAGGGTGCACGACGACTTTTCCAAGCCAGAAAACTCGGAACCCAGCTCCCAACCCCAGAGTAGGAGGGAATCTGCAACCCACCTGGCTGGTAGTAATCGTAGACTTTGATGCTGGCTGGTTTCAGGTTCTTCATCTGAATTACTTGTTCCAGTTGCAGAATGAAAGTCTGAGATTCATCACTGAGCTTGGGGGGGTGGAAAGAAATTAGCAAGGAGGGGAAGAAAGAAGTCATCGCATCTTCAACTCCCCTAACTTGAATGTTTTCCTGCACTAAATCTCTAATCCACTAGAGGTTCTGGATTTTAGAAATGGAGTATGTGTGAGGAACAGCAAATGCTGACCAATGACAATGAAATTGGGCAAACTTTCTCTTCTCACAGTTTTTCTGCCAGTGCTCTTTTCCCCATGCCAATCCCAGGCTTGGGCTTCTCACACCGTTTCTTGTGCTCTGGCCTCTTGCTCTCACTGTGCCAAACCACGTTTGTTCTCACTTACCTTCTCCAGATAAATGTAGACCACATCAGCTTTCACTTCTATTTTCTTAATGATGGTTCTGCGCTCCAGCTGGGATAGGAAACAATAACACAAGGAAATCTGTGAGCACTTTCCTTAGGGCTTCCCGACCTGAGGGACCCACTGTTGTTTTGAAGGGATGGTGTGGAGCTGGTCTGTGTGTGGAACTGTGTCTTTCTCACACATAAGAGTTTTAGTGGTTATATCTTTGGTAGTCCCTCCTGGACGTGCCTTGTGAGCATCTCTGGGATGCTGTCTGTCATTTAGAGGAATCTCCCACTAGAGACAAAAGACCTTGTGGATAGCACATAGGACTGATGTGGTGTTGTTCAGCAAACAGGTGCAGGCACCAGTAAAGATTCTTGCTACCTCATCTCACTGACTGCTAGACTGCTCTGAAAGACCTGCTGGAGGGTGTACAAACAATTCATCTTTTAGTTTTATGGCTCCATTGGAAAAAAATAACCTTTTTGGCTAGAACTAGAGTCTAAGAAACCTCGCCTTAAAATTTCTGGCAAAAAAATGCTGGTGTTTGGCACATGCAGCAGCACATTTTGTTCCTGGCTGAAGACAGATTAGCATCAGCAGGAGAAACTGAACCACCTCTGATCTCCTGTAGCCAACCCTTGTGAGGCCTGCATGGAAATGAAGAGGTTTTGGTTCAATTACAACAGAAAAGGGCCCCTGCTAATTTAGTTGCCTCATGGCCTGAAATGAACAGCACCCAGCAGGAACAAGCAGGTGGGACCTATTCACTGCAGCCGCTTATTTTTTTATTCCAAAGTCCTTACCAACATCCTGGACCTGGGAGCCAGGACAAATCCAGACAGCAGGGAGACCTCCAGGATCACCATGTTGGATGTGACTCTGCTCCCGATGTAGCTGGAGAAGAAACAGTCAAAGGATCTGACTCTGTGGGAATAGTGCCCTCCCAGCTCCCATTCCCTCCACCACCATACCCTGTGTGCAGGACCCTGAGCCAGGCAGCCCACCTGGGACTGGAGACATAGCAGCTGCTGCTCCCTTTCACAGGAGGTAGCCAGCACCTTCCTTTCCCACCCCTTTCACCCACCAAATTCACCCTCTGTCCTGTCCACCCCAGGCGCCGGGCTCCTCCATTGCAGCCCTGAGGCTTTCCCAGCTGCTGTTCCCAAGCACAGTGGGTCTTGCTGGAGAAGAAAACAACCCTTGGGGTCACCTGGCAAGGACGCGGACGGTGAGGACGCGCGCGTTGGCCTGGCTGCAGTTGGTCAGCTCCGTGTTGACACGCAGAGTGAAGGTGACAGCAGCCCGCGGGGGAGGCTCGTGGTACCTCAGCACTGTCTGCAGGGCAAGGGCCAGGAGGTGAGAAGACAGACCAGGCACGATCTCACACAGCGAGATGAGGCAGCGTTCTCTACCTCTCCTCTCTCCCACGCTCATCCCAGCACTTCACCTGAGCCAAGACACAGCCGCTGCCGTGGACTTGCACTAGGAACTGCCCTGGGACCTCTGTCAGTGCTGCCTGCTGCACCAGCAGCCCCTTCTGGCGGTTGACTTGGAAAGTCTTCCCGAAGCCCCTCTGGGACTTCACCCTCACAAGTGCCTGGCCTGATGCACTGAACGTCCTTGCTGCATATTTTGCTAAGGCTTGCAAGGCAACAACCGTGTCCTGGAGAGGGAGAGACAGTCACACTTCTGAAAGCATCAGCTCTAGTGAAGCAGGAAGACCTCAAGAGGACTTGCCCTGCCAACCTCGGGTGCAAAAGAACATCAGTCCACAGGGAGTTACTTGTTACCTGGGTGGAGGCAAAGCCCCCATAGGCGTTTTGCTGCCGGGTCAGCCATGCCACAATACCAGCTGCAGTTGCCATGTCACTTGCATGTACCCGTGGCTTGGAGAGGTATGCCAGGAGCACGTAGGCTGTCAACTCTATGTCCACTGCCTGAGAACCAGGCCAGAAGCCCATGGAAGCTGGAGAGCTTGGCTTAGGGCTCCAGTGGATTTGTCCTCCTGCAGAAGGAAAAGGAGCATGCAGGCTATCTGAAGAGGACATTGGGGGTTCACAGTAAATAAAGCCCAGTGTGCTTTCAGGGCTCCTTCAGCTCATTCCCTGTGCTCAGGCCAGGATTGCTTTCTTCGGTGTATGCCCCAGGACTTTATCTGGTCTTCGCTCACAGATTCCTACCTCCTCTCTCAAAAGGATCTTGAAATCCTCCAGGCTGAGGAAACTCTTTCTGGTAAGTCACTGTCATGGTTTAACCCTAGCTGGTAACTAAGTACCACGGAGCTGCTCTCTCTCTCCCGCCTCACACAGAGGGATGGGGAGGAGAATCAGAAAGGAATGTAAAACTCAAGGATCAAGATAAGAACAATTTACTAATTGAAATAAAATAAGACAAAAAGAACAATAGTAATGATGACAATAACAGTTATAATGAAAAGGAGGAGGAATGGGAGAGGAATGCAATCCAGAGGGAAGGGAGACAAGGACACCAGTGATGCACAATGCAATTGCTCACCACCCGCTGACCGATGCCCAGCCAGCCTCTGCACAATGATCAGCAGCCCCAGCCACCGCCCCCTCCCTTTATATACCGAGCATGATGTCCCATGGTATGGAATACCCCTTTGGCCAGTTCGGGTCAGGTGTCCTGGCCATGTCCCCTCCCGGTTTCCTGTGCCCCTCCAGCCCTCCTGCCAGCAAGGCCTGAGAAACCAAAAAGTCCCCGGCCGCGCTGTTCCCACACCAAATCCAAAACACAGCACTGCCCTAGCTACCAAAAAGAAAATTAACTCTATCCCAGGCAAAACCAGGACACTCACCCTCACAGCTTGTGAAATAACTTACTATATTTTCAGTCACACAGTGCAGTTACTGCACAGATACAAGGAATATGTACAAATACGTAAGTCATCTTTAACCACGCTAACTGGGCATACATTACTCCAGATCCCAGCAGGTGAATGGGAACTATTACCCCAACCAGCAGTCAGCACCTGATTTGATGGCCTGTTCCTCCAGCTTGTACAGCAGCTCCTGGGTTATCTTATAGTCCCCAGCCAGGGCGAAGGCATAGGCCAGCACGGCCTCTGTGTAGGTGTTGGTGATGTTGTGAACTGCTTGCTGCAGGCAGCGGAGCGTAGTCTGCATCAGCTTGCCCTGCAATGGGAGAAGAGACCCATGCCAAACCCTGAGAGGGGCAAAACAGGGGGCAGGGAAGCTCATTCCAGGGAGCTGGACTATGTCTTCCTGATGCAGCTCCAGAGAAGCCCATAAATCACACACTCTCTTGAGAAAACAGGCAGTGCAGCCCCGGTGCGCACTGAGTGCCGTGTCCACCAAACACTACCGCATCATGCCGGTTTTACAGCACTGTCTCTTTTGAGGAATGACTTCACAGGCTGGCCAAACATTGGGTCCCTCCCAGCAGCTCCCTACCTGTTCCTGGCCTGGAGAATGCCAGAATTACGAACTGATGTATCCCCATAGCAGTGACCAGGCGTGGAAGCATACAGGAGAGCAGGAGGGAGTGGGAGCATGCTCACCTTCAGTGGCTGACCCAGCTCCAGCAGTGCTGCAGCAACGTATGCCCCCAGGGAGATCTCATCATCCACGCTGCCCTGTGAAGGAATGCACCTTTCACCCTCTAAGTGGTATCTGGAGGGTGCAGGCAGTGACTCCCCAGAAGGAAAAGCATTACTTTCCCCATGCTCCCCACTCCATACCCTGCTCTCTTTAAGGCTGCTTGCATGGGTTGCAGGAGTGGCTTTCCAGGATCCTCTGGGATCCCACAATCTTTTGCTGTCACAGCATCTGTCCAGCCATTCCCCAGCTGTGCTACCTGGCTTGGTCCTCATTTACCTTTAGGGAGGAGTGAAAGATGCTCCCTTTGGTGGCAAAGCAGCCACTGGGCAGCTGGTTTTGCTCTAGCCAGCGTAGGGCATCCTGGACATTCTTGTCATCTACGTAGATGTATTTTCTAGCTTGGCCAAAACTCTTGACTACAAAAGCTGTCAGCCTAGGAAGAGGATGAGTTGTGAGGAAAAGAGAAGCACAAAAAAGACAAAAAGAAGGTCAAAGTCCTCCTGGTGCTTGTCCCTAAAGTTTACGCTGACATAGTGGGGTCCAAAAAAAGTGTCATTTTCATACAGAAAAGGAAGCTAAAAGTGGAAAAGGTCCACAGGACCCAAGTGGCTCCTCTCCCTCAGACCTGGCTCCACAAAGGCACTATTCATGTACTACTGCTTTACTCCGTAGTTTCACAGGTTAAAAACCTCTTACCCTCTCTACTTTTACCCATTGGACTTCACCTCCCCCAAATACCTAGAGATAATCTTGAACTACCCATTTTCTTCCTCCCTTCCTTTCCCCATTTCTCCCAGCCCAGACACCACTGGGTCAAGCTGGACCAATGCAGCTCTTTCTCCCAAGGAAGGGCCTCCCTGGGGAGACTGTTTTTTTATTGCTCTTCCCTGATCCACCTCCAGTCAGTATGTACCCCTCTTGGCTGCTGGGACACACCAGCAGTAGCTGGTATTGTCTGTGGGGCGACAGCAGGGCTATAGAGACAAAAAGGGATCTCCTGCCCCCCGGGAGCACATTTTTGATGTTCCACTTTCCCAGAAAATCTGCTCCCCTGCCTCACTGTTTTTTCAAGTGCCTCAAGTCCCTCAATCTGTCCTCCTGCCAAAGAGACCCTGAGGTCTCCATCCAAAAGAAGGAAGACACCTGCTATCAGCTTTCCCAGGCGCATTAGCTGCTCTGGCCCAGACAGAAAAAAATCAAGAGCCAGGGGTATTTGCAGTGCTTACCAGGTGTTCCCTTCTCCATCCTGCTGCCCAAAGACACTGTAGGACCCATCTCGGTGCCTATAAAGAAGCTGCATCTGGTACCCTGGGGAGGTGGGAACAGTAATTCATACAACACAGTAACACAAAGGGTGCAACATCAACTGAGTGACCAGAAGGGCAAGAGCTATTGGTAGGTAGGACACAGGGGAAGGCAGAGGAGCAAGGTGGGTCTGTTGTACTTGCCATTGCGCAGGAACCCTGTCGCCCTCTCCTTGATCTCAGGGGACAGCTGCTTCGTCTTCTCCAGGTACTGCAGCACATAGACAATGGGGGCAAACAGCACCATGTTCTGCTCCCCACAGCCGTAGGGCACCGGCACCAGACGGTCCAGGTTCTGCAGTGCCGTCCCCATGAGGTCACCTACACAAGGGTGTAAGAAAGGCAGCGTGATCTCAGGTGCTTCTCATCCAGGCAGTGTTTTCTCAGCACAAGAGAAAAACACTGGAGAGAGGAGGAAAGAGGAGTAAACAAGAGTGCAATGTGGACAGTGGTGGCTTTTGTCTCTTCTCAGTCTGGCATGATGATGCAGGCTGACCACACTATGGAGTCCCTGAGGAACTTTCCTTATCAGCTTTTGCAGTCTGAAGGACTCCAGCCACAACAAGTACTATTTGTAAAAGGCTATGAGCAGAGCTGCAGTTGCTCAGTGTTGTGTCAGACAGACAGACAAATATAAAACCACTTAGGGAAAGGCTGAGATGTTTCTGCTCTTTAGCCAGGCCTGTTCTACTTGACCATATGTCAGGCATCAAAATGTCAGTAAGCCAAGAGAGGTGCTAGTCAGATGGTGTGAAGGTGTCCGTATGTCCTCCAGCCAGAAAAGCCTTGTATTTGGTTTCCTCCTTTGGGGCTCTGTCGCATGACATCCATGGCTGCTTACGCCAGGCCTGGCTTCATACCAATTCTGGCATGGGGACAAATGAGCCGAGTGTGAAGAAGTGTACTGAATGGTAAGTATGTCTGGTCCTAGTAGCCTCTCCAAAGTGTTCTTTTGCAACTTAGTAATGCTGAGAAGGATTTCTTCTCTCCAGGAGCTTCTGTTGTTGAAGTGAAACTTAAGAGGGAGTCAAGATTGTTATGAGTTTTCCTGATTCTGTATACAAAGAACTAGCCAAGGTCCCAAAGTCCCAGTAAAAATAAGGGGCCACAGTCTCTGCTCCAACATCCTAGCTAGAAAAATAAGGATTATTTTCCTCTGCAGAATTTTTTCCACATGAAAGCCTAAGTGCTAATCCAAAAATCTGAAAGCCTGGTGTTGGCAAACCTTGCAGAGAATAGAAACACAGCATCCGCTCTTTTGAGCGGTTTCACGTCAAAAAGATCCCCTGACACCATCACCAAGTTAAGCCTCGCTCATCTGTATAGAGCAGGTAGCGAGCCCACAGCAGAAATCACTTACCTGAGACGGAAATGGAAGCCCTGGCAGATCCCTTCACTACATTGTCAGGTAGGCGAAGGGACACAGCTTCTTCAGCAATGTTTCCTGATAATGACAGGATAAAGGTGTAGCGTGAAAAATCAAGCCAAATGCACCTAACCAGAGGGACAAGTGTAGCACGGGTAGATGGAACGCTGCCTACATCCTGCTGTCACAGACTGCTCACCACAGTCCGTCCCAGTCATCACACCAAGCTCCATTGCCTGGAAACTTTCCAGATGGTAAGACATGAGAGCTGCTGGCCAGGCTGAGGGCTCACCAAGCTTCACAACTCAATTTGTTACACTTGTAACCGTTGTCACCATTGGTCATCGCTCAGGAGGGGGACATCCTGGAGAGTGCTGGAGCAGCCCTCACTGGTGACTACCAAGCCCCAAGAACACCTGAGAGCTGCCATGTGGGAAGGAGACTACAGAGTAGGATTTTGCCACCTACACTTAGTGGCAAATTCATTAGGACAGCACATGTGGAAGTAATATTTCTTGCTCTTTCCTGTCTAATAGGAAACGAAATTTCCTACGTGAAAAATCACTGGAAAACATGCTTTCATCAGACCTCCCACAGTTTAGTTCTACTCTCAGGTCCAGTTATTTCAGGTTGCAGAACCCGTTCAGGCTGTCCACATACCTCCTCTCGGGCACAAAAGGGAGATGTAAGACTTCTCCACCAACACACCTTCTGGCTGCCAGGGCAGGAACATGAACATGGGACAGGAGAGACAAGAATATACACAAAATTCCCAAACAGCAGCAAAATTTCAGAGCAAGTTCAGGTCTGACTTCAGTGGTTAGTCCCCAGGGCTGTCAGGGACTCCATCCTCCTTACCTTTGGCAGTCTTCACTGAAGCTGCCTGCTTCACTGCTCAAAAGAGCAAGAGCAAGCCTGAGGAACAGGGCTTTCTGGTCAGTAGGCATGTACCAAAGCTCATGTGCAATGGGTGATGGAGCAGGGAAAGGTACAGGGAGAAACATAGACATGGTGTATGAATGCAGCTCAAGAAAGAGTACCACAAGAAGGGAACAGACTGAGCTAGGTCCTGGGGGGAACAAGGCAAACTGAGCCACAGCATTGGTATGCTAATACTGGCCCGAAAATGAGGAGAGAAAACCATTTAGCCCCAGGAGCAAGGATACGTGGGGAGAGAAGCGAGCCTGCTCTCGTACTGACCCGGACCAACAATTGTTTGACCACTGTATGCCTCCGCCTCACAGTAGATGGCAAGGTTTTCCTGCTCCCACACCGTGATGTGGTGTCCAGTACCTCTATCCTCACTGTGATATTCACAGTCCCTAGGAATAAATTGAATA
The DNA here is from genome assembly GCF_963210335.1 of Falco punctatus. Taxonomy (NCBI): domain Eukaryota; kingdom Metazoa; phylum Chordata; class Aves; order Falconiformes; family Falconidae; genus Falco; species Falco punctatus. Next base: position 8,788,720 of record NC_137585.1, on the reverse strand, counting down.
GAGCTTGGTTTGTATACCTGTGGCCAAATGGAGTCAACTTGCTTTAACTGACAGTGGTATGAGATGCTTCAGGTGGCTGGTCTTCATAACCTCACTGGTTTGGCTGGTAAAGATGAGCCAGCCAGTACTGATGGCTTCTTCAGATACTCTAAGCATGAGGGAACTAGGTAATGCCTCACCAACCATGACTTCATTGCACTACATATGGTTGTAATAGAGTAAGTTCCAGCAGCCCTTCGGACCACGGTGTACCCTTCCCATTGCATATGAAGCACGGCAGCAGCCATACAAGGTTCCCACACACGCATCCACGCAGCCCTTTCCACCCCAGCTGGTCCCACAGCCCTTTCAAGAGTTTTCCACGCCACCCATTCAGTTTCTGCCCTCCCTGATGACCCTAAGAAGAGAGAAAGAAAGCAGACACGATGGATCGCATGCTTGAACCACTAAGAACAGACTCTGAGATCCATAAGAGGCAAAGCTCTGCCAGCTTCCCTGGACATCCTATTCCCTCTTGTTTCAGTTTTAGGGTTCCCCATCACTGCTTCCATTTTTGCTGCCGTACCTAGCTGGACCGCTGTCACATTCCACGTGAAAGTCTTGGACTCCTCTACACACAGACAGTCCCTGTCCCTGCAGGTCCGGCATGGCTCCACCTGGAAGTCTGGGGATTTAGCCAGGGCCACGTGGATCTGAGGGTATGACAGATGCAGGCAACTGGTGACATGGGTTGGCACAACATATTCTAAAATGAGAGGGTATGGTAGGTCTGTCCCATACAGCGCTACCTGTGGCACAGGCACACACCTGTACACACTGCTGCAGGTAGTTGAAGACAGTAGCTTTCAGCAGGAAGGTCTCTCCTCGGATGACAGAATATGGCAGTGTCACATCCACAAAGAAGGGCTGCACTGTTCGGAGGCTCGTGGCTGGAGCAAGGCCAAATCCCCTCCCAGCCAAGCAGAATGTCTTGACTTTCCATTCTGCAGCAGCAGCAGGCACTGTGACCAAGACGCTCCTGCTGCCGTTGGAGCTAAGAGGAAGAGAGCATTTGCATGAAGAAATTCATCCAACTCTGCTCCAATGGGGAGGGCTCATGGCTCTGGGTGAGGGATGTTACGCAGGTCCTCATGCTCAGATTAACTTCTGCTACATTACCAATGACTTCTGCTCCAGTGGCTCACAGCAAGGCAGCTTTCAGCAATTTGCTCCTTAAAGCCATAAACCATGCTTAAATGCCATCAGTAATGGCTTTATACCCTTCTCCTGAGCAAGACACTGCTCAAGCATTCCAGTTCTGTACATTCAATCAAGAGCATGATGTCAGTCAACAAACAGCATGATGTTCTGGAAAGCAGCAGCATTGTAGCCTCCCGAGTGCTGATTCATCAGACTTAATCTAAGCACTGTGGCAACAAGGGCTACAAATTTGGTGTGTCCACCAAATTGAGAAGTTAGGAGAGTGTACCCCAACGTGTGAAAAGAGGGTACTTGGTGGTATGGTCTTGAAGGGTATTGTTTTTCTCTAAACCTGTGTAGACCAGTTCTGCACCTCAAGGTCTGCTAGTTTTTCAGATTGACGCACTACAAATTCAGGGAAAAGCCAGAAAATTCACATGCAGACCTCTCTTTACACCTATGGCTGGACTTCTGCAGAAATGCAAGTCAGCCAAGACTTAATAACAAAGGGATCATCTTTCTGTCCATTTGTAAAGTCTGGCATTGCTTACCCAACAGAGAACAGATTCCAGATCCAAGTTTCAGGGAAATAGTGGTGAAGTCTTCCATGGGTGGTAAATTGGGTTTGTTCCTTAGTGATTCTTTGGTCTTCTGTAGGAGGCCCCCCTGAAAGAAAGAATGAGTCCCACCAGAGTAGGAGAGGTGAACCCTGCCAATGACAGACAGCCTAGCACCGGTGCAAGAGGCAAAGCACCCAGCAAGAGAGACACGGGAAGAGTCTAGCAGAGGAAAACACAAGGAAGTGGGCTGATTTGGTAGGAGAGGGAAAACAGGAAGGGAAAAAAGTGGTAAGAGGAGAACCAGCTTGCAGTGAGCTGGTTGCAAGTTTTCCAAGATTTGATTAGACAAAGCACCTTGCTGACCTGACCCAGAGTTGGTGTTAAAGAGACTAGGGACCCTCAAAGAGCCATTTGAACCAACACTTCCATAATTCTGTGAATAACAATCCTTTTTGCTTGTCTGCAGAAAATTCACAGCCCTCTGCAAGCGATGGTTTAAATATCAGCAGGCATCTGTGCCAGCTCGGTGTGATCATCTAGTGCAAACCAAGACACAGAGGAAGGCAGCCACTGTCCTTGCAGCCACAGGTGGGGGACAGAAGCCGGCTCTCAGCACAGCTTGTGGGGTGGTCAACTAGGAAAAATCCTGGCCCACACTTGGGTTTGTCTGTGCCAGGAAAGGGAACGCCATCTTTTAATGTCAGTGAACATCCAGGTAGTGACAGTCTTTAGAGCCCTTTTTATAGGGACTGGGTCATTCCTGCCAAGGCTGGTGGACCAGGCAGTTAGGCTGTGGCAGCAGCACCTGTTACTCCTCAGAGAGCCAATATCCACCACCAGCAAACCCCAGAGATCAGCGGGCTCTTCCATCTGAGTGACCTCATGCCCCCAGTAGGCAGGAGGTGCAGCTCACCTACGGTTGGCTTCCTATCCGCCCGATGAAAGCATTGAGATGGCTTCTTGATTACAAGGTTTGAGAAGATTTTCAGCCCCATGTTCTGTTAGGAAAAAAGGAAGTCAGAGAAGGCAGAAAAGCATCTGCGAGTGGGGAAGAGTGGCCACTGCTCCCCAAAATCACTCTGACAGGACCAGGACAGCCTGGTGCCTGGGCAGCCCCGAGCAGCAGTGGCCCAAGCAGACACAGTGGCACAGCATGGCACAGCCTCCCCAGTCCCTTCTCTCTCAGGAGGTCACTAAACCACCTTCTGGGGGACACTGGGGTGTCTTTCTTCTCTCAGCACATTACCAGTGGCTAGGACATAAGAGAGGTGCCAGTGTCCTGCCCTGTCCTCTCAAGCACACTGGAGGGAATAGCTGGATGTAACCTGCCCTCTGAAGCCATACAGAGGTGTGACGGGGGGCGCAGACCCCTGTCAGCCCACGAGGCTGTGACATGGGCCTGTCCACAAACACAAGAGACTTGTTCCCCTGTGCTGTGAAAGACCATCCTAGGAGGTCTCTACTGCTAAATAAAAGAGGACAGGGTCTGATCCCTGAGTCCGAGGCCAACTGGCACTGCCTGTCTTGTGTCAATGCTGCTTAAAGCTAGTTCTTTCTAGAGGAGATCTGCCTTAAAGACACCAAGAAGTCTTCCTGAGAACAGCCGAAAACAGTACCGGAGGGCAGGCTAACAACTAAGCCATGTCAACGGTCTGTGTTCTAATGCTTGGGGGTCCCTCCCTGTCTCTCTCTTCTCTAATACTGTAGACAAACAGTACACAGCCCAGGACCTCATTCCCAAGCCCAGAAGGCTGGGTTTTGCTGGTCCAGGATCTCCTCGTCTTGCTTTATGTGTCTGTTTTGGGGAATACAGGTGTTCATACTCGTAGTGGAATTGTACATCTCTTGAGACAGCACAACGAGGTCAGGACAGGCAGCTGGGGCTCTCTGGAGAACGCAAGGGCCTTCTCAGGGTGCTTGGGGTGACAGATTTATCAGATGCTCTTAATTTCAACATCTCTGGGAAAAGTGATTACCCAGAAGAGGTTAAAGATGTCAGGCTGAAAGGAGTGCTGTGGCTTCCCTCGTAGCAGAGATGACGTGGACTGCGGCTGAACACAGTGATCTGAATGCTCTTCTACTTGGGCAGGGTACCCATGTCGGTAGGCAGCAGGGAACAAATCATAGACCTAGGGAAACTCATAGGCAGGGAAGAATTGGGCAAGGAGCAGATACCTCCAGATGCTTCCCCCCACCCTCCCCTAGCATACACATCTGTTCCCGTCCATCTCCCTAGGCAGCCCCTGCTTTCTCCTCCACACAAAGACCTCCCCATCCATTAGCCTCCAGCTCCTCTTGTCACGGCCCCTGCCTCCCCCAGCTCATCCATCACTCCTAGGTTTTTGCCTGGTTGCACAGAAACTCACCGTTTGGCTTGTCAGCTCGCTTTCTGGTCTCATGAAGAACATGTTTCCATCCACCGCCTGTACTGCACACAGGGAGCCAGGGGCTGCCTGCAGCTGGAGCTGCACTGTTGACCCTGGGTGGGCTTCTTTAGCTGGGAATCCTACCTTGACCTTGAGCAACAGGAAAGGAAATATGAAAAAGAGAGAAAAAAGGGTGAAGACGCTGGCAGACAGGCGGCACAGACAGAAAGAGAGAGACCAGCTGGAGTCTTCCCTGCTCAGCCACTGCTATGAACAGAAATCACTGCTGAAGCTTTCCTGGTCCCTGGGCACTGTGCTGCAGACACCCCCTCCCTCTCTTCTTCCTGGTTCTCTCTTTGAAGGATCTGAGGGTGTCCTTCCTTCAGGCCTGCTAACTCCTGTTTGTCAGCTCTCCCTCAACCGCAGGACTGGGTCTCACCTGGTTTACAAAGCACAAGGCAACATCAAAACGGATGCTGTCAGCCGTTATCCCTCCACTGGGGAAGATGGCATACACCACTAAGGAAGGTGATGGGGTGAAGTCAGCAGTGAAAGTCAAAGGGATGGAGAAGGAGCCCTGCAACTCTGAGGAAGGAAAGGCAGAGTGTTTTCTTCACAGCAGCACCAAGATCTCCTTCTGCCCTCCTTCTTGTTTCTGCTTCGTAATCCCACAACGTCAAATTATTTCCTGCTGCTGGTCTGTCTGCCCTCTCCCTCCATTCTCTGACCCCAGGTGCTCCATCTTCCCACAGGTCCTCCCAGTCTCTCTTCCCATCGTTTCCTTCATTCTGTCTTCTTGGCCTCCTACAGCTGACAATTTCTTCCTCAGCCTCCCCGTATCCTATTCACTGACTGCCCAGGACCTATAGATTCAGGGAATTTGGAAGAAACTCTGGCAGCTCTCACTGTCCGACCCAGAAACCCACGGGGCACAATTGTTTCCCATTGTCCGACTGCTGCAGACTTACTTTTCAGCTTCCCAACCTGGACATTCCTCTGGCCCCTGACAACAATTCCAGCCTTCCCAGTGACCTGTGGGAGAAGGGACAGGGGATAAGCAGACTGCTGTTTGCCACCAGAGTGTAGCCACACTCACCCATGTGCATCTTGCTCTACTAAGCCTCAGACATAAACTGTGGGTCCAATCCAACCCCACACCTCGGGTCCAACAGATTTGCAGACATCACAGTGTGGGAGGAGGAGCTTTCACATGTGAGATTCTGGTCTGGTCCGTCCAGTTAGGACAATGGATGGGTAGTGGGTTGACTGGAGATAAGCGAGAGACAGTTAAGGTATTTCCCCTCTAGTAGGAAGGTCTCCAGACTAGACCAAAATCCGTTTCCACTGGGCAGCTGTTTTATAACCAGAGTGAAAAAGTGATCCCCCATCCAGTTTTAAGAGTCTGACAGCAGACTCTGGACAAGACACTTCCCGCTGCAGCCTTGGCAGAGATTAAGGGGGTGATGGGCTGCAAAGGCAGAAGGTTCCTCCCATCCATGGAGGTGACTGGGTGGCCAGAGCCCAAATACCAAGATCCCACTGGGGCCAGGCTGAGGTCTACTGGGTGTAGTGTTTACCCAGTTCTCAAAGAACAAGTTTTTTCCATCAGCTCTCCATGAATGATCTAAATTACACCCTCAACATTTCCCTGGAGTCTGGTCCCATCAGTGCAGCCTTTCTCCCCGGGTTCTTTACTACCTTTACTCACATAATACGCAAAACTTATACGGTTGGTGCTTTCTCCCAGGTCATCCCGACTGAGCATGAAGGTCACCTGGATGTCCTGCTTCATCCCACAAGGCAGTGTTTCTTCTGGTGGGTGTATGTCCAGGAAGCTTTTGGTTGTGGCATGGAAGGGCTGCAGGTGATGGTAAGCGTTTGCGTAACTGAAGTCAGTTTTTCGAGGTGCGTGTGTGAGATCCTCCAGTGTGAACCTTCCCTGAGAAAGGACCAGAGACACACAGAAATCAAGAGTTTCATGCTTCAGTGCTTTGTGAGGATGTCATCAGCTTGGTTTGGGAAAGGCTGTTGCTTGGTGCCTTCCTGCTGGCTCTGCACAGGCAGAGCGGGGGGGTGTGAGGGGTTGGGGGTCGGTGGGGCTGCAGGGCAGGGGCAGGGAGCGCTGGCAGAGCTCAAGGATTCTCGCGTTCTTGTACGCAGAGGTGGGATTTACCTCCAAAGAGACTGATGAGCTGTTCCAGGCAGTAGTGTCCAGGCTGAAGGATGCTATTCCACTGCTGTCTGTGATGTAAGTTTTGATAAACCGATGCCTCATGAACTTTATCACAAGATAAACTTTTCTGTTTTTCATACCATTTCCATAGTGATCCTGAAGCTTAATCTGGTGACAACAGGGTGAGGCAGAAAAGCCAAAGTCAGATATTTCTTCCAGTGTCATACCCAAAACCTTCCTCCCTCTGGCAAACATAGTCTCCTGTGTCGGTGGCCTTAACTTCACTCTGTCCCCAAGAAGACAGGAGACCTATGAAACTCCCTCATCTCTAAAGCTAAGCTGAGAGTGAATAAAACCTGTCTGCTTCAAAAGGTGTGTGTGGCTAGACCATGAGGAGCTCATCTCCTAGCCAACAGCTAAGTCTTCCTCGCATCCCAGCATCTCTGGTAAGACATCACTCATCACTCTCAGCAGAAGCTGGAGATGTAAAAACATCAGGGAATCTGTAATGCAGAAACTGGAGCCACACTGTCAAGTAATGTAACACACTGAAGGTAAAGTACTCTGTCTAAGGAACAGAAAATGGTTTGGGTCAGCACAATTTACTAGACACTAAATTCTTTGGCAAATGATGGGGAGGGAAGAAGCAAGGGGTAAAAATCACCTTCCCCTTGTAGGGTACTCCAGGGATGTAATATGCATTTGGTGTCTCAAACGCTGCCCTTGCAGCTGTCCTGGAGATGAGGATTTGGCTGGAGGTGTTGATCTGCACCCCTGTTGGAATGCAAAGCACAAGGGAAGCAGGGTCATGTCAGAGGTGACCAGCACACCCTGTTTAATCTCACTTTGTCACTCCCAGCCCTTCTAAGCAGAGTATCTCAAACTTCCTTCTCGACAACAGCACCCTTCAAGGTTTGGAGGCTGTTCCTGTGGCAGCTCCTGCTTTAGCTAAGATATTTCCAAGCTTCTTTGCGGCCTCATGGACCATGTTCCCAGCCCCACCTCATCAGCCTGCTGCTGTAGAGTAGCTTTCTGTGGGCACAGCGAGTTCCTCAGGCAGGATTGCTCTCTGTGTCCTGTGATGGTCCCAGCACCAGGTGGAGGAGATGGGGAAGTGTGCCCATGCTGTCCCTCACACCCCCAGAATGGTCCCTCTTGCCCTTGCACCTTCCCTGCTGTGCCCCTGGGTACCTGTGCCCATCTCCAGGAGAGAGGCTTCTGCATAGAGCTGGCTGTCCTCCTCGCTGGGAGCCAGGTTGAAGACTGACGTGCTTACAGAAGGGGTGAAGCACCCCTTGCTCGCTGTCTGCAATAGGAAGTGGTAGGTATTATTCAGAGCTGGGGAGAAGGGAAGGAGTAAGAAGTACAAGGTATTAGTCATCTGTCATAACTGCTGACTGCAACAAATCATAATGCAGGCTCATATATAGACAGATATGGTTCACATTTTAACTCCTGTATTTTCTATTTTATATGCATGAATATGTGTCATTCATATTGCAGAAATGTAAAATAAAACAGGCATCACAGTTTTATCAAAGCTACAATGCTGGCATCTTTCCAGCTTTAGTAGAAAACTGAAGACTGCACTAACTGGATCACAGAGCAAATACGTGACTATTTTAATACATGTAGCTAGAAGAACTGCAGAATCAAATGAAAATTCAAAGCAACAAATCATTTCCAGAACTGGAAGATTATAACTACCATCACAATTCATAACGACAAATCATAAAGTATGAAAAGTTTTCAACCATATGTGTACAAGAGAGGAGCCCAGCTATAAAATACTTTGTTAGGAATGGAAAGATGTCATAAGGAAAATATAAAAATATGCAATATATAAATGCACAACAAGAGAAAATAAAGTATAAAAGCCACTGTGTGATTTGGCTATGAAATTAACCATGTCTCCACCATACTTCAATGTCCTTGTGCAGTTCAGGCATAGATTCACCTTAACATGGTAATTTTGCACCTGAGAAATCTCTATTAATTGTTGTTTCTTACACTGCAACAATTTCTGGCAAGGTATAGTTCTTTACAGAAAAGAGCAGAACTCTAAATCTTTCTGTGAAATTTCTCTTTTCTTATATATATCTTTTTTCCTTAACAAGCTAAGCAACAAAGAAGAACTTCTGAGGGTAAAGGCTTCTCAGTTGGTCTGGGCAACAGTAATTGCATTAATTGAACAAAAGCCATTACTTATTAGTCTAATATACATTATAGAGGTTGGCAAACATTCCCTTCATAGCAGTTCATCCTGTTGACTCAGCCCTCGATACTTAGTCCTGTGTGGTGCTCCTTCACTACCCATGTATCTTCCAGGATTTTACTCACCAGGCCACTGTATTCCCTACAGACATCCTTGCTGGTGTTTCGGGGACGCCTCCTTGCCTTCTGGCACAAAGTCACCCGCATGGTCCCTTGCACTGCTTTCCCATAGCTGTACCTGCAGGGAACGCACCAGGGGAGCTGCCAAGCAGAGGCACTGTGCGCCTCGCTGAGCACACTGCTCCACACAGGTGGCCTTCCTGACAGAGGTCTTAATGCAGCTGATAAGCAGGCAAGCATAAATGAAAACACAGCACATCATGTACTTGAGGAGTGCAACAGCACAGTCCTGCATCCAAGAAAGCTCAGACAGGAAAGGACCCACACTCGGAGGCTCTCCCACTTCGGGGAGCCCATTGCCCCAGAACTGCAGGCACGCCTGAGCTGATGTGTCCACGCAGCATGGAGCAGCACCCAGTGGAGATACTAGCTCAGGTGTAAAAGCAGCAGAAATCTGTGTTGCGGACAGCAAGTGCATGGTATAGCAGTAACAGAGCTACAGAGTGACCTCAGACTTGCCTCACTATGGGCTTATCTCATGATCCAGATTCTCGTCTCCACCATCAGACCTGCTCTGCTGTTTTTTGCAAGGTACAGCGAAGTGTGCCCTTGCCAGGGCAGAGAGTTCACCTGCCTGCCCAGCTGCCTTTCCCTGCTTTGACTCCTCTCTGGCTTTCCCTTTGGAGCAATGCTCCTGACAGTATCAGTAACAGGAAGACATCCATGGCCCAACCTGAGGATGCAGAGTGCTATATTGTTTTCTACTAGAGAATCATATGGTCTAATTTTAAATGTCCCAATTAATGAGAAATTATGTCAGACCAGCAGCAGAGACACCAAAAGTCTCCAGACAATCGAGCCCCAAATATAAATGAGCTCACCCCCTTTATTTGTCTACAAAGTGCTTTCCAGACCACTCTCCTCCCTCCTTTGGCTTATACTGTCTGAGGTCATGTCTTCCTTCACACCCTCATCTGCTCAGTTTTGCTAATGACTACATAAAATTAGAGAAACCCACCTGCTGCTTCTAAGAAGGTAGTAAGTTCAGCAGCATGTAAGCGAGAAGGAACAAAATAACCTTCTAAAGAAATACCAGTTCCTGCTCCTTTACCTCAGCAGGTCAGTCCCATATCAGATAGCTGCTTTTCCCCCCGTAAGGTCTTTCAAGGCTGGACACACACAGCTTCCAGAGCAGGATATCATATCATTTGCCTGGGACCAGTCTCCCTATAGCTGCATGGTCTCTCCCAAGTGCGGCTCGTACCTCTGCCCCACAGAAGAAACCATCAGTTTGACTCTTGCACTATTTGGGATTCTTCAGAAGGAACAACTGTGTTTGGCCCTTCTTGATGGATTCAAGAGATACATATGGAAGGAAAGACAGTTTTGATGAGCTCTTTCCTTTCCACTGAACATCTTCCTTACCTGCCACACACACGCAGCGGGAAAGTTTTATCTGAAGCGTAAATCCGAGCTGGTCCCTCGAAGAAAACATCAAACTTTTTCAACACTGGAACAAAACCCACAGAGTTACTCCATGAAAGGCAACAGCTGACTTAGACATGGGAGCACTAAAACGAAGAGTGTGTTCATCTAAGGCTGGAGTTCCATGAAGGAACATATTCATGAGTGAAAGCAAGGACTAATTAAAAATAGGGAAGCCAAAGAAATAACCCCCTTTTTTCCCCCCAACATATGAACAGTCCCGCAGAGGTCTTCAGTATATTCTTACTCTGTGCCAGCTTAGTTTTTAGCAGACACCTTCTCCAGGAATCTCCAGCACAATCTCCCTGGTGTCCATTTCTGATATTGCCTACTCTATAGAATTACATTTAATCCTGGGTTTCAGACAGTAAATCTCAGTTTACAATTTTGGGGTATATATTGTTCTATTATATATTGTTCTACAGACAGAAACAAGCTATGTTTTCCATCCCATTCTTTGTTCTCCAACTCCATCTTACCGTGTTCCTCCACCTTAAAGGTACTGGACACTTTTGGGTTCACCACACTGATGGTGTAAGTCCCCAGGGAGATTTTGGCAGCTAACTGGAAGGAGAGATCTGCAATGCCCTGTTTTGGTTTCACATCCAGCCACTGGCCAATGCGGTTTTGGTTTGGGTCCTGCAGTCCAAGGGTAGGAAAGAAGAGGCAGTCGTCAGCAACACCTGCTATTCTCTACCCAGAGCCCACTGGATTCAAAGCTGTTTCAGAAATGTCAGAGGTTTTCCCAGGTTCCTGCTGTTTTTTCCCCAGATGGTGCTGAAGTGGCCTGAGTGCTGGAACACCAACAGAGGCGAACCCAACCCACCCAGGGTTACTTTACTCTGTACTGCCACTGAAAAAGAAGGTATGAAAGGTCCTGACATTTAGACTCTCCAGTCTGAGACTCTCCAGTCTGACAGAAAGATGAACTGTAATTAGAGTTCATCTAAAGGCTGGCTAGTGTTCCTGAATGTAGAAATGGCTGGAAGCTGAACCACTTGGATCATCAATGCTCGTTAACAAGAAGCGTGTGGAGAGAGTATGTGTGTGCATGTGTATACACAGACCCTAAGAAAAGTAACTTGACTCAGTAAGACAGCAGCCTAGGCATTATCCATACTGAAGTACCTTTCCTCATAACACCTGAGGTGTCTGAAACACCCACCTGGACTTCCACCATGGAGTACTGCAAAGCAAACAGACAGCAATGTCAGAAACTGGCATGACATAGCCACTCGCATACAGACTTATCTCACCCACCTAGCCCGTCTGCTGTGACAACACTGCCAGCCCCAAACATTACAATACAAGGAGCCTGATCCTACCAAAACAAGGAGAATGTCTTTGAAACAATAAGGAAAAGATGTAACATAAAAATCTGTGCTATTCTTCAAATTTGCCTTTTGATCCCTGAATTTTTAAGATGCACTTTGATAGATACTCTGCAACTGTGAAAGCTAGAATTTCTCATAAAAAAAAAAAAAGGAGGAAAGTAGAAAGACTTACAAATACCATCATCCCAAGTTCTAAAATATTAAAAGGTATCACTTTTGTAATATAAATCCCAAGAATTAGCAAAACTGCATCACTTAAAGGAAGAATACACCCCACGTTTTCCTGTAAAATCCCTGCCCTAGGAGGTAAGGCTCGGAGATGTGAATTACTGCTGACTGCAGCTGACAGTAACAAGGAGGGACAAAGAATGACATGCTTCAGCCCTTCCAGGCCTATTAATTCTCCGTTTGTTCTTATATCACTGCAGCTATCAGCAAGGAGGCAGTAGTGGTGAAGGATGTGACTTGGGAGCACAAGGCATAAGGTGGCAGGAGCAGGGGCTTGGGAGAGTAACTGGCCTGTAAACAGAAGGCCACATGTAATTCACATTATTCATCATCCTAAGCCTCCGCGCAAGTTATCGTAGGCAGCTCTGTTTACACTGAAACAAAATAAAGCATGCAGGTTTACTATTTTTATAACTTGAATCTAATGTCAACGCTAAACCAAAACAAGTTCGTGAATGGCACCTGTGTTATCTCTAACCCATCTAATTTATAAACAATATACTATAGCTGTAATTCTGCAATGCATTCAAGCCTCATAATAACTTTGGTTAAACATGACCTCTTTTGAATTTTCATCACAGCATTTTTCACAGTTACAATGCTAATTTACTTACACACACATGGATGCCAAAGATTTACGGTCAGATATCTTCATGAACCAATTGTAGGCACGGAAGCAAATTTATTGTTTATTATCTAACTAATATAAAAGACTTCTCTGTTGGGAGGAGAAAGGACCGTGTGATCCTAGGCCACCACCAATAGCCCAAAAAGGAGGCAATTAAGTCAGCACAATGAAGCCAGAAGGATCTCTCCCTTTATTTCAGTCTAAAGGGATTTGATCCAACTCACATGTGCCCTGCAGTATTTATCTGTCATGGCATAAATTCCTGTTGGCTCTCCTTAAATTGCTTGAGGACAGAAGAATGTGAAATGGCTATAGTTGCTGGCTGCAGGTATAATTGCTTGCCACAGAAAGATGCTAGCCTTGCAATTTCCTGGCTAGCATATATGCAAGTCTCTGGCAGCTTCTCACTCCCTTGACATGGGGAGAAGGAGTTACTGCCAGCAGCAAGTCAGTGTAATTTTTTTATACACTTTTCTCTCTTTCTCTTTTTTTATGATCACTTCGTGCATGTCCTTTCCCATATCAATTCATTTTTCTTAAAATTTTGCAGATGTGTCACAGCTGGCTTCAGACCCTACCGCCACCCTTAGGTGCAACACACTCTACAAAGCACGGAGCTTTCCAGAGCTGCGGGAGGGGAGCTTCAAGTCTGGCCGAGTCTGCACACAACTTGTCCGGTAATTGTGCCTGAGGCCAGCAGCCCACAGATGTCCCCAGAAGCCCTGCCTGGTTTTTGGCAGGGGGGATAGGTGCACACAGCTCCTGGGCTGCCCTGTGCTAACTCAGCTCGCAGGGAACACTGGCACACTCCCCAGATACCATCAGCAGTGCCAACCCTCCCACCATCCCGCAGCCGTCCTGTGAGAGTGACAGCATCGCCGCCGGCAAACGGGAGCTGCTGTTCCAGTTTAGTTTAGCAGAGGTTTGCTGTTGGCCGCCCTGGGTGCTGCAGATATTGAGAATGTCTCAGCTTCCATGGCGTGAGGCTGGCAGAGGAGGCAGAACTGACGGAGGGAGCCTGGAGACTTCCTCACCTCCACCTAAGAAGAGCTTTACCTTGCTGTTAACGGGAGCAAAATCTTCAGTCAACATCACAATACGGAATTTCACTGAAGGGAGAAAATGGAGAAGAGCATATTATAGAGACGGAGCACTTTCGGGAACGGACTTGCCCTGCACTTGTTGCAGCCTGAAATCACAGCTCCCCACACAGCCCTACCGGCAGCCCCACACCTGCCCTACAGCCCCCCCTTACTCACCACCTCTTCCCCCCAAACGTGTGGCAGTAACACAGCACCCAGACTCACAATAGGGTCTCTCCCATGGGCTACACCCGGAGTTAACCTTGCGTTTCCTTGTCTGCAGTGTGGGCAGACCAGTCCTACCCCTGGAGGAGAAGACCACGGGCCAGCTCTGCTCCTGGAGTGTGTGAGACTGACCCTTCCAATCCCTTACCGCCCTGAAGACATAGTTCATGGATGTATCACCCCAGAAGGCGGCAGGCAGCTTCCTCCTCTGTCCCCATGGAGGCCACATGGCACAAAGCAACCGGCATGCCACTCACAGGGAATTGGGAACAAAGTCCAGGAGGTCATGGCAGGGGAACTGTTGGGGTGCTCCATGCAGTGCTCACCTGTCTGTCCTGGGCTATAGATGGGTTTATCCATCTGGATGAAGGTGCCTGTGCCAGCCCTGCGGATCAGGACTTGCTTCTCTTCGTTTGCACTGTAGTGGCCGTTGGAGATATGCAAGCGGACAGTGCCCACCTCCTGGCTGCCTGGAGGTTGGGGTACCTAGGACACAAAAGAAGAGCCACCAGGTCAACAGGCAACAGGAGAGGACAAGATGGCATCAGAGCGGTGCTGCTCTCCTCGCTTCTGCTGCACTGAGAGGCCAGCCTCTTGTCTTACTCTGAAGGCCAGCACAGGGTGTCCCCTTAGTAGCTGAGGGCTGTGTCTATGGAAGCACAGGGGACAATGCCTTTGCACTTGGGAAAAGCCTTGGACAAGAGGAGAAGGGAGCCTGTTTGGACGCAAAAATTGTGTCTGCCCCTTCACAGAGCCACTGTAGAGCCTGCATGGAGTGAGGGGGAAAAGACTTAACCCAAGGAAATAAAAAGTCCATAATGACCAGAAAACTTCCCTGGAGTGTGTGGGACATGGAGGCACTCTTATTCATTAGTGCAAAGCAAGAAAATAATGTTCATGAGTCTGGCAGGTCAGAAAGACTTGTGCTGAGCTTGTGTGTACACCCTCCCATGTTTTCCTAGTCCTCCAGCACATTTTCCAGCCCTTAAAGAGAAGCTTGGAGGGAAGCAGACAGCATGGGAGGCTGCAATGAAACGTCAGGCTCTTCCTGCATCATGATTCACAGACAACACCCTGTGACACTGCACCCTTCTCAGAAGAGAGAATGAGACTTAGAAGCCATTTGGGTGCTTCTAAGCACCTCCAACCTACTCAGTGCTTTGGTGTCTGGCCAGGCAGCCTTCCCTCACTGTGCCACCAGAGTGGATTGTGAGGCACCCAGCAGGAACACTATCGTGCAGGCAGACAAAGGCAGGGATCAAAGACACCATGCTCCCACTAAATGCTCTCCCTGACTTTGCATCCACTCCTTCCCATGCCCTCTCTCCTATCATTCTCTGTTTCTCTGGTGAGAGGACTCATGAGCCAAAAGAGCATGCTGAGAGCTGCCAGTTAGAGCCGCCAAGCCTGATCCTGACCTGAAATTTGGAGCACTCGAAGATCCGGTTGTTCCTGACGACTTTGCGATAGAGGCTGAGGTTGCCGGATGGATGCACAAGAGTTAAGGCAACATGACTAGGCTTCTCCACCCCACGGAGGTCCAAGCACACCCTCTGGGAAGAGGGGTAAGTCAGTGCAGCTGGAACAATGATCAGGTACCTCCTGTAGTGGGGAAACAAGACATCACATCCTTTGAATAGTCTCACCCACTCTTGGCACTAATACTCTATTATGGTCTGAAGAAGCAGGAGAGTTTACCACCTCTCTGGGTGCTGGAGTGAGAGGGACAGATTAACAATGACAAATTAACAATGATGGTGTGAACCTCTCACAGGGGTGATGGGAATTATATAGTTCATTTCAGATAAATACAAGAGAAATGCTTTCAGGTGACCTTAGGTCACATAGGCGTGTACATGGTTTTGGACAATGCTACAGTAGTGCAGAGAAACATATACAACATATCGCTGCTTCTGCAAAGGGAACCATTCTTCAGTGTTCATGGAAAACACAACAGTCCAGCCCCTCACAGAAAAGAATCCACCCATCTTGCTTTGAGATGACTCCTATACTACCTTGGCAGCAGACTGGTTCCTGCTCAGTCATCCCCAGCCCTGCAGCCCTCTTCTTTCGCTCTTCACTTTATCCTACATCTTTCCCTTCAGCCTGCCTCACACTGCAGTCCCTCACTATTATTATCCCTACCACCAGTCCTCATCTAGTTCTTCTATTGCAGCAATATCCATGAGAGAGGTTCCCACCTTCAGGAAGATCCTCTGTTCATAACAAGGCTTGTGACGTGTTGCATACCCCCTCATGTCTATCCCTTCCAGGGATGACTTGCAGTGTCCCACGCTCCTTCCCTGCTATCCTGGCCCCACCCTCAGCATCACAACTATCCATCACCAGATTGTTAAATGGCACTTACGGTTGTGCCACTATCCCCAGGGTGTAGAGCAGGCAGCTCAGGAGGAAGGGAGTCCACATTTTCATGGGAGGCCTTCAGAGAGGTGGTTTCCTGTGGAGGGTTGGTCAGGAGAGGAGGTAGGGCGCAGCTTCTCTCCTTCCAAGGTCTCCAGGCCACAAGCTGTTGTTGCCGTTTCTCCCAGGAAGCAGAGAAGAAGCCCCGAAGTTTCTTTCCTTCTGCTTCATTCCTGTGTTTATAGTGCTGCAGGCACAGGGTTGTACCGTTCAGGATGTTCCCCAGCCAATCGAAGTCTTTTTGGACTCTAGCCTCTCCGCTCTCCTACTCCCCTGTGGATGGACCAGCATCATTCAGACAAATTTGCTTTTTATTTTGCTGAGCGACAGCCTGTTTCCCGTTCACTGCGCTGACCCTGCTCCCTGTGCCAGCTGCAGCCCCAGTCCTATTGTTTTGCCTCCAACTGGGTTGTCCCACGACCCCTTGGCACGTGCACTCAGCTGCAGCTCACGGTGAACTCCTGTGGTCATACTGGCCCCGAGTTTTCTGAGTCTGTAGCTCCCAAGGCAGGTCTCAGTCTTGAACGGGAGACCAGGCTCCGTACAAAATAAGTATATACGCATAGTGCTCTGCTCCTTTGCAGAGTGCCGCCTTACCCAGGAGGAAAGCACAGAGAGCAGGCAGAGCTGGAGTCGTCGCTTTATCTCTGTCCTACAGGTATTTCAGTTTAAAGAGGGAATCGAACAGCTCCAGTTCAGCCCAGCTATATCACGCAGCCCTCTGTGGTCCAGTCCAGGGCCAACCTCCACACACACTGACTGGTGGAAATGAGGGTTGAATATTGGTCAGGCAGGTCAAAAACTGCACGGCTCGAGTCCCACAGGGTTTTCTCTTGCTACCAAGAGGCTGTGGCTCTAGCCCGAGGTGATGGGAACACACGCTATCTAGTTTGGGAGCTTCTTTACACATGCTAATTTTATACCATGTTAGTCTACTGATTATACTGAACTTTTCCCTGAATATCTTACCATAAGTGAAAAAAGCAATCTGGTTCTTGAAACTACTTACTCTTAAAATAAGGAAGCTCTTCTGTTTTAGTGTAACAGCCATTTCATACCAAAATGCACACTGATTTATCCTCCAGTACCAAACCGAGCTCTTAAACACATAGGGCCTAGCAATGTTTTCCTTTTCTTTAGAGAAGACTGAGGCATTAACAAGGAAACTAGGGTTTGGGCCTTTTTTATTTTTAAAACCACACACACACATATACATGGGCAGATACAAATACTCTTTTTTCTGACTCCCGCCCCCCCAGCTTTGTTCAGCTCAGAGCTGCTGATGCCAGCGGCTGAGAAGAAGGTATGAGCGCACCTGGATAAACAAGTGAGCAGGAACCGGAGCAAGAACATGAATCACTCTCTGACACTAAGCTGCCCTTTGTTTCTTTCCATGGGTCTCAAAAAGTACAGGCAGTGCCTGCTGAACAATCCCAGCTGACATTTGTTTGTTGGCAGTAGGTCTGCAGCAGTTCCAGGGGACAGCCAGCTCCCTTGTAACAGCACAGGAGCTCACAATGGCAAAGGTGTTGACAGCCCTGGCTCCTACTGACTCCAGCTGCCATTTTGTGACAGCAGATGCATAAACACCCCTGAATTTCTGGACTTAACACTGACTGGAAACATACACCCTGAGCCATCAAGCCAGTCCAACTCCCAGACAATGAAGCAGAATGAAATAAATGTTGGAGCAGCAAAAAACAAAGTCGCAGGTTTGGTGTACACGGTTCATCTGACTTAGCCCCATCTCCATCTCCCATTACCGGCATGGCGACCAGCTGCTGGTGGCCGGGAGGCACTCAGGAAGCAGGCACATCTTAACAGGGCTCTGCACCCACTGGAACGTGTGGCAGGGCACACGGTACCTGGCTGCTGTCTTGTGCTGAGATCCCTCCCCAGCGCACAGACCCACTCACCGCTTGGGCCAGAGACGGGCAAGGGGCAACCAAGGAGCGAAGGCTGGATTTGTGTCCCTGGAGGCAGGCAGTCCCTGGTGCTCAAGCAGTGGAGCTGATCACAAGATAGCTGGAAGCAAGCACAGCATCAAGACTCCGGGTGGAATCACCACAAACCCCCAGTTTCATGAAGAATAAACAGATGAGTGTGATGTTTGACACCACCTCCTCCAAGCAGAGAGGGAGAAATTTAGGCCACAGAGAAATCAATGTGTTTTGTACAAGAGTCTCTTTAAATTCTGGAAAGCAGCCACCTCCCTCCAAATGCTTTCTAATAGCCAGCCACCACAGCTGAAGTCCAAGAAAAAACATTTTGAAGGACCCAGAAGAGATATTAAGAAAGCAGGGATATAAATTGCAATGGATATAGAGTCCAAAATATCACTATGTGCAAATTTTTACACAGAGTGTGTGTACACGTGCATACAAGTGAGGGGGTTTTGTGTGTGAACTCCTCCTGCAGTAACAGCCTCATGCACGAGCTGCTCCTCCTGGGGTCAGTAAGGAGTAGGTAGAATACATAGGGGTGTATATGACCACTACAGCAGTTGCTCTCCCAGTAAACCCCTATTCCAGGGACATTTATCAGATCTGTTGCTTGTGCTTTGCTAAGCACTGCCAAACAGATGATAAGAGCATGATAGCATTGGCAGCGATAAGTGAGGTCCCTCCCTCCCTGCAAGAACTCAAGCTCTAGGCAATGGTGCTCTCTAGGTACCAGTATCGGCTGCCCACCTGACTAGCTCCAGCTCTGCTTTTTGGTATCAGCAAGGACAGACATTGCCAGAAGTAAAGGCAAGAGGGAGAGGAGACATCTGCAAAGAAAGCTGCAGTATCTGCAAAGTTGGTTTTAAAAGGTTTCAAAAAAAGTAGTACTCTGGCAAAAATCCTGTTTCGGAGAGTTGGGCTCTGCATTGCTCACGGACTGCTGAGGAAATGGAATAAAGAGAAGGAAAAAGCACCTGTTTAAACAAAGGTGCAGGAGGAGGAAGAAAGTGACACCTGGAATAAAGCCAACCTCAGCGCAGCCCCTTCTGGCACTGCACAGGGCACTGGTAACACCCAACTGCTGTGCTGGATTTATGCATTCACTCTGGTCCTGTTAACCTGCACACAAAGCACGGAACAGGCTCTCAGGAGCCTGCCTTGCTGGCAGATCTCCTCGGTGTATGGGGAGTGTTTGCTGTTCACCAAAAGAACTTGCAATGCTTGTGTCTTTGCCTCACAGAGGGGAGTGCTGAGACTTCAGGGTTGCTCTGGAGCTTCAAAGTTGAGATTTAAACACATTTTCCAAATCGCTCCCCTTCAACCGCCACAAATCCCAGCCTTGTTGCAGGGCCTGGTTTGTAGAACTCTCAGAGCTGCAGCCAAATCCAGACCCTCAGACCTCACCACCCTCCTAGACCACCTACTCCTAAGCCTGACTTTGTGCTTAGCCATCACACTCTCACAGCCAGCTCTAGCAAGGGCTGGGCAGACCTACCTGTCTATACAGGGACACAGCAGTGCCAAGCTTGAAGATTCCCAGATCACGAGCTGGAGTTCCTTAAATCATGAGGTTTGATATTAAAAAGCAGCAACAGATGTTTAATTTTCACATACACTTTGGTTGTTGAATTGTCCTTGCATCTCCTTGTCATGTAACAAAGAACCTGTTCACTCTACAGTAGCTCCTTAGGGGGATGGGTTCAACCCTGGGGCACCATTCATGGCTGACAACTCATGTTTGAATTGTCTTGTGCAAGATCCAGCTTCATAGGAAGTGCAGAAATTAAAATTACTCCCCTCCCTCTTTCTATGCTAGGAGGACAGAAGCTAATCTGTGAGATACACAGCAGGGTAGGTTTACTTTACATCCATGAAAAGTGCAGAATCATCCAAGACTTTATTGCTCAGGTACATCTGTTTGCAGTAGGTGATGCTCAGTGGGATCAGTCTCATGCAGGGCTAGGAGCCCTCACCCCGTACTGATGGCTGCACAATGCTGCTGGAGGGGAATCCAGCGCTGGAAGTAATGAACGCCAGGTACATGGTTCAGATACACTCTAAGAGCTTGCTTCTGCTCTCCTCCAAGGTAGTCCTCTATCACAGAGTCCAGACACAGACTGCAGTCTCCAGCTTTGTGATTTTATTTTCATTCTTTTTACAAACAAGAAAATCCCTGGATTAAGACGATCAGAATCAATCAGACACCCCAAAGAATTCACCAGGAAATGGCTGTCAGGATGAGCAGCACTGTCTTGGGCTGGAGTTAGTCCTGAAATTCAACTTGAGATCTGTCCCAGTGCCCATATCCCAAGCCCACTGAGATATGACTTCCCAGGTGATGCATGCCCCGTCACAGCAGGAACAATAATGCAGCAGCCCTGTTGTCCTAGGGCATCTCGCACTAGTGGCACCCCTGGGGGCTGAAACAGTGGACAGTAAGGGAGCAGACCTTGGAGAAATGAAAGCAGAAGAGCAAGTAACCCAGAGAACAAATAATACGACCCAAATTATGAACTCTGGGATGCTAAGTTAGGAAGCCCAGGCTCTCACTAAGGACTCTAAAGGAAAATGTTTCTCTGGTTTGATCTCGTGCCTTGTTTTTTACCTCAGTCTCCCCAGAATGAGGGACGCTCCATAGCCAGAGCAAGCTGAAACTAGTACCATGAATTCTGCTTTAAAGTTCTTCTTGAACGGCACAAACCATCTATAAGCACGGCCACTCTGCCAGCAGACAGACCCATGCACTATACCAGCCCAGACAGCCCGGCAGAGAGTCCCAGAAAAGCCACACAACTAGTCCTTCACACCAGGGACACATGTTAATCACTTCATGTTCTCCCTACAGGACAATCCAGCAAAGACTACATTACAAAGTTCAGAAAACAGAGGGCAGAGATTAAAGTTCCTGGAGACCTAGGGAGTTCCAGATAGAGTCCTAGATGAAGGGCACATGCTGAACCAGAGACACACAGGGCTCCTATGGGACAGAGAGGTGGCTGGGTTGCAGGGGAAACATCACAATGCGTCCAGGTCTGTACGGGAGCTGAGGAACATCACACCCAGCTCAGATGCAGAAGATGCTATAATCAGCCAGGGCCTGCTCCTCTGCAACAGGACAGGAGAGATCTAAGTTATCTTTGTACAAAGCCAAGTGCAAACACCCAGACAGCCCTGGCACCCCATGGTTCCACACTGACCTGGATGGTAGTAGTCATAGACCCTGATGTGGCCTGGCTTCAGGTTGGTCACCCCAATCTCCTGCTCCAGATGCAGGACATACGTCTCAGACTTATGGCTCAGCTGGGGAAGAGCGAATGACAGTTCACATGCAAGCTGTTCTTTTTACTCCTCATCTAAATTTGATCCTACTGATAGGCAATAACAACAAAGGCAGGACTTGAAAATGAATCCTGGATATCCTTCTCTGATAGCCCAGTCCTGGATTCTCCACACAACTGTGCCACTGCCCTCCACTCCTGCAGCTTCTCTAGTAGCACACACATACCTTGTCCAAGTAGATGACAACACCTCCTTGTGTTTTCTCAGTTCTTTTCACAGACTGCCAGTGCTGCTGCAGCTAGGACAGGAGAGCAGAGGAAGCAATTTAGCTGGGTCTTTTGAAAAGTAAGTGTGAGACAGCCCAACAAGGTTTATCCTGAGTGGGCAAGTTCTCATTTCACTCACTTCCAAATTTAATTTGGGCTCTTAGCCCTTCAGGCTGATTTCCCTGCAGGGCCACTCAGCTCCTGCAAAACCCAAGGACAGGAACCCAGGACACTTAGTTGTCGAGGATGTGCCGAGCAAATTGGGCCAGAAGGATCACCATCCTCAAGGCACAAAGAGAGCACCAACAGTATGTGCTCATGCTTGTTGTGTGGCAGACGGGAAGGGATGGTGAAATTGCTCTACAGAGAGACAGACAACACCTCCCTATGCAACCTCCCCCTCTCCTTGGGCATGGGTGGTCCCAGTGACACCACATCACCATCCTGATTCCAGGCTTCTTACAGACATCCCAGATCCTGGAGCCAGGACAAATCCGGACAGCAGGGACACCTCCACGATCACCATGTTGGAAGTGGATCTCTTCCCAGTGTACCTGGGGGAGAAGATCAAAAAGAGAGTCTCTCCCAGTTTTCCCTTCCCTCCACCACCACACCTTGTGTGCAGGACCCTGAGCCAGGCAGTCCAGCCAGGACCACAGCCAAGGCCATCACTGCTCCCTCACGTGGGCAGAAGGTGGCTGCACTGCTCTGAGCATCCCCAGCCTGAGGTAACTACTTGCATTCCTCTCCCTAACAAGAACCAAAGCCCTCGGAAGCATTTCCCCATCCCCAGAGATGCTTTTATCTTTCCTTCTCCATCTTCTATCTGGACCATCTGCTGAAACTACCTGATGCCTGCATTGCAGCCAAGAAGCACCCCTCAGCTCCCAGCCATGTCTGGCTTTCCTTCCCAAGTAGGGCAATGTCTTTAGACTCACCTGACGTTGACGTAGACAGTGACAGAGTGTGCGTCATCCTCAGTGCAATTGACTGGCTCCGTTTTCACTCGCAAGGCAAAGGATGTGGAGACCTGGGGGGAGGGCGTGTTGTACCTCAGAACCATCTGCAGGGAGAGACAAAAAGACAGAATAAGGCATTGATAATTAGTTCAATATCACCTATCATACCTTTCTTTCACTGGCTACTCTAATCCTCAAGATAGGGACCCCAACCAGTAACTGGATAAACCATATACAGTGAGTGCACTTATCCCAGTGCCCGAAACAAAGGTCAGTCAGATTGGAAACTGCCCGTGATCCTTCCAGCTGGGGCTCCTTCTCCTCACCCTTCCCCTTGAGACTGTGCAAGACAGGCACACAGCACTGGGACCAGGATACAACATTTCCACCCTCCAGTACTCTGAGAGCTGTGGAAGCACCACTGTCCTCACATTTGGACACGTCCTGTCTCCCAGTGCCCTCCAGCACGCAGGTTTATTGCATTGGCAGCAGGCTGGGATTAAAGCACAGTCAATGCACATTTCCTTGCACAGAGCTGCAACGGAGAGTTTTGGTTTTGATAAGATAACAAGCACAGGGTTGTCACAGCAGGGTCTGTGGGAACCTACCCGGGTAAAGACACAACAGCTGCCATGGACCTGCACCGAGAACTTGCCCGGGACTTCTGTCAGTGCTGCTTCCTGCACCAATAGCCGGTTCTGGTAGGAGATTTGAAACTTCTTCCTAAAGCCTCTCTGGGATCTCACCCTCACTTCTGCCACCCCTTCCGTGCCGTACGTCAGCGCTGCATACTTAGCCAAGGCCTGCAAGGCAACTACTGTGTCCTGAAAAGCAAGAAACATTTACATTTGCATCTCTGAGACCCAAAGATGCTTGAAATCACTGTCCTGAGGACCTCTATATACAAGGGCTCCTCTCCTCAAAGTGTTTGTGCTTGTATATTGTGCAGAGGTTCTTTCTCAATCAAGATCCCCTTCCCTGGCCATGAGTTACCTGTGTTGAGGCAAACCCTCCATAGGCATTCTGCTGCCTGGTGAGCCAGGCCACAATGCCAGAGGCTGTGGCAAGATCAGACCCTGTGACATTTGGCTTGGAGAGCAGGGCCAGGAGGATGTAGGTGGTCAGCTCCACATCTACAGACAATGGCTGTGACCAAGGGCTTGTGTTAGGTCTGGGCTGGGATGAGGTCTGACTCCAGTGGATCTGCCCATCTGGGAAAGGAAGGGAGTAGATAACATTGAGGGATTTCAGGAAAAAAATCCTGAGGCCTAGGAGGCACAGTGCCTGCAAAGACTATGAGTAAATACCTCTTGGCTTGGTCATCACATCACTGAGTCAACTGCAATACCATGTATTTTGCAATATCCAACGCTCCACATTACACACTAAGGTGAAATACAAAAACTAACACACCAATAACCTGCATACACATTACCTCCCAGACATCCAGTTTCTCCATTGTCCTGTTTGCCAGGTCTACTGACCACCTACTACTACAACTACTACTAGCTACCTACCCACTAGAGCCAGTCCTGGGGCTCAGGGACTAATATGAAGCAGGGCAGCTCGCCAGCTTGCTTCCCTCTCTGGCGCTTGGCAGTCCTGCATAAGAAATCCCACTTCTCTCAGAGCCCAGCCTCCACTTTGGGTACCAGAAAAGGGAGAAAGATTTGAAGGAAATCAGCACCTACACCACAGCATTGCCAGCACACACCTTGAGTTCATAGGCTGGCTGTCTAACAGCTCTCTTTGGTGAAGGACCTAGAGGGCAAGGCTGTGGTCCTTCCAGGTTGCATGTTAGCAAGGGCTCAGAAAGATCACTCATCCCTTCTCTGATGTTCACCTGGCACTGAGGCTCCCATACCTGCTCTGATTGCCTTTCGATCAAGCATATCAAGTAGCTCTTGTGTGCGTTGAGAGTCCTTAGCCAGGGCGAAGGTGTAGGCCAGCAGGGCCTGGGTGTAAGAGCTGGCAGCTTTGGGAAGGGCAGGTGCGATGCAGGCCAGAGCCTTGCGCACCACTGTGCTCTACAGAGAAGAGTAACACGGGTGTTGGTCACGGACATGCACACGTGAGGCAGGCAAACACTGAGACACAAGCAAGAAAGATGCATTAGCATATGCTGGCACAGAAAGGACCCCATACATTCACCCAGGTGTCTGTGCTCGAGCCTGCACTCTTCCCTTTGTGTCAGTGCAGTGCCAGTAAGCAGGGTCTCCAGCCCTTGGTGCGAGGTGCTTGAGAGGCTCCACGCACCCCGAGCTGGTCACGGGTTCCAGCAGTGCTCTCTCAACAAAATGAACACCCTTACTGCTGGAACATCACCACACATCTTACTTTCCAAGTCCAAGCACAGCAAGAGCAGAAACGCGCAATTGCAAATGCTTTCAGGCAGCCTGCCGACCAAGATTACTCTGTTCAATTCACCTCTACAGTGCCTTAACAAGGTCGCTGGGATTTCCAGTTTCCCCTGGAACACCAGCACTGCTGTTGGCAGGAGGCAGCAAACCCAGTGGTCTCAGCAGCACTGTATTCTAGCATTCAGCTATGCTATTCCAAACACGAACCAGAGGCTCATCGTGGTTGCCTGTCCCATATGCACACCCCTACAGCACTCTGTGGTTTCCCCTCTTCCAGTGGCCTCTTGGTTAAGTACAGTAAGGATCACACAAGGGCAACATTTAAGATCGATTCTGACATGTGACATGCTCCTCACCTCTTTCCCTTCTAATAAAGAGAAAGGTAATGTCTGTATCATCTTTGTGCTCTCTAGACGGTGGAGTAGTATTGCTGGATGCAGCCACCAGTTCTCAGAAATGCCCATAGTACCTACTCATGGAGTACCCAAAGGTCCCAGGATCCAGTTGCTGCTTTCTTGGTTGCTGTCTCTTGCTAAAACCCAGCAGAAGCCCTAAGCTAAGCATCCATCATCAGTAAGCCCTACTTTTCTGTTTGCTGCTCTTAAATGTAATAACTGCAAGCACCACAGTAACCTTTCTATTCTGTAATTGAATAGAGCTAAGTAGGGATTACAGCAAGTTCATGAATCCATTCAGAGGCTCTTTTATTACTCCTTTTCCTTCTTAAATGTCTCACTCTCCCAGTTAAAATGGAAGTAATAGCAGTAGTGTTTGTACAACGCCCAAACTTAAAGTGAAAACACTTGTGCCACCAGTGAGGTGTTGACTGTTACCACACATCTTAATACCTTGTCTAGGAACAGTCTGACATGTATTACAACCCATTTGGCACCTCCGGTGTCTTCTGGTGAAGCTAACACAAGAACCGAGAGTGCCACTCTACTGGAAGTTTTTTCACACTCACTGTGCTCATCCTGGTGTTGACAATAGCAGGCCTAAGTGCACACTGTACAGAAACATTGAGCTTCCATGGGAGCAGCTAAGAAACTGCTCCTCTACAACATGCATTTGTTTCTCCAGTCAACATAAACAATCTGTTTTGTTCCAAGAGATCAATTTCCAACACAGAGCGGGGGTAGAGGGCTGTTTGTCTAGATTTTTTGTGATGCAAACCATGCTTTAATATTCATTCATTCAGAACAGTGTAAAATTATCTCCAACCTTCTCCCTGCCTTTTACTCCCTAATGACTTTCATGAGCCTTTTAGCAATGCTTCTAAGGGAAACTAGGATCTGTTCCAAATAATCTTGAGTGCACTAGCCCTTGCAGGACATCCTCAAATTCCTTCTCAGAATTTTGACCTCTAGTGAGCATGTATTCTTTGTAGAAGTATTTATAACCCACTCAAGGACACTTTTCCTGGGTGCTATGGCAAGCTCTGTGTTTCCCACTTCACCTACCCACAGACCTACTTACCAAATTCTTTCACTGGGGCCAGGATAACTCACTGAGACTTTTACATTTACCTATTCATCATCATGACCATTTTATCGAAAACCAATAGCTTATGCACGTATGTGCAATTGAGTAATCTGGTTACATTGACATCAAGTTTCCTGCTGCAGCAAAGCATCCCTCACTCCTTGGACAATCTTCTGAGCTAACAATACTGTTGCCATCTTCTCTGGAGCATGAGGAGTTCCATGGGGTCTCCTACCTTGTGGTAGCCTAGATTTTCTATCACCACTGTCAGAGCACTAAGCCACTCTACGTGGCTTCATTCTGGACAGAGTGGCTTCCACTAGCTCATCACGCAAATTGCTCTGAGGTACTGTTCGTCTCCCTCTCAGGATTTTACTCATGGATTTGGAGCACAGTCTGGTCTCTTCTCAGTAACTCTTTGCTTTCCTTCCCAAGTGACAAAGCTAGTTCTTAAGACTTACGACAAACTAAATCTTCTACCAGGATGAAGGTCCTTGTCCTTTAGTTTCATCCTGCTGCAGAGCACAGCATGTGTCAGGTATTTGTCATTCAGTTTCATGAAAAGCCTTCTTCACCTAAGTCTACAAAACTCAGACAGTTCACAGAGTTACCAAATGACGGAAGAATTCAGATTCGGAGGGACCTCAGAAGGTCTCTAATCCAACCCCCTGTTCAAAGCAGGGTTAGCTATGAGATCAGACCAGGTTGCTCAGGGATTTTTCTAGTCAGGTCCTGAAAAATTCCAATGATGGAGACAACTAAACCTCTCTAGGCATCCTGTTCCAACACTTAATTGTCCTTATGGTGAAAAAAGGTGACCTGAAGGGCATCTGTTGCCAATTCCATCTGTCTCCCTTTTTTGTCCCCAAGCCCACTGCTTTCAGTTGCAACAAAAAGCACTGCTCTTTTGCTTATTTCCAGAGAGCTTCACTTCTCAAAGTCTATAATAATAGCATTTCTTCATCAAGTTGATTACATTTTTTTACTTTCCAGTACCAGAGAGTCTAGTAATTAGTTGTGATCTGTAGCACTTGTAAGGGTTCCCTCTTACTGTTATTACTTAGGTGTGCAATTCCAGCTGCCCTACAGCACTCCTTTCCCAGACCTCCAGTTTTTGTGAAGCTAAAACATACTAAAAACATCATTATGTCTGTTTACTTGACTGTGGGAGCAGCTATCCCCACCTCTCCTCATTAACAATTCACCATTAGCTCACAGCTGTGTAGTGGTAGCAAGGGAACAAGAGGATGAAGGCAGCAGGAATGAGCAGCCAAAGCCTGGGAAATGGGCGCAGTATCTAACCATGGACTCCAATGGCTCCCAGTAAGCTAACCTCACCTTCTCCCCTGCCAGTGATGTCCTCCTCATGACACAGCTTTTCCCCGAGAAGTGGTAAGTTCCTCCTCCCACACTATTATTTTGTCCATGAGCCTCTCCATGGTGCCTTCTGTTGCCTGCCTCGGTGACACCACTAAGCTCTTCA
Organism: Falco punctatus; assembly: GCF_963210335.1. NCBI lineage: Eukaryota > Metazoa > Chordata > Aves > Falconiformes > Falconidae > Falco > Falco punctatus. The sequence goes on along the minus strand of NC_137585.1, from coordinate 8,760,933 downwards.
GGATTCAGATCTTAAGGCAAGAGCATGGCAAAGAGTCCCATTATTTACCTGTGGTGTCTCTCCTGCCTCCAAGTACGCAGCAGTAATGTAGGCAGCCAAGGGGACTTCCCCATCCACACCTCCCTACAAAAAGCATAAACATCCAAAAAGCTGGAAAAGATAATCCTGGAGAGTAAGAACAGGAAAACTTGAAACTTTTCAGCAATGATCCCACCTATCTGGCTTGCTCCCACACAAGAAAGCAGAACACCACAAAAAAAGTAACTTAATCAGGTACCAGTATACTTGGCAATAACTGCTTTGAGCTGCCCTTCAAGGTGCTTTGGCTCCTACCTTCATGGCTGTGTGGAAAAGTTGGCCCACGTTTCTGAAGCAACCATTGGGAAGCTGGTGGAACTCCAGCCAGGTAAGAGCAGCTTGGATAGTCCTGTTGTCCAGGAAAATGTATGGCTTGGCTTGGACAAAGCATTTAACCACAAATGCAGTCAGCCTGGTTGGGGAGAGAACAGAAAAAGAGGCATGACTTTGGGAAGAGAGAAGCAGAAAGAGATGGAGTGAATGAGAGAGAGGGAAGAATGAGTGGAAAGAATCAATCTAAGCAGAAGTCGAGGAAAAAGAAAAAAAGTAGGAGTTTGAAACTGGTAGGTCTCTCCTCACCTGTTGTTGTGCTATTCCTAATTTGCTGCTCCAAGGACAGTTGCATACCCCTGAGGTGCCCTAGCCCACAAAGCATCTGGAACACTTTGGGTCCAATAGCACAGAAAGGATTCAATGCTGGAAGCAGAAAGCTGCCCACCTCCAGGCTGTCAGGCAGCAGGCAGACAGCGAGCCCAAGGCTTACCAAGTATTACCGTACTCATCCTTGGTACCAAATTCACTGTAGGAGCCATCGGGGTGCTGGTACTGCAGCTGTATCTGGTACCCTGGGAAGCAGAATAGGACGTTAGTGCTCAGAATGATATCTGCAATAAAATCAGCGTGAAGGGAATGGGATGGTTGAGTGCTCGGGGTGGAAGGGGAGCTGGCACCTAGGACTGTTAGGCTGGACACAGGGGAAAGCAGAGGAGCAAGGTGGGTCTGTTGTACTTGCCATTGCGCAGGAACCCTGTCGCCCTCTCCTTGATCTCAGGGGACAGCTGCTTCGTCTTCTCCAGGTACTGCAGCACATAGACAATGGGGGCAAACAGCACCATGTTCTGCTCCCCACAGCCGTGGGGTATCTGCACCAGACGGTCCAGGTTCTGCAGTGCCGTCCCCATGAGGTCACCTGAAACAGAGCATAGGTGCCCTGACCACCTCCTGGGCAGGAAGCTTGGGGATTCATCTCCTCCCACCCATGACCTGTTCCCAGCAGCAGACCAGGCAAGATAGCCACAGCACAGTGGTTTGGGGGCACCTCTGTCCATACAGACTGTACACATCGCCATCCTGGCAGGGGAAACCCATAAATAGAAACTCTCCCTTGGTGAGTGTTTTAGATTATCAAGGATCAGGAAACGGAGCTACACATATGGGTGGAACAAGTCAGTGGAGCCTTGGAAACCTCAGAAAGGGGGGGTGTGGGGGGTGTGTCTGGGCTTTCCTAGGGCTAAACTCAGAGATATGGGATTTGCAAAGATATTATAGGTTAATTCCTTACCGGTGACTGAGATGGTGGCTCTGACTGAACCTTCAACCACATTTAGAGGCAACATCAGGGACACAGACTCCTGCACTGGATTCTCTGATAGCAGTGGGGTAAGGTGTGTGGAGAGGACAAAAAGGAAAAAATTCTGATGAAAACAGCCTTCAAAATCCCCAGAAACTGTTTCAAGACTGTTCTGTGCTAACATCCCATTTCCCTATCACAGAGATCATCTCAAAAACCCTGTCCCATTCCACCCTCAACTTCCTCCATCTACCTCATGGTGACTGCACTATCCTAACAGCCTTCCTTCTAAAGAGGTTGAGGATTTTCTCCTGGAAAGCCTCTGTGATCAAAGCCACCTGCTTTTCTCTACATAAGTTACTCCATCCTGTTTCAGATTTCAGTTGCAGGCATGTCTTCTCAATGCACCTCATGCTCTCAAAATCTGCTAATGGCCCTGTCAGACACCATAAAATTCAAGACAGGAACAGCAATCCCAAGTCATGCCCTCCAGCCTCACCATGTTCAGCAGTCTGGTTTTATGATCACAGGTGAAAAACGGCCTCAAGCTGCCACATCAGTGTCAGGGATGTTGATGGTAAAAGACGGGACCCTCCCACGCATCGCTACCCAGGGGAAGTTACCCAGGTGGCACCACCATTACAGTATGCTTCTGTAGCTTGGTGGTGACAGAAAATATTTAAACAAGTGGAAAGACCCATGGAAAGGTGGTTAGGCAGGAAGGTAGGGATGAACAGAGTGAAAGGAGAAAATCTTTCTACCTTTTTGGGGACACAGGATGGAGCTGTGAGCCTTTTCCACCAACACTCCCTCTGGCTGTTGGAGCACATAAAATAGCATTATATTGAGCACACAGGAGAGAAACAGGATTACAAGTGGATTAGAAACAGATACAGACAAAATCCTGGTTCAGGCTGGAGAGTCAGCTGGAGTCACATCATTATCACATAAAAATCTAAATTACTGTCAATCATTTTCATTTCAGATAAGAAAACAGCATGCATTTTTCGGAATATCGTAACTTCTGGATGTCTGTGAAAGAGAAGCTATAAGATTCAGCAGAGAGCTTAGGAGCAAGGACATAAAAGACTGTACGTATTTAAAGTTTTCTGTGGCATGAAGGATACCCCTCTACCTCCCCCATCCACCAGCCCTCACGCTGGGCCCAGCGCAGGCCCTGAGATTGTAATTACAAACCTTGAGTAGCAAGGGGTAACTCCCAAAATTAACCCACACAAAATCTGGGTATTGCACAAAGCCCACTTTTAGGTCTAGGTAACAGAACAGCTTGTCTGACCCGGACTAGGAGGAGTTTGACAATCGTGTCTTTCTGTCCTTGTTTGGGGATAAATGGTAACTCTTTGCCACAGAGCTCTTCGGAGGCCACAGCCTCTGTGTGGAGGGTGATGTTCATGAGCCCTGAAAATAACACACATTTAGGTGCATTAAACATCTGGGGGGGGCACTTCCCGTCAATATAATAGAAGTCACCTGCTGACAAAAACTTGGATTGGAGCCCTACGAGGTTCTGTATCCCCTAGCACAGACTTGCAAGGAATCATGACCTTAGAATGAATGCAAATGAGTACCCCCTGGTTAACAGGGCAAACAACTTCTCACTCCATGCCTGCTCTTTACAAAACATCCCCATTTTGGTCCCATCCCTTCCCAATTCCAGCACCCCGCTTCCCTGTTCATCTCACCCAGTTGTTCAGCTGTGACGCTCCACTGAAAGGTCTTTGCTTCACCAGCACATAAGCAGCTGCTGTAGACACAGCCTTTGCATGGCTTCAGCTGTAAGTGTGCAAACTCCTCCAGGGTCACCTGGATCTGAAGGGGCAGCAGGGATGGCAGGGGGTACAAGATAAACATCACAGGCCATAGATCTCAGCCATCTCCTACCCACCTTGCTTTTCTTGCAGAGCCTACCAAAGCTCACCTACCTTCATGCATCGCTGAAGGTAGTTGAAGACGGTGGCCTTCAAGATGAAGGTCTCACCCTGGATCACAGAAGATGGCAATGTAAGCTCCACAAGAAAAGGCTTGAAAACAAGCAGACTGGAGGGTGGAGCAAGTCCAAAGCCATTTCGTCCTGTGCAGAACATCCCTGCTTTCCATTCTGTGATGGTGTCAGGCACAGTGACAGTGACATTCTTGCTCCCACTGGTACTGAGGAGAAGTAGAGAGCAACAGAAGCATTTAACTGAATCTTGCTGCATGCAGCACCAGGTCACCTGGTGCGCACCCTTCTCTCCAGTGTACCCCATCCCCTAACCACAGTCTAACCCCCAACCTCTGCTGAATTTGCAGCCCTTGCAGGGTTGCAGGTAGGTCCTGTAGAAGTAGGGACCCCCACCTCAGATGCTTATATCAACAGAACATTTTTGACAATAAGTTACATGGCTGCCAGATGCCATGAATCACACTCAGTGCTTTTCTCAGACAGGGCTTGTCCTTTGCACATCTGAAAATGGTTTACACGTATCAACAGTTTCATTTTTCTTGGCCTAGGGATGGAGAACCACATGCTAGAAGAGCAACAGGACTGGCTCAACATCAGTAGAACTTAGCAGAAGAGACAGACCCAGCCATCCACCTTCCTGTGGGACACTGACACCTTAAAGTCTGACATGAAGACAGGGCAGAGTCCTGCCTCGTGCTCACATCACAGCTCCTGAGAGCAGCAGGCTGTTCTGTGGCTGCTACCACAGCAGACATAAAAACAGCCCTAGCTAAAGCTAATGGTATTATTTGACTCCAATAACTGGAGACGTTCACTTTTGCCAGGCACATACAGGAAGGCAACACATACAACATAAAGACCTTTGGTTGCTCAGATCAGGCTGGTGGACAAATCACATAGGAGATTATCTGCTGCTAGGGGGTGAAGGGATGGATGTAGCTGGAGGGACAGCGGAGGTGGGAGAGGGCAGATGTGGGGGCATCTGGCCTGAGCAGACTCCAGTCTCCAGACAAGAAATTCTTAAAATCAGAGATGAAAAATCTCCAAAAGCTCCCTCAGCAGACCCTGTGTACTCACTGAGTCTTTCTCACAGGACACAACTCCCAGTCCTGTGAAGGACTTCCGCGGAGGTCAGGTTCCCCTGCGCACCCTGTGAGCACAGTTTGGGAAATGCCAGCCCACAGGGCTACCACAAGCAAACTGGGAGCAGTAAGCCAAGCTGGTTTGCTGCACTGCACCTGCTTTCCTATCTTCCCATGCCAGCCGCCTCCCACGGATGGACAATACTTCTGTATGATCATCTAGTAGATGAACATGCATTTGATTCCAGTATCAGCTCCAGTAAGAAACAGCCTGACAGGTATGAGCCCTATGACATATATATCCTTAGGTGTCTTCCTCAGCAGCTTATGATCTAAAATCGATTACACCCGCTGCCGCTCCCAGTCACACTAAGCCACCCAGGCTAGACCCTCACTGCCCAGTTTACTCACCCCACAGAATACAAATCCCACATCCAGGTTTTGGGGAAATGCTTGTGTATTTTCTCTTCAGCTGAAGAAACAGGTGAAAACATAGTGGGCTGATAGGTAGATGTTGTCAGGTGCTCTGCTGGAAATAACAAAGACCCAGTCATCACAGGGTCCTCAGGCCCTGGTTTAGAGCAGAGGAGCTCCAGCCCAGCTCAGGCTGCAGCTCATCCAGTCAGTTCTTGGGAAGCATGGCACTGGAACAGAAGGTGCTATCCCAAGTTTTAAAATATTTTGCCTTACTTCAAATGACAGAGGTGCTTTGGGCCTTACTTGCATTTGTAGGCCCCATGGGAAGGGCAACCATTCCCTCACCTTAGAGATGAGACCTGGGATCCAGAGAGCCCACTAACATCTCAGAGCAAGAAGCTGTGAGCCCCAGGCAGTCTCACACTAGCACAACAGGTTTAGGGCCAGAAACAACTCTCTTCTCCATTTGCAATTACAGCAAGTACCCTCTTTGCTCAAACCCAGGACTGCTTTCACATGAAAAACCAAGCATCCCATGTACGAAGAAGAAACAGCTGGCAAATGCTTACTGTTGTATGCTCTGTGGGGCTGGGCAAACATCAACATGGGCCTGGAAATAAACATTCCTGTTTCCTGCAGCATAGTTGTTGATGGAGTGGTTGGACACACTCTAGGTTTCCTGATATTGGTGTTGGACATAATTTTCAACCCCATTTCCTGCAGGAAAAAGAAAGAACTGATGCACCAGAAGGCTTGTCATGTCCTCTCTGCCCTGAGCTTTTTGTCCCCTCGTGCAGTGGGGACTTGGCTATCCTCTTGCCTGGCAACGTATTCTCTTGCTTCATTTTAAGAGACAATTATTCAGATCCTCAGCAATGGGCAAACAAGGTCTTCTGAGCTAATTCATCGGGTCCGAGTCAGTTAAATTTATTCTATTTCAAACACATGGTCATTTAGGCACTATGCCTTCTCAGCCTGCAGAATGCAATTGCTCATGCTATGGAGATTAAACAAACTATTTGAAATCCAATTAAAGTAGCCAATAATCCCTGGCACCCTGTGTCACACAACCAAAGTGCAGTAACCACACAACAATTTCTTCTTGGTCAACATTTCTAGTCACGTTAGAAGGGCCTAAACTGGACCTGTTCCCTTGTATTGTGTGTAACAGCATCCCTAAGATACTGGTAAAGTCAGGGGTTCCCTCAGTTCATGAATTATCCCAACCCACCAAACCAACATTTTTACCCTGAATGCTGTAAACACATCAGGCTCATCAGAATTTGGGAGCCCGCATGAATGATCATCTTCAGACACTTGGCGAGAATACCTGGAGCCATAAACAGATGGGAACAGCCCATAGATCTGAGAAAGCAAGGGGAAAAAAAAAATCAGCACAAATAAAACCTGGCATTCCCTTCCTGTCATACATCCAAATCCAAGGCCTGTTTGAATTGCTGCTGGATACCGTGCACGAACGCATGCCAGAAAGCCCAGGCTCATGTCACTCTTCCCTGGCTCTCCTCGGATAGAGCCAGTGCATCCTGCTGAACTGAACACCAGACAGAAATACAGAAGCCGATTTACCCCTGGTGCACTGAGTGACGTTCAGCCTCCTTCTTAATGCACATCCCCAGTGCTTTGAGCTCCTTGGGAGATAAGCTTTGCACAGATGCAGTGGCATCCCTGCCTCCCTCTTCATGTCAGTACCAGGGAAGGGAAGAAGGCTCACTCACCAAGGAGCTGCTGAGCTCTTTTCCTGGCTTCGGCAAGGGGACGCTGGGATCCACAGCCCAGACGGCACACATGGACCCAGGAGCTGCCAGCAGGCGGACATCAACCTCTGACCCGGGAAGAGTCTCGGGCGTTGAAAAGCTCAGCTCCACCTGGATGGGCAGAATGCAGGCAACACCTGGGTGGCACTGCTGCTGCTGGCCACCCTACCGCTCCCTCAGCAGCGAAGGGACCTACGTGAAGAGAGTTTCCAAGGACTAGGCTTGGATGGAAACCAGAGGAATCTTCCCCAGGACACACACAGACACCCCGCCCCAGAAAGTATTTAAAAAATCATCACTTTGAGGTTCTAACAGGAAAGATGGCAGAGGGGGGACCGTCAGTGTGCGCAGCTCACAGTACTGCCGACACTCCTGTGTCAGAACCCAGCACACCAGCCAGCTGTCACACCTCACACTGCTGTCTTTCTGCTCCTTTTGGAGCCCCAGATCAAAAATAAGCCTAGTCCTTATCTCCGGGCTCTTTGTGCGGTTGATCTGAAGCACCTCCTGTTCGTGCTTGAATCTGACTGTCTGTGGCAGGTAAACAGCTGTAGAGCAGGGATAATGCCAGTCCTCAGAAGTTCACCTTTGGAGTGCACACCAAGAAAGCACATTCCCACGGATGTCACAAGGACCACAAGCACACAGCCCTTTCTGGATGGCCCATAAAATCCGTTTCTTCTATTGGCCACTTTCAGCTGTCTTCCCAACACCACATACTAACAAATCCATCTGCTAATGCAGCAGAACAGCCTTGAGCTATCCTGGGAATTGCACTAATAACCTCTGCTGGGCTGTCATCCTACTGGGTTGCAGTTGCTATACAAGCCTATGGAGACAGACACAGCAATTCTCCGCCTTTCCCAAGCACCGCAGCAGCCCCCACCGCCCTCAGCACACCCTCGCTCCACACACCACAGCACACTTCACCATTCACATACTGCAGTTCACGTAACAGCATCCCACACAGTATCAGCCGTGCACAGCTACACATGCTGCATATTCCTCAGCCTCTTCTGTCACTGCAGCAGACACACAGCCTCTCACACAATTTAGCCACGGCCTCAGACACACATCTCACCTTATTTCTGAAACACATGGAGACGCTGAAGGTGGCAGAATCAGCGATGATTTTTCCATTAGGGAAGATAACATAAACAACAATTCTTGGAGCTGGGGCATAGATGGAGCTGAAGGTAAGAGGGATGGAGAAGAAGTCTTTCAGCACTAGATGGAGAAGAGAGGGAGGAAGAGAAAGTAGATCCAGTAGTGAATATGGATTCTGATCAGCTTTTGCCATTCTGCATGTGCCTGTTTAATTCTTTTCCTCAAGTCTTTCAGAACCAAGGAGATTTCTGGAGACCACTGAAATAACCAGCATATCTCTGGATCTGGTACTCATGACCAGCAAAAGACATTTTCTGTTTCTGTTCATTCCCTCAAGGAGATAAAACAGCCCTTTGGAGTTCAAGCTCAGCTCCGCAAAGAACAAAGAGTCTCGGCTATTTTTCAAAGCCTCCCAACACCAACAAAGGTTTTTAAATAAAGAGCTGGAGAAATCAACAAACAGTGAGTCAATACCCATCAAAATTATAAGTGGTGGCATCCCAACTGCTCAGGTTATTTGTAGACACGATTGCAAATTAAAATAGGAGAGTTTTGATAGAGGGTAAGGCTATAGTTTCATGCCACTTGCAGAGGGACCAAAAGGAGACTTTGAAAATGAAAACAGAGGATGAGCCTATGGGCTGGGAAATACTGAGTATTGTTCTCTCAGTACAAAGCAGGAGGTAAAAGGAAACATGAAAGCTGGAAAGGAACATTGCTCTGATGCAACAGAGAAGTGGTGAGCCAGCTCTGAATTGCAAAGAGGCTTATGCCAGATATCCAAATAAGAAGGGATGCCAGAGACCACTGAGTGCTTGCTGGACAGGAAACAGGGGAGTGCACTTACATTTTGGCAGCCCAACCCAAACAGTCTTCTGACCTGCATGGACTAGCCCTCTTTTCCCTGTGACCTAGGGAAGAATACAGAAAGGAAAGGGAATGCCATTCACATAGTCTTTGAGATCACTGCGCAGATCAAAGTAACCCTGAAAATGGAGATTAAATGGGGTCAGGCAGGGGGAGTAACACGAGTTTCACTCACTCTCAGGCAGCCAGCAGAGCTCAGGGGATCAAGAGGCTTGGGGGAGGACAGGCAGGGCCAATACCTGCCCTGCATCCGTGCGGAGCCCAAAAGAAAGGTTCTGCCTTTCTTGCTATTACTGCAGCTCCAGGATCCAGCCCCATGATAGCTGGATAAGCCACCTGTCCTGGGACGAGCCAAATCTATTCTATATCAGGCTTGAATCTGCAGGAGATGCTGGTCTTGTGCCCTGAGCTATCACCCACTAGCACTTCCCTAGAAACTCACAAAGTAGGAGAAAATGACACGCTTGGGCCCATGTTCCAGGTCCTCCTGATAAATTCTGAAGTCCACCTGGACAGCTTGCTTTTTCCCGCAGGGCATTGTTTCTGCCACACGGACAATAGAGAGAAAACTCCTGCTGGTGCTGTAGAATGGACGTATGAAATGAGAGGCTTGCTTGTAACTCAAATCAACTGTCCTAGTCTCTATATCCAAATCTTGATGCAGGACACTTGCCTGGTGAGACAAAAAAAAAACAAAACCAAAAACAAAACAAAACAAAAAAACACCAAACAAAACAAAACACAGAAACCAGTTAATTTCTGTAGTTTAATTTCTCTTGTTAAGCAAGTCAGCTACAAATCACCATAGCCTCAGCTTGGTAAGAAGCTCAGATGAAGTCTGAACAACACCATAGCACAGGTCTCTGTATGGAGAGCTCATGAGAAAAACAACCAGGATTTGGGGAATAAGCTCTCAGAGGGAGCTAAGATTCAGAACATGCTGAGGTGCTTTGCGTTTGAATTACTGTCCTTCAGGAAGAAACTAGGGAGATGTCTGTGGGGCAGTAAATAGCTCTGAAACGCATGCATACCCCGGCCAACACAACGGACCCTTCCTCACTTACCTCCAGGGAGGCTGAGGTGCTGTTCCAAGCAGTCGTGTTCAGGCTAAATGAAGCTGTCCCAGCGTCCCCAGTGGTGTACTTCTGCTTAAATTGCTGCTCACCACACCTTACTACAAGGAGGACTGTTTTGTGCTTCAGTGCCTTGCCTTGGTAGTCAATGACTTTAATCTAAGAACATGGTGGTGAGCAAGAGAAATGCAGAAGAGTAATCAACAGACAGAATCTCCTGCTTCTCCAAGTCTGGAGCAGCATTTCCAAAGACAGCAAGGTCACCCTTTCAGTCATTAACAATATTATCAACACTGCTACTGGTCATCTCCTATTGTCACTTGCACTACCACGTTCATTTACCCCCACGCTCTCTACCCCTTCACTGCTGGCAGCCTCCCAGCTGCTGAAATTCCAGATGTTTGCATTTGCGCCCCGCATATGGATGCCCATAGCTGCTGCTACTCAAGGCTTATTTGGCTAATGGCAGTCTTGGGTGCTATTCTCACTTTTGACAATTCAAAAGTTTCATCTCTGGGAGTCAGTCATGCCCTCCCCAGCCCTTGGCTGGAGGTGAGGTTGGAAAAGACGCTAGGTAACAGTTGCTGTGAAGGCATTGCTCACACTCTCCCCTCCAAAGGACCGTAACTGGGAATTACCTTCCCCCTGTACATATCTCCAGCGTGGTAGTAAGAATTCACATAATCAAACAAAGCCATCCCGCCAGTCTTGGAGATGAGTACTTTGTGGGAAGCACTGGCGTGTGTCTCTGAATGAAAGCAGCAAGACAGAAACATAAGGGAGGGAGCAAGGAAGCCAAGCACCCCTCAGCCATTTCCCTGCAGAGTGACCCACCGGTAACACTGATGCACTTGTTCAGCTGCACACACACTTCATTCCAAGGAGATGATCTGCCCAGGGCTCTGGGCATCTAGACTTCCTCCCACTTACTTCTAGCCCTCAGAGAAGCCCCTAAGCTTTACCACCCTAGACTGCAGGCACTCAGAGTGTGTGTGTGTCTGTGAGGTTAGACGGCAGGACCCAATGGGCTCAGAAAGCTCAGAATGCTAGCCTGAAAGTCTCTAGTGTTCTTGGCAAAATTAGTGTCTTCACATGCCTTTTCCCAGCCACCAGAGATGTTTCCAGTTACCTGTGCCATCCTCCCTCAGCAAGGCCTCTGCAGCTATGCTGTCCTGATAGTACCGAAAGTCTCGACTGAAGGACGAAAGACTCACATTTGTGAAGAAGCAACCAGTCTCATCTGTCTGAAAGTACAGAGAAAGGAAACAAGGTGCGAGCAAGGCGCTTATGTTAGAAGTTACCCAAATGGTGCAGAAAGAGCAGCCCAAAATCCCCGCTCTCAGGGAGCTTGCCTTTTGACATAGCGGTCCATGTTGTGGAGCGGGCACATGATGCACACGCAGCCATAGTCACCAGGCACAGCTACTAAGAAGCAGCACCAGTAGACCACTGGCCAAGCAGCCACATCCACAGAGTGACATCATCATTATTTCAGCTAAAGCCTCCAGCAGCGTTCCCTTACCGTGGGGCTGAGCACAAATGTCCCCGAATAGGGCTCAGCTCCTGCTGAGCATCTTACCTGCTTATTGAATTCCTGACAGAGATCAGGTTTGGAAGCACTGGGCAGGAACAGAGCTACCTTCTGACAGAGGCTCACATGGACCATCCCCTGGACACCTTTCCCATAGGTGTATCTGTTTGGGGGACCAGGGAAAGGAAAAGACAGTCACACACAGCAAAAGAGCACAGGGCTTGCTTCGCATAACTCCAGAGGCCACTTACTCATGGATATTCACAACGCAGCACAAGAGTGGCAGCCACACAGCAGGCCCAGGAGCCCTGACCCAGTAACAGGGTCAGACTGGGGCACTGCAGCGATGGAGATCAAGGGCTCTGTGATACAATTAGTGCCAAACTAATCTATTCTGGGAAACCACAGTGTTGTAGGTGCTGACTGAGCACACAGCTCTGCACTTTATCCATAACCCCAGGATATGCTGAAGGCATGCATTATCTTATAAGCAGAAACATGGGCCATTAATAAAACACCTTTACAGGAGGCTGTTAACCCTAGTGTTGTCCTTGGACTGTACCTGAGGCAATTCCTTTTTGCCTCTCTAGTTTCTGCTACAGCATTATCTGGAAAAGTTTCCCTTCATTTCCCATGAGTTTGTGCTGCAGGGAGATGAACACCAAACAGCTGCCAAGTTCTGCCCCACAAATAGCTTCTTGTCAAAAGATAAGTTGTTCCCCCAGGTTTTGCATGTAGACTTGTGGAGTGTTCTTAGAAACGGGACATTAGAGTACCAGAAGGACAGATATAGGAATGTTTTGTGTTGCATCGGGGTGCAAACAGCTGCCATGGAAGATTCTGGACTCCTATAACTGAAGGAGTAACTGAAAACTGTAAATTTCCCCTGAGCTCCTCATGGTTACCCAGCCATCTTGTACTCATCTGGCCAGAAATTAACACAGGGCCATCCCTCAAAGCAGAATCCTCACCTGCCACATACCCGGAGTGGGAAGGTTTTATCTAGCACATAAATCTGATTTGGTGCCTCAAAGTTCACTTCAAATTTTGGCAGCACTGGAAGGAAAAAACAGAGAACTATAGGAAATGCCAGGGACAACCTTCCCAGAGAATCAACATGAAGATAAACTATAGTGAAATAAGAGCCAGGAAATTGAGAGGGAAGGTGGTGAGAAGGGGAAAGGGAAGCTTTTCCTTCTTTCTTTAACACATTTGTGTGTATACCCTGGCTGATTGCTCCTTTTAGAACTAAGACCCAAACATGTCCATGATCCTGCACTTCTGACAGCTACTTGCACTGAGAGAAGGCTCGCCTCCCAACACGGTTAATTCGGGGATGGAAAGAGAAGTGGGATGGCACTGGACATCACACTCCCTGGAAAAGCCCATCCTAAATGACCTTGTTTTGTCTGACACTGAGATCTGCAGGAATCAGCTGTGGCAAAGGTCTGAGGCCATGCACAACATTCCTCCCACACACTGACCCAAGGTCCCACCATGGTCCCTCTCTCCTGAGCCTCAGCTCACTCTTTTCTGTGACAGATGCTATTTCTTTTCTCATTTGCTCCTTGGGTGGTTATAATGGAATAAACACACAGCTTCCTGGCTCAAGAGTGCAAGTTCCTTCTGCAGCTCAGACACATCTCCCACATGCTCATACCATACTCCTCAACGGAGAAGGTGCCGTACGCTTTTGCATTGGTTATATTGATGACGTATGTCCCCAGCAGAGGCTCGTCGCTCAACTTGAAAGACAGATCTACAATGCCATCTTGGGGGACCACATTCAGCCACTGCTCTATCCGGTTGTTCTTCGGGTCCTACACCCACAAGGAAGGAAGAAACAGTTGTTCAGCAGCTCAGTGATCCACACCCCATAGGAACCGAGCTTCGGGATTTCACTGCTGCAGACTACCTGCTTCTATAGCTAAGGAATGAGGTTTGGTATATGCTGGTCAAGAATTCTGAAGACAATGTAATGCTCAGATTCTGCTCCCAGCATCTGAGTCTCCTTCTAACACTTATCTAAATTCCAATCTCAAGGAAAGATCCTTCACAGTTCTAAATTCTGTTGTAAAGCTCTAAGCTGACGTGTCTATACTCTCTATATATATACATTATATATATATAATACAATATAATCTATACTGCAAGTCTAAAACAACTCAAATTTCTACTGAAGTAACTGGAAGCATAAACTCAAGTAAGTACATAAATGAGAAACTGTAAGGAGTATGTTAGTTTAAGAAACCTTGAAGTTTTACAAATTCCACTCAGAGGTCTGTAAAATCTACCAGGAACTGCATATGAATAGCCCAGTGAAATGGCTGCCACCAACATCTCTGCAACCCTAGATTTCAGCATCACTCACCTGAAGAAACAGGGAAATCTGGGGGAAGAAAAGGCAAAAACCATTAGAAGACACAAACACATGCCAGCAGCACACACAAGGTACTTTGGATGCACACGCCCTCTCTGAAGGATGTGCAACTCGGGATTTTGAAATTCAGAGCACTGACAACAATATAAAGTAAAACAAATGTCACCAAAAAGAAGAAATATTAGGTGAGTCCTTTACAGTAAGGTCTGGAGCAAGGGAAAGGAAAAGAGCTGGAGGTCACCCAGCACTTGCTACTGACCTCCTGGCAGAGTCCTTCATCAGGAAAACTCACTGTCCAAGCAAACCTAGGCTCTGGCTCAGCTGCAGTTTTAAGGGTGTCACAGAGGTATAGGATCACATAGCTTGGAAGGAACCTCTGGAGGTCACCTAGTCCAACACCCCGCTGAAGCATGTCTTAGAGCAGATTGCTCATAGCCTTCTCCAGTTGAGTTTTTAACATCTCCAAGGATGAAAATGCCTTCTCTGGGCACCTGTTTCAATATCTGATTACCATCACAATGAAAAAGTTTGTCCTAATACCTAATCAGAATTTCCCACGTTCCAACTCACAGGAGCCAGATGTAGAACACCCCTCCCTACCACACATCTGGATCGCAAACTATTCACTCCCTACATGACACCATCACATCAGCAATCGGTACGTCCCATACTTGTTCTTGCGTGACCATTTTACCAAAATGACCAAGAGACATGTACGCCACCTTCCTGAGTTACCAGCCTTTACTTGAGTTACTGTTCTCCTCTGGACACCCATCAAGCCCGGTCCAGGGACAAATGTGGAAAAGTTGGAGCTTCGGCAGATGAGCAGGGCAGAAAGAAAGCAGGATCCACGCATGGAACAAGGCAGCTTTTCCACAGCCCCCCCACGGCTGGCTTACCGAATCGTTGAGTGCAGTGAATTCCTCATCCAGAGTCACGATGCGAAATTTCACTGAAGGTGAGGAAATCAGGGAACACATTTATCAGATCTCAGTTCTTCCCTACAGACCCCTACTCTACCTGTTTCCCCAGCTCCTGTCTCCATTCTATACACATTTGTGATAACTGATACGGACGTTCCCACATGAAACAAACCACGGACAATGACCTACTGCCTCCTGCAACTTCACAGTCACCACAACCTGGACGTAACAGCCACCTGAAAACATCACTCAACAAGAGACATTTTCTCAGAGCCTTCTGCCTTTCCTGACCGTGAATTTCAGGCAATTGCAGGCTTTCCATATGGTGTTCCCAGCAGAAAGCCTAGCCATGGCTGATCCCATTTGCAGTTCTCACCTGTCTGCCCTGGTTGATAGACAGGCTTGTCTGTTTGGATGAAGGTACCACTGCTGGCTTTGAAGATCAGGACCTTTTTCTTCTCCTCAATACTGACCCCTTTGCCTGTGATGGTCAGTTTGACAGTGGCAATCTCCTCTGTGCCATCAGCTGGAGGTGCAACCTACACAAACAGGAAAGGAGAGCACGCAGCCCCCAGGTAATCTTCTGGGGGCCCTGAGCAGGAATTCAGAATAAAGTGGAAGAACTAACCGGTTTCAGTTCCCCTCCACCTGTACCAGGACATGCCCTCCAATATCAGGATCCGGATCACATCCAGATCTCACTCAGTTCCACATGACAGCAGGAAGCCCTGCATGTCACGGAATCTGTCCTTTCCACCCCTGGTTAAGGAACTTTGCCTCCGGTAACAAGCAGATGCCTGACACCTGTGAGTGTTCAGGCTTGGTCAGGAAGATGGGCAGATGCCAGAAAGGTGGGAGATGGTAGCGGGGAATCAAAGGAGAGAGATCGAGCTGTAGCACAACCTTAAATGCCAGGCCTTCAGAGTTACCCAGCATGTACAAGTAAGAAAGCCAGATTAGAAGAGAAAACCGGAGGGTCTTCCTGATTCCAGCAACCAAAGACCCCAGCAGCCTCAGACAGAATATACTGTATAACAGAAGTGATACTGTTAGGCACATCTACCTTATCCTAGATCTTGTCTACAATCTCACTAACAATGAATAAGCTCTGAGATGATATTTAAAAATAACAAGCACATCCATTTCCATCTTCAGTAGCTCCTAAGTGCTGAGCTGCTGCCCGACTTCGGGTCCTACAAACTGCAGTACGTCATGCAAACCACCATTTCCCCAAGCTTTAGCTTTGGAGCTGTACAAGGCCTTCAGAGAAGAGCTAAAGCTGCTTCATCTGGTCTGGGATGGAAGAGGTGGAAGCAGGTGGGTTCTTCTTAAGTATCCAGAAGCATGGTAGATTTTAACGAATGTAACTTCAATTTAAAAATTAGATTCAGAAGGGGAATTCGGTGCTGACAAACAGACACTGTGCTGGGCTATACATCCCTAGTCACCAACCATTCCCCCTCCTAGCAGTCTCACTTCAAGGCAAAATACACCCTGTCCACATTATCCCTGGTTAGGGAGTAACACAAGGGGAGTTCCTGAAGGGAAAATCAGTGATGGCATTTGCCTAGGGCAGCTCACCCAGAACTTAGCGCACTTGAAAGTCTTCTCCTTCTGGATGGTTTCTTGCATTAAGAGCTCATATCCTGCAGAACGCTCCAGGACCAGGTTCACTTGAACTTTTGCTTCATAACAGGTGATATGCAGGCAGGCAACTTGGGTGGATGGGTAGCGGAGATCTGCAGGGATCACCACCAGGTAATGTCTGGGGCAGGGGAAAGAAGACATCAGAGGTGGCATCATGTTGAAGACTCAGAGATGCAAAAGAGCTTCCCTGCAGTGGCCCGCTACTGCAGAATTCCTCAGCAACGTGCCATGGCTGCAGTCAATATTCAAAAGCAACAGTGAACCCAAGAAAGTGATTGCTTTACTGATAACTTGAGAAACAGTTCCTGGTTGATTAGCTTAGGTATAGCCCTATAATCTTTTTCAACCCCCTTAACTCCAGCCATCCCTTGAACTCCCCCAAATCCCTTCAGGTCTTCAGAAGAATTGGCCTCAATCTTGCAATCTAGACACCAGTGATTTGATCTGGTGTGGCAACTGGAGAAGCTAATGCATGGGAGGCAAGGTGCATGGCACAGCTACCCTTTGGGGTGATCTGATAGAGCGGGAAGCACAAGAGCTGACAGCATGGAATGTGGTCCATCTACTTAAGACTGATGCCTTCACAAAATAGACCGAAACAGAAGTTCAGCATCACTCACAGTTGGTGAAAAGCAGCTGCAGTGTGGAACAGAAGGCTCAGGAGGGTGGCTGTCCTCATCCTGGGGGATCTTGCTGCCCAGTCTCCAATAGCCCTCCTCCTCTGAAATCACTGAGGCTGTTTTTAGGGGGGAATTTCTTTCTAGCACAGCCTAAACAAAGAGGTGGGATGGGGGGACAAGCCGGTCTCTCACCACCGCTTCCTCTCTCCTGAGGTTATACGCAGGCAGCAGTGGGATGGGTGCGCTGCACCAAGTGCCCCTCAGCCAATAGCAGCCGCTTTGGCCGCCATCCACCAGTTCAGGACATCCCCTCCTGCAAGGCTGCCATGGAGACATCTAACCAAATGGACTTCTCATGGTAAAAAAAAACAAAAAACAAAAAACAGAGAGAACTTTGCTGATCAGTGACCCAGGCCAGGTCCTGATCACTTGTCACTTGCGTCCCTTTGTTTCAGCCGGAGATGGATTGCGGCTGTGCAGCCAGCAGCGAGAGCTCACCCCAGCACACGGCAGGCAGCGTTGTCGTTCGGGACAGAGGCTCAGTAGCTCTGGATCAGACTATGGGGCTGTGGATCTCCTTAGGCCGTTTGGCTTGAGAATGGGACCAAATCCTTGCACGTGCATAAGGAAGCACTGCAGCAACACTCCCGCCAGCCAGCAATCGCTAATGAACCAACGACGTGGCCTTTTCCTTCCCTGCATACAATGAGGGAAATGGAAATATATATTGGCCAACAGAGGTCTCCACCGGCTCCCGGCAACACCCATTAGCAGTGGCACTAACCTGCAAGGAGAGGGGCTCAGGAACTGGTTCCAGTTCCTCATTGTTCATGTCTGGGTCTGAAAGGTCTAGGGAACAGGGATACAGCATTTTGGTTCAGGTTTTGAACCTGAGCATCAGGTTAACACATGGGACATCTGCTAGCACTGATGACAACCTGCACAGAAGGGTAGACAATTATGCTGTTTAACCAGCCAGGCCTCCAGACAAGCGTGGTCACCATGTAAATTGCCCGTTGTGAGTGGTACACAGATTGCATTAACCACACCTGAGATGTGTGTGAGACAGCATAAGCTCGCCCAGGCTGAAATGTACCGGGGACTGTCCTAAGAATACAGACAGCTACAGCTCTGTGCCTGGAAATATTTCCCAGTGCTGTTTAATACAGCTGATGCAGCCTAAGCTTTCCATAGCTGGGTCCCAACGTGACGTTACTCAAGCAGCTGGTTGGGATCTCTTCGTCTGGCAAAACCAGCTTCCAGGACACCCAGAAATTTCCAGCTAATTTGGGATCCCTGTTCCCAAGGCTCTTCACACTCTTTTTCCAGATGGGGTTGGGAAGACCGATCTCCATTTTACGTCTATCACTGGGCCACTCTAGAACAAGCATGCATCCTGGGGGCTATACATTACACACAGGAGCTGTTACTGCTAGCAATGCCTGTGTCTCAAGTAAATATTTTACTGTTCAACTGATTGAGATCACCGGCCAGACACCAGATATCCCAACTGATTTCAGAAATCAGCTTTGAGGTGGTCTAAATGTCAGGCTCCTAGGCAAGGAGGACTGGACACTTTTTATTTTGATGGACACATTATCCCCATTCTTGTCTCTTTGTGAAGGAAGGTCATATTACCGAGAATGGCAGGCAAACGTATACACTTTTAACTAAAACCTGAGATTTCCCTACAGAAAGCACGAGCTGGATCTGTCATAAATCAATGAACCATAGCCAGAGAGGTCCAGCTGCCAGCAGGCTTCTGACCAGGGCCAGCACCAGGGAGATCTCTCTGACCGTGTCCCCACCGTGGTGCTCCTCCTGCTGTGTTTGCCCAGGTGCGTTCTCTATTCCTTGCTTGGCTTCAGCAAACCTGGCTCTTGGTCACAGGAACATACATTTGAAGGATCTGCATCAAAGGCAGTGACTGACAGCCGCACAGGTGTCATAGACCCGAACAAAGGCTCTGAAATGGAGAGAGCACAGCAAGGCTGTGCACAGTTTCTAGTTCTGTAGCTTCTCTCCCTAAATGAGGCGGCCTTTTGTGATAGAAGCACTGAGCCAAAAGGCCCATGGGGAGTAAAGGATCTGCCCCCGCTGAAAACACACTGTTCAGCTGGAGCAAAGAACATAGTACATACTGACAACGCCAATTCTCCACAGATAACTTGAGTCAAAAATGAAAAGGAAGAAGAGGAGACTTAGTAAAGGTCACACCTATGATCACGGAAGACATCTTCCATGATTCAGAATGAGGATCAGGAGTAATGGCACCTTAGAAATCATTCCAATGTTTTAATATCTTTGAAGAAATAAAAAAGGCAACAGTATCAATGAGAAGAGTACTGGGGAAGCAGTGAAGTCTGCAGAGCACTGACAGCATGCTGTGCAGAGAGGAGGAAGTAATCGGCTTCTTTGAAGAATCACATCTGTTAGAGAGCCTGTAGTGCAGAATAACTCATCTAAGCAACTGAATCATTCTTCATTCTCCTCTAGACACTCATCACCAGCTTCATACAGGCCTAGGGCCTCCTCCATTGTTGCCTTCTTTCCTTTGCATCCAACTTCATGCTCCCCATCACTGACATTTCCAGCTCGCCTCTCACACGCACATATGCACAACTCTAACTACTCTGTAGCACCTTCAAAGACAATGAGATTTGATATCCTTGTGTTCTGATAGCGAAGGATACTTCACGGTCCATGCAGGGTTCACGAACATCTGTGAAGCCATAATATTTCTGCAACCTGACCACCATCCATAACATAACAAAATCCCTCAAAAGAATCTCTCTGTAATGCCACGGCAGACTGCTGCACCCACTTTCTGCTGCCTTGACAGCTGAATTTTTCCACTGCACCAAAGCCAAGCAAGGAATTGAGAACACACCTGGACAAACACAGCAGAAGGAGCAGGAACTAACTGGGTCAGAAAGCTTGAAGGCAACATAGTGTAAACTGTCCTATGCCTCTCTCAATGCTTGGCTTCTACACCAAGATCATTCAAAGAACTGCAGGTCTTCTGAAATTTTTGCCCAGAAATCTAGTGCAAGCCATTAGACTGTAGGCTTTAAATGTGTTAATTTTTTATTTAATTTAAATGTGGAATTGAGCTTTGGAGAATTATAAAACTATGCCCAAGGGAGTTTGGAAACCTTCACAAGAAAGCTCTCAAACCACGGGTGTGCCACGGATCTCTCTCCAAAGAACAGGTGTGAACCCTGAAACCTGCAGCTTTGCTTACTTTTCACTAAAGGGCACAAATAACTAGTGCCACCAATTTCTAGCTACCACTCCGAAAATCCACACAACCCATTGAAAGAGCCTATTATCTTCTGAACCTCCTTCGCCTAAAACCAAAGTTCTGCTTCTTGCTTCATCTCTCCTATTGACCCCGCTGAACTCAGAAAGTCTCACCACCACTCCAGACTTCTCCGAATCACAATGTCCTGACTTGTAAATTCAAATCAAGTAGATCAGCACTCATGGAAGTTGAAAACTTTTACAAGTTGGTAAACTGGCTCAACCAAAACCACAAAGACCTCCAGATCTGAATGCTGTGGCTTAGAAATCATCTCTAGTGTTAACAAAGAATCAAAACTTAAACCAGAAGGTAAAGTTTGGGGTCTAGATAAAGCAAGTTCCAGCAGAATAATTGTGGGGAAGCCTCTAGTATATGTAATATATTTGTGGACATATTTGTCAGGCATTACACGAGATTCTAAATTTTGGTAAAGCCACTTACTTTCTTAGTTAAGTGGCAACTTTTACTACACCCAAGGAGCCCCTTCTTGGTGGGAGGGCCAAGCAAAAATCATTTTGTATAGAAACAGTCATAGTAAACTGACCTGAGACATTGCAGTAGCTTGGAAGAGCTGATCTTTGAACACTGCCAGACACTGGGCAGAAGGCTACACTCAAAGTCAGGATATTTCCTGAAATTCTTGTGACTGTGCCTTTTCTATTTAACACAGGACTGAGCATACAACTGGAGAAGAACCACACAGCAAGTGATAGAGACTTGCCCACAATTACTGAACACAGGCTTGGAAGTTTAAAATTAAAAGGTGTGTGGAAGACGCATCAACATAAAACAGATAGCCAGTGTTAAGATGCAATTCATAATGCTGCTCTACCTGCACCAGCTATTTTGATGACACACAAACATATGCCAGGTTCAGAGGCGTGCCATCATTCTGGAGGCTGCATCAAGAAAGGAACAGGGAAGATTTCTTCCTTTTGAGGAAAAGTATCAAGAGATTATTCTTCTTCCTCTGGCAATCTCATCAGTCCCTTCTCTTGCTTCCCTCCTTTTCCTCTGCTTTCTTCTTTGGGTAGCCTTCCTTTGCTGAGCTGTAAAGGATAGGACACAGTAAGCAGCTGGCCAGCTCACAGATGACCAGAGCCATAGTCCCCAGGCACTTGGAGGGAAAGGACCTGCCACACAGGGTGGCTTTCTGCCCACTGGTGTGCTCAGTCAGGGGAGATAGTCTCTATTTAACAAAGCTCTTTTCTCTCTGAGCTTATTCTTCTCCCACCCTGCAGTTCTGTTGGGATTTTGTCCTCATTTTACTGCACATTGGGAAGGTGACAAAAGTTGCTCCCTACGGCAGACACCAGCTATTGCATCCAGCACCCAGACCCAAGCAGTTTCCCTCAAGCTCTGCACAGTTTGAAGGTGTGATAGCCATCAAGGGGCCTAGCTGCTAAATACCAGGAAGACTTCAGGGACACTATAGATAGGTAGCTAAATTTTCTGTCTCTGCACACACTCTAAGACATGTTACACCACAGAGTGTTACAGGGCTGGGCTAGGTGGAGTACTCACCTAACTATTTAAATAGCTGTGGGGCACCCTACAGCAATTAAGCATATTTGTTTTCCATAGGAAGGACTAGATGATTTACACCCTAAGTTGTACTGGCTATATGTGCAGAAAGTTGGGCAATGTCTGGATCTCATGCTGCAGTTTCACCAGCCAAGAATCCACAGGGTCACATGTCAGTATCGCAGATGAGTGAGGGATCTCCAGGTTCTTGTGTTTGCAGGCATTCCAGCCAGGAGCTGCTTGGACCATGTTGGTTCCAAACCACTTTTCTTCTAGAACAGTCAGAAGAAGGAGGGAGAGGTGGGAGAGATAAAGTACGAAAGGGTTCATCATCCCTTATGTTGAGCTTCCCCTTTGCTGTTAAGCCATGGCTCAACAACAGTTCCCATCCACAGCACAGGTGTGCCAGGGGAGGTTTAGATTGGAGATTAGGAAAAATTTCTTCACCAAAAGGGTTGTCCAGCATTGGAACAGGCTGCCCAGGGAAGTGGTTGAGTCACCATCCCTGGAGGTATTTAAAAGATGTGTAGATGTGGCGCTTAAGGACATGGTTTAGTGGTGGACTTGGCACCGTTACTAGATTTATGGTTGGACTTGATGATCTTAAGGGCTTTTTCCAAGCTAAACAATCGTATAGGTCTTTCTTCTAAAGCGTTCCTGAACTTGCTTCTGAAGAGAAGCAGATACAGTCACTTCTCATACCCTGCTTGTCACACGGAACAGCAAGATTAGGGTGTTCAGAGAAATACCCATCAAGAGGTACCCCACATTGCTATTTATTATTCCCTCTCTTAGTATGTAAACGTAAGCAAACACAGCCCCTTGCCAAAATTTACACCTGCTATGGAGTGAGACTAGTGAGCAAGGGCCAGCCTCCTGGCTGCACGTCGGTGGCCACGGGGAAGAGCTGCCATACGTGTGCACAGAAGCCACCACCCTGCTGCTTCCCAGCCACCTGCTTCAGAGCCATTTGGGTGATCTTGTCACCTATGAAGATGTACTGCATGGCTCTCAGGAAGCATTTGGTCAGGGAGGCTGTCAGCCTGGAAGAGAGACCCTGAGACAGGAGCACAGGCTACCAACAGCTGGGTCTCCATAAGGAACGGCAGAAAGTTTAGGAAGACTTGTTCTTTACCGTAATGAGAAAGGCATTTGTTTACCAGAAGTTGCCTTTCACATGACTGCCTCAAAATCCAGTGGAGGATCCATTGCTATCTTTGAAGAGAATCTCCCTCTGGCAGCCTGTGTGGGAGAGAAATAAAAGTGAACTTTTTTCCAGAAGTAACAACTCATATTGTATTCCTTAAGAAGGAACCACCTGATAATGCAACAAGGTCACTCAGTACTGGAGATAAAGAAATGGTGTAACAGATCTGACGAACCTGTCTGCAAGAATCTCACAGCTTTAATCTCTAGCTCTTCTCTCAGCTGTCCTGCCTTCTCCAGGAACTGCAGCACACAGATGATGGGGGCAAACACCACCATGTTCTGCACCCCACAGCCAACCAGGCATCTGTCTGGGGTGCAGAACCAGACAGTGCAGGTTCTCCAGTGATGCCACCTGGGCATCAAAGATAGAGGACAAAGCAAGGGCAAAGCTCTCATATTCAGGCAAATGGGGTTTGCTTCCTTAACATCACTACTTACCCCATAACTCTGCCTGCTTTATACCACAAATCCTCTCAACATTTGTCCAACTACTTGTAACACCATTCACCACCTTCTGCAAGCCTCCACTCCGCTTCATCCATTTCTATGCATGTCATTCTTCCCCTTCAGCATCTTCTCATGCACACAAAATGCGGCCATGTCAGTACATCTTGGTTTAGTGACTCAAAGAGTTGGTGTAGGAGGGAATTATTGTTCATCCCAGTCTTCAGCAAATAATTTCTACTTGTTCGATTTCAAAACAGGGATTTTAGTAAAAAACGTCACTTTTTACTCAAAACATTTATTGTCTCCATTTGGGACACTTTCAAGTGAAGCAACACCGTTGAAAAGGAGGACTATGGTGGGTATCTCTCATTAAAAGAACCGAAATAATGGGCAAGTCACTATCTTCAGCTGGTAGTTAACCTCATCCTTGAACACCACCAGCGTTCATTGAACCCTGACTTGCAAGCTACACCAGACTGACCAAACCTACCTGTTCAAGAAAGCAAACAAAAATAATTTTTCAAATAACAAACACAAAACGCACATACAATACACACATGCATTCCTAGCAAGTTTATATAAATCATGTTCCCATTAGGGAAAGACAACTCTTCCTCACGTACTAGAGGTTTTTCAGCACCATCACCTGTTCACTGTAGATTTTCACTCCCCAGGCCCAAAATTCTGTCGTGACTGAGGCCCTCCCTGTCTGTTCGGCTCACGCCTACCCTTCCAGGCAGCAGGGGAATGGTAAGACTTCTCCACCAGCATGGCTTACAGCTTGTGGAAAACACAAGGGAAACACATTAAGGGCAGTATAGCAACAAAACCTGTTCACATCTGCAAGACTTGCGGACTTTGCTTGAACAAAGACTTTGTATCACAGATTAGGGACCAGCATTGCTCTTCCACCCACTCTAGAGGAACCAGGGGAAGTTGGGAATGTCTTTGCACCTCCATAATGACATTCCCTAATGGTGGCCCATGTATTGTGTCTTCCTCTCATGCAGCCTCACACCACAAATGGGCTCAGCCCAATTACAGAAATCTTGGGAAAACGCAGGAAGAACTATGCAGAGTTCAGAGGACTGGTGACTTCCGTGGAGGATGACCTGGTAGTTTGAGGAGAATGTTGGTATTCTGAAGTGATCTTTGTATTCTCCCTGCACACACAGCTTGACATCATTACCCAATACAGAAAAATAGAGTTAAAGCCTTGTTATGTTCTGGAATACTTAGTTATTGAAATGGAGTGCCAAACCTCAGAATTCCCACAGGATTAGAGACACCAATCATCCATCCAGCACAGCAGAAGCAAACTGGACAAGCCAGACTCCTGGCCTAGGTCAAAGAGCAAAGCAGAATCCTGGATTAGTCTGAGCCACAGCCTGAAGAGCGTTCACAGATGGCTTCTTCTTATCCGTCTCCTCTGTCTTCTCGCCCAAACGATGGCTGTAACATCTCAGGAAAAAGCCTTGGTCATCTCAGCACATGGGCAGGCAATGTGGTTGCAGCTCGTGCATGACTCCACCTGGTACTCCTTGGTCTTGGCCAGCATAAGCTGGATCTGTCCCAGATATATAGGAGTTAGCAGCCACTGACAAGACAAGTGGAGGTTTAACAGCAGACATCACTACAGGCCAAGGGAGAAAGTAGGTAACGTTTTAATACACTATTTATTTAATAGGGAATTTAGCAGACGCGGGAACAGCAGCAAGCTCTACATCCCATTCAGACCTGTTATGGATCTAACCAGAGTCTTGATACATGGAAAGGGAAATAAAGCTTGTGCTGGCTGTTGTGGACTTCTGTCCCAGCCTATGGAAAACAGGCAGGGCTAAAGTTTCATTGGATATCTTTTTTTAAACCAGTTCCAAATTTACCATGTGTCTGGGGAGTGATTTATAAAAAGAAAATCTGAGCCGAGTATGAGAGACCTTACCCAAACGTACTTTTTCAAGCAATTGAACACCGTAGCTTTCAGCACAGATGACACCATATTCCATGATTTGGGGAGCAAGGCCAGACCCACAAAGAAAGGTTTGAAGCCCATCAGTCCTACTGTGGGAGAAATCCTAAAGCCATCACTGCCTGAGGCACAAAACATGTTGGCTTTCCGTTCTGTTACAGTACTAGGGGTGGTGATTTGAACTTTCTTCTCCCCTGAGCTCCGGAAAAGAAACCACATCCCAGCATAAGAAAGAGGATACCCGTTTAAAAAAATAAATTTAAAAAATCTCTGAGGATAAATGCTAATAGTAAGTCCACCCGTAGCACTTCCATCTGTGCTTTTTCAAGCTCTGTAATGCTGAAGAACAGAGAGACCGGCTACATCACCCTCTAAGAAACTGAGGCATAGAAAGACTCAGGGATGCAGTGACTCAGAACCAGGTCCAAGGAGACATCGCCAGTGCCCAAGGCCAAGCAGACATTTCCTCTAGAAATATTAACCTCTCACAAATGGGGGTGCTGGGTCCAAAGAAGCAGCCCTCCCCCCCCCCCAAACCACACCCAACAGTTTAAGCTGGACGCAGCAAGTGCGGAACAGGTCCTAGATCCAGGTTTTGAGGGGAAAACTGATGGGCATGTGACTCACTTTATCTGTGGATTCTCTGGGGAGAGGGGAAGCCATGGGTATTCCTGGAAACTAACGTAAGGAATGTCCAGCGACGGGATTCACAGAGGCACCTCAGCACTTAGAACAAATGCACGGAGGTGGAAAGGAGAGGACAGGGCAGACCAGCCCCTTCGTCAGAGGCAAACAGCAGAAAGAGACTCTACAGACAGAACAGCCTTTCCTCCCAAGGAAAATAAGGAGCTCCTCATGATTAAATACACAGAGCTTTCCTGAGGCCTTTACGTACAACTTGAGGAAACCAGAGTGTAACAGCTCCACAACATGGCCAATTGTCCCACGTGCTGCTGGCACTGACTGTGACAGAGGGGCCAAGAACCGGCCTGACTGACTGGTTCAGCAGCACCTTGCATTAGCAGCATGGAGCAAGCCGTAAGACAACTGGCAATAGTCCAATGCTAAAGTAAGAGCTGAACTTTTAAAGGTGTAGTTGAATCCTTGTTAGTATTAGTTGTTTGTTTTTAAGTTGGAAAAAAACCCCAATTCCTAGATCTTTTTGCAACTGCAGGACTGAAACAAAACAAAACAAAAATCAGCATGCAAACCTACAGGCTCAAATGCAAACCTTAGGACCATCCTGCTGTGTTCACTTGCATTACTCTCTGTTCTGCTCTCATGAGACCCCACCTGGGCTACTGTATCCAGCTCCAGGGTTCCCATTACAAGACAGACATGGACCTGTTGGAGTGGAACCAGAGGAGGGCCACAAAAATGGTCAGGGGGCTGGAGCACCTCTCCTATGAAGACAGGCTGAGAGAGTTGGGGTTGTTCATCCTGGAGCAGAGAAGGCTCTGGGGACACCTTACAGCAGCCTGCCAGTGCCTAACAGGGGCTTATAAAAAAGACAGAGAGATGTATTTACCAGGGCCTGTAGTGATAGGACAAGGGGCAAAGGTTTATACTGAAAGAGGGTAGATTTATATTGGATATAAGGAATATATTCTTTATGATCAGGGTGGTGAGACACTGGAATAAGCTGTGGATCCCCCATCACTGGAAGTGTTCGAGGTCATGTCAGACAGGCCTTTAAGCAATCTGATCTAGTGAAAGATATCTCTTCCCATGGCAGAGGGGTTGGAATTAGATGATCTTTAAAGGTCCCTTCCAACCCAAACTATTCTGTGATTCTATGAAGAGTTTGTAGGAACCTAACTTTAGAAAGCTGAAGAAGTCAGCTAGTTGAGTAAACCAGAAGAAAGATGTTCCAGAGACAGAGGATCAATGACGTGTACTGGAAATGACCTTACTCCTGGTACAGAGCAGTCAATGTTCTCATTGACTTCAGAGGGATAACCTCTATTTTGTGACAAAAACATAAAATTCACCTGCATAATCACACAAAAAGACTAAGAAACTAAAAAAAAAAAAAAAAAAAAGACTCAAAAAGACTCATGCTGCAGACAAAACATGATAGATTGCTACCCAGCCATCACCCCACAGATTTTGCTTCCCTTTCTTAACCTTTTTAAATATCAGCAACCCACCAGGTACTGCAACCCTCTAAAATCCAAACAGGTCATGCTGTCCAGACCATTCCTTTTGAAAAGGTAGCATTTTAGTGTCATCTAATGATAGTTCAGCGTACCTGCCAAAGGTTTCAAAGTCTGTGGAAAGCTAGAGCGTTTGCACCTTTTCCCTGAAAACATTTTTTTAAACTACTAAATAACAAGAAACCAGATTTCCTATCTCCCATGCAGAGAAGCATGCTGCTTAAGGCCAGCAGTGACCTGTGCTGCACAGTGGGTGTATGGCAGCTGTCAGTAGATGGGTACCAGTTAGTCAGAGAGCAAACAAAGAGTTCCCACACACCGCCTCCTGCCCTAGCCAAAAGTGCAGAAACACAGGAAAATGGGGTTAGGAAGCTGGGAATACATAAACAGTGAAGGGTACAATGAAGGAGAAAGGCGTAGACAAATAGGACACAAATTCCTAAGAAGTCAAGCTTTCCTAAATTTTGCTGTTCATTGAACAGCCTGAACTAAAAATAAGCCTTTCCAAAAGTCAGTTTGATGTCATAACAGACATATGCTGAGTTCTGAATATCCTTTTAGAATACAGTCAAGTAATTAAAATAAAAAATTAATAAAGCCCTACATCTCTCCTACAGTGTTTTAAAGGTAGACTACTGAGCAAGTGTAAGTCATTAGTGAATGTCCAGAAAACAGTTTACAAAGGTGTCCAGCCAGTTTTTGACAAGAGCAGTCTGTTCATGTCTCCACATAATATTTCCTCTTTTTCTGTTTATTCACCTGGTTCCAAGTAATGACTAGCTTATTCAAACTGAAAGAGCCTTCGGGGACCGCAAAAGCATGAAAATTGCTTTTACCCTCCATATCTGCAAAAACGAACTAGTTGTGAGGAGCTAAGCTCTATGATTTCTGAAACACTGAGGAACGCAGTGACCAGAAAAAGAATTAAAAAAATCAATCAATTATTTTTTGAGAGATACATCTTGTTTTGTTTAAATTGAATCCATGTAAATGTCAGGTACATTTAGCCAAGCTTACTATCCATGAATCCAAAACATCTGAGGTAGCTTGATTTAATAACAAATTTTAAGTGCTGAGGGATTTGTGCATTAATTGAATTCCAGCTTCCATGAAGCTACACTGGAATGAACTGAGAAACAAAACTTGACACTTATCTCGTTATATTCTCATCATGAAAAAGCTGATAAAAGTGAAGACTAAAACTTTAACCTGGCAGGGCTGATTAAACATGCACAGCCATAGCACACATTTCTGGACAGCAAAACAAGGTTTAAAAGGCAACGTAGACAGTATTCGCTCAGTGTATACTGATTACCAGCTCCAAAGAAGATGAAATAGTTTCAATAAAGGTTCTTATTTGTTCATTTAAATGTATTTAAGTAAATAATTTATAGTACTTCCATTTGCATCAGTTGATCTCAGAAACATTGCAGTTCTGCCCCCAGCTCTTTTCCCAGTGCAGGGACCTGCTGTCCGTCCATCAGCTCAGCTCCTTCTACAACTCAGCACAGTTCTTTCTGTCTTTCCCCCCTAGCCTGCTGCCTCACTGCCTGCCCCAGCAAGCCACTCCAGCTCATCCCTGGCCTCGGGAGCAGCAGGCTCTGGTCCACCAGCTGGGAGCTGCCCTCAGGTGGAGGCTCACTGTTGCACCTGGCAGATCTTGCATTGCGAAACCCCAAGGTGACCTACTGCAGCAGGCTCCAGCGGGGAGAAAGTGGCCTGGGAGCAAACAAGGGAGAAAAAAAAAAAAAAAAAAAAGGCACTGGAAAGAGAACCCAGCCAGAGGACACAGGTAGTGGCCTGGCTGTAGTTCTCCTGCTGCTTCAGCAGAGCTCTCTGCAACAGAAGGCAGATAATGTCTGTCTTGTTCTTTCCTACCCTTTCTGCACCTCTCTTACTGCCCAACTCTGCTTCAGTGTAAGCCTCACCTGATTACTGAAGGACAGAGGAAATCTGAATTCTGCTGTCAGCAACAAGTCTCTACCAGGGAACATGGTGTGAGCCACCAGCGAGGGGCTGGTAGCAGAGCAGAAGGGACAGGAGAGAGGGATGGAGAGAGAGACCTTCAGACCTAAGGAAAAAAAAGAGGACAAAGTGAGAGTCTAATCAACCGGATCTAACACTACTCCCTCCTAGGGACAGAGTACCTCCCCAGCCCCACAAGACATGCCGTCCTCAGTTACTCCCTGTAATTCTGAGGTGTCCCTCTTCTTGTAGGAGGAGTGGGCATAGCACTTGAAGGGGCACACTGCTCTACTCACTGCTAAACAAGTTGCTCCACAGCTGACATGGAAGAGACTGACATTCTTACAACTGCACACAAAACTTGTGGGATTTCTGCGGATTTATGCTCATATCCATAGTACAAGGACACAGGAAGCATTAAGAAGCAGATAACAGTAGAGCCCAGACCCGTACCCAACGTTGGCATGGGCTGAATAATATTTATTAGCAAAGTGAGAAGCCTTGTTTGGAACCCCAGAAAGCCAGAGCAACTAGAAGCCAGTGGATCTGACCATTTTCTGGACAGAATGCCAGTCCCCAGATGCTTCCTTTCACATCAAAACTATGAAACGCTTGACTTCACAGATTCTTTCTGCTTGACAATGCTGGGAACCAGGCGGTCCAAGGGGGAAGGGGAATAGACAAACATAAACATAAGGAATTCTTAAGCATTCATAACTGACACAAGAAATACACTGCTGCCTTTAACCCTGTCGGCAAATGCCACAGTCCCTGACATGTCAGGGTGCGTTACTGATTGGGAGATCAGAGGATGAACAAGCGTGAGATACGAGATCAGCCTCTTTCACCAGTGAGTGGCACAGCACAGAGCTGTGTTCTGAACTTCTCCCAAGCACTGCTGTTACCCAGCCTTATTTTGACAGGTGCTTTGCAATCATACTTAGTTTCTTTTAATACATAGGTACTTACTTTCCCCCACTGTAGTCTACTACTTCTCATTGTCTAGAACTTCATTAACAAATTCTTTGTGGGACAGAAGGAAGGGTCCATCGGCATATAGTTGAGCCTATGCGCAGAAGGGAACTTTGGCTGCCACCTCAGAAAAAGGTCTTAAGAGAGTGCCTCACTAGCCCTGATATGAATTAAGATGGACAAGTCCATTATTATTATTAAACAGCTATATTGCTGAATATAACTCTTAATAATGTATTAATCCTTAGTAGGAACAACCATGCAATAGACCGATCATCGAACCACACGAGTGCATGAGCATGTACATACATGCTGCCATTACTGAAACAAGTATCCCATAGCTCCAAGTCACATCTTTCTAGAAAGGACATCAGATCCCATAGTTTTGCTCATTACAACGCTGATAAGGCTTTACACAGGACTGCAAGCAGGATTCCGATACTGCTTGTGATTGCTCTGGAGAACTGCTGCTTTACACAGGCGACAGGGCAGCCTGCTAGCATGCACGTTTGAAGAGTCACTTTCGTACAGGAACTCAGAGCTGGCACTAAAGCATCTCTACACTCATCTGCAGGGAACCTGGCACAAGTACTCTTGTACTGGCAGCCCATTTGGTCAAGGAACATGTGCTGCTCTGCAACACTTCCAAGAACCTCCCCATGGAGCAAAGCCCCAGCTGTAACACCCTGGTACTGAAAACTGGTGGTTGCCTTCACTGCTGAAGTAGCTCCAGCCTCAGCTTCGAGATAACCACTGGGAAGGTGAAGCACTGGAACAGTCTTCTGATGGCCACCGAGCAGCATGCAGTTCTTGCCCTCAGTCTCCACCATGGGGGTAAGCAGCAGGGCTCTTCCACAGTGGCAGAAAGCCCATGGGGACCTTCTCTGTAGCTTGGTCATGGTGGCAAAACCACCCCACAGGTCCTGGCAAGATAAGTGAAAACTGGGACAGAGAGGTTTACAAGCATTAACACTTTAAAAAGAGAAGCATCTCTGCTTTAAAAAGGAGAAGGAAATTCAGAAGTGAACAGAGTTTTTCACCAAGTGGTGGCCCAGCATCAACATGGCTGCAGCAGCTTGTCAGGGTCTAGAGGACACCCACAGCTCTGACTGTCCCTGCCCAGCGCCCCCAGGGCTCCCCCTACCTGACCACAGTCGTGACCCCATATCAGCCCCCCCAGGTCCATCAGCCCGTACCCCAGTGACGCAGCAGCGGGGCCAGCCTCCAGCTCCCACAGCCCTGCCCAGGCACTGTTGGCCCCATCCCACAAGCTGGCTTCACACCCACACCTCGGACCTGCCCCATCGTTTCTCAGGTGCCAAAGGGTCCCAGCAAGGTTTGTGGACTCCAGCATTGGCATTTGCAAATACAAAGTGGCCCAAGAAACTGCACAGACTGAGGCAACAAGTGCTTGGGGACCTGCCCTACAGGAGCACGGCCAGGACCTGCCCTGCAGAGGAACACCCAGCACGGGGTAAGAGGAACAGCCACCAAGTACCCCATCTCTCAGAGGGAAAGGGGCCCTGCTGTTACCTCTGAATTTCAATCAGAAGAGGCCCTTAGCTGCCCCCTGTGACATCAGGGTTGTTTCCCTGTCACCCAGTAACAATGTCACGGAAACAAAGTCTTCATAGAGGTACCACAGGTGTGTCATCTTTCTGCCTGTGCCACCATCCTTCATCAACACCATGCCTCTGAGCAGTGAAGACTGGAAAGAGGCAGAGGCACTGGGGAGCCAGGTGGGAGGACAAGAAGCATCCCCAAAGGGCATCTATCTGAGACCAAACACGCCCTGTGGTCCTTGGCCTTAAGTGACTCTATGACAATGACTAGATACCCCTTGAAAGGAAAAACACACTGGCAAGTGGGATGAGAGAAGGCTTTCACTATCTTTCTCCTCTATTTCTACCTTACAAAGAACAGGAAAGGGAGAGCAAAACTGCAGACGGAAAGCACTACACAAGTAGTTTCATCAAAAGTGTCTCAGCACAACACTGCTACTGGCTTTTCAAAACCTCTGCTACACACCCTACGGAAGTCACACTAAATCACGAAAACGCCCAGCCTCTCCCTCCCTTGGTCCCTTTGGTTCCACTATTCATGGGGAAGACCTCACAGCTGGTTTTTCTGGTGCCCTTATCACATTACAACCACCTCCCTGTACCCACCGGTCCCCTATCCCGTGTCCAACCTCCTCACTGAAGGACTGATTTAAAGAATCCGTCACCAACATCCGAGCGAGCGGAGGGTATCTTTATTCGGCAGTGCTGGGTGCGTGGGGGATCGCTCCATCAAAGTCTTGCACATCGAGGGGACCTTTTAGCCCCCTCTTTATACAAGTCACTCATGTCTATTCATTAACTTTCCAGGAACTCATTAACATATCTCACACCTGGACAACTAGCGCACTCCCATTCAAGGACCTAGTTATATCTTCAAGTTAACAACATTAACATATCTCACACCTGGACAACTAGCACACTCCCATTCAAGGACCTAGTACATCTTCAAGTTAACGACATTAACATATCTCATGCTTGGACAACTAGCGCACTCCCTGTTCCACTCACGCAAGGATTTAGTGCATCCTCAAGTCAACAATAAGGGTCTCCTCAAATAAACATGAGCACACAGTTCTTTAAATAAATCATATATGGCCCATTATTCAGGACAACACATCATCACTCAAACCAGGCTGCTAGCCTCCTTCCCAGCCTCCTTCACGCGCTATTTCCTATGCCTTTGCTACTCTTCTGTCAGCAGACCCTTGGTCCAACATCCATCCAAAGCTGTAAAGCAGTTAAGGTAGGAAAAATTCCCTGAATCTTATCATTCACAGCAGACCAAGCTCTGCCTAAAACTCCCCATCCCAAACTCGGTAAAACAGCTTCTGTGCTGCCGCTGCTCTTCCCAGGGAGCAGAGGATCACAGCCACCGCGTTTGCTGGTTCATTTATGCAAGATTTAAGAGAGAGCTCAAAGGCACTGCACGCCTCACCAAGGAAATACACAGCACAATGTCCTGGGATCTTTTCCAGGTACTTTGATCTGAGGGAAATCAGATTGTCACGGGGAATTCAATTTGAACTGAACTTACAGCTGCAACTTTTCAAGTATATCAGTTTGATCCTGGTGACAGTTTGCATTTTTATTAGTAACTGGTATGTTCTGCATGGTACATGTGAGACAGAGTGAAGCCTTCTCTGATGCTAATCACTTCAGCAAAGACGGCAAGATAACAGAGGAGGGCACAGTAAGCAGTAAGTAGTTCAGCAGCTGGACGAACATCTCTTTTAGCCAGAGGAAAGCAGTTACTGGAATGAGGCGGTTCCAAGGGGAGATGGTAAAACAATTTGCAGGGAGTTGAGAGACAACAATGGAAACAAATCTCCGCTGATCTGAGTGACCTTTTCCTGAAGATTATCTACAGATTTAAACTTTGAAGGATCTACTGCTTGCTGAGATTAAGAGAGTAAAAGTCAAATTCCATTTTATTGATGCATGCAGGTGAGGTTAATTCCTATTTATCTGCAGCGTGGGAGGTGTTACAGTAGCCTGGAAGCTCCAGGTTTCCAAGTTTGTGTCCCTTGCTTTGCATGCTGAACGCAAAAGGGATGAGCACCTTATACCTAGACCTATGATTTCCTTTGAATTACTTTTTTTTAAAGTCTTCTTGCACGTTTCCACAGCACTGTAACCATAAACTGCCACTTCTGCAGTTTTCCACCCACAAACTTTTGGATATTGAGGTTTTGTTGGAGTTAATAACCAGGAAGCTCCTCTTTCAACACACTCTACCCACCACTATGAACCAAGGAACATAATTTGCAGAAATAAGCTCTATTTCTGTGTTTTGATCAGCCCATACCAGCATGTTCTGCTTTTTCCTGCCCTTATGTATAGGGAGGGTGATTTCTGGGAAGTGTCCCAAGTATCATGGGAAGAGTTCAAGACAGCTGAGCCCCACTGCAAGGCTAACAGAAACCTGGAAGTCCCCACCAGCTGTTGTATGGACACACTCACTTAAGGGAAGTAACACATGATCATGTGCATACTTTCATTTTGAAAGAATTATTTTTCCTCCCCAAGGTGTTTGAAATCATATGCTGACCTGCCATCATCTGCCTTTGTTCCTGTAGACAAGCCTATATGGAAAAAATGCTTCAGCTCGCTCATTAATTTATGACATAACACACCGTCCAGTCTGCAGATCCCACCCCAGGTGAAGAAGCAAGCGTTGCCTGCAGTTCATACGGCAGCCCCGGCGGCTGAAGAGCTCTACAGCACAACAGGTCAGGTCTGCCAGCCTTACTCCTCTGGGCAATAAATGACCATTTTCCTGCACAGGCTGCCAAAACCATGGAAAAAGTGGTTGCCCTGCTGTGTTTTGTCTCTACATCAGTTACAGATCTTGCTGCAAGGCTCTTAGCACATTTCTGAAGGGCCATAGTAATTCTTGTGAGAGTCCAGCATTCAGCTTAGCATGTTCCACACCCTCTCCCTCCTCCCATCCTTTCCCATAGCATACCCAGAAATTTCTCCTCCCTCTCCTCTTTAGATCTAGAATTCCAAGGTTTCCCTTGCGGAGATGTTTAGTTTCACTGTCGAGAAAAGGTTAGCTAAAACCACAGTTCCATAGATAACCAGTATCAGCTTGGGGCACTGCCAGATCACTTGTAATCATGCACGTGATCCAGATAAAGTGGGACAAATAGTTAAAATTCTAATGAACATACTTAGGTGTTTCCCTGACCTATGGGACTGCAGATGATGTTTGATCGGGCACGAAGCCTGCTAGGAAAGTTTTCTCTATCAAACAGAAAACAAGAGCATCTTGAACCTGCAAGACAACTTTGTATGTGTTCTTCTCTGTGCCACATTGTCACAGTTTATAATCTAATTATCCAGTACACAGGATGTACTGTCACGTGGAATCAACCTGGTACCCAAGTGAAGCTTGGAAACCACTTCTAAACCAGCATCCCAAAATGGAAGGATCACTTTTCCATGCTCAAGACAAGAGAATTTGGTCCTCTCCCTTCTGGGCCTTAGAAGTCTGTGCATTCTGGTGTGGGAATTACTAAAGGTCACTAAAACACAGGCCTGCTGGTAGTGCATACATACTTTTACAATATAAAATTCTGCATTCTTGCTAGAAAACCTGCAGGAAGACATCATATCCTTTTTTTTAAAAAAAAAAAAAGCTTGCAACAGCTATGAGACCTCTTCACTTACCAACTACTCCCACGTGAACCTATCAGCCAAGCACAAACTGATGCTCTGAAAATGGTTGTGGTCCGTCTTCACTGGCACATTGCTCCACACTACTTCCCCAGTGTGCATCCCAACACCCTTAGCTCTGCTGTAAATTACCTGGAATAGTCTGTCCAGCTTAAATGATCTCCTTTGCTTCAACTTGTGCACATGGACATGGCATTCAGAGTCCCAAGACATCAGAGCTGCTAGGAAGCCACATTCCACGCTTATTTAACAGTGCAGCCTGCTCTGGCAGATCTGCTTGAGGATTCCCAGTATAAGGTGAGGCAGTACCGTGAGGAACACAAATAAAAGAAAGTCAGAAAGGCCAGTGCGGGGAAGATAAAGATTATTATGCCTATTTACAAGACACCTGGCTTTTATTTGCCTTGACGTGATTTTTACCTTCATAAAAAGAGCATGAATTTAAAGAACGAGAAGCAGAATCACAACCTAGAAATTATATGAAAGCTGTTAAGATCAAGGCAGCAGAAAAATGTTTAGAGTGAAGCTGGACAGGTAGAGTAGGCAAAGCTGAGGGGTGATGCCAAATTCAGGCTGAACACCAAGAAATCCTATTTAACAATATGATTTCTTAGCAATACTGGTAAGTGCAATAAAAGAATAAGACATTAGGAAACTGCCGCTTTGTTGAGAAGTAGATCCTAGCCTAAAGCCTTGTAAAGATATTTGAGTCAATTTAATCTCTCATACACTTACAGGGGTGAAAACAAAGTACGTTCTGCTCAAAGGAATTCACGTGTCTCACGAGGGGCACAGGTCCCTAAGCCCACATACCTAGAGCAATTAAACAGGATGTTTTGCTTACAATTTAACCTGTATACCCTGCTCTTTGCACATCTTTTCCCCTGATTCTTATTTTCTCATTCTCTAATCTGTTTTATCCTTAGCCTTCTCTGTATTTCCTATCATCTCATCAGGCTCCGCTTCAGATCTCCTTAGCAGAACACAAGCACAATGGTGCAAGATCAATCTCAAACCCCTCAGAGGCCATACACGTTCCTGATTTGCCACACTTCTGCCACAGATCCATGCAAAAACTCGTACAGACTAGAGCTATGCCACCAAAAAGCAATACTGAGGTTTCAAGCAGGTCATGATCACCGTTGCCTTCGCCACATGGCACATACCCTTGCCTCTCCCCAGAGCTGCATGAGATGGTCAAAGTCATCAGCAAAGATGATGTTAGGTGAATGGATATCCCTAATGGGCAAGTCTGGCTGGCAACAGAGCATCACTCTGATTAGGCAGAATTCACTATCTCCAGAGGATGCCCGAGTTAGAGCCTGAGCTGTTATTAACCCTCCCAAACAACCAGAGGGAAGCATTTTCCCATACATGGCCTAGAGGAATACTGGAATTAACTGTAGACATACGCAAGGAAGGGTTCATAAATGCCCTCTCTAAGACAGCAGTCCTCTTCCCCCCACATCCCTGCCACATCCTCAGTGCTGTACAGACTAACACAAATTGCCCCCGCAATCTGCTTCCTATGGGAAGAGGTAAGCTGGGGATGTCTTAGCTTTGGGTACAGACTCCAAAAGCCAAGTCGTCCCAAACCAAAGGTGATGATTTGAGGATTATCCTCTTCCCAACTCCTGGCTTATAGGAAGCTATAAGGAAATAAAAGACACCACCCGCTCTTTGACATAATTTGGAGTATCGCCGCTCTCAAACCAGTAGACAGACCTGACGGGCAAAACATAGAATGAAGTTTCTGACAAAGCGGGAACCCAAGAACCTCCCCAGAGGACTTACCGCGTTTTTAAAAGCAAGAGTTCCAGAACTATCGCAAATAAACTCTGGGAACTTGGTGCTAATTTCCCAGGGTCTTCCCAGTACGTGCAGGGATATGTAGCCCAGTGACAGACCTCTTGTCTTGCATGCTCAGTCCCCACCATCTCCAGGTGGTAACTCTGCTCACACCCACCGCAACGGCCATAGGAGAGAGCAGAAAATGTTTTGACACCTGCAAACTGACTACTTGTGTTTAACACCTGGTCCCCACAAACTAAGACAGCCAAAAAGTAGAGGGAAAAGGACACACAGACCCTTCTCAGAGAGCACTTGTATACACACACCTGCCATCAGCTATAGGTAAAAGGCTTAGAAGTATCATTACTGTCATGGTATTTGTAACTGGCATCATTCTCACCCCTTGTGATACTTAAAAGCTTTTAAAAGCGGAATACTCCTAAGGACAAGTAATTTCTTGAGTAGTTTTCCTAAATTCAGAGAATCTAAGTTCATTGCTTTTCATTCAAGACTTTGCCTGAAACTAACTACTGATAATTTTACAGTTTCATTTTTGTCAGGACTTTGTAACTACAAAGGCATACTCAGATATTGCAGACAACTGATTTGGAGGACAGACAAATCTGAAGGCAAAGTACTTCTCTGCCTCAAAGCAAAATGAGAACAGCTGCAGACAAATAATGGGTTGAGATGCTGAATCAATTAACAAGAACAAGAGATGTTTTTGAAGTCAGGCAAACACATCAGATAATAAAAACGTTAAGGGAGCATTTTACTACAGAAGTCTTTACTGGACTTTTATAATCCTCTTTTTCCTTGTCCACAGCCTAAGCAAAATACCTGGTACCCGGGACTTCTGCCCAGAGCTGGCTCCACTCAAATTCTCCAACGTGGATAACCAGGAACCACTGGGCAGTTTGCTCCCGAAGAAACATCTGCTTCCTGGAGTGAAAAAATGTGACTAATATAGAGGTGCCCTACAGGCAAACATACCCTATTTACACAAGGGCTGAGCAGTTCTTGTTTCAGAAAGGATTACCTGGGGACATCCAATAATCGTGGCTGTAATTTCTGCTTCTGAGCAGACTTGGAGTTCAGTCTGCATGTGTAATAACCACAGCGTGTGTCTGCACATATGCAGACCATGCGAAACCTGTTCCTTAGATAGGAATCTGCAGCCCAGAACAGACTTGCAAATCCAGGTAACTATGCAAAAACTGCACCATGTCTTATTAAAGCTGGTTCTCACTATAACAAGCTGGTTTCAGTCGCAGTTAGCAGTCCTGGGTGACACCTTCCTCACACCAAATTTTTTGAAAGCTTCTGCTAAGAGGTGCACGCTTTCTCAAGGATGAAGCTAGGGAACCGTAATGTTGAATTTTAACATCAAAACTTTCTGGTGATCCTTCCTTATAACTCACATTGGAACTGCTGCTTGGAAATGAGCACAGACTCCATCAGAGCTTAACAGCTCGCTGAAGCCTCATCTGCTAGTGCTGACTAACCCGCTATGTGTACCAGCCCCATACAGCAACTTTGCAAATTCCTTTTCAGTGCCCCAAAAGTGAGGACAGAAGTAGCTTCGATAGCAAGAAGAAAATGCTTGTGCTGAGCAAGGTGTTGGCCTTGTCACCTCTGAAT
Organism: Falco punctatus; assembly: GCF_963210335.1. NCBI lineage: Eukaryota > Metazoa > Chordata > Aves > Falconiformes > Falconidae > Falco > Falco punctatus. Next base: position 8,721,682 of record NC_137585.1, on the reverse strand, counting down.
GCTCCCTTACTTCTCTACATTACCATGCGAAGAGTAAATGAAAGGCAAATGTAAGAATTGCAGAAGGGTCAAAACCACCATTCTAAGACAGACAAAGGGGATTACTGGAGGACAGCCTGCAAGCAGGGGTTGCAAATGGCCAGGCTAGGCCACAGAACTCAGTAAGAACCACTGAAATTGGAAAACAGACAAATCATTGGATATATCCAGATACATTCATTTAGATGTATCCAGAAGCCAAGAAAGGGAAAATCACTCAAAGATGGGGAACAAGGTAGGTTATGGGAGAGCACTCAGCCCAGAAACCAGTGGGAACAGGAAAATGATCTCTAAGAGGAATTGCCTAAATGTTCAGCTACTACTACTTGAGCGTCTGCAGATGCGTAAGAGTCCCACACACAGCCACTCTGAAAGATTTCTGCAGCCATCTGCATCAAGGGTAACACGTACCAAATACACTCGTGCATCCCACACCCAAGCAGTAAGGATAGAATAACCCCTCCTGTCTTCAATTAATTTCTTATTTCTCTACAGCCTTAACGCTAAAATAACAGGCTGAGGACAATGTGATGGGTCATGGGATTTTCACTTGTTGAAAAACAGTATGAAATCGATGAGTCTCAGAAGGCGACCACCTTTTCTCTGTAGATCCCACTTACAGCAGTGAGCTGACAGCCTGGTCTCGCTAGTGGACCAAGTTGCAAGTTCATCTGACCACTACCCTCCCTACAACTAGTTGGCAGAAGTTTGTAGCAGCTCTTTAAACTGCTTTAGGGGCCATGCTGTGGAAGACTGAGGCTTGTTTATAGAACGAGCCATTCCAATTTGATGTGCAATCCATTTTGTTAGCCTCTGATCTCTATTTTCTGTCCTGTCAAAAGAAGGTATAATCAAGGAACCAGCTAAGGGATTTCATTCTGTTTGAGTCTTTGGGGTTACAGTATTTATTTACATTGATGGGACAGTTTTGCCTCATTTTAGGATGGTTAGGCTCGTTGTGGAGAAAACAAAAGAAGAAAAACCCAGCTTAAAGGCATTCCTAAGTCTTGATCATCATGACAGTGTAGCATCATTTTTTTAGATAAATGTGGGATAATGTTTCACGGCTCTGAATGGAATACTTTGACTGGAAAGACTGGCATACAGCTTGTCTTTGTAAGCTGAAATAATAGCCACTAAAAAGTCACCTTCAGTGATAAATAATAGAAGAACATAGTGCTTCAAACAATGGTTTTGTCAAATGTTGGAAGACCTGCAGTCCTACACTGACGAAATCTTCCTGGCTAGACAATAAAGGTTTGGTCCCAGAAATTTGATTCATATTGTACTGGTAAGTGGCAGGCTGATATTGCTGTCAGATGTACCGCTCCCCTGCTGTAAAACAGGTTCTAACGATGACAAATACCCCAGAGTAACTGAAAGTGAGGATTGTCTAAGATGCCTTCTTTTCAGCTTTGAAAAGTATTTTGACTTAACAGGGTAAGTTCTGGCACAGAAAAGCTCTGCAGTGGCACTCTCCAGGTATCTGTAAAACAACCTGTTTCCATAGATTGTTGTTCAGATATGCTCCACACCATGAGCTGAGAAATATCCATCTTGATGGAACAGTAATTCTAAATTCTGCATGCAACATATCATAATTTGGGACAGCAGTACTGACTTCTGGTGATTGTGTGGACAGAGAATATAAAAACGAGCTGCCAGGGTTAAGCTGAAATTGATAGCATTGCCTGACTGCTGTCTTGTCTAATCCTTCCCTGTGAGAGACTGTTTGTATCAGCTAATGAAACCTCTAAGTATTTGCTATCAATATTGAGCTATTCTGTTCCGGAGAACAAAAGAAAAACAATCTGTATTATCTTTGGTCACAAGGAGGTCCACTTCAGGGATAAATGTCTATGGGATGCACTCTGAAAACTATATCAATCTCAGACTGTACTATCGCTGAATTTAATAGAATCAATCTTTTCAGCTGGGGGATGGTCTCAGACAACCGTAAGCTGATGATCAAAACACACCTGCAGAGATCATTTGTGGAAAACACAGGCTCTCTTGCTCAGATGGTCTGCCAACTGCCTGCCCTCCCTGCAGAGATGCGTAGCTGGTGAATCTACTTGATTTATGATGTCCAGTTCTCAAGACATGTTAGCTTCTCAATATAAATAGTTTCATTCCCCTTGCTGCTTAAGGTTGTTAGATAGTCCAGGCTCTGACATGAAATGTTTCTTTTCCAAATCCAATGAAAGATTCACACAACAGCCGTAACAGCTTTCAGTCCTCAAACACCTACGTGAAGTCTGAAATTTGGTTTTGATTATACTCCATGCATCAGAAAATGATGTGACTGGGGGATTAGCAGGCTCTAGTACGTAAACATTTTTCTATTCTTTCCACTGCAGAAAGGGTAAGAAAGATTTCCCGACTCTTTCCAGCAGGCTGGCATTCTTAATATTCTGACTTCACTGGCATCTAAAACTGTCCGAAGCACGACCATGCATACTGTCACAAATATGCAAGCTGCTAGATATCCCAAAGGAATGCTGTTTTCATTTCTGATGAACCTGGATCAGCTTGCTAGTCCCACTATCTGAAGTCTTTCAGATGGCTGAGAGAGAAGGAAGGGCCCTTATGATTCCCAAGTCCAAGACCCCAAGGTCTTGAACAGACTGTCTACAGTCTCCCTAGAGCACAATTAACAAGTGAAGTCATACAGAGGTTGCTTATTCAAGGACCTGGTTCATCCAAGGAGTATGTACCATTTCCGATGCCACCTCCTTGTTCTTAATGCAGAATACCTTTTTAGGGGTGTTTTGGCCATTATCTCAACTTAGCAATAGATGACTCTGAGAACACCCTCTGACAGAAAAAGCAAAAGGAGTCTCCCATGAGCAATCAACCTAAAGAACCAATCTCCAAGGAGATAATTAGCAAATATGCAGCAACAAATGCAAGATTTGTTACACCAAAAAGGGCTTGACTCTATAACCCATTAAGGAGGACATTCAAAGAGGATTTCAGAAAAAATCAGGCCTTCACCACTCACACAAAGAAAGTCTGCTCATCCTAGCATCCAGAGTCAGAACTCCTCTTATTTCCTCCTCCTTTGGCTCCAAGTCTTACATTTCTTCTCTTTATGCAATTGTAGATTCAACGAAGACTTTCACAAGCCTTCCCCACCCCACTTGCCTATGCCTTGATGGTACAGGTACTGGAAGAGCAAGAAGTAGATACGAAGGTTCTCAGCACCTTGAAAGAGAGTAACACCATTTCTTCTTCCTCCACCATCAGGCAACTCTGGAACAAGAGGCCACAGCTACCACACTTGGTGCCGAGTTTAGAGTTGCTGGGCCACACGAGGGACCGTCTGCAACTCTCAACTCTAGTCCGATTAAAACAGGTATCAAGACGCTTAACCCAGCACATTCTGTTCATAACAGAACTTTAGGTGACGTGCATCAGCTTTCGTCCCTTTAACTTCCCCTTGAACCTTTCAGGCCTCAGGCCTGACTCTTGCAGAGCCTCTGCTAGATCTAGGCTCTACAGTTTCACCCAAGTCCTATCTTCTAGCATGGAAGCTGTAAGGGCTTAAACCCAGACTGTACTTAAAACTGCCCTGGTATTCCAAAAAGCTTTGAAAGAACTTTGTACAGATTTTTGCAGCTACAGGTTTACTCCTCCTCCGAGTACAGTACAACCACGTGAAGAAAAGGAACAGCTTTTAAATTTGCTTATGCAGAGCTGCTCAAGAAATATTGCTACCATAGGCATGAAAACCTAAATAATAAAAACAAGGCAGGGAAAACTACATTTTAAAACTCCTTATGAGCAACTTGAAAAGAAGACTTTATGTGGCCTATCTAGACTATAACAATTTTATACAGGGGCATCATGGTTATTAACAGCTGCTACTTGTAAGGAAGATTTTAAGTATAGTTTTAGCTTCTATTCATAGAAACATACACACATACATGTGCATAAACTGCATTTGAGTTTCATGAAATCAGTACTATTACTCACTTGCAAATCTATACCTATCTATACCAAATCTATTTAGAAACCTCAGTTTCTAAATGACCCAAGGCCTTAGTTTCAATGTATTTTATTATTTTATTTTTTAAAAAATCTATAGCAGTTGTACAAATGGAAACTGGTAAAATGGACTTCAAACCAGTACTACTTGCAATTGTATTTTTTAATCTTAACATGCAGTGCAACAAATGTTCAGATGGATTTTATATATCTCCATGTAACTTAGATTAGCCAATCATGCCAGACAGCAGCATGAATTTTCAAAAATATTAGTTTGAGTGTTACCAAAGTATTACTACCTACCCTAGATGAAAATAGGAGAGACTGAAAAATGTCATTTCACCTCGTCTAACACACACACAAAGAAAAAAGGCAGCATGCATATCACACTAAAAAATCGGCAAGTCAATTCTAGCCCAATGTTTTGTTCAAAGCAGAGCCCACTTTACATCCAAATTGGGTCACTCATTAGCACTGTTGCTGTTTCTTTCTTATTTTTATTAATACACTGTATTTGGTCACTGAAGAAGACAGTTTAAACGTTTCTTGGGATTACAATGAAACAGTAGCTTCGGAAGCTTGGTTTTGAGAAGGGAGAAAAAAAAAAAAAAATCAAGTCAGCAGTATTAACTACATGCCAGCAGAGGGAAACACAGCCTCAAGAAAAATAACTCACCCTCTTGGATATTTTTTCTTCACCCATCACATCCATTGAAGCTGACTGCTTTACCCAGAGATAAATTACCCGTAGAATGTGGTAGGATATGTTGCCTTGTTTCTTCTATTTACTGTGTCCGCTGACAGAAATAAAAGTGATCTCTACTTTGAGTTGTACCTATTATCTATCACTTGGACAACTTACCAACTTTTTTCAAGATTATAAGTGTTTCCTACGCTCCATACAGTTAATGGGTCCAAAGTGCCCTTGGCAAAATACGATCCAAATCCAGCACGGTTAGAAGTGTCTCCTGGATGTTGGTATTTACCTATCACCTTGGAAGATATTATTCAAGCACCAGTCATCGCGGCACTAGGTGCTCGTGACGAACAGTATGAACAGGCACAACCTGCAAGCTCTGCAAGCACTTCTCACGCACCGGCTCAACACGTCGCTGCCCTGAGCACCGACAACCCACACTCTTCCCATGCAAAAGAGCAGTGCAGCATTAGGCCAGGTTTTATCAGAAGTTCAACGACAAGGGGGAGCATTGCTGCCCTAAGCAGCATGTTCAGACAGCACGTACCCAAAACACTGGGAGGGCTTCCAAAACTAATGGGGAAAGCAGGAATTTTAGAAAAATACTCCAAGAGTATGACCGCATACGAGCATAAATTCCACATCTCTGAAAGCTCTTTGCCACTCTAGGCTCACAACATCTGCTTCCAAATCCCTCCAAACCAGCCTGCTTCTCATACTTGCTGTTCTAGCTCCTAAGGGTTACATCTGTTAAAGGACACTACAAAAACATGTAATTAAAAGATGCTGAACTCCTCCAGGCAACCAAAGCAAACACACACGCTATGACCTGCTTGCCAACTCTATACAAACAAAACAATGCACCATAGTGTGTTCTGCTCCAAGGGACCCTAAATGCAGCGATATTAAACACGAGTCAATTGGGCTAAAGGAGAGATGGAAATTTAATTAAAAGTTGATGGCTATGACGACTAAATTTGCAAGATTTGGCTGCCTTAAAAACACATTCTTTTCTTTCCCTCCCCCATGTTCAAAGTCGGCTACAGCCTAATCCTAGAAGTTTTGAGCACCTTCTTTTTTCTTGTAAGTCAGAAGGCACTGACGAAATCAAGCGCTTCAAATGATGTTCCACAAAGCATCACAAATGCATTCCCCTGACTCCTACTTTGCCCCCAACATGCAGAAGAGCTCGGTGCCACCACATGCAGAGACCCAATCTGATAACCAAAATTTGATTATCCGTAACTCTCAAAGTCACAAGAGGGTCTGCACAGTGTCCTTAATGTTAAATTCCTGAGTGCATGCTCACTTTTGTTGCTGGCATTGTCAGCTGCAGGCAACTCACTGGGAGCTCCCTGTGTGACAAAGAAAACTGTGGCAACGGAGGCTGGGAAGGCAGGTCACCACTGCCGTTGCTGTCAGCACGCAGGCTACGTTAGCTGCTCAAGAACAGACATCTATAGTTTCTACCTGCAAATGTGGTATGGCTCTGGCAGTAATTCCCTGTGTGAGGGTGAAAAACAGGATGCATGCGAGTACAGTAGTCAGCCAACACACAAAATCTTGGTAGCTTTTCATCTCTTTCCAACCAATGGACCCTACATCAGAATGGGTAGCTCTCACCGCATCATAGATGTGTTACAGATACTAATTATTGACATGCTCTTTCCCTGCATCCTTCCACTTTGTCATCTGCTTTGACTGTAAGTCTTCCAGAGCAGGCTCATCTTTTTGCAGTCTAGAATGACGCATTCAATGCTGCTTTCATCTCAATACCCAACAAATCTTTCACGGAAACAAAGCTCACCCAGCTGCTGTATAAACCAGCAGGAGCTCCATACCAGTGATGATGCAAAACAGCCTTGCAAAAAGGGACATTAACCACAACCCATTAAAACTGAGAAGAAAAATATAATTCAGTGCTCCCCCCACAACCTTTTAGGCAAGGTGACAGGCACACTGTTTTTTTTTTAAATTAATGGCCAGTCTTGTAATGAGAGCCACAAAACCGTAGCTCCATTGCAAAAAAAGGAACCTTTAACAGTTAAGAACTGTTGAACTTTGGAATTAAAGCAAAAAAGCCACCTACCAAATCACTCTTCAAAATGCCATCCCAGTAGAGCAATGGGAGGAACAGAGCTTAAAGAAAACATCTTTAGGAACCACTCTTGTCCTTCTGCTACTACATCATCACTACACCACGCAGAGTCAGCTGCAACTAACCGAGGCCGTACTCCACTTTCATGTCTCCTATCCAAACAAACCGATTTAATGTGACAGCTGATGAAATCAGAACCGGGGTGTTGTATTAGAAAGTTACACGCACACACTTAACAAAATCTGGAAACAGATACTGAAAATACCCTTTCTTTCCTTCCCTCTGTCAGGCCTTGTTTCCCATTTCAGGCTCACTCGTTCCAGTGGTCTCATAACCGGGCTGCAATTTTTCATTTCCATTCCCTGCTCACAAATTCAGCTGTTTTCCAAGTATACAAGCTATTACTGCAACTGGGCTAAGACAAAAGATCACCAAATACAAGCCATGGAAGGATCCAAGTTGCAGAGAACACTTTGAATGATTTCGTAGAGTTCTTCCCTCACAGTCTTACCTTGCAAACAGGACCACAGAAAGCGGTGCAGTGTGATGTTATGGGGACAATTAAGGATACTCTTCCCTGTACCACTGGTCACAAGGCTGGAAAAGAAGGCACCAGAAAACTGCGGAGGTTGCTCCTTCGCCATAAGCCCCAGCTCTCCACCCTACCTCTCCCCCACCACAGATGTGACCCGTCACAGCTGTAAGGGATTCTGCCCCTTCCTTCCCCGCTTCCACCGGTCTCAATTTCACATTCGCACACAGACAAGCACTGCCACCACTAAGCAGCTGAGTATGAATGGATATCAGGGATGCTAGAAAGCAACATCTCGTTCTTTTACCTTGGAAGCTCATCCCTGTATTCTGTATCTCTTTGTCCTGATCTTAAGGGCTGTAGGGAAGAAGCAGCAAGTAATCTTACAGACAGCTCTGACAGCTGCTCTGTGCTCTCTCTAGGAAGGAAAAGATGGTCAGAACTAGGACGACTTTTTTCCTTCATTAGAAACCTTCAAAAGCACTGTCACAAAGATACGAAGAATTTTTAATGAAAAAGCTGAAGAAAAATACAGAGCAGTTGTAACGCCATCTCTGACAGGAACTCTGCCTAGTGTGTTTCACTTTATTTTGGAGCCCAGTACTACTTACTCATCTCCCTTCCACAAACCGGGATAGCAGATCCACAGCAAATCAGGGCAAACACGCAGGAGGGCCAGGAGTACTTGTCTGAATCTCAGTACCAGAAATTTGCAAAGCAATGAAAGAACACAGCAGTACAGACACAGTAATCACTGATCTCACCAACTGGCAGGGAGAATTGCTGTTTATCCCAACCACTGAAGCATGCCAATGTCAAAGATAAATGTGCATAAGCCAACAATGCAGGGCTTAGCTTATTAGCTTGTGCTTTGCTTACTAGCCTGTGCACCAACAGCTAAATTACAGGGGGAAGCACAGAGCAGCAGGCTCTCTCCACCCTCGAGGATTCCACCCTCGAGGCTTTTGAGGCAACTTCGTTGTTGCATTCCATGCTTCCCTTTCTCAACATTACCAACTCAGCAGAGGAAGCCCTTCAAAGTAGCATGTCTGGAAAAACTTTGAAGTGATGGCAGTGTGGGTTGAGAGTCACAGGGATGATGATGCATAGTACCAAGCTGATACCTAGATTTTGCAGAACACCCAGAGGTAAATCTACAGTGAGAAACCAAGTTGTCTGGACAGGGACAGAGCAGGCTGGAGAAGCAACCAAGGTGATAAGGCAAAAAATAAGGAAAGTGACCCAGAAAAATAAAAAAAGACAGTGGTCAAACCTTAGCTGTCTGCTTACATCATGCACAACTGGGAATGCAGGCCAGCCAAGTTACAGAGGCTTTCCAGATCCTACACTAAACAAAATTACAACCTCTCTCCCAGTTTGGCCTCAATAAAAATACACTCCACCCCAAGATCTCATTATATTAAGCAAACCAGAGTTTTACAAGTACTCCATTTCTGCAGCCAGCACAAAAGCATAATTCCAGTTAAAAGGAAATGCAGAAGTGCAAAAGGAATTGTTTACACCAGGTTTCCAACACAGCACACGTCAGTATTATCACTACAGACCTATTTATTCCTCATTTTCATTGTACTGTACAAATAATAGTATCAAAATATTGCATTATGAATATTCAATTACTATTTAATTACTGATACCCAGTATTCACATCCAAAGGACAAATTCAAAGGAGCAAAAGACAGACAAAGGAAAGTAAAACTTAAGATGTTACTAACACGTTCTTGACCACAACTCTTGAACTGGAGCTTTTAAGTGAGGTACACGAAGAGATGAATTGCAACGAGACCAATCCCTCTCATCAAAGACAGCTAAATGAGTGCAACAGCCAGGGACCTATTGATCTCAGAATTGTAATTTGCTGACTCTCCCTCACCAAGACATTACAGTGAAACTAGACATCTCTATTTTCATTAACTTCTTTTAATCTAACTTCTAATGCATTTTGGGCTGCAAAATACCAAAATAAAATGTGTAGCAACAAAACTTTTTCTCCCCCTACATAAGGGAAACACACTTTTAGTGTAATTCATACAGACATCAAAGAACCATTACCTATAACTGACACCAAGTAAGAAATACTCTTAAGCTACTACTTATGTGCCTGGCACGAGAACGAAGGCCAGCGGTTAAGAGTAGAAACAACAGCAGGTCTCTCCCTGGAACAAGCAGACAGAAGCATTTGGAATTTTTTTTTTTTTAAAAAAAAAAAAGGGAGGGGACTTGGGGGTGAAGACATTCTGGACTATGAGGGCAGGAGGAGCAAACCTGTGAACTTTAAGCAGTAGAACAGACACAACATTGCTGAACATCTGCAAATAAAATGGAAGAACTGAAACACAGACAGGGATCTGGAAATAGTTTAGCAAGATGGGATATATGAAACGAAGAAGGAATTTGGAAGGTTCTCAGCTGTTCTACTTTGATAACATTAAATATTAAGGAAAATGACAGAAAAGCACTTACAGAAGCATTAGCATATGCATCAGCATGCTCCCAAGTGCTGAGCCACAAGAGATAAAATGGCCACAAGCCTGCCGAGACAGGCATTTCACCTCTTACAGAGGCACCGAGTGCCACCAGAGGCATGATTTGACATACAGATTTGCAAAGCAACCAGCCGCAAACTGCAGCTATTAGAGAAGCGTAGCTGCAGAGAGAGCACAAGTCACTCCTAGCTTCCACCAGTGTGTAAATAACTGTAACGAGCATACAGAAAACAGGGATGAAAATATCCATACCACAACACGGAACGTTCTTCAGTAGCAGCCCCCAATCTTCGACAGGTTTCAGAAAACAAGTTCCTGTACTGTTTGTTACAATGTTTAGAGAATGGAGAACCTCATCCTAGAAGACATGCCCCAGTGTGAGGAATTCCACTGCAAATCTGAGCCATCGAGCTGTTTACAGCTTTAGAGGTGATGGTCGCAGCTCGACCTTGCACAATAGCACTGAACCTCTCTCCCTCTTTTGACCTGGAATACCACTCTAGAAACATCTGAGCATTCAATTGTTTGCCTTCTCATTGCTACAATACATTGGTGGTTCAGTGATCACATAGGTGACAGTCATGTAAGTGCTTATAAAGATAAAACAATTGCCTCACTCTTGCTAAACTCTTGGCCTAAAGAGCACCTTGCACCAATTCCGTCATTCACCTTCTAATCAAAGGGCACTTTCTGCACAGAGTGTATTATACCATTTTTACCCAAACTGTGCTAGCTTTCAGCCTGGTGTGACGCAATCTAACTTAAAAATATGTTCAAAATTTTAAGTCCAAGGGAATACCACCCTTCTATTTTCTTATGCTACCTCTTGCAATTACCAATTTGCTCAAGGTTTTACATTTGACTCCATTTTCCACTTCAATTTCACCAATTCTTTGTTTTAAAATTTAATTTGGTCAAGCATTATAATGCATTTGCCACAGCCCTTTGAAAGATTTAGCCACAAGGACAGAAGGAAAAGATTACAAAAAACCTGAACACTCTACCTTGTCAAGAGGTGTTCACTATAGTGTACCAACTCACTATCTTGCTTCCCTTTTTTGCTTCACTTTTGTAATACAAATTTCAAGAAGGCACGTTACAGAAATAGCATTAGTATATGTCTAACTCTCTACAGTGTTTCACTAACAACAAACCAAGAGAGATGTGCAAGATGTATAACCTAAGGTTGTAAAGGTTAGCTTTCTTCAGAAACAATATTTAGTAAAAGTTTACATGACCATGTCTGTAACAAGCTCCACCGTGGCCTCAAAATCCAAAGGCACATTATCTAATAGCTGAAGTACCTCTGACAGGTTAACAGAGTTGCAGCTCTGTTTCTCTCTAGTAGTCACCAAAGCTATCAGTGTAACATGGTCAGCATAGTATGATTTTCCTTTTAAAACTCAAGAGATTTGTGTTCTCAGTGACTTAGGTGAACTCATAACACAACTGATAAAACCAAAGGCCTGATACTGAGGTTTTCCAAGGCATTCGGGAAGATTATTTGTATAAATATAAAGCATTTTAGAACTCTTAGGAATGAAATTATGTGTGTGTGTGTGTAATATAATGAAGAATATCCAACGTGTTTTACTGTTCTGGCTTAGCTGCAGCTTTGATACAAAATCAACAGATTTCTGAAGTTAACCAGCACTTCAAGGGGAGTTGGTGCAGAAGATACCAAAAAGAACCTCACACTCTCATCAATCAGAATTCAACTCTTTTATTCAGCTCTCCATGTTAGTAGGACAGTGTTCATTATGACTGTTAACCCCAAGTGTGGGGATCACCCCATTCCACATTGCTGCTGGTCCATCCTTGCTTCCCTTCATTGTGAAAGGAGTATTATCAAGAGGTAAGTGTCCCCATAAGAGGGAAGAGAAGACCTCCTGGTGGCGCAGAAAAACCTAGAGAAACAAATCATTGAAGAAGTTAGTCTTTTTCCCCAAAATAATAATATCAGAAATTTAAGCACACATCATAAAAAAAGATCTCTGAATTGTCATTTATCTGGCTTCCTCGATAGCTGCATTATAGGTGCACCAAGGACTGAGCCATGGGTACCAAACTCCTCTTCTGACCTTGGAAAAGGCCTTTCCAGGTCAAGGAGTGAGATGCAGTGAAGGCTGTGTTCTAAAGGGTAAGATCTAGTTCCTGTTACCTTTCCTGTGGGTAGAGGAGTTCAGTCTCTGCAACTGATGATCCAGCATCTTTCACAAGTATTACATTCCTGTGGAAATATTTCATGCGGAGGAAAAATTGTGTAAAAGTTTAGCAAAGTCAGACTGCAGCCTCTTTCTGCCTAGTTCTCTCACTGATAAAGCTTCAGTATTTGCCATCTGGTAAACAAACATTTCCATTCAGGCACGGACAAGCATTCCTACATCACATTACATTTGCACTACTCCTCCCATACATTGTTGTAAAGATGGGGTGGGAGAGTAACCATAACATCTGTGTTGTTTCTGTTGGCCTTGTGTTTGTTAGATGGATGGGAAAATATGCACACAAGCATACTAAGTTTCCTCCTGGAAAATCACAAAATACTATACAAGTTTCAGGCTTAATACACAATACCACTGAACAGACAGAATCCAGACAATAAATACTAGCAGGCAGTGCTTTGCACAGCAGTAGCAAGGAATAAGAGAAACTGCACACGCACCCTTGGGCAAACCACACTTCTTGTAAACACCAGATATGAAGTATTTACAGTTGCACAAAAGTCAATGCGACATTCCCATTCCTTATCACGGTGTAACTGAAACAGTCATCTTGACTCCTGGCCTCCCGCTACATTGGTAATACAGAACTGAAAGGATACCTGCGTATACAGCTACTGCTTAGTCTTCTCTCTCTGCTTCACGGCACCTTCCCGTTTAGTCCAGGTAACACTGTGTACAGTTTTCACCTCTCCAGTTCCTTTCTCCCCAAAATGTAAGTATTTTATGACAGAGATAAACTAAGCATCAAGGAAGCTCAGTAGTATCACTGCTTCCACCATAAACTGGAAATCTGCATAGAAAAAAATGCATGACTGGCCAAAGAGGTAGCAACAACTGGGTTACTGGCTAATGTAATATGGATTTGTCCTCCCTCTCTAACAGCAAATGCTATTTTTTACAAGAGATATCATCCCAATAAATTCTGGAAATTAGCATATATCTCTGAAAATGCATTAATGTGATAAATTAGTTTTTTCTGATTACAATACTTTATTGAAAATAATTCCAATGACCTCTAATAAAATTTCATTTTTCCATTCCTGTATTAAAATTACTCAATTATACTGCAATTTGTCTAACACAAAAATTAACTCCTGATTTAGGAAACTGTATATATCATATTACATTAAACCACAGATTAACAGAATAAGGAAAAAGGAAAAGCATTACATAAGGGAAATTTAAAAACTCGTTGATCAAAAGCCACTGCACTTTCTAGTGACAGCTATACAGAATATTATTGACAAAGACTTCTGCCACTACTGCATATATTGCAATAAAAACATAGAGCCCAGCAAAATCTTCCAGGGGAAAAAAAAAAAAAAAAAAAAAAAAAAAAAAAGAGACTTCCACACTCTGTCGTCCTCTGGTCAAGGCCAAGATTAGCACAGCTGACCATCTGTGATTATAGAGCATTCCACACTGGTTTGCCCTGTTTGACCAGACTCAAGCCTACACACCAGAGACATTTCAGCAGCTAATTTTTTTTAATAAGATACATGCACATCAAAGCAGCACATCAAAACATTCTGAAAGGAAAGAGAAATGGTAACAGAAGATGCAATTCAATGTATGCAACACTTTCAAAGTCCTTTCTCAGATGTTTCTTTGTCTCCTCTTATGAAAAGATAAACCAAAAAGCCTTCTCCCTGGCAACATCAAGTACTCAACTGGCACTAGACTTTGGATATAACTAGTCATGTAGTTCTTATGCATTTTGACTGCTTAACCATCCTGCCTCCTACAGAAATGGACAACAGAATGACATATTTAACACCCAAACACATTTCACTCTTTACAAACAAACAAAAAAATCTATTACACTAAGACAGTGTACTATATGCAGTTGCATACAGCAAACTGCCTCCAAATAAAAAAGCTGACACACAGAAATTCACATAAATCTTTTATAAGCCCTTCCCCCATACACACTTGGCAGAGCTTACACTGACATACTACTATGCAAGCTCTGTGTACTCAGTAACGCTTGTACTGTTTCTAAATGGAACAAAAGGAGGATGCAGAAATACCTTGCCCAAGCACAATGTAAATGTTAATTTCTCTATCAGCCTAATCCGTAATCCGCTTTTCAGTTATCGTGAGGAACCTAACCATTCCTCCTTTCACATAAACACGACCCCTTGCCTACCCATGGAAGCCTATAATAAGAATGAAAAATATTCTGCATTCTTCAAATCTCTACCACATCGAAGTTGCAGAGAACAAGATGCTTTGCTATGTCACATGTAGTAGAAAAAAAAAATATAAATCCTCTTGTACTGACAGCCGCATGTGAAAACATGGAGGATCTGGGAGAGTACTCTAAATTCCTGCTTGTTTTACACCCAAAATCTTTGCTGAACGTTGACTCTAAGTCACCTACAATTGTCCCCTTGCTCAGCCGTTCTTTACCTCTACTCCTTACTATGCTGAGAAGCAAAAGGCTACAGGTTTATCTGGGCAAATAAGCCCATGTTCAGGGCCAGGTAACCACCTTTCTTCCCAAGTATTGCGGTCATCTAAACTCAGTGCAGCACATTTTAATCCACGTTACCATCCATCCTAGTAGGCAACTGCTACAGTCAGTTTCCATACCAACAGTTCTGTATCAATCTCCAGCTCTCCTCCTTGATACCCAGTTCCCAAAGGCTAGCATGCCTAGCATATATTACATACAGGATGTCTGGTGAGATTCTGCCTTACAACAAAAATTTGGGAATGCTCAAGATCAGCAAAAGCTGTTTTACTGCCTCATCTCTATCTCTGCTGACAGACTGACAAATGCTTCAGACTCCTTTGCCTCTACCACCAGAATTCACTTTCTCTCTTTCACATCTCCAGTGTGAATGCATTTTAAAAATTTTTTTATGAGCTTCATCTCACACATAGACTTTACTCATCATCCTATTTAATGGGACCCTTTTCAAATCTCCATTCAAAATATTTTTCACTTTGTACAATTGATCTCCTTTCACTTTGCAATAACTCAGTTCTGGGATTTCCAGCCTGTGGTTCACACAACACTTAAAGGCAGCACGAAAAGCGAGATGCCACTGAGAAAAGCACACCAGTTGTCCATGATATGTACCTGACATGCACTGGAGACTATTTAGTTGCCTGGTATCAAAAACCTCTGATCCAGCTTAGTTCCTATATGTAAGCATTGTTCCTAATTTTATGTGACTACCCCAGATAACAACAGCAAACTGAACTGGAATTTATCAACTAACACTTAGATGTAAGTGGACTAGGAACAGTTAAAATGCAAAAGCTACTGTGGTATTCTGTATATTGGTATATATTCTGACCACAACCTTTTCCCCAATCCACTTGGATACATTTCTCCACATCTTCAACTGATCCACATCCAAACTTCCCCTATGCCAGACTGCTCATCAGTGCTTCCCCATCCTGCTGTTCTCTCCTCTTTCACTTTATTTTCAGAAAGAGAAATCATCCTACTAGAGGTCCGTAATTTAATCTCTGGTAGGACACTTACTTAAAAAGGAGGTTCTGTTATACTGGAACATACTAATGATAAGTGCAACAACAATTCTTTGATGTCTACATCAGCCATCTCCTAACTGGAGTGCACGTTCCCCAGCAGGTTACAGAAGACAACCCATAAGACTACAGGAAGAAAATTATTGCACCATTAATAACTACAATGAAACAAATGTTTAAAATTGTGTTCATTTCATCTTTATCTCACCCTTTTTTAATTTCCGGGTTTGTGTATGACTTATGTACACAGTAGTACATGTACATAACAATTAAACATTGCATGCTCAAAATGTTTTTTTACTGATAGCAATGTGCAATCAAAAAAGTTTGAGACACCACTGGTCTACTAGATAACTGAAGAGGTGGTTAGAACTACTAGCTGTTAGACATTAAGTAGAAACATGGTATGTTCTGCATTTCACACTTTCAAAAAGGATTTTAACTGTTGGTGCTTTGAACACTTTTTCTATCTTGAGATATATGAAGTCTCCATAAGTAACACTGCCCTTTACTATCATAGTGTTTCTAAAGCATCTATCCTTTCATCTATACGGTGCTCTATTACCATTACACAGTAATTAGTATCTACATAAGATTCAAGGAAGAGAATAATGGATCTGGGGTTTGATTTTTCCTGTTAGAGCTTTTACTTAGTATTTCCAGGTTTGGGACTGATAGCATTTGGGTACTTGAGAACATTCTGCACTTTTACTTTGTTCCTGTTCTTACCTCCCCCTTACATAAAAATCCTTTAATATTATGTAGAAACAAATTTGTCTTAAATGTTATGTAAAGACATTTCAGCATCCCAATTAATAAGAAGTCCTTAAATCCTTTTCATTATATTGTAATGGGCTAATGACTGGTACAAACCCAGGAAACAATTTCTCTTCTGTACTCACCACTTTGGATTTACTGGTATGACTAGTTAAACTAATGAAAAAGAGACTAGGATTCAGAAACAGAGGAGAGAGTCTTAAAGAGGATTTTTATATATAGAAAATGTCATACCAGAATTTTGAAAAATTAATCTAGATTCATTTGAATACATGTGCACCATCGCACCCTACTGGACAAAATTAGAGTGATTTAAGGATGTGATTTAGACTTAATGCCAAACCCATTTATTTGTTATAGGTGATGCTGTTGTCCCTAAATCTCAAGCAACCATCACACATCACATGAAAATTCTGAGTTCTTAAAGTGTCATTACAGCATGAGGCTGCTTGCTTATAATATGCATTTGTAAACCATGCTCCTTGCACAAAAAGTATGCCTGTTGACAATACCACGATCTGAGTTCTTCACACTCAAGGGGGTACAAAGCCTTTGAGTCAAAGGAACCAGCCTTTGATGTGAAATGCTAACTATATGTATACACAACAGTCATTTCAGTTATCACCAAGTAACATTGTGATAGAATACTGAAGAACATTTCAAGAAGTACATAAGAGAATCACCCCAGAAGCAGCATTGCATAGCAGATGGGCAAAAAGGAGCAGATGAGCTCTCAACCTATGAGGCTGACCATTGGCTTACAGTAAGGATGCGTTTCACCTCAATAAAATAAAAATCCACAGGTAAAGACAGTAGAATCTTTCTCATTTATTCCCTGTTTCTTAAACGAGGTTAAAACAACCATGTCACCAATGGCGTAACCACAACTGATCATCCTGTGGAGCAGAGAAATGGATGGACTAGATAAATTCCTTCTGGCCTTATTTTCCTTATATTACCTTATATTATATTATATATATTTTATATATATATATATATATATATATATATATATTTCCTTATATTACCCTTAAGATGCGGCAACTTTGGCGAAGTTTAGTATTTTAAGATATATACTCTGCCTTAAGAGGCAGTGGGGAAAATGGAACGTTGAACCAAAGATCAGAACCAGGACACACGGTAACCAAACACCAAATCAGACAGATCAATGTGTCTATTGTACTACAGCTAGCCTTTTGATGGTTAGAATTCTGTAAATTAGACTCACCATTCAAAGGAACGGCTCAGGGACTCTGCCTCTCCTCCGTCCCCCTTACTTCAGTTAATATTTTGCAATCCATTTCTCCCCGTACTGGAGGTTCCTCAGGTCAGTCACATGAGCTTCTGCTGCTGCTGCTGCCACCTACCAGTTTTATTACTCTGTTGCAGCAGAAGGGCATATAGAAGAAGTTCTTGTTCAGCACGCACATAATCATCATCCTTTGTCTAAGATGTCATGGCTTATTCAAGTTCTACAACATTTCCCCATACACTAGGCAAAGCACTGGGCACAACCAAGATCAATACAAAGCTTTGAAAGCCATTCCAT